>NC_082358.1:10000-610000 GCF_027477595.1 Haemorhous mexicanus
AACCCTGACCCTGACCCTAACCCTGACCCTAACCCTAACCCTGACCCTGACCCAGACCCTAACCCTGACCCTGACCCTAACCCTGACCCTGACCCTGACCCTGACCCTGACCCTGACCCTGACCCTAACCCTGACCCTGACCCTGACCCTGACCCTGACCCTAACCCTAACCCTAACCCTAACCCTAACCCTAACCCCTAACCCCAAACCCTAACACTAACCCTAACCCTAACCCTAACCCTAACCCTAACCCTAGCCCTAACCCTAACCCTAGGCCTAACCCTAACCCTAGCCCTAACCCTAGCCCTAACCCTCGCCCTAACCCTCGCCCTCGGCCTAGGCCTAACCCTCGCCCTAGCCCTAGCCCTCGGCCTAGCCCTCGGCCTAGGCCTAACCCTAACCCTAACCCTCGCCCTAGCCCTAGCCCTCGGCCTAGCCCTCGGCCTAACCCTCGGCCTAGCCCTCGGCCTAACCCTAGCCCTCGGCCTAGCCCTCGGCCTAACCCTCGGCCTAACCCTCGGCCTAACCCTCGGCCTAGCCCTAGCCCTTCTCTCAAACTGAAAGAAGACAATAACTAACCACTTTCCAAGAGTTTCAACTTACATTAACATAAGTTGGAAAAAAGTTCTTGGACAAATTTCTTTTGCATCCTTCTAAACCTTATGCAGCACTTCCGGGCCAATCTTACTTTTTCTTTTCTCCAGGAGGTGGTAAGAACTCGAGTACCTTCATGAACACCGTCGTGGGACGCTTGCTGTGCTTGCACAGTTTCTTCTGGAGAGAATGCCTGGAAAAGCTTTTCACTAAGGTCTAGGCAGCAAGAGACGCAGAAGACGGGCATACGCAACTGTCCGAAGGTAGGTGCCGGTCCCGGGCGGCTTTCGGCAGAAGCCGCGGTTCGGAGCGCACCGCGACCGGCAGAAAGCTCTGTGCGCGAAAAAGCCGCTTCTTCGCCTCTGGCAGCCGGAGAGCTCGGCAGATGCTGAGACGCCAAGAATGAAGCCGCACAGCCCCGGGATTAAGTGCGCAGCACTCAAACTGAGATAAAATGATAACTAGTCACTTTCCAACAGTTTAAACTTACATTACCATAAGTAGGAAAATTGTTCTCAAACAACTTTCTTTTCTATCGTTCTAAGCCTTTTGCAGCACTCCCTGGCCAATCTTACTTTTTCTTTTCTCCAGGAGATGGTAAGAACTCGAGTACCTTCATGAAAACCGTCGTGGGACGCTTGCTGTGCTGGCAGAGTTCCTTTTTGAGATAATGCCTGGAAAAGCTTTTCGCTAAGGTCTAGGCGGCAAGAGACGCAGAAGACGGGCATACGCAGCTGTCCGAAGGTAGGTGCCGGTCCCGGGCGGCTTTCGACAGAAGCCGCGGTTCGGAGCGCACTGCGACCGGCAGAAAGCTCTGTGCGCGAAAAAGCTGCTTCTTCGCCTCCGGCAGCCGGAGAGCTCGGCAGATGCAGAGACGTCAAGAACGAAGCCGCACAGCACCAGGATTAAGTGTGCAGCTCTCAAACTGAGAGAAAATCATAACTAACCACTTTCCAACAGTTTCAACTTACATTACCGTAAGTAGGGAAAATGGTCTTGGACAGCTTTCTTTTGCATCCTTCTAAACCTTATGCAGCACTCCGTGGCGAATCTTTTTCTTTTCTCCCTGGAGATTCTAAGAACTCGAGTACCTTCATGAAAACCGTCGTGGGACGCTTGCTGTGCTGGCACAGTTTCCTTTTGAGAAAATGCGTGGAAAAGCTTTTCGCTAAGATGTAGGCGGCAAGAGACGCAGAAGACGGGCATACGCAGCTCTCCGAAAGTAGTTGCCGGTAGCCGGATTCTTTTAACAGAAGCCGCTCTTCAGAGGGCTCTGTTACCTTCATAGTGGGTTTTGCTGGATGAAGCCACATTTTCGTTTCCGGGAATACCTAGAGAGCAACACTAGCTTAAGACGCGATTGGCACCATTATGTGGAGTTTTGCTTGTTCCAGCAGGAATAACTGCGTTCTTCCTTACGCTAGGTGGCGATGCTTATCAAGGTTTGGCTGCTTTTAATCATTTGGGGTGCTGGATGTTCAAACGACTTATCCTAACTTCTTCTATTTTAAGTCAGGTGCTCACTGACGTAGATCCTATTAGATATAGCACACTGCAAATAAGAGCTGAAATAGATTTATTACTAGCACATGGGTACGAGTGTTAGGAATTTTATAAGGAATATGTTGCATGAATCTTTTTGACCATTCTGCAGCCATTCATACGAAACTCACACAAGTACAAGACAATATGAAGAAATTGACTGGGAACAAATGGGGTTTGCATCAATGGTTTGAGGGATGGGAAAGAACTGGGTGGTTGAAAGATCTCGTAAATGGAGTTTTGTTTTTACCAGTAGTCATTATTTCCTTGCTTTGTGTTATTCCATGCATCGTGAAACTGGTGTGCCTCTTGCTAAAAATGACATTGGAAAAGATCTGGCTGGTGCAAGAAGAAGGGGCAATTGTGACAATGTATCTGAACCACTTAGACTATGGGCTGCACCAGCCATCCAGCGTGGAACGGTTCTTCTCAGAATTTTCTCAGGGCCCTCTGGAATTCATCAAGACATAAGCCTTGCTAAAACAAGAGAGGAAAAGCTGAGAAACTAAATTCCAAGACCACAAGAACTCCAAAACGGGGGGGGGGGGGGGGGGGCAAAGCACCTGGACTGTAAGGAAACACATCTTCTGAGAGGTGCACCCAGAATGCGTGGACAAGACAAAGGCACCAATAAGAAAAGTGTGACTAGCGTGTGCAGAGAGTCAGAATGTGTAAGTGCATCATGTAAACCATAAACAGCTTCTGCTTAATCCTCTTGGTCCATTGTGCAGGAGTCCTGAATTTCCCATAAGTGAAAGGGTTCTGATTATAATGCCAGAGTTACTGTCTATACGATTTTCATGGGAACAGTTCTTTCAAATCCTTCCCTTGCTGACATCAGTCAGTTTCATGTTTTCCTGAATGTACTGCTGGCTATACATAAGTTATGAATAGAAGGGAATGAGTTTTAGGGATATGTTGCAAGGAAATAGATTGGTAGCTCTGCTTCCATTTCCATTGTCTAAGAAGAATTCCCAATATTTTTGGCCCTTTCATAGACCTCTGACTCGATTAGCATCAGCAGGGAGGGACATTTAATTGGTTTTTCTCCTTTTTAGAGAGAAGCTAATGAAAAAGTTTCACCAGAATCAGAGCAGGCTGCGTAACAAGAAGAGCGTCATGAAAAGGCGCCAATCCTATCCTCTTAGTATTGCTAGTTGTGATTGGACTTCAATGAAATGTGTCAACTCTGTGTTCCTGGGTATCACATCAGTAACAGGTACTTCACCTGCTGTACTTCTCTCCTAAAGCTAAGAACAGAATCCCAAATAATCTTGATTCCAAGGTCCCAATTCACCCTGTGATGCTGACAGGTGAAAAAGGAGTGGAAGGTGCACCAGTAAATGAACTTGAATGGCCTATCTAAATCAGCGGCCACTGATTTCCTGAAGGCCTTAACACGTCAGTTGCCCCTATTTTTCTTGGGGTTCTTTTATTCTTTGGTCATGTTTTTCTTGGGATTCTTTGAATCCTTCCCCACGAGTTCAGCCTCTGCTCTCAAATCCTTTGCTGTCATTTAAAGCATCTCAAGAGCCTGGAAACCTGTTGTCTTTATTTATCAACCCATTATTCCCTTCCAAAGGTTGTTTGCCTCAAGTCTTATTCTTGCTGATTTTCTGCTAGTTCATTGTCAGATGGCAGCAGGTGTTCTGTAAGAGCAAGTACACAATCCTATAGCTTGCTTTTCTTTTGATTTGGCCTGTCTAGAAAATGGAATGACTGAACATCTCCGACAGGATTTTCTCTCCCCGTTGTGTTTCACCGCAAGGGCAGATGCCAATCATCTACCTAAACTCTTGGTGGTGAAGAAACTAGTGGTATGCTGTTGCATATAGGTAGAACTTTCCGAAAGGAAGGCCTTGTAAAACCATGGCTGAGGCCCGTTACTTTGGCTAAGTAGAAAATGACTAGGGGAAAGTGAGACAGCTGAATTAGAGGTAGATCAAGAAGTTCTAGAAGCATTGCGTGTTCACAGCGTGGGGTATGACGGTTGGTTGAATTATGTTTGTTGTGGCTTAAAGCTATGCAAGTGATAAAGGCCTGACTGCTTCAAAAGCCTGGCTTTTGCAAGAAAGCGGTTCTCCTTTGCACCTGCCTGGGGACTCTGCGTCACTACGGACCCTCATGCCCAGTTTGCCAAGGAGATGATGAGTAGGAATGTTGCAGAGCTGCTGTGTGCATATGAAAGGAATGGCAGAGAGTGAAGCCGTGGACAATTTCTGGGCTATAGTACAATGCTGCTGCATTGGTGCCAGTTTAGTCGGTTTTCCATCAGTGGCATTTCTGTCTAGAAGTACACTGCCCAGAGTCTTTCTAGCATTTGATGCCATTTCCTTACTGCCATTAATACCTTCCTTCAGTTTAAAGGATGATAGAATCTTTACAGGATTTTGAAGATCCCTGTTAGGAAACACTATGCCAGAGGAGTCATCACTCCCTTTTCTTTTGCCTCCTTTGTAATTTTTATAGACTCATTTCACATTTCTGCTAATGGCAATAAGAATACTGAGACTACTTAGCAGGGTTGATGCTCTCAGCTGCTTTCCTCTTTCCTACTGCTTCATACCGGATGTGACTTGATGGCCTCGTTTTGCAATCAGCATTTTGCTGTGGTTTGCTAAAACCTGGCATGCACTGCCAACTCACAACTTGTGTGTTGGCATTTCAGGGGCTTTGATGGGTTCCTTTCTGAGATTGCCATGCACTGGACTTTCACAGTCACAAAGACTTCATCCACCATCGGTCGAATTTCAGTATTTAATACTCTTTCCTGGAATGTAGGCAACCTAGCAGCAAGTACTAAATTCGCTGCAAGCCCTGTCTTCCCAAAGGACCATTCAAAAAGTTTGCTTTTCCCCTCTGACCAATCTGCCAGTATTTTGATGAAGAATTTGCTACCTTAATAGAACCTCTTAGAAGGGATCTCATGGCAGACAACATCTCAGGCTTTCTTGAAATACTGGCTCCTTTGGATCTCAATTCCATTCAGAGTGCATTTAAGATTTTTTTTCCACTGAAGCCATTCAAAAATGCCTCTTCTCTTATAAAATGTGATGCAGGTGAGAAAGATGGATCCCCATGAAAGGTTCTATTGATATCAAAATTCGTGCCCAATGGACTGTGCTGATGGAAATCAAATACTAGTCTAGTATTTTGAATCCAAATAATTCCTCCCAATCAGGCCCGACAGGATTGTTTGGCTTTGAATCTGAGCACGTGGACAGTAGTGGATGGTCCACAGGTTGAAAACAGTGTCGATTCTTCTCCTTCTTTTCATTGATGGCTCAGAGACTGAAAAGGCAGCTCCAAAATGGTAAATACATCCCTACAGATTCAAAAATTGTTCTTCTTAATTTGCATCTCCACCATAACAACAGATGCTTAGAACTAAATTACCAATGGGAATTTTATAGCTTCTCAGAAATGAAACAGGACCTGGCTAATGGGCCTTAGCAGTAGCTACAAGTTTTTCAGCACAAGGCATCTCAAAAGTATTTTAACCTTACAGTACTTTTCTGTCTTATGCTTTCATCTCAAGGATGCAGGAAAAAAAAATAAACAAAAAAAAAATACCAACAAAACAAGAAACCCCACAAAATTGATAATAAGCAAAATCAGTGCCATATATAGAAACAGATGCCATGGTTTTTAACTTCCAAACTTGTCTTCTCAGCACACTCTCTACAATGGAATTGTTTCCCTATCTGCCTTGAAACATTTTGCAGCAAAAACACTCTAAGGCCCTGCTGGGTGTTTTGTTCAAAAATGACTTCTTCTGGTTTTCTGTCCATAAGCGGAGTAACGTGGCTGTGCTGGCAGCTGACCAAAGGAGGTAGGAAGAGTAATCATCATCCACAACACTGGGGCTAAAGAAATTTCCACAGAAAATTACCTGCCCTATTACTTGTTCACGTGTTGGGTTGAACGTTCAGAATCTGTTTCCATTTTCCCCATTCATAGAATGTTCTATTTCACAGAATGCCAGCCCCTCAAACATCAGTCCTGCCAGAACTGCCCGCCATAGGGGGCTGTCATAGGGGATCTGCTAATGTCCACTGACTCTTACCAGTATAGTGCTTGTCACTGTTGCAGATCAAGAACTTCTGAATAGTTTGGATTCATGCTCTTTGAGGGGTTGAAAACAAGAAAAGAATGACTAGATATTTCCATGATCAAATCCCCTGATGGAATAAAACTAGGAGCATAATAAATGTATTCATTGTTCTAAGAAGGGAGATGAAGGCTCCAAATGATTACTTGCATACTTCCTGTTGTAAATCCCTTGTTATCTGGCAAATTGCAAAAGATTCCAGGCTTTTGCCAAAATGCAAACCAGGTTAAAATGTGAAGCCTTACAGTTTACTGGATATAAAACTTCATCATCCATTTTTAAATCTTTGAGATTGTTATGTACTTCCTATTACTACCCTGAGGTTTAGAGCTGTAATTCAGAGAGAAAAGAATGCTATCTTGAATTCCTTCTAGTAAATCGGCACTCTCATCTTGTCGGCACTCTCTCCTCTTGGTTTTCACTTCTGAAACTCTGTACGGAAGAGTGCATTAATGCATAGAGCTCTGCATCAATTCTTTACAACAGTTTCCCCTGTAATTCTTCTTTCAAGGCAAACCTATAAAAAGCCACACATTCTTACCCCACCACTTCTAAAATTCTATTGAGAAGCAAAAAAAAAAAAAAAAAAACCCATCAAACCACTAAATCACTGCTCCAATAAAAAAAGCAGTCCATTAACTGCTTTCTTAGCAGGTTCTTTACCTTGTATTAATATGGCAACCTTTTCTTGCTCTTCTAGATTACAACCAAATTCTTACGGCATATAAGGAAACATAGGTTTACTGTATCTGATTCTTAGATACAGAAGTCCAGCAAGGAGTTCAGACCTCAAAAGAAGTGTCTGTACAACAAGATTCAGCACAACGTTGAGACATATTAGCTATTTTTCAAGAAAAGCGGCTAAACTGAAACTTTTTAGACTTCTCTACAATCATGCGTGCCTGCTTCCAGAACCTGACCTTCGTTGCTGGAAACTAGCTGCAATGTTACTGTAAACAATGCTGTGAATGTCATCATCATCGTCATTCTTCTCTTCCATTGAAAACCTCAAGTGGAGTCGCGTCACTTCTCTTCAAAATTCTGTATTTCCTTGCAAACTGGTCAAATAAGGATAAATAAAGCGTTCTGTTCATTCGGTTTAAACCTAATGTTCAAAATGAAAAAAAAAATCCATTCAGATATGGTCTGCAATAATACAGTAGAAGAGAAGATGAACCAGACTGGCCTACAACAGAAAGAAGTGAAGCAGAATTTGGGAATTTGGAAGACCTTATGATGAATAATTCAAATAAATAAATAAAAAAAATATTGCCTACCCAAATTCAATCAGTGATGCACAGACAGAGAAAAAGTACTAATTACTACTAATATTTCTTTCATTCTCAGACAAGAAGTTCAATGATCCTCTTGAATGCACGGAAGATTCTTGGAAAAGACAGCAGCCTTCTTCTTCACCACATACTCCTCAGAACTCCAGGAGACAAATCATTTGAGCTGTGAGGATCTTTCTCTCTGTAAAACTCCCAGAGCATAGCCAATATTCTATTCCTTTAGGGATCCTGGCCTCCCTGGGGGAGTGGTGGCTAGTCTACATCCCGGTACATCAGCCAGACACTCCACCTTATTTCCCATGGCTACTGCAGCAAGGACATCATCTACACTGGCTTTCTAGCCAAAATAGATGCAAGGCACAATGAAGAACATAGCCAAAACCTTGAGCACAGCTTATGGCTTTCGAAAGAAAAATCTCAGGATGGCAATACTGGATCTTCTGATCCAAACCATCAGGAAACATTTCTTTAGAGGTGTTGGGAAAGATGAAAGTTTGACAAGAAAGTCTCACAGATATGTATGCTTGGCAGAAAGATTTTTCAATGTGGAGTCTGAAGAAGGAATAGAGTTGGAAGCAAGTTTTGATCTAGAAGAAAAGAATTGCTGAGCCAGTCTTACTGGATAACCGAGGAGACCTTAGTTAGAAGAGGGTTTTATGACTTACAGCAAAGGATAAACCCACCCCAAACAAGAAGATGTTTTTACCAAGCAGGAAGCTAGCACAGGCAAACAAGTCAGCAAATGCTGCAAGCAGAAAAAGCTCTCCAAATTTTCCACTGTCAAGAAAACTGAAAAACAACTTTCCGCTTCAACTGTAATATACTGACTTTTAGTGGGTGGAGAATAGCAACATATGGTAATTAGAGTCGTTAGGATAGGCTATAGATAATAGTTAAGGGATAGATTGGTTCTACTGTATGAAGATGCTCAGCAAAGTACCAAAACCAAAGGGTCTCCAGGCCTGCCTGCAGCTAGAGCTGACAGCTGTAGGCACAGGCTCTGTTGCCCACTACCCTGGACTGCTGCAACGTCTTGGATGGAATAAACTGCATTTTGGAGAGCCGCCTGGACTCCCACATCCCTCATTTAGGCTCTTCCATGGAGGTGAAAAAAGCCTCTGGGTATTGTACAAAAAAACAGCTCTGTAATCTAGAGTTCCATGACCCAATATTTCTATTGAACTGGAACAATTTTTATCAATATTATGGATCCACTTCTTTTCAGTGGGTTTGGTCAAAAACATAAAGCATCGTTTAAAAGACATTCTTGGATGCGTACTAAGTACTACGAATTAGTTAAGGTGTTGGTTTGGCATGGCTTGGTTTTTGGTGGGGAGGGAAGAAGCCAGCCACAGAAGTGATTTTTTGTGCAAAGCTCCTAGAAGCTTCCTCCATGCCTGGCAAAGTGAATCCCTGCTTGGCACTAAGAACAGACATGCTGCTGAGCCAATTACAGAAGCTGATAGCGCCTTGGTGATATATTTAAGAAGGAAATCAAAACTGCAGCCAGTTAACCTTGAAGTTGGGAAATTTTTAGGTTGGCACCTCTTCTGCTTTGAAAGCCAAACCAATGAGACGCTCTGTTGCAGTGTGTTTTTATTATTGTACTGCAGTTCTAGTAGTCCGTTTTCTAAGCCTTCCTATTTTGTGCTGTTATAGCATATGTTATTATGAATGGATTGTTCCTTTCCCCCCAGTATTGTTGGCTTTTGCCCTAGCTGTCCATCTCCCCAAAGACCTGCCCTTTTGTTCCCTGTTCCTTCTCCCATTGAACATCAACCCCTCCCCAAGCCTGCCCCTTTCTCTAGAAACTTCCCTCTCAATTTTGTACCCTTCAAAACCCCATTGGTTTCTTCAAGTTATTCTCCTCCCCTGTAGTCCCCCTACTGGTTTCAACATTGTATTCCCCTCCTTGTCTTCCACCCCCAGTTTCTCCCAGTTGGTTAAAGATTGTATCCTCCCCTGGGTCCTTCCCCCCATTTAGAAGTTGATGGATGACTTTGAATCAGTGTCTTTCTGTCCTTGACCATCCAGGGAGTAAACTGAAAAATATGCAGAAGACCTCTCCCTGTTCCTTGTCCCTGCCCTCAGCGCAGTTCTATCCCCAAGGCAGTCCACCTGTGCCGTAGAGCAGCTGTGCCCTACAGCTGCAGCCCGGATTCGACAGCTTTCTTGGGGCGGCCCACTCTCGCTGTCGGTGTCGGGAGCTAGTTGGGCTGAAGAAATCCAGCACGGCAGCAAGACTCCAAGTCAGAAATCCAGTTTATTAGGAAAAGGGGGAAAAACCCAAATCCATGCAAGAGTACAAAAGAAAAACCACTGACAGAGTCAGAATACAAGCTGACGTCCTGCTAGTTAGGGTGGTGAAAGCAGTTTGGATGAAATGGTCTTGTTGAAGTGGTGATTCTGTAGAAACCATCTGGTAGCTCTCGTCCTCTGGAAAACCAGTGGCTAAGGGTGGCCGTTCCTCTGTCAATGCAGTAGAAATAGTGCTTCTTGCCTTCCAAAACCCAGATGATATCCAGGTGGGGATGCTTAGCTCCTACCCCCTGGGCAGAGCGTCTCCCAGGGGGTTGATATCATTCTGAGTCATGATGTGGGTCCTTGATTACCCGTGAAACAGAAATGGCTCCTGGAGGGAGTTATCTCGGAGTCATGTGGCAAGACATTGATGGGCCCATTAACAGGAGAGAAGGAAAAAACGATGCCACCCCTGGTTTCCGCAGTTCTTGAGGGTGGGAATAGGATGCATTTTTATATTGTAAGCTAGGACAATACAGGATGCAGGTTTTTGCATTTGCGGGAAGTTTGTATGGATTTGAAAAGTATCCTCATAGCAGAAGCACAAAAGTATTCTCATACCCCTTTGAATCATCTTCAAATGAAGCAATTCTCCCAATAACCTAACGCATGAATGTCTTGCAAGTGAGTTGAAGAAACACGCCAAAGATAAGTAGTGTTCAACTGCAGAGAATTGTTTAGGGACATCATACCCTAATATTTTAAATCAGAAAGCATGGATGGACGGGTCTTTTTTCCTTAGTTGACTACAGAACCAGCAGTCCTTTGCAGGAGGGTCTTTGGATTTAGGATGAGACTGGCAACTAAGAGCATGGCTACACAGAAGGTGCTACTTTTAGACCAGAACATTCAACTACTAAAGGCAGATAGGAGAATAGCTGATTAGTGACAGCTCCGACAGGAGGAGTCTGCGGCTTACCCCGTGGGAACAATAGTAGCACATTTCAATTTTAGAAAACCATTCATTTCAGAGGACCAAGCATCAGTGAAAAGAAAAGGTCGAGTAAAGACATCCTAGTGCTCTTCTGATCAGAAGCATCTTCCTCCATATGAGAGTATTTAGGAAAGGACAGTGCGTTCATAAGGAAAGGTGTGCCAGTTACAAAACCTGCAGAACAAGGCAAGACAAACTTATACATTTTATTTGCTATTTTTATTTCACCTGCTAAAAAATGATTTTTTTTAAGACTGAATTTTATGAATTCTGCAACGCTGTCTTTTTGAACGTCTTCCTACCCGTATTAAACACCGAGGTGACAAAGAGAGCAGCAGTGGAAGGAAAGCTGGTCCATCTCCCCCTCCTTGTAGCTTTAGGCCAGTGAGCGATTAGAAGTTGGTCACTTCATTTGAGATAAATAGCTTTACCGAGAGAGAATATTATCCAGCCTTGATCTTTCCTTTGGAGCTGATCCATTTGTAGTCATGAATTCTTGACTCAGTTGGGGAGAAACAATGGCATTACGGCCATGGATGTTAGAGTGCGTTGATGGGAAATGAAGTATTCATCTTCAGGTCCTTGCTTCAGTAAATATTCCAAATTCATCAGAAAGAAAATTCGAAGACCAGGAATCCCCACTCAAATGACCTACTTCAAATAGTCTGCACGCATAAGAGACATCAAGCAGGTGCTCTCATCTGTTAGGGGAATACCCAGCCAGTACATTATTGTCTAGTTAGGAGGCAATCATTTTGGAAATCATTGAATTTTTTGTATTGCAAGTGAATGGTCAACACATTTTATTACTGGATTAGGTAAAATCATGTCTTCTGCATCCTTTCAGAGAGGAAGCTTACCTGGATCTAAAGCTGCTCAGCTCCATGATGGGATGCTTTGTCTTCAAAGGGAACTCTAGTCTTTGTCCTTTTGGATTGCTTCCATAGCTTTTCACTCACTCTTCAGGTACCTGTTAAAATGTCCTCTTATCCCATGCAAATTTTTATGGGCATAGTCACTGAATTGGGAAGTATTCCATAAAGTCCACAGGCCTTGTTGAGACGGATGCACAGGTCTCAAGGGTGTTAGCAGATGTTATTCTGAGGCCACTCCTGATCATGTTGGATGGATCATGGTGACTGAGGAAAGTGGCCAAAGACTGGATGAAAGCAAATGTCACCCATCTTCAAAAAAGGCAACCAGGAGGACTCAGAAAAGTACAAGCCAGCCAGCCTCATTTTGATCCCCAGGAAGTTGATGGAGTAGCTATTCCTGGAAAGCATTGCCAGGCACACCAAGGAGGACAGAACAAATGTAGTCAGCATGGATTTACCAGGGGAAATTGGTGCTTGACAACTTTTTAAACTCCTCCAATGAATGAACTTGCCTGGTAGATGAAGAGAATATCATCTGCCTGGGCTTCAGGGAAGTTTTGGACGTTTATCTACATGGCAGCACACATACCTACGGGAAGGAATAGTGCAAAGAGCGGGGAACCAGTGTCTTTTCAATGATGCTCAGTGAAAAGACAAGAGGCAGTGGGCACACACGGCAATACAGGAGATTGTCTCTGAGCACCACAAAATTATTTTTTACCGTGACGGTGACTGAACCATGGCACAGAGTGTCCAGAAAGATGGTGGAGTCTGGATCATTGAAGACATTAAAAGTAGGCCCAGATATAATCCTGGGCAACAGGCTCTAGGTATCCTGGTTGAAGCAGGGGGATGGGACTTGGAGAGCCCCACAGAGCCCTTCCACCCTCATTCATTCTGTGCTAGTGAATTCTCTTAGAGATGCATTTCAAGGACTGGCATGACAAAGCTCTGTGCAGAGTGAGATCCAAATGGACATGGGATTTAAGTTCCTTAAGTAGTGTTCAAGAAGAATGTAAAACTCCAGGAAACCTGTCTCTTCCATAACTGAATCCCTTTCATGGGAAAATTCCCCAGCTCTAGAAAGATCCTCTGAGACGCATGCTTAAGACTGACACTGGCAGAGCAAATTTCTCCCTATGCGTGTCTAAGACCAGTTAGGATCTTTACCAAAAGTGTTGTCAACGTAGTCACAGAAGGCATATTGTTAAGAAGTGACAACTTACATCAGAGTGGCAAATATTGGTCCACCAATGAATTACTGTATGGGAATTATCGACTTGTATTCCAAATAAAAAAAGGAGTTGGTCTTTATTGAACTCTTTCATTGCAATATTCATAAGGGAAGAAAAAGACCTATGTCCTTAACTTTCTTAACTCTAACAAAGATTTAAAACATTCCTTGTAAAAAGCGTATCTGAATTATCGGTCTATGAAACAATTTGAGTTGGGAAAGAAGTCCTAAAATTGTGTAGACAGTTGCAGAGAAAGCAAGAAAATAGGAAAGAAACAAAAACAGAGAAAAAGTCATCTTGAGTCTGCTAGCTAGTTCTAGAAGTAGTCTGCTAGAAAAAGGAAACCCCAGTTGAATTTCAAATGTGTTCATGCACTTGATTCAGTAACTGGTCAATGTAAAAACCAATCCTTTCGTACAACTTCCCCCAGCAACAAAAACTTCAACAGATTGACACCACCATCATGCCTGTCCCCGATGTATTTAAAAGAGAAATGAGGATTTTCTTGAAAATCTATTTGCGTCAAAGTTGCAAGACATTGGAGGGATTCTCCACATTCTCCTTCCTCCATGCGGCTTGAAAGTATATTTGATAAAATATGCAACAAAGCATGTGATTTACAAGGTAGAGTAAAATGGATGACTTGGGAATTGATCTCTTTTGGATATGAAACTTCATATCCACTCTCTGGGAAGTTTCTAAAAGAAATGACGGAGCTTAGACATGAATCTGCCTCTCCGAGTGCTAAGCAAACATAGACACTCCCCTTCACATGGCCCCACCTTCCGCACACACCTAGGCATGCACAGAGATCAGCATAGCAGATCATGAACACCTTGGAAAAGACTGAAATGCTAAATAGCTCTCTTTGTGGACAAAATAGCCGGTACACTATTTCAAATATCTGGTACAAAAACTCTGTTGAATATCTACCTCATATTTAAAACACAGGTTTTCATTGAATTCTGTTTGCAGAATATTTTCCTTTCATTTGTTCCTTTAAAATTCCTTTGTTCTATGTCTAGAAATATTTTCTTCTAAAAATAGAAAAAATTAGATGATGTCTTTTCAGAAGAAAACATTGGTTTAGACAATTTTAAACCATCATGGTATGTAAGAATTTATTTGTCCCGCACTAAGGAGGAATAAGTATTTTGATCATAGATCATTTACAGTGAAATACTTGACATTTTTAAGATGCTTTCAATTAATTTTGATCCTCATTGCTTATTCATTGTAAACAGTAAGTTTTCAGTGCATGGAAAGTGTGTGTGGTACGTCTACATTAGTTCAAACACCAATTCCAACTAATGGCCAGGCTGAACTACAGTAAATAATGTCCTGAAGGATATTTTGCCGCCTTCTTTGGCACTCCTTGAAATCCTAATGATTGGCATGAAGTGTCGAAATACAGAGATTTTCTCTCAGAGGGTGTCCCATGTTGAAACCCATCCCATGTGTTTGATGTTGTAGTTCTTATCGCTTTTAAAAGTTGATATCTTCTGCACAGTTTTCATGAAGCTTTCTGTTACAGTAGTGAAAATCACAGAGAAATGCAATTTTGTACAACTTTGAATTTACCCCAAGAGCTGAGAGAAAATTTGTTCGTATACTTCAATCTGAGTCTCTTCTATATTCAAGCTTTGTTTATCTACCATCAAGGGTCGCATTCGTTGCTGTTCAAAGCCCCATCCAAGCTGACCTTGAATACGTTCAGGGATGGGACATCCACAACTTCTCTGGGCAACCGGAAGCAGCGTTCCAGCACCCCAACAGCAAAAAATGTCTTCCTTTCATCTAATCGAGATCAGAAATACTAAATCTAGGTATATAAACTTTGAGGAATGGTTTGAAATTCTATTGATTTGAAACACATTTGATAGGAATACTAACTTCCAGATGACTGAAATATGTTGATGGCCATTTGAGATTGACACTTTTTGAAAAAGTGCATGGAATTGAAAATTAAAACCGGCAAAATTAAAAACTTCTTGCCATTTTCTTTTAACTCTGATCTTCAAAATTGCATAGGTCAGATATCTGTGCTTCATGCAAATCTCTCAGATACTCTCAGACAAAAGCTTTTCTTTCAGTCTAAATTGCAGTTTAGGTAGAACACGAGTACTTAGGGAAGGTTTTTCTGGGCATAGGGGGATTTGTGTGCACAAGAGGTTTTATCCAAACTGGAAAATTCATCCCAGCTGCATTTGTTCCTCATTCCTACTGCATCAGGCCTGAAGATTCTGTGAAAAGTATCCTGTGGACCTTGAACATAGCTCGTGTGAAAGAGATGAGAGGTGATGGAGAAGTTGAGGGAGAGAATCAAGAGCATATGGCCCAGTAAAGGCACCAGAAGGTATTTTTTCATGTGGTCCACAGCCCAAACAATTGTTTAGCACCGTTTGAAGGCTGTGTTTGACCAACAGGGCTGAAGCAGGTCTTCAAAATATCCAGTAGATCAAAATCCATTGAAGCAAATGACCCTGGCCAGTCACCTTGCTGCTGATCATTCACCCTCCATACCAGCTGATCAGGCCTAAGAATGCTGCTGCAAAAGTATTGTGAAAAAGGTAGGCACATTTTCACAGAGGCAGGGGAAAATGCCCTTGGATGGTGATTCCAAGGGATAACTTGATGGCGCAAGTTAGGTACTCTTATCTACTGTGCAATATCGAAGTTGGTGAGTTCACCATCTGTAAGCATCACTTTAAAAAAATAAATGTTTGATCCACAAAACAATATTTCCTATGTCCTGTCTACCTGTTTCAGTTCAGCCAATGAATAGGCTACGTTCCATCAGCAAAGTGTTCATGATCATATACTTCTTTAAACTGTGATAATTCTTTTTTTTTTTTCTAAATCAGACACTGTCTATTCCTAAGATTCAGATGTCCTTGGTACGGTTGTACTTAAGTTCACTGTTAAAAAATATCCTTCTTGTTATCTTTTTAATAAATTACTGACACGTAACATCAGTCTGAGAGCTGAAAGAAACCCCTTCATTTGCTGTTTGCCAAGTATCATCTATGCGATACAAATTCTATTTGACCCATCCATTGCCAACTAATACTACTAGTAATGCCTTCACAACCTTTTCTTCATCGTTAGGGATTTTGGAGAAGTGAAAGATTTGAACATAAGCAAGGGCATTTGTTCAAGGTGCTCCAGAAAGAGCTGCCATCTGTTCTCTTCCTTGCTGCCTATGTTGGCAGGAAGCTGCAAAAAACCCAAAGATAACTAGAAAGAGTGTTACTTTTAGTCTAAATTTGGAAATGATGTTTGGAATACCCTGTTAAATGACAAGGTGCTCTTTTAAAAGATGGCATCTTAAGGGGAAATGTCAGTTTAAAGAGGTTTCGAGACAGTTGCTTCTGGAAAAAAAAAATAAAAATTGAGGTATCCGAGGTCTTTAGCCATACCACTTGGAAGATTGATTCAAAACACAGTTTCTTCATCTAGGAAGAACAGAGGACCATAGATGCAGCCCATTTCAAAACGGAGTTCTTTATGTGTCAGGTTGGGATTTACTGGACATCATTTCTTGTAAAGTCAAGGGACTGCAGTTAGCTCTCCAATAATTTCCTTCCCTGAAATTCATCTGCATTTGCTCCTTTCTCCAGCGTTCCCATTTCTTAGTGCTGGTATACTCCATCTATGCATTAGAATATTCAACTGGAGTGTGTGTCCGATATTTTCTAGTTCAAATGGGCTGGAACGCAATGGATAGTTCCAGTTGCTTGTATACACTAGTTTTATTTTGACAAGTTTTCTTTGAACAATGTTTAAGCAGCAGTAGCAAATCGGAAGTACAGCTTGCAGCAGGGAAAGACACTTCTGCTTGCTCAAGTTTCCTGTAGTCAGATAGATGCCAAAAGGCTTTTCATAGTACTACTACTGTCTTGTAGGAATACTTGATCTAATCCTACCTTTGATACAATTACGAATGGGCTACTTTTCCACAAGGTGGAACATTTTTCTTTTCATAATATGTTTTTTGTAAGTTGGAAACATGAACTTGTGCACCAGTCAGGTGGAAGGTACTCTTACTTCTTCATAAGTTTCACAACATTATTTAGAAAATATTGACTCTGTGTAACTTCAAAAGAAGAATTCTGGGCATCTTCATTCTATTGATGTGATTTTTTTTCTACCATGCTGTTCTTGTTTTGTATGGAACTCATTTTTACCAATAGAAATATTTTTCCCTGACACCTATGGAAAATACCTATGTTTACTCAATATTGCAGCCTCAGTACATTGTTTAGAATTATTTCAACATGGTCCCAAGCATATCCGACAGCTAGACAGCAGAGGTTAGCAAGAGTGAGTGGGAATAACTTCTGAACCATTTCAGTAGATTTCCCAGGAAGGGCTTGCTTTCTGCCCCTGCACATTTTCCCAGAGATATTGTCTGGTGAACAGTTGCATCCAAAGAGTATTTTTGCACAAACCTTGGGCCAAGCTCTGTCTCAGATTTACTAGGGAATGCAAAGAGGGTGAAAGTGCTGCTTCAAAGCCCTCTGTGTGCTTTCCGTACCAAAAGGGAGGTGACCCCAGCAATAACTTTTTGATCTCTCTTCAAAACACGAGGCACGTCACCACCTCATTCATCTTTTTCTGGGACTCAGCATCTAAAGACCAAGAAGCCCTCTTGCTTGCTAAAGTGTGTTCAGCAAAAAAACCCTTGTCCCATCAGCAAATTGGAACACAGCTGCATTCCAGTCAATACCAATGCTGGCAGGGCAATACTCTAGCCCAGTAGTAACATGCCACTGTTAGAAGACTGTGTAAAAATCTTTGTGTACAAAGTAATGGGAGGGAAAAATAGAATTGGGAAGAACTGCACATTGTTCTGGAAAAAGCCTCCTGCCACAGTCTTACAGACGTCATTTTCTGGTGTCATTTTTAAGAGTTGGAGTTTCTTAAATTTTGTACAAGATAAAATCTTACTGGACCTTGAAGTTTCCCTACTAGAAGTCCAGCCATTTCTTAGTAGAATAGAAGTAAGCCCTTTGAATATGTACAAATGGCCTTTCAAAATACATATGCTATAGCCCACTGTGAAAGGAATTAGCTATAAAAATAGAAATTCAAAGGTTTAAAAAGGTTTTGAATAAAGTAAGTCTAAGGTGATAGAAGAAGAAGAAAACAGCAGTTTTCTTCTTCTTCTGAAAAAACAACTCCGAGGACATTGTACTCTACAGGTTTATTATATCACTTTCTGAAAAACGGAGTAGGTTTGCTATTTCAAAAGGTTTTCATTAGGAAGGAAGAGATTCCTTTGGAAAAAAAAAACTTCAAATTGACTTGACATGAATGTTATGACACTTCACCAATCATCAAGAAAAATTTTCATCACTTGATATGGAAATCATGACGGTAACGGAGTCAAGGATGTCTAAGCCGTGCCATCAGGAACATAAAAAAGCATTAGAATGCTGGTAAGACTGAGCTCCTGAACTAGTGAGAAGAGAACGCAACCAAAACATTTTCCTTTAAGAGTCTTCAGGATGAACAGCAGATCAAATGTTTTCCTGTGAAGTATTTATGAATAGAATTAACCTTTAAAAGAACATTGTTTTCAAAAACCTGTGTCCAGTATCTCTTAGAATGATACACAGTTCTTATTACTAGAAAAAAGAAAAGTACTTTTTTCCAAACTGTTGTGCACTTTTAAACGATCTACAATAAAAAGAGTACTTTTTCATGCTGGGCATGATGTTCATTACAAAAAAGCCTTGTCGCACGCTTGGTACTCTAGTGTCTTGATTAGCATCGTTTTTTATTCATTGACTCTTTTTCACCTTGAAATAATGGCGTCTTTGTACTTCTGCAGCATCCATGAAGAATTTCTTGGGTGTCATTTTGTACTCGATCCTAAATGGCAGCTTCTGCATTCTGCCATCCGTCTAGCTTTCCCATTTGATGCAGCTTCTGAGAGGTCTTTTCAGAATTGAGGACTACCTGCAAGAATGATGCTAAATGCATGCATTTTACTCCTTGGGTAATGCAAAAGAGTTTTTCCTTTACAGCATAATAATAATAGGAAAAGAATGATGGTGGATTCAATTCTTATAGTAATACAAAGAGAACTATAATCATCATTAGAAACCAAGCAAGTCATATTTATTGCTCATGCAGTACAACCACTAATGCAAATTACCCTGTAAATTCAAAATGAATCTGTATCACAGGAGTGGATTGAATGTCTCTCTTGATATTTTGCTTAAAGCAGACAATTAATTCTTTTGACAGCCAACTCATAATTGCAACTGAACTTTCAACTACAGCTTTCAAACAGTGGAAACATGTCTGTTTATAACACGATACAGTACAGTACACAAGACCAAAACAGGTCCTAGACGTTCAAATGAAAGAAAAGATCAAAGGACAGATTAATTCGTGTCTGCAAGCCCTCAAGAGCGTGCAGGTCAAAAGTCCCCAGAAAACTAGGCCAGTGGCACAAATTCTCGATGTTGGCACCAGCAGAAGCAGCTGCTATCTTTCTAGGATGCAATCTTGCTTACATCATCCTTCAAAGCAATCTTCTGTCCCCCTGCCCAATATGCCTTCTGCTCTACTCCTTAGACTTCACGTTTGCATTTCTAGAGAGTCCTGCAAACGGACTCAAAGTTCAGGTAATAGATTTCCAAGATTTAGAAATATTGTCTTAAGTCTATTTCTTTCGTATTTCATCCCGTCTAAGCATACTGTAACTTTCTGAGGTGAAATATGTCGAGTATGTCACGTGTAGTTTACATGTTAGTTCTGCTTGACATTAAAACTTCTCACAGACCCCTGGGATGCCTTACTGCAAAAATATATAGCTGCAAAGAGCGGTTGCACAAAGTTAGAAAGGCCAGAAAACCATGTAAACAACCTAACAGTAGAGGCTTGAATTTCTGAATATAATCTTGCACCATCTAAAGTCAAAATAGAATATTGAAATGATTTTCATCTAATAATGAGTGTGGGGAAGAAAGAATCCAGATAGGCTTTTTTTTTTTTTTGAAACAGTTCCAGGAAATACATGGCCTTAACTTGGAAGTATAGCATTAAATATTTTTATACAGCATGAGTTCTCATTACCTAATCATATGATTTGTAGAACTGAATTGGAAAGTAGGAAATAAACAAAGAAAAATACTCAAGCTATAAAATAATGTGAGTTTAAAATTTTCTTTGTATTTCTGATTAAAACGATGAGGTAGCCAAATGGTCACCCATTATTTTCAAAAGCATCTGGACATAAAAAACGGATCAATTTTGGCGGGACTTGGATGTCAGGTATTCCTGAAAAGTTTTATTTCACTGCTTCCCCTGAACCCTGATTCAATCCCCTTAAATGCAGCTGTATTTCAGTTGCTCAGTGAAACTGTCCATGTCATGCATATAGTTTACAAATAATCTGCAGAAAAAGCTAGCTAGATTTAAAGATCTTTTTTCTGTAAATGGCCTTCAACTGATTTCTACAAACACACAGCTGGGATTTCTGCTGTCTTCTTCAGGCCACTTCCTGCAGAGACCTCTCCATTAAATTTGTCTCGTTCTACTAAGAACGCTTCTGGTGATCCAAAGTCAGCACTGGGATTGTCCAACTGCATGGAATTACTGTCTGCTAGAGCTGCACACTGAGGGCTTCTGTGTGCAGCATCATGTGAGCCCTGCTAATGTCACCCTGTTGGTATAAACTGAGCTAAGTGGACCTTAAGGGACAAGATTGTGCACTGATTTTGTAATAGAAATTAGGTACTAAGAAGGAGGCGGGAGGATTTCAATGTTTCTGCCTCCTGCTGAAGCAACACTAAATCTCGGTCTTTATCTGAAAAACGAGGTGAATTAACCCGTTTGGCATTCATATGCCAAAAAGGTCAGTAATACACTCAGAACTGTCAAAAGAGTAACAATTCCAATCATGACTTTCTAAAAAGAATTCATTTGAAGAAGTCAGGAAGACAGATGAAACATGCAAATATCCTACCCTGAGAATCATTCTGTTGATCTGCACAGGTTTCTTCTTATATTCCCATCTAATGCATTGGTCATGTGTGCTTGTGATGACACAAATACTTGCAAAGCTTACCAGATAAATCACGTTCTCTTCAAACAGCAAAGCATTTCTTGATGGTTGCATTTGCTAATTCCATTTAGACTCAGTGTTCTTCAAGGTCTTTTCCAACCAAAGTTCCAACCACCATTCTCTAAGTCGCACATCCTGATTGTCCTGGTTTAGGGCAAATTTGGCAGAAAATTTCAAAAAGGGCCACTGCACCCTCCCCACCACCGAAAGCCCACCCACACAGCCGCTCCCTTCAACTGGTTTGGGGAGAGAAGTGGGAAAAAGCTGTTGATTTAGCAGGCAAAGCACTTCCCAGCACAAAAAAATGAACAATACCAGATGACAAAACTCATTTGCCGCACTGAAGAGACGACAAATCAGAAAGTCTCTCCTGTGGGTGCTCACTCTGTTATCAATGCCTCCGGCAATGGGGAAGGCTGCTGCCCAGGGTAGGCCCCAGTAGGCCACAAAGTGCAAGTTCCCAGTGCTTCCCAGGTCCCAGTCCGGAGCAGATTTGAAACGTTCCAAGAAAAAGGAAAGGAAAAAAAAAACCAGTCCAGGGAAAACTCTGCCTCAGCCAGCTAAACCAACTAAAAAGCAAATGCGTGCTCTGTTCTGCTCCGTCAGTGCCCAGACAACACAGTGCAGCGCAGAATGTGGAAGAGTGTTGCTTTTTAAGGAGTGCAGCCTCTGATAAGAAACTCGGTGCTTCTTCTTCTCCCCACCTTTGCTCTCAGAACCAGTCTTGAAGGCAGAGAATATCATATCCAGCATTAACAGAACAGATGACTGGGGATACAGGCATCATAAAGTCACCCTAGGACACTGCTCCTTTGAGATATGTCACCAGACTATGCTAAGACCAAGTTTTGGAACTGCTCAATAAAATTCTACTCTCACAGTGAAGCTGAGGAGGAAACACAGCTCATTACAGTTACCTTGTGGCATGCCAGTGCTTCCTTTCAATCACAATGGTCTTTGTTTTTAAGTCCCTGACATCACAGGCATCATGAAACATCCTTTGTGCAGGAAGGAAGATAATATTCTTTTCATTGATGCTGATGGGTTAGCTGACATGCAAAGCAGTTAATTCAAAGTGACAGAGCAATCAAGTCAATAGGAAAACTCACCACAGTTTTATTTACTCCCCTAAATCCTTACTATCCCAAAATACAAGAACAGCTGTAAAAGCCTTGTGGCTACCTAATTTTTTTCCTAGACCTACATGGTGGGGTAAGAGACAAACAATCCCAAACTATGGTAATCCACAACAAAGCATTCTTGACCTCATATTCAGGTTCTGCATAGCGAGCTCTTCCTCCTGATCAAGTTATTCCATCGCAATACTTTGGGGAGTATCTCAGAGGGCTGGCTGTTGTTTGGTTTGAAAGCATCTTGATCATTCAGGAACCCAGTAGCAAGGACAAAGTTTAAAATAAAATAGTGCTATGCATTGATTTTCATCTAGGACAGAGATATTTCTACAACACAGAAGGCTGACCTAATGCTTCACGACAACGTGGCTGAAGTGGCATCCTGGTCCCCATGGGTTTTTCTCTTTACTTTTAGCTGCTTTCTTACCAGATTAATGAGCTGAACTAGCTCAAAAAAGAATCAGATAAGTGCCAGAGCTTTCAAACAAAAAAACAAACAAACAAACAAAAAAAAACCCCCAAAACAGATGCAAAAAGGTGATTTGTAAGTGCATTTGAAAACAGAAGTTTTTTGTACTTTTCATAGATACATGGCACTCTCTAGAATGATATTGCTCCAATGCTTTGGGTTTGGTTTTGTTTTTGTTTTTTTCCTCAATTCTAAATGTTACACATTCTTTTTTGGCCATTTTAGTAAACTGATTTTCTGATCCATGTGAAAGACAGTCCGAAGTTCCCCTCATTTGCCTCACGACCGTCCCCAGGACAGACATCGGGACCCTGAGGACCCTGACTGGAATGCTGGCATGCCGGTCAGAGAGGAATGCCAGAAATCCTGAGGCCCCTGAGCAGAATTCTGGCCTGCCAAGTGATTGTTGGCAGCTGTGTCTACAGTGACTGCTTCTAGCAGGGCCTGCCAAGGGGCGAGGCGACCTATGGGCCTGCACGTGCTTCGCGACACCAGCCCAGGAATTTTCCCACCTCTTGGCCAGATGAACTTGCTGGGGCAACTGTGGTAGCCGCCCCATGGAAAATCCTTCATCTGCTCCACTACCACCGTGAGGGACGCAGATTGAAGCCCCCCTCCCAAGGACTGAGGCTGAGACGCCCGTAATTCTGATCCAGGGCTGCTGGCCTGACTGAAGCAGGATGCCTGCTAAGTGTTGCCTGCAGATGTGTTGGCGGGACCTAGACTGGTTTCCTATAGAAACCAGTCCTGAAACAATAGCTCCCACTCACTGCTGATATTGATATTGACTTCTCCTGCTGAGAACATGGACTGTCTGTACCCGTCTTCAATACCATTTTCCCCCTCAGCAATTTCAATAGACTTGCTCTTTATCGTATCTGCTCCCCCTCAGCCATTTCTAGATCTGTTTCCCCCCTCAGCAATGGACTATAATAGAACCTTGAGATAACCAGGACTTGGAGATCTCCCCTAGGAGAACTCCATCGGCTGGGCTGCGAGGACTTCATCTCTCTCCATTTGGTAGCTATACTCCCTCTCTCTTTCTCCCCCTCTTTTCTATTCTTTTCCTCTCCCTAATTCCTTGAAGGCATTTGCTGTGGTCATTCTAGAAAGGTGCATTTGTTTGGAGTGATACTGCAATCCCTTTTCCATCTTGTCTTTTGCCCTCCGAGATCAGTTAAGAAAACATCATCCCCCCTTGGTAGGAGCGGATCAGAACAATATGTTCTTTCCAGCTGAAATTGGTTCTAGTCAATAGAAGCACACTGGTAGGTAAAAGTAGACTATAAAAGATAACCTCCAGAATGTATTTCCCATGTCTTCCCATTCAAGCAAGTGAAGAAAGCAGACAGATCTTCAGATAACATGCTATGCGAATTGAAAGGAATCTTCTTGGAGGCAACTGTGAAACTCACGCAATGAAATAGAGATGAGAGAGATGAAAGGGTCACATATGATGTCAAATCTATTCTTTTAATGTTTGAATGAAACAAGATTTCTTGAAGTACAATCCTACAAAATGAAGGTGAACTTGCAGAAGCAATTGAACTGGGTCTCCTTTAGAAACACAATGTTTTCTAATGAAACTGAGCATTCAGGAAGGCAACCTTGAAATCCAAAGGATTTAGAAAAATACAAAATACCAAGACTGGCAGTTCGTTATCTTTCACGGTCTCTTTAAGATAAGATTGATTTGAACTTCCACTTGTAGTAGGTCTGAAGACATTAGGAATGATGCAATATGAAAAAACCAAAACAAAACAACTTTCTGAAAAAGCTTTGAGAAACCAGAGAAATGATGATTTTTAGTGGTTAGGTAGTCCTTTAAAATTTGTCTTGGGGGAAAGAGATAAAAAACTGACTGAGATCAAATGACTGTGGAGTATATTCCAAAACAGTAATGAAGAAGGTAAGGGGCAAGAGCCTGTTAGAAAAATACTATGCTGGCTTCATCTGTTGCAAGCATTCCAGAATGGTTGAAATTATGAATCATATCTTCTGGGATTAAAAAAAAAAAAAAAAAAAAAAAAAAAAAAAAAAAAAAAAAAAAAAAAAAAAAAAAGAGGAAGAAAACAGAAGGAAAAAAATATTTTGAACATAGTTTTCCATTCCAAGATGGTATAATGGCTTTCTTTCATTTTTTTCCTATGACTGGTTAATAGCTTATGAAATGTTTAGCAATAGAGAGTGAGAGTCTTCACACTAGCCATACCATTTGGATGTGTCTCTTTTACTTTCTAGAGCAGCAGATATGGTTTAGCACTCCACAATTCAGTCCCCAAAAGTGAGTAAGGGTGGCAGATTTAACCTAACTGCCCAGTCCACCAAAATGCCTAATTATCTTGAAAAATGCTTTGCTCTATCTCATTATCTGGACATGTCTCTCTAGCTCCACTTTGAACTTCTTGATCTTTCATCTACAGGATGAGATCCAATTTAGCTTAGCAAGGATGTAGCCTTTCCAAACCATATCTTTTACCTTCTGTATTCTTACAAGTACATTTCTACGGCAGGGACCAGTTTGGAAGATCCTAGTTGTTTTATTCCTTAGATTATGTTGCTGCATTAATTAGCTCTTCTTTGAAGTTTTTTCCCTGCTCAAGTATAGGGTCAGTGCTGAAATGATTGTGATGCTAACTCCTTATGATATATTCTGCAGGCTTACAGAGTATGCAGCAAAGTTTTCTCTTCTTCTGAGGACATTCTACTCTTTTGATGAGAAATGCTGAAGGTCTGACTTCAGTTGCAAAGGTATCTGATTGACAGATTGCAAAATTGTGAAGTCTAGTAAGAGCAGGAAAAGCGTGCTCTTGCTCTGTATGTAAATGTCGTGTCAGCTGCTGTTGGGATAAAAAGCATGAGCATAAGCAAAGATATCTGCAGAGATAGAAAAGAAACAAAGAAGATATTTGTTGTGATTTCTGCACTAAGGAGCAAGAAGAAGCATGAAGCGCTAATTTCAGTGGCTAAGACAGTATCATCCTTGGGCCAGTTCTCTTCAACATCATGAACCACTTGGACTCGGCACTTGAAGGACTATTAAGCAAGTTTTCCAGAGACACTACATTGGGAGGAGCTGTCAACTAACTCCCTTGAGGCCAGTGAGACACTGCAGAGAGATCTTGACAAATAAGAGAGATGGACAATTATGGCTGGCCGGGAGTCTATGCACAAATCACGAAAGGGGCGGGACTGCAGGGGAAGGCGTCCCAAGCTGTTGTATTTTCCAGCATCAGTCTCATGACACGGTTATGACAGTGGGAAGATGCCTGCAGCTCACGTCCCCAGCAGCAGAAAAACAACTTGATGTTACAACTTACTTGAAAAGCTTTTTGACCAATCCCACAAAGCAAAAGCATATTGACAGTAGTTCTTTCCGATCCCTAGAAGCACACATAACTTTGGTTCAAAGAACGCTTGCTTCTTTGAATAAAAGACCTGCTTGTAAGCCTTAAGATAGAATGCACAGAGCTCCATTATTAAGCTTAGAACTTCCTAACATCTGGCTAGATCTACTTTGCTGTAGCTTAGGGAGTTCTTCTGGTCAAGCGTTAATACGCAGGCCATTGTTCTTTTTGTCCTTACTTCTCTACTTCTTCTACCATTTTTCTGCTGACAAACCTTATGACTACTGCTTAGCTCCAAGCACAGTTCTGCTGTCTCTGAGGCCTGCCTTTTGCAGCTTTCCCAAAATCCTCTGTTTCCAAGGATTGCCACAGGCAATCCCCAACCTTCGGGAGTTGTGCGATGGCAAGTGCTGGATTCAGCACCTGGGACAGGGCAATCCTGCTCTGTGTGTGTGTATAGACTAGGGAGCCAGAGGCTGAAAGGAAGCCAGGCTCCTGGCCAATGGCAAGCTAAGTGTGTATCAGCAGTGCCCTGGCAGCCAGGAGGGCCAAGCCTGTCCTGGGGTGCATCAGGCACAGTATCACCAGCTGGGCAAGAGAGGGCATTGTCCTGCTCTGCTCTGCTCTGCTCTGCTCTGCTCTGCTGTGTTCTGGGGCGGCCTCACCTTGAGTGCTTGGGGGCAGTTTTGGGTACCACAATGAAAAAAGACATGAAGGTATCAGAAAGTTCTCCAATGAGGTTTACAAGGACAGAACTGGAGGAAATGGCATGCAGCTGAGTCAGGGGAGGGTCAGGTCCGGTATCAGGAAAAAGTTTTTTAACCAGAGGATGGCTGGGCACTGGAAGAGTCTCTCCAGGGTGTGCTCACAGCATCACACCTATCTTGAGTTCAGGAACCTTTGGGACATTGCTCTCAGGCATCTGGTGTGATTCTTGAGGAAGGTCCCATGCAGGGCCAGAAGTTGGACTTGATGCTCCTGACGGGCCCCTTCCAATTCAACTGATTCTACCACTCTATGATTCTGTCCTGGCCACTCAAGGTATATTGCTTGATCTCACCAGATTTTGACCTGCTCTTGTTGGTCAGAATTTGTCCCTACTGCCTAATGATATTTACCACAAAAGACAAAGGGCCTTTTCTCAATTTTCTCAAGAAAGTTGAAGATGCACCCTAGAATCCTAAAAAAGTCTTTTCCTTGAAACAACACTATCTCCTGCCCAGTATTCTTTCCAGATCTTAAGGAGAAAGAAGGCAAATTCAGGGGATGTATTACAATGAAGCACTGTCAATTTTCCGGACCTTTAGCAGTATATTTGTACTTCCACTATTCTTTTCTATAAAATCATGGTTTTGTAGAGCATGTCATTTTCTAGCAAGACACATTTTTGCAACTGAGCCCATCAGTCTCTGTGAGAATATATTGTCAAAAGCACAAAACATATGAATGGGCAGTGGCAAGTGAGGGGAAAAACCAGTATGGGAAGCAGCTCCGTGATACTACAGTAAGACAAGGAGGAGGAGGTGTTCCAGTTGACAGAGCAAAGAATCCCCCGCAGTCCCTGGAGATATCCTAGTGAAGCTGGTTGTCTCCCAGCAGTCCCTAGAGAACCATGGAGGAACACATACCTACAGTGCAGCTGCTGGAGGGCTCCATGCCACAGCAGGTGAAAGTGCCTTGAAGGAAGCTGCAGCTTGTGGAGGGAGGGCCAGAAAACCATCCTTGACCTCTTCTTTAGCGGAAGAGTATGTGCAAATGTTTAACAGCTGCTAACTCGAATCTATCCTCTTTCCAGTTCTTGTCGTAGGTAAGTAGGACAATACAAGAATTAGAAGCCTAAACTGTTTTGCATGAGGCTCCCATTCTCTCTGCCACGCCCTTAAAATTTACTTTGAGATGAAATAAAACTCATGATCAAGTTCCTAAGGCTTGATGGTCAGGCTTCTCAGAAAACAGGCAGTGCAAAGAACTCTTGTCACTGTCATTTTTTTTCATAGAACTCAAAAAGTTAAACTACTGTTTTCTAAGAACTTACGAAAATCAACTGGTAGAGGTGGTGAGAGTGAAGAGTATAATTAAGCTGGAAAGAGACTATCATGTAGCTACCTCATCTGCATAGAAGTTTTTTACCAGGAACTCTGGACTTTTAAACAGACTTAGGACACAAGAGTTCTCTCTGGGAATGTTTTACTAAGTCTAGAACATTCATATTTAAATAGCTCGATCTGTTTTACCGTTATGACTTACGTTTTAAATTTTATTTGAGGAGAAATATTTGCCATTCAGATCATTTCAAGTTCTGAAGCATTTCAGTTGTTGACAGTTTTTGCTGTCTCCTGAGGGTAGGAAAATAGTCTTGGAACCAATACTGAAAGAAACTAGATGGAAAAATTAGTTTTCCTCATTCTTTTCTGTCTATTCTATGAGGCACAAGAGCAAAACCACTGCTATGAGTCTGAGTTGCCTTACCACTCATGGATGACAACCTTGTAGTGAGTAGTCTGTTATTTGCACACATTTCTGATGCTGGTTGTTACCTGTTGTGCAGAAAGATCTGTAAACTATTTTCACGGAAAGACATTCCTGAATTGCTTCACTTATCTCTGAAGCAGAGAACTAAGCTGGCACTCTACTTCGTAGATCTTCCTGTGCTCGCCCCCAAACCCGTTTCCTTCAAATGCAATTTACTTTCAACCAAAGCACTTCATTACTTCATCAGGTAATCTCTTGTTCTTAATGTTCGGGGTAGTGTTTTAAAACCGTAAGAACATATTCTAGTAAGAAGGTAGAACGTCTGTCTTAAGTAGTAGACATCACTTGGCTTTGGTTCATGCACCAGAACAACAGCAAGGAATGTCGTTTGCAATCAATAGATGGGTTGGGGAAACCGGCCACAAGTTTAGGAATCTTTCTCCAATTAATTTTGCTTTAAAATTTTGCTCTTATCATTTCAAGTGTGTTTTTATTGAAACAATCAACTATTTATTACCTGTACCAAAATGAAGCACAATCAGCAGTGCTTGTGCATCCTTCAACAATTCCAAGAAGAAGAATGGTCTGAGCCTCCAGTATAGCTCAGGGAGTCTGTCATCAAGCCAGAGTGCTCCAGGCATCTTCTCAGCCTGGAGAAGAGCAGACTCTGAGCAAATGCTAGACCACTCTCCAAGATCTGAAGGCAGCCTAGCAAAAGGAGGCAGATGAGCTACACAAGGGCATGGAGCGATAGGAAAAGTGTTGATGGCTTTAAAACCTGAAGAGTATATGTTTCCTTTGGGTATTGGGAAGAAATTCCTTGCTAGGAGGCTGGTGAGACACTGGAACATGGTGTGGGTGACCCATTCCTGGAAGTGTTCAAGGCCAGCTTGAATGGGTCTTTGAACTTAAGGGGGTCTAGTGGAAGGTGTCCCTGCCAATGACGTGGGGGGTGAATTTAGGTGAATTTTAAGGTCCCTTCCAATCCCAACCATTCTGTTATTCTGTGGTAATAGTCATTCTGTGCAGTAGCAGCAACTAGCTGAAGATAGAAAAAACAGACTATTGATTCTGAGAAACTGCCATCCAGTTTATCTGTTTTGGACTCACATAGAAGTTCCTTTTAGCATTATTATATGTAGGAACAGTCTCAGCACCTAAATATCATCCACACAAATATTTTATAATTTTTAAGGTTTCGGACATTTGGGAATTTCCTCTTTCTTTCTTTCTTTCTTTCTTTCTTTCTTTCTTTCTTTCTTTCTTTCTTTCTTTCTTTCTTTCTTTCTTTCTTTCTTTCTTTCTTTCTTTCTTTCTTTCTTTCTTTCTTTCTTTCTTTCTTTCTTTCTTTCTTTCTTTCTCTTTCCTTCCTTCCTTCCTTCCTTCCTTCCTTCCGCCACTTCCTTCCTTCCGCCACTTCCTTCCTTCCGCCACTTCCTTCCTTCTGCCACTTCCTTCCTTCCTTCCTTCCTTCCTTCCGCCACTTCCTTCCGCCACTTCCTTCCGCCACTTCCTTCCTTCCACCACTTCCTTCCGCCACTTCCTTCCTTCCTTCCTTCCTTCCTTCCTTCCTTCCTTCCTTCCGCCACTTCCTTCCTTCCTTCCTTCCTTCCACCACTTCCTTCTGCCACTTCCTTCCTTCTGCAACTTCCTTCCTTCCTTCCTTCCGCCACTTTCTTCCTTCCTTCCACGACTTCCTTCCTTCCTTCCTTCCTTCTTTCTTTCTTTCTTTTCTTCCTCCTTTCCCTTCTTTCCTCCCTCCCTCCCTCCCTGCACTGTGATTTCAATTTGTAAAATGTGAAGTAGTTTCAGTAATTGACTCTGACCTGAATCGCATTTCGAAGCTTAGAAATGGATCAAGATGAAAATCGTGTGAAGACAGAGCATTTAAAAGATATTACTATGAGATTTAGAGGTAGCTATTGAAAATTCAAAAAGACAACATTGAAATGATGCAACGGCTGATTTTAAGGGATTTTTTTTTTTTGTATTTCTGTGATACCAATTAGGATCTCGCTTTTTTTTACCTTCGAAAAATACATCTTGAAAATTGTTACTTTGAAAACCAAAAATATTTCCAAAACAAGGAAATGGATTGCTGCAGATGAAAATATCATCTTCTAAATAGTCATCATCTAGTCCAAAGGATTCTCCTCACACAGTAAGCTTTATGGATGTTTCTATTCTCACACAAACACAGAAGAATTTTTCAACTGACTAGAAAATCTGTAAAAACAAATGAACCTTGGAAAAAAAAGTTCAATAAAGAGCAGGAAATTATATGCATCCACCCTTATGATATGTTGGTTACTAAATATTGCCCCTGGTTTGTGGGTGAGTACACTTTCCGTTCACACACACAGATACACCTCTTCCCCCCCCCCAGATGTCTGATAATGGGTCTCAAAGAATGGATTTTTTTTTCTATTCAATAGGCATTGCTTCTAAAACTCAAGGCGTATTATTCTTGGATTCTCCTATTGCCTGGATTTAATACCGACAAGGCAATGTGCCTGTGTCTATTCGCACGGGGTCGGAGGGGACATGGAGAGCGGAGATTTGAAAACAACTAGGAGCTTAAATAAGAAAGAAGACTGCTTCTGGAATCCATAGCAAAGGCAAAATAGGAGGCCATATTCAGGGGCAGTTTGCTGTGCTGGGACAGTTTCTTCTGGAGAGAAAGCGTGAAAAAGCTTTTCGCTAAGGTGTAGGCGGCAAGAGACTCAGAAGACCGGCATACGCAGCTGTCCGAAGGTAGGTGCCGGTCCCCGGGCGGCTTTCGGCAGAAGCCGCGGTTCGGAGCGCACCGCGACCGGCAGAAAGCTCTGTGCGCAAAAAAGCCGCTTCTCCGCCTCCGGCAGCCCAAGAGCTCGGCAGATGCTGAGACGTCAAGAAAGAAGCCGCACAGCACTGGGATTAAGTGGGCAGCTCTCAAACTGAGAGAAAACGATAACTAACCACTTTCCAACAGTTTCAACTCACATTACCGTAAGTAGGGAAATTGTTCTTGGACAACATTCTTTTGCAACGTTCTAAGCCATTTGCAGCACTCCGTGGCGAATCTTTTCATTTCTCCTCGGAGATGGTAAGAACTCGAGTACCTTCATGAAAAACGTCGTGGGACGCTTGCTGTGCTGGCACAGTTTCTTTTTGAGAAAATGCGTGGAAAAGCTTTTCGCCAAGATGTACGCGGCAAGAGACGCAGAAGACGGGCATATGCAGCTCTCCGAAGGTAGGTGCCGGTAGCCGGATTCTTTTAACAGAAGCCGCCATTCAGAGGGCTCTGTTACTTTCATAATGGTTTTTGCGGGAGAAAGCCGCTTTTTCCTTTCCGGGAATACCTAGAGAGGAACACTAGCTAAAGACGTGATTGGCACCATTATGTCGAGTTTTGCTCGTTCCAGCAGGAATAACTGTGTTCTTCCTTACGCTAGATGGCACTGCTTATCAAGGTTTGGCTGCTTTTAATCATTTGGGGTGCTGAATGTTCAAACGACTTATCGTAACTTCTTCTATTTTAAGTCAGGTGCTCACTGACGTAGATCCTATTAGATATAGCACACTGCAAATAGGAGGTGAAATAGATTTATTGTTACTAGCACATGGGTACGAGTGTTAGGAATTTTATAAGGAATATGTTGCATGAATCTTTTGGACCATTCTGCAGCCATTGATACGAAACTCACACAAGTACAAGACAATATGAAGAAATTGACTGGGAACGAGTGGGGTTTGCATCAATGGTTTGAGGGATGGGAAAGAGCTGGGTGGTTGAAAGATCTCGTAAATGGAGCTTTGTTTTTACCAGTAGTCATTATTTCATTGCTTTGTGTTATTCCATGCATGGTGAAACTGGTGTGCCTCTTGCTAAAAATGACATTGGAAAAGATCTGGCTGGTGCAAGAAGAAGGGGCAATTGTGACAATGTATCTGAACCACTTAGACTATGGGCTGCACCAGCCATCCAGCGTGGAACGGTTCTTCTCAGAATTTTCTCAGGGCCCTCTGGAATTCATCAAGACATAAGCCTTGCTAAAACAAGAGAGGAAAAGCTGAGAAACTAAATTCCAAGACCACAAGAACTCCAAAACGGGGGGGGGGGGGGGGGGCAAAGTACCTGGACTGTAAGGAAACACATCTTCTGAGAGGTGCACGCAGAATGCGTGGACAAGACAAAGGCACCAAAAAGAAAAGCGTGACTAGCGTGTGCAGAGAGTCAGAATGAGTAAGTGCATCATGTAAAGCATAAACGGCTTCTGCTTAATCCTCTTGGTCCATTGTGCAGGAGTCCTGAATTTCCCATAAGTGATACTTACTAAAAGGGTTCTGATTTTAATGCTAGAGTTACTGTCTATTCGATGATTCATGGGAATAGTTCTTTCAAGTCCTTCCCTTGCTGACATCAGTCAGTTTCATCTTTTCCTGAATGTACTGCTGGCTATACATAAGTGATGAATAGAAGGGAATGAGTTTTAGGGATATGTTGCAAGGAAATAGATTGGTAGCTCTGCTTCCATTTCCATTGTCTAAGAAGAATTCCCAATATTTTTGGCCCTTTCATAGACCTCTGACTCGATTAGCATCAGCAGGGAGGGACATTTAATTGGTTTTTCTCCTTTTTAGAGAGAAGCTAATGAAAAAGTTTCACCAGAATCAGAGCAGGCTGCGTAACAAGAAGAGCGTCATGAAAAGGCGCCAATCCTATCCTCTTAGTATTGCTAGTTGGGATTGGACTTCAATGAAATGTGTCAACTCTGTGTTCCTGGGTATCACATCAGTAACAGGTACTTCACCTGCTGTACTTCTCTCCTAAAGCTAAGAACAGAATCCCAAATCATCTTGATTCCAAGGTCTCAATTCACCCTGTGATGCTGACAGGTGAAATAGGAGTGGAAAATGCACCAGTAAATGAACTTGAATGGCCTATCTAAATCAGCGGCCACTGATTTCCTGAAGGCCTTAACACGTCAGTTGCCCCTATTTTTCTTGGGGTTCTTTTATTCTTTGGTCATGTTTTTCTTGGGATTCTTTGAATCCTTCCCCACCAGTTCAGCCTCTGCTCTCAAATCCTTTGCTGTCATTTAAAGTATCTCAAGAGCCTGGAAACCTGTTGTCTTTATTTATCAACCCATTATTCCCTTCCAAAGGTTGTTTGCCTCAAGTCTCATTCTTGCTGATTTTCTGCTAGTTCATTGTCAGATGGCAGCAGGTGTTCTGTAAGAGCAAGTACACAATCCTATAGCTTGCTTTGCTTTTGATTTGGCCTGTCTAGAAAATGGAATGACTGAACATCTCCAACAGGATTTTCTCTCCCCATTGTGTTTCACCGCAAGGGCAGATGCCAATCCATCTACCTAAACACTTGGTGGTGAAGAAACTAGTGGTATGCTGTTGCATATAGGTAGAACTTTCTGAAAGGAAGGCCTTGTAAAACCATGGCTGAGGCCCATTACTTTGGCTAAGTAGAAAATGACAAGGGGAAAGTGAGACAGCTGAATTAGAGGTAGATCAAGAAGTTCTAAAAGCATTGCGTGTTCACAGCGTGGTTGAATTATGACGGTTGGTTGAATTATGTTTGTTGCGGCTTAAAGCTATGCAAGTGATAAAGGCCTGACTGCTTCAAAAGCCTGGCTTTTGCAAGAAAGCGGCTCTCCTTTGCACCTGCCTGGGGACTCTGCGTCACTACGGACCCTCACGCCCAGTTTGCCAAGGAGATGATGAGTAGGAATGTTGCAGAGCTGCTGTGTGCATATGAAAGGAATGGCAGAGAGTGAGGCCGTGGACAATTTCTGGGCTTTAGTACAATGCTGCTGCATTGGTGCCAGTTTAGTCGGTTTTCCATCAGTGGCATTTCTGTCTAAAAGTACACTGCCCAGAGTCTTTCTAGCACTTGATGCCATTTCCTTACTGCCATTAATACCTTCCTTCAGTTTCAAGGATGAGAGAATCTTTACAGGATTTTGAAGATCCCTGTTAGGAAACACTATGCCAGAGGAGTCATCACTCCCTTTCCTTCTGCCTCCTTTGTAATTTTTATAGACTCATTTCACATTTCTGCTAATGGCAATAAGAATACTGAGACTACTCTAGCAGGGTTGACGCTCTCAGCTGCTTTCCTCTTTCCTACTGCTTCATACCGGATGTGACTTGATGGCCTCGTTTTGCAATCAGCATTTTGCTGTGGTTTGCTAAAACCTGGCATGCACTGCCAACTCACAACTTGTGTGTTGGCATTTCAGGGGCTTTGATGGGTTCCTTTCTGAGATTGCCATGCACTGGACTTTCACAGTCACAAAGACTTCATCCACCATCGGTCGAATTTCAGTATTTAATACTCTTTCCTGGAATGTAGGCAACCTAGCAGCAAGTACTAAATTCGCTGCAAGCCCTGTCTTCCCAAAGGACCATTCAAAAAGTTTGCTTTTCCCCTCTGACCAATCTGACAGTATTTTGATGAAGAATTTGGTACCTTAATAGAACCTCTTAGAAGGGATCTCATGGCAGACAACATCTCAGGCTTTCTTGAAATACTGGCTCCTTTGGATCTCAATTCCATTCAGAGTGCATTTAAGATTTTTTTTCACTGAAGCCATTCAACAATGCCTCTTCTCTTTAAAATGTGCTGCAGGTGAGAAAGATGGATCCCCATGAAAGGTTCTATTGATATCAAAATTCGTGCCCAATGGACTGTGCTGATGGAAATCAAATACTAGTCTAGTATTTTGAATCCAAATAATTCCTCCCAATCAGGCCCGACAGGATTGTTTGGCTTTGAATCTGAGCACGTGGACAGTAGTGGATGGCCCACAGGTTGAAAACAGTGTAGATTCTTCTCCTTCTTTTCATTGATGGCTCAGAGACTGAAAAGGCAGCTACAAAATTTTAAATACATCCCTACAGATTCAAAAATTGTTCTTCTTAATTTGCATCTCCACCATAACAACAGATGCTTAGAACTAAATTACCAATGGGAATTTTATAGCTTCTCAGAAATGAAACAGGACCTGGCTAATGGGCCTTAGCAGTAGCTACAAGTTTTGAAGCACAAGGCATCTCAAAAGTATATTGACCTTACAGTACTTTTCTGTCTTATGCTTTCATCTCAAGGATGCAGGAAAAAAAAAAAAAAACACAAAAAAAAAAAAGCCAAAAAGACAAAACTAAAAAAAAACCATCAAAACAAGAAACCCCACCAAATTGATAATAAGCAAAATCAGTGCCATATATAGAAACAGATGCCATGGTTTTTAACTTCCAAACTTGTCTTCTCAGCACACTCTCTACAATGGAATTGTTTCCCTATCTGCCTTGAAACATTTTGCAGCAAAAACACTCTAAGGTCCTGCTGGGTGTTTTGTTCAAAAATGACTTCTTCTGGTTTTCTGTCCATAAGCGGAGTAACGTGACTGTGTGGCAGCTGACCAAAGGAGGTAGGAAGAGTAATCATCATCCACAACACTGGGGCTAAAGAAATTTCCACAGAAAATTACCTGCCCTATTACTTGTTCACGTGTTGGGTTGAACGTTCAGAATCTGTTTCCATTTTCCCCATTCATAGAATGTTCTATTTCACAGAATTCCAGCCCCTCAAACATCAGTCCTGCCAGAAGTGCCCGCCATAGGGGGCTGTCATAGGGGATCTGCTAATGTCCACTGACTCTTACCAGTATAGTGCTTGTCACTGTTGCAGATCAAGAACTTCTGAATAGTTTGGATTCATGCTCTTTGAGGGGTTGAAAACAAGAAAAGAATGACTAGACATTTCCATGATCAAATCCCCTGATGGAATAAAACTAGGAGCATAATAAATGTATTCATTGTTCTAAGAAGGGAGATGAAGGCTCCAAATGATTACTTGCATACTTCCTGTTCTAAATCCCTTGTTATCTGGCAAATTGCAAAAGATTCCAGGCTTTTGCCAAAATGCAAACCAGGTTAAAATGTGAAGCCTTACAGTTTACTGGATATAAAACTTCATCATCCATTTTTAAATCTTTGAGATTGTTATGTACTTCCTATTACTACCCTGAGGTTTAGAGCTGTAATTCAGAGAGAAAAGAATGCTATCTTGAATTCCTTCTAGTAAATCGGCACTCTCATCTTGTCGGCACTCTCTCCTCTTGGTTTTCACTTCTGAAACTCTGTACGGAAGAGTGCATTAATGCATAGAGCTCTGCATCAATTCTTTACAACAGTTTCCCCTGTAATTCTTCTTTCAAGGCAAACCTATAAAAAGCCACACATTCTTACCCCACCACTTCTAAAATTCTATTGAGAAGCAAAAAAAAAAAAAAAAAAACCCATCAAACCACTAAATCACTGCTCCAATAAAAAAAGCAGTCCATTAACTGCTTTCTTAGCAGGTTCTTTACCTTGTATTAATATGGCAACCTTTTCTTGCTCTTCTAGATTACAACCAAATTCTTACAGCATATAAGGAAACATACGTTTACTGTATCTGATTCTTAGATACAGAAGTCCAGCAAGGAGTTCAGACCTCAAAAGAAGTGTCTGTACAACGAGATTCAGCACAACGTTGAGACATACTAGCTATTTTTCAAGAAAAGCGGCCAAACTGAAACTTTTTAGACTTCTCTACAATCATGCGTGCCTGCTTCCAGAACCTGACCTTCGTTGCTGGAAACTAGCTGCAATGTTACTGTAAACAATGCTGTGAATGTCATCATTATCATCATTCTTCTCTTCCATTGAAAACCTCAAGTGGAGTCGCGTCACTTCTCTTCAAAATTCTGTATTTCCTTGCAAACTGGTAAAATAAGGATAAATAAAGTGTTCTGTTCATTCGGTTTAAACCTAATGTTCAAAATGAAAAAAAAAAAAATCCATTCAGATATGGTCTGCAATAATACAGTAGAAGAGAAGATGAACCAGACTGGCCTACAACAGAAAGAAGTGAAGCAGAATTTGGGAATTTGGAAGACCTTATGATGAATAATTCAAATAAATAAATAAAAAAAATATTGCCTACCCAAATTCAATCAGTGATGCACAGACAGAGAAAAAGTACTAATTACTACTAATATTTCTTTCATTCTCAGACAAGAAGTTCAATGATCCTCTTGAATGCACGGAAGATTCTTGGAAAAGACAGCAGCCTTCTTCTTCACCACATACTCCTCAGAACTCCAGGAGACAAATCATTTGAGCTGTGAGGATCTTTCTCTCTGTAAAACTCCCAGAGCATAGCCAATATTCTATTCCTTTAGGGATCCTCGCCTCCCTGGGGGAGTGCTGGATAGTCTACATCCCGGTACATCAGCCAGACACTCCACCTTATTTCCCATGGCTACTGCAGCAAGGACATCATCTACACTGGCTTTCTAGCCAAAATAGATGCAAGGCACAACGAAGAACATAGCCAAAACCTTGAGCACAGCTTATGGGTTTTGAATGAAAAATCTCAGGATGGCAATACTGGATCTTCTGATCCAAACCATCAGGAAACATTTCTTTAGAGGTGTTGGGAAAGATGAAAGTTTGATGAGAAAGTCTCACAGATATGTATGCTTGGCAGAAAGATTTTTCAATGTGGAGTCTGAAGAAGGAATAGAGTTGGAAGCAAGTTTTGATCTAGAAGAAAAGAATTGCTGAGCCAGTCTTACTGGATAACCGAGGATACCTTAGTTAGAAGAGGGTTTTATGACTTACAGCAAAGGATAAACCCACCCCAAACAAGAAGATGTTTTTACCAAGCAGGAAGGTAGCACAGGCAAACAAGTCAGCAAATGCTGCAAGCAGAAAAAGCTCTCCAAATTTTCCACTGTCAAGAAAACTGAAAAACAACTTTCCGCTCCAACTGTAATATACTGACTTTTAGTGAGTGGAGAATAGCAATATATGGTAATTAGAGTCGTTAGGATAGGCTATAGATAATAGTTAAGGGATAGATTGGTTCTACTGTATGAAGATGCTCAGCAAAGTGACAACACCAAAGGGTCTCCAGGCCTGCCTGCAGCTAGAGCTGACAGCTGTAGGCACAGGCTCTGTTGCCCACTACCCTGGACTGCTGCAACATCTTGGATGGAATAAACTGCATTTTGGAGAGCCGCCTGGACTCCCACATCCCTCATTTAGGCTCTTCCATGGAGGTGAAAAAAGCCTCTGGGTATTGTACAAAAAAACAGCTATGTAATCTAGAGTTGCATGACCCAATATTTCTATTGAACTGGAACAATTTTTATCAATATTATGGATCCACTTCTTTTCAGTGCGTTTGGTCAAAAACATAAAGCATGGTTTAAAAGACATTCTTGGATGCGTACTAAGTACTATGAATTAGTTAAGGTGTTGGTTTGGCATGGCTTGGTTTTTGGTGGGGAGGGAAGAAGCCAGCCACAGAAGTGATTTTTTGTGCAAAGCTCCTAGAAGCTTCCTCCATGCCTGGCAAAGTGAATCCCTGCTTGGCACTAAGAACAGACATGCTGCTGAGCCAATTACAGAAGCTGATAGCGCCTTGGTGATATATTTAAGAAGGAAATCAAAACTGCAGCCAGTTAACCTTGAAGTTGGGAAATTTTTAGGTTGGCACCTCTTCTGCTTTGAAAGCCAAACCAATGAGACGCTCTGTTGCAGTGTGTGTTTATTATTGTACTGCAGTTCTAGTAGTCCGTTTTCTAAGCCTTCCTATTTTGTGCTGTTATAGCATATGTTATTATGAATGGATTGTTCCTTTCCCCCCAGTATTGTTGGCTTTTGCCCTAGCTGTCCCTCTCCCCAAAGACCTGCCCTTTTGTTCCCTGTTCCTTCTCCCATTGAACATCAACCCCTCCCCAAGCCTGCCCCTTTCTCTAGAAACTTCCCTCTCAATTTTGTACCCTTCAAAACCCCAGTGGTTTCTTCAAGTTATTCTCCTCCCCTGTAGTCCCCCTACTGGTTTCAACATTGTATTCCCCTCCTTGTCTTCCACCCCCAGTTTCTCCCAGTTGGTTAAAGATTGTATCCTCCCCTGGGACCTTCCCCCCATTTAGAAGTTGATGGATGCCTTTGAATCAGTGTCTTTCTGTCCTTGACCCTCCAGGGAGTAAACTGAAAAATATGCAGAAGACCTCTCCCTGTTCCTTGTCCCTGCCCTCAGCGCAGTTCTATCCCCAAGGCAGTCCACCTGTGCCGTAGAGCAGCTGTGCCCTACAGCTGCAGCCCGGATACGACAGCTTTCTTGGGGCGGCCCACTCTCGCTGTCGGCGTCGGGAGCTAGTTGGGCTGAAGAAATCCAGCACTGCAGCAAGACTCCAAGTCAGAAATGCAGTTTATTAGGAAAAGGGGGAAAAACCCAAATCCATGCAAGAGTACAAAAGAAAAACCACTGACAGAGTCAGAATACAAGCTGACGTCCTGCTAGTTAGGGTGGTGAAAGCAGTTTGGATGAAATGGTCTTGTTGAAGTGGTGATTCTGTAGAAACCATCTGGTAGCTCTCGTCCTCTGGAAAACCAGTGGCTAAGGGTGGCCCTTCCTCTGGCAATGCAGTAGAAATGGTGTTTCTTGCCTTCCAAAACCCAGATTATATCCAGGTGGGGATGCTTAGCTCCTACCCCCTGGGCAGAGCATCTCCCAATGGGCTGGTATCATTCTGAGTCATGATGTGGGTCCTTGATTACCCGTGAAACAGAAATGGCTCCTGGAGGGAGTTATCTCTGAGTCATGTGGCAAGACATTGATGGGCCCATTAACAGGAGAGAAGGAAAAAACGATGCCACCCCTGGTTTCCGCAGTTCTTGAGGGTGGGAATAGGATGCATTTTGATATTGTAAGCTAGGACAATACAGGATGCAGGTTTTTGCATTTGCAGGAAGTTTGTATGGATTTGAAAAGTATCCTCATAGCAGAAGCACAAAAGTATTCTCATACCCCTTTGAATCGTCTTCCAATGAAGCAATTCTCCCAATAACCTAAGGCATGAATGACTTGCGAGTGAGTTGAAGGAACACGCCAAAGATAAGTAGTGTTCAACTGCAGAGAATTGTTTAGGGACATTATACCCTAATATTTTAAATCAGAAAGCATGGATGGACGGGTCTTTTTTCCTTAGTTGACTACAGAACCAGCGGTCCTTTGCAGGAGGGTGTTTGGATTTAGGATGACACTGGCAACTAAGAGCATGGCTACACAGAAGGTGCTACTTTTAGACCAGAACATTCAACTACTGAAGGCAGATAGGAGAATAGCTGATTAGTGACAGCTCAGACAGGAAGAGTCTGTGGCTTACCCCGTGGGAACAATAGTAGCACATTTCAATTTTAGAAAACCATTCATTTCAGAGGACCAAGCATCAGTGAAAAGAAAAGGTCGAGTAAAGACATCCTAGTGCTCTTCTGATCAGAAGCGTCTTCCTCAATATGAGAGTATTTAGGAAAGGACAGTGCGTTCATAAGGAAAGGTGTGCCAGTTACAAAACCTGCAGAACAAGGCAAGACAAACTTATACATTTTATTTGCTATTTTTATTTCACCTGCTAAAAAATGATGTTTTTATGACTGAATTTTATGAATTCTGCAAAGCTATCTTTTTGAACGTCTTCCTACCCATATTAAACACTGAGGTGACAAAGAGAGCAGCAGTGGAAGGAAAGCTGGTCCATCTCCCCCTCCTTGTGGCTTTAGGCCAGTGAGCGATTAGAAGTCGGTCACTTCATTTGAGATAAATAGCTTTACCGAAAGAGAATATTATCCAGCCTTGATCTTTCCTTTGGAGCTGATCCACTTTGTAGTCATGAATTCTTGACTCAGTTGGGGAGAAACAATGGCATTACGGCCATGGATGTTAGAGTGCGCTGATGGGAAATGAAGTTTTCATCTTCCGGTCCTTGCTTCAGTAAATATTCCAAATTCATCAGAAAGAAAATTCGAAGACCAGGAATCCCCACTCAAATGACCTACTTCAAATAGTCTGCACGCATAAGAGACATCAAGCAGGTGCTCTCATCTGTTAGGGGAATACCCAGCCAGTATATTATTGTCTAGTTAGGAGGTAATCATTTTGGAAATCATTGAATTTTTTGTATTGCAAGTGAATGGTCAACACATTTTATTACTGGATTAGGTAAAATCATGTCTTCTGCATCCTTTCAGAGAGGAAGCTTACCTGGATCTAAAGCTGCTCAGCTCCATGATGGGATGCTTTGTCTTCAAAGGGAACTCTAGTCTTTGTCCTTTTGGATTGCTTCCATAGCTTTTCACTCACTCTTCAGGTACCTGTTAAAGGGGCCTCTTATCCCATGCAAATTTTTATGGGCGTAGTCACTGAATTGGGAAGTATTCCATAAAGTCCACAGGCCTTGTTGAGATGGATGCACAGGTCTCAAGGGTGTTAGCAGATGTTATTCTGAGGCCACTCCTGATCATGTTGGATGGACCATGGTGACTGAGGAAAGTGGCCAAAGACTGGATGAAAGCAAATGTCACCCATCTTCAAAAAAGGCAACCAGGAGGACTCAGAAAAGTACAAGCCAGCCAGCCTCATTTTGATCCCCAGGAAGTTGATGGAGTAGCTATTCCTGGAAAGCATTGCCAGGCACACCAAGGAGGACAGAACAAATGTAGTCAGCATGGATTTACCAGGGGGAATTGGTGCTTGACGACTTTTTAAACTCCTCCGGTGAATGAACTTGCCTGGTAGATGAAGAGAATATCATCTGCCTGGGCTTCAGGGAAGTTTTGGACGTTTATCTACATGGCAGCACACATACCTACGGGAAGGAATAGTGCAAAGAGCAGGGAACCAGTGTCTTTTCAATGATGCTCAGTGAAAAGACAAGAGGCAGTGGGCACTCACTGAAATACAGGAGATTGCCTCTGAGCATCACAAAATTATTTTTTACCGTGACGGTGACTGAACCATGGCACAGAGTGTCCAGAAAGATTGTGGAGTCTGGATCATTGAAGACATTAAAAGTAGGCCCAGATATAATCCTGGGCAACTGGCTCTAGGTATCCTGGTTGAAGCAGGGGGATGGGACTTGGGGAGCCCCACAGAGCCCTTCCACCCTCATTCATTCTGTGCTAGTGAATTGTCTTAGAGATGCATTTCAAGGACTGGCATGACAAAGCTCTGTGCAGAGTGAGATCCAAATGGACATGGGATTTAAGTTCCTTAAGTAGTGTTCAAGAAGAATGTAAAACTCCAGGAAACCTGTCTCTTCCATAACTGAATCCCTTTCATGGGAAAATTCCCCAGCTCTAGAAAGATCCTCTGAGACGCATGCTTAAGACTGACACTGGCAGAGCAAATTTCTCCCTATGCGTGTCTAAGACCAGTTAGGATCTTTACCAAAAGTGTTGTCAACGTAGTCACAGAAGGCATATTGTTAAGAAGTGACAACTTACATCAGAATGGCAAATATTGGTCCACCAATGAATTACTGTATGGGAATTATCTACTTGTATTCCAAATAAAAAAAAGGAGTTGGTCTTTATTGAACTATTTCATTGCAATATTCATAAGGGAAGAAAAAGACCTATGTCCTTAACTTTCTTAATTCTAACAAAGATTTAAAACATTCCTTGTAAAAAGCGTATCTGAATTATCGGTCTATGAAACAATTTGAGTTGGGAAAGAAGTCCTAAAATTGTGTAGACAGTTGCAGAGAAAGCAAGAAAATAGGAAAGAAACAAAAACAGAGAAAAAGAGTCATCTTGAGTCTGCTAGCTAGTTCTAGAAGTAGTCTGCTAGAAAAAGGAAACCCCAGTTGAATTTCAAATGTGTTCATGCACTTGATTCAGTAACTGGTCAATGTAAAAACCAGTCCTTTCGTACAACTTCCCCCAGCAACAAAAACTTCAATAGATTGACACCACCATCATGCCTGTCCCAGATGTATTTAAAAGAGAAATGATGATTTTCTTGAAAATCTATTTGCGTCAAAGTTGCAAGACATTGGAGGGATTCTCCACATTCTCCTTCCTCCACGCGGCTTGAAAGTATATTTGATAAAATATGCAACAAAGCATGTGATTTACAAGGTAGAGTAAAATGCATGACTTGGGAATTGATCTCTTTTGGATATGAAACTTCATATCCACTCTCTGGGAAGTTTCTAAAAGAAATGATGGAGCTGAGGCATGAATCTGCCTCTCCGAGTGCTAAGCAAACATAGACACTCCCCTTCACATGGCCCCACCTTCCGCACACACCTAGGCATGCACAGAGATCAGCATAGCAGATCATGAACACCTTGGAAAAGACTGAAATGCTAAATAGCTCTCTTTGTGGACAAAATAGCCGGTACACTATTTCAAATATCTGGTACAAAAACTCTGTTGAATATCTACCTCATATTTAAAACACAGGTTTTCATTGAATTCTGTTTGCAGAATATTTTCCTTTCATTTGTTCCTTTAAAATTCCTTTCTTCTATGTCTAGGAATATTTTCTTCTAAAAATAGAAAAAATTAGGTGATGTCTTTTCAGAAAAAAACATTGGTTTAGACAGTTTTTAACCATCATGGTATGGAAGAATTTATTTGTCCCTCACTAAGGAGGAATAAGTATTTTGATCATAGATCATTTACAGTGAAATACTTGACATCTTTAAGATGCTTTCAATCAATTTTGATCCTCATTGCTTATTCATTGTAAACAGTAAGTTTTCAGTGCATGGAAAGTGTGTGTGGTACGTCTACATTAGTTCAAACACCAATTCCAACTAATGGCCAGGCTGAACTACAGTAAATAATGTCCTGACGGATATTTTGCCGCCTTCTTTGGCACTTCTTGAAATCCTAATCTTTGGGATGAATTGTTGAAATACAGAGATTTTCTCTCAGAGAGTGTCCCATGTTGAAACCCATCCCATGTGTTTGATGTTGTAGTTCTTATCGCTTTTAAAATGTGATATCATCTGCACAGTTTTCATGAAGCTTTCTGTTACAGTAGTGAAAATCACAGAGAAATGCAATTTTGTACAACTTTGAATTTACCCCAAGAGCTGAGAGAAAATTTGTTCGTATACCTCAATCTGAGTCTCTTCTATATTCAAGCTTTGTTTATCTCCCATCAAGGGTCGCATTCGTTGCTGTTCAAAGCCCCATCCAAGCTGACTTGAATACGTTCAGGGATGGGACATCCACAACTTCTCTGGGCAACCCGAAGCAGCGTTCCAGCACCCCAACAGCAAAAAATGTCTTCCTTTCATCTAATAGAGATCAGAAATACTAAATCTAGGTATATAAACTTTGAGGAAAGGTTTGAAATTCTATTGATTTGAAACACATTTGATAGGAATACTAACTTCCAGACGACTGAAATATGTTGATGGCCATTTGAGATTGACACTTTTTGAAAAAGTGCATGGAATTGAAAATTAAAACCGGCAAAATAAAAAACTTCTTGCCATTTTCTTTTAACTCTGATCTTCAAAATTGCATAGGTCAGATATCTGTGCTTCATGCAAATCTCTTAGATACTCTCAAACAAAAGCTTTTCCTTCAGTCTAAATTGCAGTTTAGGTAGAACACGAGTACTTAGGGAAGGTTTTTCTGGGCATAGGGGGATTTGTGTGCACAAGAGGTTTTATCCAAACTGGAAAATTCATCCCAGCTGCATTTGTTCATCATTCCTACTGCATCAGGCCTGAAGATTCTGTGAAAAGTATCCTGTGGACCTTGAACATAGCTCATGTGAAAGAGATGAGAGGTGATGGAGAAGTTGAGGGAGAGAATCAAGAGCATATGGCCCAGTAAAGGCACCAGAAAGTACTTTTTCATGTGGTCCACAGCCCAAACAATTGTTTAGCACCATTTGAAGGCTGTGTCTGACAAAGAGGGCTGAAGCAGGTCTTCAAAATATCCAGTAGATCAAAATCCATTGAAGCAAATGACCCTGGCCAGTCACCTTGCTGCTGATCATTCACCCTCCATACCAGCTGATCAGGCCTAGCAATGCTGCTGCAAAAGTGTTGTGAAAAAGGTAGGCACATTTTCACAGAGGCAGGGGAAAATGCCCTTGGATGGTGATTCCAAGGGATAACTTGATGGCGCAAGTTAGGTACCCTTATCTACTGTGCAATATCGAAGTTGGTGAGTTCACCATCTGTAAGCATCACTTTAGAAAAATAAATGTTTGATCCACAAAACAATATTTCCTATGTTCTGTCTACCTGCTTCAGTTCACCAATGAATAGGCTACGTTCCATCAGCAAAGTGTTCATGATCATATACTTCTTTAAACTGTGATAATTCTTTTGTTTTTTTTCTAAATCAGACACTGTCTATTCCTAAGATTCAGATGTCCATGGGTAGGGGTGTAATTAAGTTCACTGTTAAAAAATATCCTTCTTGTTATCTTTCTAATAAATTACTGAGATGTAACATCAGTCTGAGAGCTGAAAGAAACCCCTTCATTTGCTGTTTGCCAAGTATCATCTATGCGATACAAATTCTATTTGACCCATCCATTGCCATCTAATACTACTAGTAATGCCTTCACAACCTTTTCTTCATCGTTAGGGATTTTGGAGAAGTGAAAGATTTGAACATAAGCAAGGGCATTTGTTCAAGATGCTCCAGAAAGAGCTGCCGTCTGTTCTCTTCCTTGCTGCCTATGTTGGCAGGAAGCTGCAAAAAACCCAAAGATAACTAGAAAGAGTGTTACTTTTAGTCTAAATTTGGGAATGATGTTTGGAATACCCTGTTAAATGAAAAGGTGCTCTTTTAAAAGATGGCATCTTCAGGGGAAATGTCAGTTTAAAGAGGTTTCGAGACAGTTGCTTCTGGAAAAAAAAAAAAAAATTTGAGGTATCCGAGGTCTTTAGCCATACCACTTGGAAGATTGATTCAAAACACAGTTCCTTCATCTAGGAAGAACAGAGGACCATAGATGCGGCCCATTTCAAAACGGAGTTCTTTATGTGTCAGGTTGGGATTTACTGGACATCATTTCTTGTAAAGTCGAGGGACTGCAGTTAGCTCTCCAATAATTTCCTTCCCTGAAATTCATCTGCATTTGCTCCTTTCTCCAGCGTTCCCATTTCTTAGTGCTGGTATACTCCATCTATGCATTAGAATATTCAACTGGAGTGTGTGTCCGATATTTTCTAGTTCAAATGGGCTGGAACGCAATGGATAGTTCCAGTTGCTTGTATACACTAGTTTTATTTTGACAAGTTTTCTTTGAACGATGTTTAAGCAGCAGTAGCAAATCGGAAGTACAGCTTGCAGCAGGGAAAGACACTTCTGCTTGCTCAAGTTTCCTGTAGTCAGATAGATGCCAAAAGGCTTTTCATAGTACTACTACTGTCTTGTAGGAATACTTGATCTAATCCTACCTTTGATACAATTACGAATGGGCTACTTTTCCACAAGGTGGAACATTTTTCTTTTCATAATATGTTTTTTGTAAGTTGGAAACATGAACTTGTGCACCAGTCAGGTGGAAGGTACTCTTACTTCTTCATAAGTTTCACAACATTATTTAGAAAATATTGACTCTGTGTAACTTCAGAAGAAGAATTCTGGGCATCTTCATTCTATGGATGTGATTTTTTTTCTACCATGCTCTTCTTGTTTTCTATGGGACTCATTTTTACCAATAGAAATATTTTTCCCTGACACCTATGGAAAATACCTATGTTTACTCAATATTGCAGCCTCAGTATACTGTTTAGAATTATTTCAACATGGTCCCAAGCATATTTGACAGCTAGACAACAGAGGTTAGCAACAGTGAGTGGGAATAACTTCTGAACCATTTCAGTAGATTTCCCAGGAAGGGCTTGCTTTCTGCCCCTGCACATTTTCCCAGAGATATTGTCTGGTGAACAGTTGCATCAAAAGAGTATTTTTGCACAAACCTTGGGCCAAGCTCTGTCTCAGATTTACTAGTGAATGCAAAGAGGGTGAAAGTGCTGCTTCAAAGCCCTCTGTGTGCTTTCCGTACCAAAAGGGAGGTGACCCCAGAAATAAGTTTTTGATCTCTCTTCAAAACACGAGGCATGTCACCACCTCATTCATCTTTTTCTGGGACTCAGCATCTAAAGACCAAGAAGCCCTCTTGCTTGCTAAAGTGTGTTCAGCAAAAAAACCCTTGTCCCATCAGCAAATTGGAACACAGCTGCATTCCAGTCAATACCAATGCTGGCAGGGCAATACTCTAGCCCAGTAGTAACATGCCACTGTTAGAAGACTGTGTAAAAATCTTTGTGTACAAAGTAATGGGGGGGAAAAATAGAATTGGGAAGAACTGCACATTGTTCTGGAAAAAGCCTCCTGCCACAGTCTTACAGACGTCATTTTCTGGTATCATTTTTAAGAGTTGGAGATTTTTAAATTTTGTACAAGATAAAATCTTACTGGACCTTGAAGTTTCCCTACTAGAAGTACAGCCATTTCTTAGTAGAATAGAAGTAAGCCCTTTGAATATGTACAAATGGCCTTTCAAAATACATATGCTATAGCACACTGTGAAAGGAATTAGCTATAAAAATAGAAATTCAAAGGTTTAAAAAGTTTTTGAATAAAGTAAGTCTAAGGTGATAGAAGAAGAAGAAAACAGCAGTTTTCTTCTTCTGGTGAAAAAACAACTCCGAGGACATTGTACTCTACAGGTGTATTATATCACTTTCTGAAAAACTGAGTAGGTTTGCTATTTCAAAAGGTTTTCATTAGGAAGGAAGAGATTCCTTTAGAAAAAAAAACTTCAAATTGACTTGACATGAATGTTATGACACTTCACTTCACCAATCATGAAGAAAAACTCTCATCACTTGATATGGAAATCATGACGGTAACAGAGACAAGGATGTCTAAGCCGTGCCATCAGGAACATAAAAAAGCATTAGAATGCTGGTAAGACTGAGCTCCTGAACTAGTGAGAAGAGAACGCAACCAAAACATTTTCCTTTAAGAGTCTTCAGGATGAACAGCAGATCAAATGTTTTCCTGTGAAGTATTTATGAATAGAATTAACCTTTAAAAGAACATTGTTTTCAAAAACCTGTGTCCAGTATCTCTTAGAATGATACAGAGTTCTTATTACTAGAAAAAAGAAAAGTACTTTTTTCCAAACTGTTGTGCACCTTTAAACGATCTACAATAAAAAGAGTACTTTTTCATGCTGGGCATGATGTTCATTACAAAAAAGCCTTGTCGCACGCTTGGTACTCTAGTGTCTTGATTAGCATCGTTTTTTATTCATTGACTCTTTTTCACCTTGAAATAATGGCGTCTTTGTACTTCTGCAGCATCCATGAAGAATTTCTTGGGTGTCATTTTGTACTCGATCCTAAATGGCAGCTTCTGCATTCTGCCATCCGTCTAGCTTTCCCATTTGATGCAGCTTCTGAGAGGTCTTTTCAGAATTGAGGACTACCTGCAAGAATGATGCTAAATGCTTGCATTTTACTCCTTGGTTAATGCAAAAGAGTTTTTCCTTTACAGCATAATAATAATAGGAAAAGAATGATGGTGGATTCAATTCTTATAGTAATACAAAGAGGACTATTATCATCATTAGAAACCAAGCAAGTCATATTTATTGCTCATGCAGTACAACCACTAATGCAAATTACCCTGTAAATTCAAAATGAATCTGTATCACAGGAGTGGATTGAATGTCTCTCTTGATATTTTGCTTAAAGCAGACAATTAATTCTTTTGACAGCCAACTCATAATTGCAACCGAACTTTCAACTACAGCTTTCAAACAGTGGAAACATGTCTGTTTATAACACGATACAGTACCGTACACAGGACCAAAACAGGTCCTAGACGTTCAAATGAAAGAAAAGATCAAAGGACAGATTAATTCATGTCTGCAAGCCCTCAAGAGCGTGCAGGTCAAAAGTCCCCAGAAAACTAGGCCTGTGGCACAAATTCTCGATGTTGGCACCAGCAGAAGCAGCTGCTATCTTTATAGGATGCAATCTTGCTTACGTCATCCTTCAAAGCAATCTTCTGTCCCCCTGCCCAATATGCCTTCTGCTCTACTCCTTGGACTTCACGTTTGCATTTCTAGAGAGTCCTGCAAACGGACTCAAAGTTCAGGTAATAGATTTCCAAGATTTAGAAATATTGTCTTAAGTCTATTTCTTTCGTATTTCATCCCGTCTAAGCATACTGTAACTTTCTGAGGTGAAATATGTCGAGTATGTCACGTGCAGTTTACATGTTAGTTCTGCTTGACATTAAAACTTCTCACAGACCCCTGGGATGCCTTACTGCAAAAATATATAGCTGCAAAGAGTGGTTGCACAAAGTTAGAAAGGCCAGAAAACCATGCAAACAACCTAACAGTAGAGGCTTGAATTTCTGAATATAATCTTGCACCATCTAAAGTCAAAATAGAATATTGAAATGATTTTCATCTAATAATGAGCGTGGGGAAGAAAGAATCCAGATAGGCTTTTTTTTTTTTTGAAACAGTTCCAGGAAATACATGGCCTTAACTTGGAAGTATAGCATTAAATATTTTTATACAGCATGAGTTCTCATTACCTAATCATATGATTTGTAGAACTGAATTGGAAAGTAGGAAATAAACAAAGAAAAATATTCAAGCTATAAAAAATGTGAATTTAAAATTTTCTTTGTATTTCTGATTAAAACGATGAGGTAGCCAAATGGTCACCCATTATTTTCAAAAGCATCTGGACATAAAAAACGGATCAATTTTGGCCGGACTTGGATGTCAGGTATTCCTGAAAAGCTTTATTTCACTGCTTCCCAAGCCTGATTCAATCCCCTTAAATGCAGCTGTATTTCAGTTGCTCAGTGAAACTGTCCATGTAATGCATATAGTTTACAAATAATCTGCAGAAAAAGCTAGCTAGATTTAAAGATCTTTTTTCTGTAAATGGCCTTCAACTGATTTCTACAAACACACAGCTGGGATTTCTGCTGTCTTCTTCAGGCCACTTCCTGCAGAGACCTCTCCATTAAATTTGTCTCGTTCTACTAAGAACGCTTCTGGTGATCCAAAGTCAGCACAGGGATTGTCCAACTGCATGGAATTACTGTCTGCTAGAGCTGCACACTGAGGGCTTCTATGTGCAGCATCATGTGAGCCCTGCTAATGTCACCCTGTTGGTATAAACTGAGCTAAGTGGACCTTAAGGGACAAGATTGTGCACTGATTTTGTAATAGAAATTAGGTACTAAGAAGGAGGCGGGAGGATTTCAATGTTTCTGCCTCCAGCTGAAGCAACACTAAATCTCGGTCTTTATCTGAAAAACGAGGTGAATTAACCCGTTTGGCATTCATATGCCAAAAAGGTCAGTAATACACTCAGAACTGTCAAAAGAGTAACAATTCCAATCATTACTTTCTAAAAAGAATTCATTTGAAGAAGTCAGGAAGACAGATGAAACATGCAAATATCCTACCCTGAGAATCATTCTGTTGATCTGCACAGGTTTCTTCTTATATTCCCATCTAATGCATTGGTCATGTGTGCTTGTGATGACACAAATACTTGCAAAGCTTACCAGATAAATCACGTTCTCTTCAAACAGCAAAGCATTTCTTGATGGTTGCATTTGCTAATTCCATTTAGACTCAGTGTTCTTCAAGGTCTTTTCCAACCAAAGTTCCAACCATCATTCTCTAAGTCGCGCATCCTGATTGTCCTGGTTTAGGGCAAATTTGGCAGAAAACCTCAAAAAGGGCCACTGCACCCTCCCCCCCACCGAAAGCCTACCCACACAGCCCCTCCCCTCAACTGGTTTGGGGAGAGAAGTGGGAAAAAGCTGTTTCTTTAACAGGCAAAGCACTACCCAGCACAAAAAAATGAACAATACCAGATGACAAAACTCATTTGCAGCACTGAAGAGACGACAAATCAGAAAGTCTCTCCTATGGGTGCTCACCCTGTTATCAATGCCTCCGGCAATGGGGAAGGCTGCTGCCCAGGGTAGGCCCCAGTAGGCCACAAAGTGCAAGTTCCCAGTGCTTCCCAGGTCCCAGTCCGGAGCAGATTCGAAACGTTCCAAGAAAAGAGAAAGGAAAACAAAACCAGTCCAGGGAAAACTCTGCCTCAGCCAGCTAAACCAACTAAAAAGCAAATGCGTGCTCTGTTCTGCTCCGTCAGTGCCCAGACAACACAGTGCAGCACAGAATGTGGAAGAGTGTTGTTTTTTAAGGAGTGCAGCCTCTGATAAGAAACTCGGTGCTTCTTCGTCTCCCCACCTTTGCTCTCAGAACCAGTCTTGAAGGCAGAGAATATCATATCCAGCATTAAGAGAACAGATGACTGGAGATACAACCATCATAAAGTCACCCTAGGACACTGCTCCTTTGAGATATGTCACCAGACTATGCTAAGACCAAGTTTTGGAACTGCTCATTAAAATTCTATTATCACAGTGAAGCTTAGGAGGAAACACAGCTCACTACAGTTACCTTGTGGCATGCCAGTGCTTCCTTTCAATCACAATGGTCTTCGTTTTTAAGTCCCTGACATCACAGGCATCATGAAACATCCTTTGTGCAGGAAGGAAGAAAATATTCTTCTCATTGATGCTGATGGGTTAGCTGACATGCAAAGCAGTTAATTCAAAGTGACAGAGCAATCAAGTCAATAGGAAAACTCACCACAGTTTTGTTTACTCCCCTAAATCCTTACTATCCCAAAATACAAGAACAGCTGTAAAAGCCTTGTGGCTACCTAATTTTTTTCCTAGACCTACATGGTGGGGTAAGAGATAAACAATCCCAAACTATGGTAATCCAAAACAAAGCATTCTTGACATCATATTCAGGTTCTGCATAGCGAGCTCTTCCTCCTGATCAAGTTATTCCATCGCAATACTTTGGGGAGTATCTCAGAGGGCTGGCTGTTGTTTGGTTTGAAAGCATCTTGATCATTCAGGAACCCAGTAGCAAGGACAAAGTTTAAAAGAAGATAGTGCTATGCATTGATTTTCATCTAGGACAGAGATATTTCTACAACACAGAAGGCTGACCTAATGCTTCACGACAACGTGGCTGAAGTGGCATCCTGGTCCCCATAGGTTTTTCTCTTTACTTTTAGCTGCTTTCTTACCAGATTAATGAGCTGAACTAGCTCAAAAAAGAATCAGATAAGTGCCAGAGCTTTCAAACAAACAAAAAAAAAAAAAAAAAAAAAAAACCATACCAAAACAGATGCAAAAAGGTGATTTGTAAGTGCATTTGAAAACAGAAGTTTTTTTGTACTTTTCATAGATACATGGAATTCTCTAGAATGATATTGCTCCAATGCTTTGGGTTTGGTTTTGGTTTTGTTTTTTTCCTCAATTCTAACTGTTACACATTCTTTTTTGGCCATTTTAGTAAACTGATTTTCTGATCCATGTGAAAGACTGTCCGAAGTTCCCCTCATTGGCCTCACGACCGTCCCCAAGACAGACATCGGGACCCTGAGGACCCTGACTGGAATGCTGGCATGCCGGTCAGAGAGGAATGCCAGAAATCCTGAGGCCCCTGAGCAGAATTCTGGCCTGCCAAGTGATTGTTGGCAGCTGTGTCTACAGTGACTGCTTCTAGCAGGGCCTGCCAAGGGGCAACGCGACCTATGGGCCTGCACGTGCTTCGCGACACCAGCCCAGGAATTTTCCCACCTCTTGGCCAGATGAACTTGCTGGGGCAGCTGTGGTAGCCGCCCCATGGAAAATCCTTCATCTGCTCCACTACCACCGTGAGGGACGCAGATTGAAGCCCCCCTCCCAAGGACTGAGGCTGAGACGCCCGTAATTCTGATCCAGGCTTGCTGGCCTGACTGAAGCAGGATGCCTGCTAAGTGTTGCCTGCAGATGTGTTCGCGGGACCTAGACTGGTTTCCCATAGAAACCAGTCCTGAAACAACAGCTCCCGCTCACTGCTGATATTGATTATTGACTTCTCCTGCTGAGAACATAGACTGTCTGTACCCGTCTTCAATACCATTTTCCCCCTCAGCAATTTCAATAGACTTGCTCTTTATTGTATCTGCTCCCCCTCAGCCATTTCTAGATCTGTTTCCCCCCTCAGCAATGGACTATAATAGAACCTTGAGATAACCAGGACTTGGAGATCTCCCCTAGGAGAACTCCATCGGCTGGGCTGCGAGGACTTCATCTCTCTCCATTTGGTAGCTATACTCCCTCTCCCTTTCTCCCCCTCTTTTCTATTCTTTTCCTCTCCCTAATTCCTTGAAGGCATTTGCTGTGGTCATTCTAGAAAGGTGCATTTGTTTTGAGTGATACTGCAATCCCTTTTCCATCTTGTCTTTTGCCCTCCGAGATCAGTTAAGAAAACATCACCACCCCCTTGGTATGAGCGGATCACGACAATATGTTCTTTCCAGCTGAAATTGGTTCTAGTCAATAGAAGCACACTGGTAGGTAAAAGTAGACTGTAAAAGATAACCTCCAGAATGTATTTCCCATGTCTTCCCATTCAAGCAAGTGAAGAAAGCAGACAGATCTTCAGATAACATGCCATGCGAATTGAAAGGAATCTTCTTGGAGGCAACTGTGAAACTCACGCAATGAAATACAGATGAGAGAGATGAAAGGGTCACATATGATGTCAAATCTATTCTTTTAATGAAACAAGATTTCTTGAAGTACAATCCTACAAATTGAAGGTGAACTTGCAGAAGCAATTGAACTGGGTCTCCTTTAGAAACACAATGTTTTCTAATGAAACTGAGCATTCAGGAAGGCAACCTTGAAATCCGAAGGATTTAGAAAAATACAAATACCAAGACTGGCAGTTCGTTATCTTTCACGGTCTCTTGAAGATAAGATTGATTTGAACTTCCACTTGTAGTAGGTCGGAAGACATTAGGAATGATGCAATATGAAAAAACCAAAACAAAACAACTTTCTCAAAAAGCTTTGAGAAAGCAGAGAAATGATGATTTTTAGTGGTTAGGTAGTCCTTTAAAATTTGTCTTGGGGGGAAAGAGATAAAAAACTGACTGAGATCAAATGACTGTGGAGTATATTCCAAAACAGTAATGAAGCAGGTAAGGGGCAAGAGCCTGTTAGAAAAATACTATGCTGGCTTCATCTGTTGCAAGCATACCAGAATGGTTGAAATTATGAATCATATCTTCTGGGATTCAAAAAAAAAAAAAAAAAAAAAAAAAAAAAAAAAAAGAGGAAGAAAACAGAAGGAAAAAAATATTTTGAACATATTTTTCCATTCCAAGATGGTATAATGGCTTTCTTTCATTTTGTTCCTATGACCGGTTAATAGCTTATGAAGTGTTTAGCAATAGAGAGTAAAAGTCTTCACACTAACCATACCATTTGGATGTGTCTCTTTTACTTTCTAGAGCAGCAGATATGGTTTAGCACTCCACAATTCAGTCCCCAAAAGTGAGTAAGGGTGGCAGATTTAACCTAACTGCCCAGTCCACCAGAATGCCTAATTATCTTGAAAAATGCTTTGCTCTATCTCATGATCTGGACATGTCTCTCTAGCTCCACTTTGAACTTCTTGATCTTTCATCTACAGGATGAGATCCAATTTAGCTTAGCAAGGATGTAGCCTTTCCAAACCATATCTTTTACCTTCTGTATTCTTACAAGTACATTTCTACCGCAGGGACCAGTTTGGAAGATCCTAGTTGTTTTATTCCTTAGATTATGTTGCTGCATTATTTAGCTCTTCTTTGAAGTTTTTTCCCTGCTCAAGTATAGGGTCAGTGCTGAAATGATTGTGATGCTAATTCCTTATCATCTATTCTGCAGGCTTACAGAGTATGCAGCAAAGTTTTCTCTTCTTCTGAGGACATTCTACTCTTTTGATGAGAAATGCTGAAGGTCTGACTTCAGTTGCAAAAGTATCTGATTGACAGATTGCAAAATTGTTAGGTCTAGTAACGGCAGGAAAAGCGTGCTCTTGCTCTGTATGTAAATGTCGTGTCAGCTGCTGTTGGGATAAAAAGCATGAGCATAAGCAAAGATATCTGCATGGATAGAAAGAAGATATTTGTTGTGATTTCTGCACTAAGGAGCAAGAAGAAGCATGAAGCGCTAATTTCAGTGGCTAAGACAGTATCATCCTTGGGCCAGTTCTCCTCAACATCTTTGGAACTGCTTGGACTCGGCACTTGAAGGAATATTAAGCAAGTTTGCCAGAGACGCTACATCGGGAGGAGCTGTCAACTAACTCCCTTGAGGCCAGTGAGACACTGCAGAGACATCTTGACAAATAAGAGAGATGGGCAATTATGGCTGGCCGGGAGTCTCTGCACAAATCACGAAAGGGGCGGGACTGCAGGGGAAGGCGTCCCAAGCTGTTGTATTTTCCAGCATCAGTCTCATGACATGGTTATGACAGTGGGAAGATGCCAGCAGCTCACGTCCCCAGCAGCAGAAAAAGAACTTCATGTTACAACTTACTTGAAAAGCTTTTTGACCAATCCCACAAAGCAAAAGCATATTGACAGTAGTTCTTTCCGATCCCTGGAAGCACACATAACTTTGGTTCAAAGAACGCTTGCTTCTTTTGAATAAAAGACCTGCTTGTAAGCCTTAAGATAGAATGCACAGAGCTCCATTATTAAGCTTAGAACTTCCTAACATCTGGCTAGATCTACTTTGCTGTAGCTTAGGGAGTTCTTCTGGTCAAGCGTTAATACACAGGCCATTGTTCTATTTGTCCTTACTTCTCTACTTCTTCTATCATTTTTCTGCTGACAAACCTTATGACTACTGCTTAGCTCCAAGCACAGGTCTGCTGTCTCTGAGGCCTGCCTTTTGCAGCTTTCCCAAAATCCTCTATTTCCAAGGATTGCCACAGGCAATCCCCAACCTTCGGGAGTTGTGCGATGGCAAGTGCTGGATTCAGCACCTGGGACAGGGCAATCCTGCTCTGTGTGTGTGTATAGACTAGGGAGCCAGAGGCTGAAAGGAAGCCAGGCTCCTGGCCAATGGCAAGCTAAGTGTGTATCAGCAGTGCCCTGGCAGCCAGGAGGGCCAAGCCTGTCCTGGGGTGCATCAGGCACAGTATCACCAGTTGGGCAAGAGAGGGCATTAGCCTGCTCTGCTCTGCTCTGCTCTGCTCTGCTCTGCTCTGCTGTGTTCTGGGGCGGCCTCACCTTGAGTGCTTGGGGGCAGTTTTGTGTACCACAATGAAAAAAGACATGAAGGTATCAGAAAGTTCTCAAATTAGGTTTACAAGGACAGAACTGGAGGAAATGGCATGCAGCTGAGTCAGGGGAGGGTCAGGTCCTGTATCAGGAAAAAGTGTTTTAACCAGAGGATGGCTGGGCACTGGAAGAGTCTCTCCAGGGTGTGGTCACAGCATCACACCTATCTTGAGTTCAAGAACCTTTGGGACATTGCTCTCAGGCATCTGGTGTGATTCTTGAGGAAGGTCCCAGGCAGGGCCAGAAGTTGGACTTGATGCTCCTGACGGGCCCCTTCCAATTCAACTGATTCTACCACTCTATGATTCTGTCCTGGCCACTCAAGGTACATTGCTTGATCTCACCAGATTTTGACCTGCTCTTGTTGGTCGGAATTTGTCCCTACTGCCTAATGATATTTACCACAAAAGACAAAGTGCCTTTTCTCAATTTTCTCAAGAAAGTTGAAGATGCACCCTAGAATCCTAAAAAAGTCTTTTCCTTGAAACAACACTGTCTCCTGCCCAGTATTCTTTCCAGATCTTAAGGAGAAAGAAGGCAAAATCAGGGGATGTATTACAATGAAGCACTGTCATCTTTCCGGACCTTTAGCAGTATATTTGTACTTCCACTATTCTTTTCTATAAAATCACGGTTTTGTAGAGCATGTCATTTTCTAGCAAGACACATTTTTGCAACTGAGCCCATCAGTCTCTGTGAGAATATATTGTCAAAAGCACAAAACATATGAATGGGCAGTGGCAAGTGAGGGGAAAAAACAGTATGGGAAGCAGAACCATGATACTAAAGTGAGACAAGGAGGAGGAGGTGTTCCAGTTGACAGAGCAAAGAATACCCCGCAGTCCCTGGAGATATCCTAGTGAAGCAGGTTGTCTCCCAGCAGTCCCTAGAGAACCATGGAGGAACACATACCTACAGTGCAGCTGCTGGAGGGCTCCATGCCACAGCAGGTGAAAGTGCCTTGAAGGAAGCTGCAGCTTGTGGAGAGAGGGCCAGAAAACCATCCTTGACCTCTTCTTTAGCGGAAGAGTATGTGCAAATGTTTAACAGCTGCTAACTCAAATCTATCCTCTTTCCAGTTCTTGTCGTAGGTAAGTAGGACAATACAAGAATTAGAAGCCTAAACTGGTTTGCATGAGGCTCCCATTCTCTCTGCCACTCCCTTAAAATTTACTTTGAGATGAAATAAAACTCATGATCAAGTTCCTAAGGCTTGATGGTCAGGCTTCTCAGAAAACAGGCAGTGCAAAGAACTCTTGTCACTGTCATTTTTTTTCATAGAACTAAAAAAGTTAAACTACTGTTTTCTAAGAACTTACGAAAATCAACTGGTAGAGGTGGTGAGAGTGAAGAGTACAATTAAGCTGGAAAGAGACTATCATGTAGCTACCTCATCTGCATTTAAGTCTTTTACCAGGAACTCTGGACTTTTAAACAGACTTAGGACACAAGAGTTATCTCTGGGAATGTTTTAGTATGTATAGAACATTCATCTTTAAATAGCTCGATCTGTTTTACCCTTATGACTTACGTTTTAAATTTTATTTGAGGAGAAATATTTGTGATTCAGATCATTTCCAGTTCTAAAGCATTTCAGTTGTTGACAGTTTTTGCTGTCTCCTGAGGGCAGGAAAATAGTCTTGGAACCAATACTGAAAGAAACTAGATGGAAAAATTAGTTTTCCTCATTCTTTTCTGTCTATTCTATGAGGCACAAGAGCAAAACCACTGCTATGAGTCTGAGTTGCCTTACCACTCATGGATGACAACCTTGTAGTGAGTAGTCTGTTATTTGCACACATTTCTGATGCTGGTGGTTACCTGTTGTGCAGAAAGATCTGTAAACTATTTTCACAGAAAGACATTCCTGAATTGCTTCACTTATCTCTGAAGCAGAGAACTAAGCTGGCACTCTACTTCGGAGATCTTCCTGTGCTCGCCCCCAAACCCATTTCCTTCAAATGCAATTTACTTTTAACCAAAGCATTTCATTACTTCATCAGGTAATCTCTTGTTCTTAATGCCTGGGGATTGTTTTAAAAACGGTAAGAACATATTCTAGTAAGAAGGTAGAACGTCTGTCTTAAGTAGTAGACATCACTTGGCTTTGGTTCATGCACCAGAACAACAGCAAGGAATGTCGTTTACAATCAATAGATGGGTTGGGGAAAGCAGCCACAAGTTTAGGAATCTTTCTCCAATTAATTTGGCTTTAAAATTTGGCTCTTAGCATTTCAAGTGTGTTTTTATTAAAACAATCAACTATTTATTACCTGTACCACAATGAAGCACAATCAGCAGTGCTTGTGCATCCTTCAACAATTCCAAGAAGAAGAATGGTCTGAGCCTCCAGTGTAGCTCAGGGAGTCTGTCATCAAGCCAGAGTGCTCCAGGCATCTTCACAGCCTGGAGAAGAGCAGACTCTGAGCAAATGTTAGAGCAGTCTCCAGGATCTGAAGGCAGCCTAGCAGAAGAAGGCAGATGAGCTACACAAGGGCATGGAGCGATCGGAAAAGTGTTGATGGCTTTAAAACCTGAAGAGTATATGTTTCCTTTGGGTATTGGGAATAAATTCCTTGCCAGGAGGCTGGTGAGACACTGGAACATGGTGTGGGTGACCCATTCCTGGAAGTGTTCAAGGCCAGCTTGAATAGGTCTTTGAGCTTAAGGCGGTCTAGTGGAAGGTGTCCCTGCCAATGACATGGGGGGTGAATTTAGGTGAATTTTAAGGTCCCTTTCAATCCCAACCATTCTGTTATTCTGTGGTAATAGTCATTCTGTGCAGTAGCAGCAACTAGCTGAAGATAGAAAAAACAGACTATTGATTCTGACAAACTGCCATCCAGTTTAACTGTTTTGGACTCACATAGAAGTTCCTTTTAGCATTATTATATGCAGGAACAGTCTCAGAACTTAAATACCATCCACACAAATATTTTATAACTTTTAAGGTTTCGGACATTTGGGAATTTCCTTTCTCTTTCTTTCTTTCTTTCTTTCTTCCTTCCTTCCTTCCGCCACTTCCTTCCTTCCTTCCTTCCTTCCGCCACTTCCTTCCATCCTTTCTTCCTTCCTTTCTTCCTTCCTTCCTTCTACCACTTCCTTCCTTCTGCCACTTCCTTCCTTATTTCCTCCCGCCACGTCCTTCATTCCTTCCTTCCGCCACTTCTTTCCTTCCTTCCACCACTTCCTTCCTTCCTTCCTTCCTTCCTTCTTTCCTTCCTTCCTTCTTTCCTTTCTTTCTTTTTTTTCTTCCTCCATTCCTTTCCTTCCTCCCTCCCTCCTTCCCTGCTCTGTGATTTCAATTTGTAAAATGTGAAGTAGTTTCAGTAATTGACTCTTATCTGAATAGCATTTCGAAGCTTAGAAATGGATCAAGAAGAAAATTGTGTGAAGAGAGAGCGTTTAAAAGATATTAATATGAGATTTAGAGGTAGCTATTGAAAATTCAAAAAGACAATATTGAAATGATACAACGGATGATTTTAAGAGATTTTTTATTTTTTTTTGTATTTCTGTGATACCAATTAGGATCTCGGTTTTTTCACCTTTGAAAAATACATCTTGAAAATTGTTACTTTGAAAACCAAAAATATTTCCAAAACAAGGAAATGGATTGCTGCAGATGAAAATATCATCTTCTAAATAGTCATCATCTAGTCCAAAGGATTCTCCTCACACAGTAAGCTTTATGGATGTTTCTATTCTCACACAAACACAGAAGAATTTTTCAACTGACTAGAAAATCTGTAAAAACAAATGAACCTTTGGAAAAAAGTTCAATAAAGAGCAGGAAATTATATGCATCCACCCTTATGATATGTTAGTTACTAAATATTGTCTCTGGTTTATAGGTGAGTACACTTTCCATTCACACACACAGATACACCTCCCCCCCCCCACCCCAGTTATCTGATAATCGGTCTCAAAGAAGGGATTCTATTTTTTCTATTCAATAGGCATTGCTTCTAAAACTCAAAGGGTATTATTCTTGGATACTCCTATTGCCAGGATTTAATACCGACAAGGTAATGTGCCTGTTTCTATTAACACGTGGTCAGGGGGGATATGGAGAGCGGCGATTTGAAAACAACTAGGAGCTTAAATAAGAAAGAAGACTGCTTCTGGAACGCATAGCAAAGGCAAAATATGAGGCCATAATCAGGGGCAGTTTGCTGTGCTGGCACAGTTTCTTTTTGAGATAATGCCTGGAAAAGCTTTTCGCTAAGGTGTAGGCGGCAAGAGACGCAGAAGACGGGCATACGCCGCTGTCCGAAGGTAGGTGCCGGTCCCCGGGCGGCTTTCGGCCGAAGCCGCGATTCTGAGCGCACCGCGACCGGCGAAAAGCTCTGTACGCGAAAAAGCCGCTTCTTCGCCTCCGGCAGCCGGAGAGCTCGGCAGATGCTGAGACGCCAAGAACGAAGCCGCACAGCACCGGGATTAAGTGTTTAGCTCTCACACGGAGAGAAAACGATAACTAACCGCTTTCCAACAGTTTCAACTTACATTACCACAAGTTGAGTAAAAGTTCTTGGACTACTTTCTTCTGCATCCTTCTAAACCTTATGCAGCACATTCCGTGGCAAAAATTTTTCTTTTCTCCTCGGAGATGTTAAGAACTCGAGTACCTTCATGAAAAACTTCGTGGGACGCTTGCTGTGCTGGCACAGTTTCTATTTGAGAGAAACCGTGAAAAAGATTTTCGCTAAGGTGTAGGGGGCAGAAGACGGGCATACGCAGCTCTCCGAGGTAGGTGCCGGTCCCCGGGAGGCTTTTGGCAGAAGCCGCGGTCCGGAGCGCACCGCGACCGGCAGAAAGCTCTATTGCCGAAAAAGCCGCTTCTTCGCCTCCGGCAGCCGGAGAGCTCGGCAGATGCTGAGACGCCAAGAACGAAGCCGCACAGCACCGAGATTAAGTACGCAGCTATCCAAATGAGAGAAAACGATAACTAACCACTTTCCAACAGTTTCAACTTACATTACCATAAGTTGGGAAAATTGTTCTCAAACAACTTTCTTCTGCTTGATTCTAAACCTTATGCAGCATTCCGTGGCGAAAACTTTTCTTTTCTCCTCGGAGATGGTAAGAACTCGAGTACCTTCATGAAAAACATCGTGGGACGATTGCTGTGCTGGCACAATTTCTTTTTGCGAGAAAGCGTGAAAAAGCTTTTCGCTAAGGTGTAGCCGGCAAGAGACGCAGAAGACGCCCATACGCAGCTGTCCGAAGGGAGATGCCGGTCCCCGGGCGGCTTTCGGCTGAAGCCGCCGTTCGGAGCGCACCGCGACCGGCAGAAAGCTCTGTGCGCGAAAAAGCCGCTTCTTCGCCTCCGGCAGCCGGAGAGCTCGGCAGATGCTGAGAGGCCAAGAACGAAGCCGCAAAGCACCGAGATTGAGTGTGCCGCTCTCAAACTGAGAGAAAACGATAACTAACCACTTTCCAACAGTTTCAACTTACATTACCATAAGTTGGGAAAATTGTTCTCAAACAACTTTCTTCTGCATGATTCTAAACCTTATGCAGCATTCCGTGGCGAAAACTTTTCTTTTCTCCTCGGAGATGGTAAGAACTCGAGTACCTTCATGAAAAACGTCATGGACGCTTGCTCTGCTGGCACAATTTTTTTTTGAGGAAATGGGTGGAAAAGCTTTTCGCTAAGGTGTAGGCGGCAAGAGACGCAGAAGACGGGCATACGCAGCTGTCCGAAGGGAGATGCCGGTCCCCGGGCGGCTTTCGGCTGAAGCCGCCGTTCGGAGCGCACCGCGACCGGCAGAAAGCTCTGTGCGCGAAAAAGCCGCTTCTTCGCCTCCGGCAGCCGGAGAACTCGGCAGATGCTGAGAGGCCAAGAACGAAGCCGCAAAGCACCGAGATTGAGTGTGCAGCTCTCAAACTGAGAGAAAACAATAACTAACCACTTTCCAACAGTTTCAACTTACATTACCATAAGTTGGGAAAATTGTTCTCAAACAACTTTCTTCTGCATGATTCTAAACCTTATGCAGCATTCCGTGGCGAAAACTTTTCTTTTCTCCTCGGAGATGGTAAGAACTCGAGTACCTTCATGAAAAACATCGTGGGACGATTGCTGTGCTGGCACAATTTCTTTTTGCGAGAAAGCGTGAAAAAGCTTTTCGCTAAGGTGTAGCCGGCAAGAGACGCAGAAGACGCCCATACGCAGCTGTCCGAAGGGAGATGCCGGTCCCCGGGCGGCTTTCGGCTGAAGCCGCCGTTCGGAGCGCACCGCGACCGGCAGAAAGCTCTGTGCGCGAAAAAGCCGCTTCTTCGCCTCCGGCAGCCGGAGAGCTCGGCAGATGCTGAGAGGCCAAGAACGAAGCCGCAAAGCACCGAGATTGAGTGTGCCGCTCTCAAACTGAGAGAAAACGATAACTAACCACTTTCCAACAGTTTCAACTTACATTACCACAATTTGGGAAAATTGTTCTCAAACAACTTACTTCTGCATGATTCTAAACCTTATGCAGCATTCCGTGGCGAAAACTTTTCTTTTCTCCTCGGAGATGGTAAGAACTCCAGTACCTTCATGAAAAACATCGTGGGACGATTGTTGTGCTGGCACAATTTCTTTTTGAGAGAAAGCGTGAAAAAGCTTTTCGTTAAGGTGTAGGCGGCAAGAGACGCAGAAGACGCCCATACGCAGCTGTCCAAAGGGAGATGCCGGTCCCCGGGCGGCTTTCGGCTGAAGCCGCGGTTCGGAGCGCACCGCGACCGGCAGAAAGCTCTGTGCGCGAAAAAGCCGCTTCTTCGCCTCCGGCAGCCGGAGAGCTCGGCAGATGCTGAGACGCCAAGAACAAAGACGCACAGCACCGAGATTGAGTGCGCAGCTCTCCAACTGAGAGAAAACGATAACTAACCACTTTCCAACAGTTTCAACTTACAATATCTTAAGTTGAGAAAAAGTTCTTGGACAACTTTCTTTTGCATCCTTCTAAACCTTATGCAGCACTCCCTGGCCAATCTTTTTCTTTTCTCCAGGAGATGGTAACAACTCGAGCACCTTCATGAAAAACATCGTGGGAGGCTTGCTGTGCTGGCACAATTTCTTTTTGAGGAAATGGGTGGAAAAGCTTTTCGCTAAGGTTTAGGCGGCAAGACACGCAGAAGACGCGCATACACAGCTCTCCGAAGGTAGGTGCCGGTCCCCAGCGGCTTTCGGCAGAAGCCGCGGTTCGGAGCGCACCGCGACCGGCAGAAAGCTCTGTGCGCGAAAAAGCCGCTTCTTCGCCTCGACGCCAAGAACAAAGACGCACAGCACCGGGATTGAGAGCGCAGCTCTCCAACCTAGAGCAAACGATAACTAACCACTATCCAACAGTTTCAACTTACATTACCCTAAGTTGAGAAAATGTTCTAGGACAACTTTCTTCTGCATCCTTCTAAACCTTATGCAGCCCTCCCTGGCCAATCTTTTTCTTTTCTCCAGGAGATGGTAAGAACTCGAGTACCTTCATGAAAAACGTCATGGGACGCTTGCTCTGCTGGCACAATTTCTTTTTGAGGAAATGGGTGGAAAAGCTTTTCGCTAAGTTGTAGGCGGCAAGAGACGCAGAAGACGGGCATACGCAGCTGTCCGAATGTAGGTGCCGGTCCCGGGCGACTTTCGGCCGAAGCCGCTGTTCGGAGCGCACCGCGACCGGCAGAAAGCTCTGTGCGCGAAAAAGCCGCTTCTTTGCCTCCGGCAGCCGGAGAACTCGGCCGATGCTGAGAGGCCAAGAACGAGGCCGCACAGCACCGACATTGAGTGTGCAGCTCTCAAACTGAGAGAAAACGATAACTAACCACTTTCCAACAGTTTCAACTTACATTACCATAAGTTGGGAAAATTGTTCTCAAACAACTTTTTTCTGCATCCTTCTAAACCTTATGCAGCATTCCGTGGCGAAAACTTTTCTTTTCTCCTCGGAGATGGTAAGAACTCGAGTACCTTCATGAAAAACGTCGTACGACGCTTGCTGTGCTGGCACAGTTTCTTTTTGCGAGAAAGCGTGAAAAAGCTTTTCGCTACGGTGTAGGCGGCAAGAGATGCAGAAGATTGGCATATGCAGCTGTCCGAAGGTAGGTGCCGGTAGCCGGGTTCTTTTAATAGAAGCCGCTCTTCGGAGGGCTCTGTTACCTTCATAATGGATTTTGCTGGAGGAAGCCGCTTTTTCGTTTCCGGGAATACCTAGAGAGCAACACTAGCTAAAGACGCCATTGACAACATTATGTAGCGTTTTGCTCGTTCCAGCAGGAATAACTGCGTTCTTCCTTACGCTAGGTGGCGATGCTTATCAAGGTTTGGCTGCTTTTAATCATTTGGGGCGCTGGATGTTCAAACAAGTTATCGTAACTTCTTCTATTTTAAGTCAGGTGCTCACTGACGTAGATCCTATTAGATATAGCACACTGTAAATAAGAGCTGTAATAGATTCATTGTTATTAGCACATGGGCACGAGTGTTAGGAATTTTATAAGGAATATGTTGCATGAATCTTTTTTGACCATTCTGCAGCCATTCATACGAAACTCACACAACTGCAAGACAATATGAAGAAATTGACTGGGAACGAGTGGGGTTTGTATCAATGGTTTGAGGGATGGGAAAGAACTGGGTGGTTGAAAGATCTCGTAAATGGAGCTTTGTTTTTACCAGTAGTCATTATTTCATTGCTTTGTGTTATTCCATGCATCGTGAAACTGGTGTGCCTCTTGCTAAAAATTACATCGGAAAAGATCTGGCTGGTGCAAGAAGAAGGGGCAATTGTGACAATGTATCTGAACCGCTTAGACTACGGGCTGCACCAGCCATCCAGCGTGGAACGGTTCTTCTCAGAATTTTCTCAGGGCCCTCTGGAATTCATCCAGACATAAGCCTTGCTAAAACAAGAGAGGAAAAGCTGAGAAACTAAATTCCAAGACCACAAGAACTCCAAAACGGGGCGGGGGGGGGGCGGGGAGGGGCAAAGTACCTGGACTGTAAGGAAACACATCTTCTGAGAGGTGCACGCAGAATGCGTGGACAAGACAAAGGCACCAATAAGAAAAGCGTGACTAGCGTGTGCAGAGAGTCAGAATGAGTAAGTGCATCATGTAAACCATAAACGGCTTCTGCTTAATCCTCTTGGTCCATTGTGCAGGAGTCCTGAATTTCCCATAAGTGATACTTACTAAAAGGGTTCTGAATTTAATGCCGATTTACTGTCTATACGATTATTCATGGGAATAGTTCTTTCAAATCCTTCCCTTGCTGACATCAGTCAGTTTCATCTTTTTCTGATTATACTGATGGCTATACATTATTTATGAATGGAAGGGAATGAATTTTAGGGATATGTTTCAAGGAAATAGATTGGTAGCTCTGCTTCCATTTCCATTGTCTAAGAAGAACTCTGATTATTTTTGGCCCTTTCATAGACCTCTGACTCGATTAGCATTTGTCTTTGATTGACCCCCTAAATTTTAAGCTACTAGGCTTGACCAATGAATGGAAAGGGGAAAGTCACAGAGCTTTGGTAGTTCCCTTGTCAGCAATTGCTCAGGAGCAGGGAGATTTCTGTCCTCAAGTTAGTTAGTTCAGCTAGCAGATCATGCTTTCGCCAAAAGGAGGTGAGAAGTGTTCTTCCTTTAATGGTCCAAAAATTATTCCTGCTATTTGTGACTCTTTTGTACTAGTAGAGTTTGTTCCAGAAAGTTGGATTAAATTGCATGCATCCGCTCTTGGGGAAACTGAGTATTTAGCCAATAGCATGTAGGCTTTTATCAACCTGAGATTGTCTTAACGGACCGGAGGCTTAAAACACAGTAATTCCTGCTAGTTACCAATTCTACTTTTGGGCTCGACAAACCGAATGGTAAATCTGCATCAGCAGGGAGGGACATTTAATTGGTTTTTCTCCTTTTTAGAGAGAAGCTAATGAAAAAGTTTCACCAGAATCAGAGCAGGCTGTGTAACAAGAAGAGCGTCATGAGAAGAGTCCCGTCCTGTCCTCTTAGTATTGCTAGCTGTGATTGGACTTCAATGAAATGTGTCAACTCTGTGTTCCTGGGTATCACATCAGTAACAGGTACTTCACCTGCTGTACTTCTCTGCTAAAGCTAAGAACAGAATCCCAAATAATCTTGATTCTAAGGTCCCAATTCACCCTGTGATGCTGACAGGTGAAAAAGGAGTGGAAGGTGCACCAGTAAATGAACTTGAATGGCCTATCTAAATCAGCGGCCACTGATTTCCTGAAGGCCTTAACAGGTCAGTTGCCCCTATTTTTCTTGGGATTCTTTTAGTCTTTGGTCATGTTTTTCTTGGGATTCTTTGAATCCTTCCCCATGCGTTCAGCCTCTGGCTGGTGCACCCTGTAGTCTAAGAGGTTCAGATATATTGCCACAATTACCCATTCTTCTTGCACCAGCCAGACCCTTTCCACCGTATTTCTACCAAGAGGCACACGAGTTTCACGATGCATGGAATAACACAAAGCAATGAAATAATGACTACTAGTAAAAACAAAGCTCCATTTATGAGATCTTTCAGCCACCCAGTTCTTTCCCATCCCTCAAACCATTGATGCAAACCCCACTCGTTCCCAGTCGATTTCTTCATGTTATCTTGTCCTTGTGTGAGTTTCGTTTGAATGGTCAAAAAGATTCATTCAACACATTCCTTCAAATTCCTTACACTCGTGCCCATGTGTAATCCTAACAATAAACCTATTACAACTCTTATTTGCAGTGCGCTATGTCTAATAGTATCTACGTCATGAGCACCTGATTTAAAAAAGATGTTACGTTTAGCTGTTTGAACATCCAGCACCCCAAATGATTAAAAGCAGCCAAACCTTGATAAGCAGCGACACCTAGTGTAAGAACTGAAGCAGTTATTCCTGCTGGAAAGAGCAAAACTCTACACAATGGTGGCAATCGTGTCTAAAGCTTCTGCTTGTTCTTTCGGTATTCCCCGAAACCACAAAGCGGTTTGCTCGTGTAAAGACCATTGTGAAGGTTACAGAGCGCTCCTGAGTGCGGCTTCTGCGCACTCAATCCCGGTGCTGTGCGGCTTCACTCTTTGCGTCTCAGCATCTGCTGAGATCACCGTCTCCTGGAGGCGAAGAAGCGGCTTTTTCACTCACAGAGCATTGTGCCGGTCGCGGTGCGCTCCGAACAGCGGCTTCTGCTGAAAGACGCCCGGGACCGGCACCTACCTTCGGACAGCTGCCGTCTGCCCGTCTTCTGTGTCTCTTGCCGCCTACATCTTAGCGAAAAGGTTTTTCATGCTTTCTCTCCAGAAGAAACTGTGCCAGCACAGCAAACTGCCCCTGATTATGGAATCATATTTTGCCTTTACAGTGTATTCCAGAAGTACTCCTCTTTCTTAAGCTGCTAGTTGTTTTCAAATCGCCGCTCTCCATGTCCCCTCCTACCCCGTGCAAATAGACAGAGGCACTTTACCTTGTAGGTAATAAATCCAGGCAATAGGAGAATCAAAAAAGAATAGCCCTTGACTTTGAGAAGCAATGCCTACTGAATAGAAAAAAGAAAATCCCCTCTTTGACATCCAATATCAGACATGTGTGCAGGGGGGGAGGGGTATGTGTGTGTGTGCATGGGAAATGTACTCACCCATAAACCAGAGGCAATATTTAGTAACCAACATATCGTAAGGGTGGATGCATATAATTTCCTGCTCTTTATGGATGTTTTTTTTCAAAAGGTTCATTTGTTTTTACAGATTTTCCAGTCAGTTGAAAAATTCTTCTGTGTTTGTGTGAGAATAGAAATCTCCATAAAGCTTACTGTGTGAGAAGAATCCTTTGGACTAGATGATGACTATTTAGAAGATGATATTTTCATCTGCATCAATCCATTTCCTTGTTTTGGAAATATTTTGGGTTTTTAAAGTAGCAATTTTCAAGATGTATTTTTTGAAGGTGAAAAAATTGAGATCCTAATTGGTATCAAAGAAATAAAAAAAAAATTCCCTTAAAATCATCCATTCCATCATTTCAATGTTGTCTTTTTGAATTTTCAATAGCTAACTCTAAATCTGATGCTAAAATCTTTTAAAATGCTCTGTCTTCACACAATTTTCTTCTTGATCCATTTCTAAGCTTCAAAATTATATTCAGGTATGAGAAAATTCCTGAAACTACTTCCTGTTTAACAAATTGACATTACAATGGAGGGAGGGAGAAAGGGAGGAAGGGAAGGGAGGAAGATATTCAAAGAAAGAAAGAAAGAAGGAAGGAAGGAAGTGGCGGAAGAAAGTGGGAGAAGGAAGTAGAGGAAGGAAGGAAGGAAGGAAGTGGTGGAAGGAAGTGGCGGAAGGAAGTGGCGGAAGGAAGTGGCGGAAGGAAGTGGCGAAAGGAAGGAAGGAAGTGGCGGAAGGAAGTGGCGGAAGGAAGTGGCGGAAGGAAGGAAGTGGCGGAAGGAAGTGGCGGAAGGAAGTGGCTGAAGGAAGGAAGGAAGGAAGGAAGGAAGGAAGGAAGGAAGGAGGGAGGGAGGGAGGGAAGGAAGGAAGGAAGGAAGGAAGGAAGGAAGGAAGGAAGGAAGGAAGGAAGGAAGGAAGGAAGGAAGGAAGGAAGGAAGGAAGGAAGGAAGGAAGGAAGGAAGGAAGGAAGGAAGGAAGGAAGTGGCGTAAGGAAGGAAGTGGCGGAAGGAAGTGGCGTAAGGAAGGAAGTGGCGGAAGGAAGTGGCGGAAGGAAGTGGCGGAAGGAAGTGGCGGAAGGAAGGAAGGAAGTGGCGGAAGGAAGTGGCGGAAGGAAGGAAGTGGCGGAAGGAAGGAAGTGGCGGAAGGAAGGAAGGAAGGAAGGAAGGAAGGAAGGAAGGAAGGAAGGAAGGAAGGAAGGAAGTGGCGGAAGGAAGTGGCGGAAGGAAGTGGCGGAAGGAAGTGGCGGAAGGAAGTGGCGGAAGGAAGTGGCGGAAGGAAGGAAGGAAGGAAGTGGCGGAAGGAAGGAAGGAAGGAAGGAAGGAAGGAAGTGGCGGAAGGAAGGAAGGAAGGAAGGAAGGAAGGAAGGAAGGAAGGAAGGAAGGAAGGAAGGAAGGAAGGAAGGAAGGAAGAATAGAAGAAAAAAACAGAGAGTGAAATGAAATTCCCAAATGTCAGAAGCATTAAAAAGAATAAAATATTTTTGTTCATGATATTTAAGTGCCAAAACTTTTCCTACATATAATAATGCTAAAAGGAGCTTCTATGTGAGACCAAAACAGTTTAACTGGATGGCAGTTTGTCAGAATCAATAGTCTGTTTTTCTATCTTCAGCTAGTTACTGCTACTGCACAGAATGAATATTACCACAGAATAACAGAATGGTTTGCATTGGAAGGGACCTTAAAGTTCACCTAAATTTACCCCCCATGTTGTTGGCAGGGACACCTTCCACTAGACCGCCTTAAGCTCAAAGACCTATTCAAGCTGGCCTTGAACACTTCCAGGAATGGGTCACCCACACCATGTTCCAGTGTCTCACCAGCCTCCTGGCAAGGAATTTATTCCCAATACCCAAAGGAAACATATACTCTTCAGGTTTTAAAGCCATCAACACTTTTCCTATCGCTCCATGCCCTTGTGTAGCTCATCTGCCTCCTTCTGCTAGGCTGCCTTCAGATCCTGGAGACTGCTCTAACATTTGCTCAGAGTCTGCTCTTCTCCAGGCTGTGAAGATGCCTGGAGCACTCTGGCTTGATGACAGACTCCCTGAGCTACACTGGAGGCTCAGACCATTCTTCTTCTTGGACTTGTTGAAGGATGCACAAGCATTGCTGATTGTGCTTCATTGTAGTACAGGTAATAAATAGTTGATTGTTTTAATAAAAACACACTTGAAATGCTAAGAGCCAAATTTTAAAGCAAAATTAATTGGAGAAAGATTCCTAAACTTGTGGCCTGTTACCCCAACCCATCTATTGATTGTAAATGACCTCCCTTGCTGTTGTTATGATGCATGAACCAAAGCCAAGTGATGTCTACTGCTTAAGACAGACGTTCTACCTGCTTACTAGAATATGTGCTTACAGTTTTAAAGCAATCCCCAGAACATTAAGGACAAGAGATTACCTCATGAAGTAATGAAGTGCTGTGGTTGAAAGTAAAATGCATCTGAAGGAAATGCGTTTAGGGGCGAGCACAGCAAGATCTCAGAAATAGAGCACCAGCTTAGTTCTCTGCTTCAGAGATAAGTGAAGCAATTCAGGAATGTCTTTCCGTGAAAATAGTTTACAGATCTTTCTGCACAACGTTTACCAAGCAGCATCAGAAATGTGTGCAAATAATATACTAGTCACTACAAGGTTGTCATCCGTGAGTGGTAGGGCAACTCAGACTCATAGCAGTGGTTTTGCTGTTGTGCCTCTTAGAATAGACAGAAAATAATGAGGAAATCTAATTTTTCCATCTTGTTTGTTTCAGTATTGATAGTGGCGCCCTGGAAAATGCTAAGATAAACTCTGAAATGTTAAGCCTTGTGTTTTACCTGCGTAAGTAGTATAATTGCTAGCTGAAATGATTGTTTTGTGATTAAAATAATTATTGTATAATCATAAGAAGAACAATGAGAAACTGTATGTTCCTAGTCTAAGGTGGCCATGCTTGGCTGAAATCTATGTATACTATAGAACAATGTAAGTTTAATAATTAACACGAAAGTTATATAACGATAGAATATAAAAGCATATCCATCCCGAACCTATGTCAGAGTCAGATTTGGGTCTTTACCCCTGACACCCAGAGCTCTTCAATAAAAGCACCTGCATATAATCATTTCTAGTGATTATGTGTTCCTCAACGCTAACAGTATTGGTTCCAAGACTATTTTCCTGCCCTCAGGAGACAGCAAAAACTGTCAACAACTGAAATGCTTTAGAACTGGAAATGATCTGAATCACAAATATTTCTTTTCAAATATAATTTAAAACGTCAGTCATAACTGTAAAACAGATCAAGCTATTTAAAGATGAATGTTCTATACATACTAAAACATTCCCAGAGATAACTATTGTGTCCTAAGTCTGTTTAAAAGTCCAGAGTTCCTGGTAAAAGACTTAAATGCAGATGAGGTAGATACATGATAGTCTCTTTCCAGCTTAATTATACTCTTCACTCTCACCACCTTTACCAGTTGATTTCTGTAACTACTTAGAAAACAGTAGTTTAACTTTTTTAGTTCTATGAAAAAAATGACAGTGACAAGAGTTCTTTGCACTGCCTGTTTTCTGAGAAGCCTGACCATCAAGCCTTAGGAACTTGATCATGAGTTTTATTTCATCTCAAAGTAAATTTTAAGGGAGTGGCAGAGAGAATGGGAGCCTCATGCAAACCAGTTTAGGCTTCTAATTCTTGTATTGTCCTACTTACCTATGACAAGAACTGGAAAGAGAATAGAGTTAGCAGCTGTTGAACATTTGCACATACTCATCCACTAAAGAAGAGGTCAAGGATGGTTTTCTGGCCCTCCCTCCACGAGCTGCAGCTTCCTTCAAGGCACTTTCACCTGCTGTGGCATGGAGCCCTCCAGCAGCTGCACTGTGGGTATGTATTCCTCCATGGTTCTCTAGGGACTGCTGGGAGACAACCTGCTTCACTAGGATGTCTCCAGGGACTGCGGGGTATTCTTTGCTCTGTCAACGGGAACACCTCCTCCTCCTCCTCCTTCTTGTCTCACTTTAGTATCATGGTTCTGCTTCCCATACTCTTTTTTCCCCTCACTTGCCACTGCCCATTCATATGTTTTGTGCTTTTGACAATATATTCTCACAGAGACTGATGGGCTCAGTTGCAAAAATGTGTCTTGCTAGAAAATGACATGCTCTACAAAACCATGATTTTATAGAAAAGAATAGTGGAAGTACAAATATACTGCTAAAGGTCCGGAAAATTGACAGTGCTTCATTGTAATACATCCCCTGATTTTGCCTTCTTTCTCCTTAAGATCTGGAAGAAATACTGGGCAGGAGACAGTGTTTTTTCAAGGAAAAGGCTTTTTTAGGATTCTAGGGTGCATGTTCAACTTTCTTGAGAAAATTGAGAAAAGGCACTTCGTCTTTTGTGGTAAATATCATTAGGCAGTAGGGACAAATTCCGACCAACAAGAGCAGGTCAAAATCTTGGTGAGATCAAGCAATATACCAAGATTGCTTGATCTCACCACTCACCACCTTGAGTGGCCAGGACAGAACCATAGAGTCGTATAATCAGTTGAATTGGAAGGAGCCCATCCGGAGCATCAAGTCCAACTTCTGGCCCTGCATGGGACCTTCCTCGAGAATCACACCTGATGCCTGAGAGCAATGTCCAGAAGCTTCCTAAACTTTAGATAGGCATGATGCTGTGACCACTCCCTGGAGAGACTCTTCCAGTGCCCAGCCATCCTCTGGTTAAAAGACTTTTTCCTGATACCGGACCTGACCCTCCCCTGACTCAGCTGCATGCCATTTCCTCAAGCTCTGTCCTTGTAAATTTCATTCGTGAACTTTCTAACACCTTCATGCCTTTTTTCATTGTGGCACCAAAAGCTGCCCCCAAGCACTCAAGGTGAGGCCGCCCCAGAGCAGAGCAGAGCAGAGCAGAGCAGAGCAGAGCAGAGCAGAGCAGGACAATGCCCTCCCTTGCCCAGCTGGCGATACTGTGCCTGATTCACCCCAGGACAGGCTTTGCTCTCCTGGGGTGCATCAGGCCAGGGCACTACTGATGCACATTCAGCTTGCCGTTGGCCAGGAGCCTGGCTTCCTTTCTGCACTGCTTCTCTCCAGCCTCTGGCTCCCTAGTCTATACACACAGAGAGCAGGATTGCCCTGTCCCAGGTGCTGAATTCAGCACTCGCTCTCGTACAACTCTATATGGTCGGGGATTGCCTGTGGGAATCCTTGGAAACAGAGGATTTTGGGAAAGCTGCAAAAGGCAGGCCTCAGAGACAGCAGAACTGTGGTTGGAGCTAAGCAGTAGTCATAAGGTTTGTCAGCAGAAAAATGATAGAAGAAGTAGAGAAGTAAGGACAAATAGAACAATGGCCTGTGTATTAACGCTTGACCAGAAAAACTCCCTAAGCTACAGCAAAGTAGATCTAGCCAGATGTTAGGAAGTTCTAAGCTTAATAACAGAGCTCTGTGCATTCTGTCTTAAGGCTTACAAGCAGGTCTTTTATTCAAAAGAAGCAAGCATTCTTTTAACCAAAATTATGTGTGCTTACAGGGATTGGATAGAACTACTGTCAATATGCTTTTGCTTTGTGTGATTGGTCAAAAAACTTTTCAAGTAAGTTGTAACATCAAGTTCTTTGTCTGCTGCTGGATGTGAGCTGCTGGCATCTTCCCACTGTCATAACCACGTCATGAGACTGATGCTGGAAAATACAACAGCCCCTTTCGTGATTTGTGCATAGACTCCCAGCATGCCATGAATGCCCATCTCTCTTATTTGTCAAGATCTCTCTTGTAGGGTCTCACTGCCCTCAAGGGAGTTAGTTCACAGTTCCTCCCAATGTAGTGTCTCTGGCAAACTTGCTTAATATTCCTTCAAGTGCCGAGTCCAAGCAGTTCCAAAGATGTTGAGGAGAACTGACCCAAGGATGATACTGTCTTAGCCACTGAAATTAGCGCTTCATGCTTCTTCTTGCTCCTTAGTGCAGAAATCACAACAAATATCTTCTTTGTTTCTTTTCTATCTCTGCAGATATCTTTGCTTATGCTCATGCTTTTTATCCCAACAGCAGCTGACACGACATTTACATACGGAGCAAGAGCACGCTTTTCCTGCTGTTACTAGACCTAACAATTTTGCAATCTGTCAATCAGATACCTTTGCAACTGAAGTCAGACCTTCAGCATTTCTCATCAAAAGAGTAGAATGTCCTCAGAAGAAGAGAAAACTTTGCTGCATACTCTGTAAGCCTGCAGAATATATCATAAGGAGTTAGCATCACAATCATTTCAGCACTGACCCTATACTTGAGCAGGGAAAAAACTTCAAAGAAGAGCTAATTAATGCAGCAACATAATCTAAGGAATAAAACAACTAAGATCATCCAAACTGGTCCCTGCGGTAGAAATGTACTTGTAAGAATACAGAAGGTAAAAGATATGGTTTGGAAAGGCTACATCCTTGCTAAGCTAAATTGGATCTCATCCTGTAGATGAAAGATCAACAAGCTCAAAGTGGAGCTAGAGAGACATGTCCAGATCATGAGATAGAGCAAAGCATTTTTCAAGATAATTAGGCATTTTGGTGGACTGGGCAGTTAGGGTATATCTGCTGCACTTACTCTCTTTTGGGGACAGATTTGTGGAGTGCTAAACCATATCTGCTGCTATACAGAGTAAAAGAGATCCATCCAAATGGTATGGTTAATGTGAACACTCTCACTCTCTATTGTAAAACATTTCATAAGCTATTAACCGGTCATAGGAACAAAATGAAATAAAGCCGTTATGCCGTGTTGGAATGGAAAAATATGTTCCAAATATTTTTTTTCTTATGTTTTCCTCTTCTTCTTTTTTTTTTTTTTTTTTTTTTTTTTTTAATCCCACAAGATATGATTCATAATTTCAACCATTCTGGAATGCTTTCAACAGATGAAGCCAGCACAGTATTTTTCTTTCAGGCTCTTGCCCCTTACATTCTTCATTACAGTTTTGGAATATACTCCACAGTCATTTGATCTCAGTCAGTTTTTTATCTCTTTCCCCCAAGACAAATTTTAAAGGACTACATAGCCCCTAAAAATCATTATTTCTCTGGTTTCTCAAAGCTTTTTGAGAAAGTTGTTTTGTTTTGGTTTTTTCATATTGCATCATTCCTAATGTCTTCAGACCTACTACAAGTGGAAGTTAAAAATAAATCTTATCTTAAAGAGACCGCGAAAGATAACGAACTGCCAGTCTTGGTATTTTTATGTTTCTAAATCTTTTGATTTCAAGGTTGCCTTACTGAATGCTCAGTTTAATTAAAAAACATTGTGTTTCTAAAGGAGACCCAGTTCAATTGCTTCTGCAAATTCACCTTCATTTTGTAGGATTGTACTTCAAGAAATCTTGTTTCATTCAAACATTAAAAGAATAGATTTGACATCATATGTGACCCTTTCATCTCTCTCATCTCTATTTCATTGCGTGAGTTTTACAGTTGCCTCCAAGAAGATTCCTTTCAATTCGCATAGTATGTTATCTGAAGATCTGTCTGTTTTCTTCACTTGCTTTAATGGGAGGACAAGGGAAATACATTCTGAAGGTTATCTTTTATAGTCTACTTTTACCTACCAGAGTGCTTCTATTGACTAGAACCAATTTCAGCTGGAAAGAACATATTGTCGTGATCCGCTCATACCAAGGGGGTGGTGATGGTTCCTTAACTGATCTCGGAGTGCAAAAGACAAGATGGAAAGGGGATTGCAGTATCACTCAAAACAAATGCACCTTTCTAGAATGACCACAGCAAATGCCTTCAAGGAATTAGGGAGAGGAAAAGAATAGAAAAGAGGGGGAGAAAGAGAGAGGGAGTATAGCTACCAAATGGAGAGAGATGAAGTCCTCGCAGTTGAGCCTATGGAGTTCTTCTAGGGGAAATCTCCAAGTCCTGATTAACTCAAGGCTCTATTATAGTCCATTGCTGAGGGGGGAAACAGATCTAGAAATGGCTGAGGGGGAGCAGATACAACAAAGAACAAGTCTATTGAAATTGCTGAGGGGGACAAAGGTATTGAAGATGGGTACAGACAGTTCAAGTTCTCAGCAGGAGAAGTCAATATCAGCAGTGAGTGGGACCCGTGGTTTCAGGACTGGTTTCTATGGGAAACCAGTCTAGGTCCAGCAAACACATCTGCAGGCAACACTTAGCAGGCATCCTGCTTCAGTCAGGCCAGCACCCCTGGATCAGAATTACTGGCGTCTCAGCCTCAGTCCTTGGGAGGGGGGCTGGAATCTCCGTCCCTCACGGTGGTAGTGGAGCAGATGAAGGATTTTCCATGGGGCGGCTACCACAGTTGCCCCAGCAAGTTCATCTGGCCAAGAGGTGGGAAAATTCCTGGACTGTTGTTCGCCAAGCAGGTGCGAGCATATAGGGCGCATCGCCCCTTGGCAGGCCCTGCTAGAAGCAGTCACTGTAGACACAGCTGCAAACAATCACTTGGCAGGCCAGAATTCTGCTCAGGGGCCTCAGGATTTATGGCATTCCTCCACCACCGGCAGGCCAGCATTCCGATCAGGGTCCTCAGGGTCCCGATGTCTGTCCTGGGGACGGTCGTGAGGCAAATGCAGGGAACTTCGGACCATCTTTCACATCACCCTGTGACTCACGACAGTCTTCCATGGGTCTTCATCAGCAGGGTTCCGTAGTATTGTTCAAAGACTTCAGGATTCGTTGTACCATTGTAGCATATCCCAGAAAGCAGAGACAGTGGGACTGAGAGAGTTAGAGAGAAACGATGGAAAAGAAAAGATAGGAAAATGCGGCGGGGGGGGGGGGCGGCGTGGGGGGGCTGGGGGGGTGGTGGGGGAAGGAAACAAGAAACAAATATAATTATAATTAAAAGTAATTTAAAGAATATTAATTTAAAAGAATTTTTTCAAATGATCAAAACTAATCCCAAATAATCAAAGGCAATAAAGCAATAAACAAATCAAAATGTTAATTTAAAATACATTTTTTTCAAAACAATTCAGCAGAAATCATAGGCAATTTTTGTATAATCACAAAAGAAAATTGAAGATTATTTCAAAACACGTAGTCTAATTTATAATCGCCTTCTGTCATTAGTCTTGGAGATGTCCACAGTGAAAAGGACATCAGCCAAGTTGTGTGCATTAATTATAGACGTCAATTTTGCTAACCATTTCATCATTCTCCAATTCCTAGTGAGTAAGATTGCTGATTAAAAAAACCCAATCCAAACTAAACTCAAAAGGACAATGATGGGATGACACATATTGTTCAGGACACTTGTGGCAGTAGGTGAGCACCCTAATAGAGTATCCCACCACCTGTGTTCAGCATCTTTTCTTACTCGCTCCATGACACAGTGTATTTCTTTCACATTGTGATGAACAGTTACCAGTGTTTTGTGTCCATTCTTGTTGATCTTCTCCAATATTTTGATTAAGTCCTGATGAAGCAACAATTGCTTCAGCAAAGTAATGTTCATCCCAATGGGAGTAGGTAATACTTTGTAAATCGGAGTGCAATTGGATTGTAAAAGGTAATGGGAGGTAACTGGAGCTTCTTCAGAAAAATCACATCCTGCAATTTTGGTAAAGTTACAAGCACAAAAATTTGAATGATTTTTAGTATCCACTACTACATTTTCCACCAATACCATATCACAAGCAGTTCTAAAGCATGCATACCCATTGCCTATATATATAAGGACTGTTTCAGAAGTCTCATTAGGATGAATTTCAAAAGGACAGATATTTTGCTCTGTATCCAAACATGTGTCTTGAGCTGTACTTGCTTTACTTTCACAGATGAAGCCTTGTTCTCGGACAATACAAGATTCCGAATTAACATTTTGCCGTTTTTCACCAGTTTGACGGGCCCATTCTCTATGTTCAGAAAGATAGAGAAATATCAAATGCACTGAGGCATTGCGTATGGTTAATACAAGAGCTGTGGTTGTGTTTGTAATGGGGTCATAAGTAAAATTCATCATGTTCCACCAGGATTGGAATTCTCTTTCAAAATCAGTGGCACTGTCCCAAATTATTTTCCGAATTTCAGTAGGAAAAGTGCCTTCTTCACCTGCTCTTATAATTGAGGCAGCAACTGACTGCATCCCCAGTTGAGCCTGGATACAGCAAAGAGCCAAAGAAAGGTTGTTTTGCGTCGCCCCGAGTGCATCAGTTACCAAATTGTGATCATTTCCATTTACCGTTTCCCAAGCTGGTAATATGGCTGATAGCAACCACTGCTGTGTTGCCAAAGCCAATAAGGATGAGTGCAGTGGTTGTTGTAATTCGGTCAAATCTCTATTGGTGGTAGCCAATTTAATCATTAGTACTTCTGAATCAATACTATTTAGAATTCCCAAACCTGTTCCCACAAAACCGGTTACGTCTCTTCGTGTCCATCTGGTTTTTAAAAAAAATGGACTTTCCATTTTCGCAGCCAGGTGGTCCAGCTCTCAAAGGAAGTCTGCAAAAAAGGCGAACAGGCGGGCTGAATTTCTGAGACATTGCTTTGCATCATCAGCAATGTGACTTGTTTAAGAGACCATGCTGGATTGAACAATATTTGTTGTTGACCAGTTTTCCTGATTATATAGGGTCCAATTTCAAAAATTCTTGGGCTAAGCATAAGCAGTGGTTGGGCTGGAGTGGTGGTAGTAGAAGGTTGGGTCATAGCATTTATTATCAACTTAAAAGAAAGGCCTTCAGTATTTTTGGACCAAAGAGAAACTACTTCTGCGGTTTGTGTTAATGTAAAATTTTGCCAACAGTCTTGTACGCTTGGGTGCGTACAAACCTGTTCATGCTTATTCGTCTGAACTGTCAAAACACTGATTGAGACTGCTTTAGTACAGGTAGTTCCGTTAATCATTCAGCATCCTATGCTAATTTCTTCTCCCACTACCCCTTGAAGCTGCCAGGTGTTGGGAAGGATGAAAGTTTGACAGATATGTATGCTTAGCAGAAAGATTTTTGACTGTAGAATCTGAAGAAAGAATAGAGATGGAAGCAAGTTTTGATCTAGAAACAAAGAATTGCTGAGCCAGTCTTACTGGATAGCCAAGGAGGCAAAGGGTCTGTTAGTTAGGAGGGGCCTTTATGACTTAGAGCAAAGGATAAACCCACCCCAAACAAGAAGATGTTTTTACCAAGCAGGAAGATAGCACAGGCAAACAAGTCAGCAAATGTGGCAAGCAGAAAAAAGGTCTCAGAATTTTCCACTGTCAAGAAAACTGAAAAACAACTTTCCGCTTCAACTGTAATGTACTGACTTTTAGTGAATGGAGAATAGCAACATGAAAATGGTAATTAGAGTCGTTAGGATAGGCTATAGATAATAGTTAAGGGATAGATTGGTTCTACTGTTTGAAGATGCTCAGCAAAGAAATTATATAATGCATTGTAACCAAAACCAAAGGGTCTCCAGGCCTGCCTGCAGCTAGAGCTGACAGCTGTAGGCACAGGCTCTGTCACCCATGACCCTGGACTGCTGCAACATCTTGGATGGAATAAACTGCATTTTGGAGATCTGCCTCGAATCTTGCATCTCTCATTTAGGCTCTTACAGTGGCGCCCACATTTCAGTTGGCAAACTCGGACTTATTGGCAGTAAGAGACCTCCAGGTGAACTCAGTAGGAAGTGGCCGCAAGGATCAGGCATCTGGAACCCTTGTTTTTCCCATTCCTGCAAAGTGAACAAAAGCCTGGGACCAAGGCCATTGGGTAACATATTGACTAAGGGGACTCAGTCCCTACCATCAATTGGGGTAGAACTCTTGTACTTAACGTGGGCTTCGTAGTCTCAGTCCCTTTTACCTACTGGGATGTAACTACTGTACTCCATGTGAGCTTCGTGCTCTCAGTGCCTTCTACCCACTGGGGTGTAACTACGGTACTCGGTGTGGGCTTCATGCTCTCAGTCCCTTCTATCCACTGGGATGTAACTATGGTACTCAGTGTGGGTTTTGCTGTAGCATTTATCTTAAATTTATGAACTAAGCCTTTTAAACCTAATGGGTCGGTTGAGTTATTTTGCCAGCAGCATGCCACATAAGTTGGTTTAGCTAAAGTAAAATTATGCCAGCAATCAATTAGTTCATTTTTACAATCCTTTGTAATTGCGACATTGTTAGTTTTGGGACCTAGAGTGTAATTACCAACATACTCCTGGCGGCAACATAGAGTAAGGGGAATTTGTTTGGCACACTCCCACTTCTTTGTAGGACACAGTCTCGCTGAAGGGATAGCCAGATAATTTTTCCCACCTGGTATAACATTTCTGGCATCTGTAATGGAGGTGGCTTTCTCATAGAGAGATCCTTCAATTTTTCTGCATGTTCCCACAATGGAATCACCAATTGTTCCAGTTAGGGTTCTAGTCCAGTCCTTCTGATCCCATCCCCACTCACTTGGACGATAAACCTCGGAGTCATGCAGCACTATAGGCTCTAGGTTCAGGTGGTGACCCTTGGGATACCATCCTAGAACATTAGTGTGATGGATGGTAGCTTCAGACCACCACCACTCAGCAGGATTGTGCCCGTGGAGTTGTGGTAGGATGCAGAAAAGTATCACCAGTGTTCTCATGCCTCAGATGATTCTCGTGTCCCCAGGGGTTCTTCTGTAAAAGTAAAAACAACAGAAATCCTGCCACTGAGAGGCAGAAAAGAGTTCAAATGATGGGATTATCCAGCGTGTATTTATCCAATGCTCTTTCCCTAGAGCATCAGAGGCTACCCATGCATATTTATTCAGAGGGGTTTTCAGCACTAGTGGTAGTTCCCCTACAGTAGGGAGGTCCACCAGAACAGGTTGTCCAGGGTAATGTGCTGGATCTTTTGAATCGTCAGGTCGTCGTAGTGAGGGAATAATGCTTGGAGCTGTCGGGCAAAAGGCAGTGATTTTGGGACATCCATTCACACCCCATCTGCTGTTCACTCCTTCAACAGCTTCCCATAACCGAACGTCCCAATTTGCATCCTGTGGCTTCAGAAGTCATTTCAAAATACCTTTTGTCCTTTCTACAATTCCGTTCACTTGAGAGTAGTAAGGGGTGTGGAAAGTCCACTTCATTCCTTCACCTTTTGCCAAAGCTGTACACCTCTAGCAGTGAAGTGGGACCTGTTGACAGATTGAATTACCTGTGGCTTTGGGAAAGTTCCAAACCACCCCTGCAAAGCTTTAACTGTATTATCACCTGTAGCTCTTTTAAAAGCATCAGCTTCAACCAACCCAGATACAATTTCTACTCCTACTAGCACAAAGTGTTTACCTCCTGACTTCTTATGGTCTACCTGCCACGCATCCCATAAGCCTTTACCCTTTCTTAAATGCAGATGGTCATTTTCTAAAGGATGTCTTTCCAGTCACCGGCAACATTGCTCTCGGGCTGATATGCATGTTTTAGACATTTCCCCAGTAACCAGCCAACCACGAGCATGAGCTTCCTTGTACAAATTTTTTGCACCCGTGTGCTGTCTTTTTACATGCAGCCATTCTAGTAGTTGATCCCAGTCCTCAGTAGTTAGTTCCTTTTTCAGGGGGCTGAGCCTTGCTTGTCCATCAGCTTTATTATTCCACTCTCCCGCTGGATTTCCATCTGTTTGGTGAGAAGCTATCAACCAACAGCAAAATTTCCTTGACTCGTGATATCTAAAATTTCTTGCCACTTTTCCTTTTGCCACACTGGAATTCTGTGAACTTCCCAATCATTTTGCTGCCAGAAAGGAAGCCGCTCGGGTACAACCTTTGTACACTGCATAAGAGTCGGTGTAAATGCAGACAAGAGAAATGGTCTGTGCCTCACGTCGGAAAACACTCCAAACAGCTATGAGCTCCCCAACCTGAGCGCTGCCTTCCCCTTCCGTAATGATTCTTTCACCAGATGAAATGTGTAAGGCAGCTGCTCTGCATCTCCATACCTTCCCTTCCCGTTTTGCAGAGGCATCTGTCAACCAAGAACTTGCTGCTTGTTCAGGGGAGAAAGGAAGGGCAGCTTTGATTCCAGAGGCAGGTTTATCTTGGCTGCTAGCCAGGCTCTCAGTGTCTTGGATTGCTAGATTTTTAGCAGCCACTTCTGTTATTGAGACGGTATTACAGTAGTGTTCCATCTGAGTGTGCCATTTTCTAAGTGAGGCCCTTTGGGCTAGCCTGCCAGGCGGGGGGATCCCATTAGTGACAGTTTTGATAACTTTGAAAGGGCCTCTTTATACAATAGGCTGTTGTCGTCCAACATTTTCCTCTTCTATGAGAGCTAAGCTAACAACAAACAACCCCTTTTCCCAGGTAGTGTATCTTTTCTCAGCATCTTTGAAACCACGGGAATAAAACCCAAGAGTCCCAGTCGGACCCTGGGGACCCCGCTGCCAAACGTGTACAGATAGCCCTGAGGAGGCAAATCCCCATTCCACCTGAAGGGGATCTGTGGGATGGATAGGTCCTAGTGCTTGGTGAGCTGTTGCCTCAAAAATCAGTAATTGCAATGCTTCTTCCTGAGAAGGAGTCCAATCCCATCTCACCCTTTTCTTCAGCAAGTCATAAAGCGGCCTAGCAATTATTGAGATATCAGGGATGTGTTTTCTCCAGAACACTAATAGAGCTTGCTGGAGATCTTTCCTGGATTCAGGCATTTGAATCTGATCTAAAGAGGTTAGGGTATCGGGTGGAATACATGTCATACCTCCTTTCCACCAAATTCCCAAAAACTTCACTTCCGGAGAAGGCTTCTGAATTTTCTCTGGGGGCATCTGCAAATCAAGACTTTCTAAGTGAGAGATTATTTTCTGCTGATGTTTCTCTACTACCCCTATTTCATCCGGCGCCCCCCCGCCCCCCCACCCCCCCCTCCCGAATGTCATCCATGTATTGATAAACAGCTACAGGACCAGGTTTGGGTATTTTTTCTAATTCCTGGGCTAAAGCATGCTGGGCCAAAGTGGGGGAGTATTTGTAGCCTTGGGGAAGCCTAGTGAAAGTGTATTGCTGTCTTTCCCCTGTGAAGGCAAAACGGTCCATATCTTCTGGCTGTATAGGTATCATAAAGAAGATGTCTTTGACATCTATAGTTGCCATGATTGGGTGAGCCTTTTCTTGAGTTGATGTTATTAATTCAGCTAAGTTTGGGACCACTGTTGTAAGAGGGTCTGTGCTGGCATGAGGCCTGCAAAAATCTACTGTTAAATCTCCACTTTCCATTGGCTTTTTGGACTGGCCATAGTGGCGAATTAAAAGGAGAATGTGTGTGAATTATTACCCCTTGGTTTCTCAAGTCTTGTATAACCACTTTGATACCTTCTCTGGCACCAGAAGGTAGAGGGTATTGTTTTACGTTAGTTCTTTTACTATACGGTAGAGAGGGTGAGGTTTTGAAGCAGCCTAATGTTAAGTGGCAGTGTACCAAAAGACCACAGAAATCCCTCAGAATCTTCCCACTGCCTCTCAGCAAGGAAACCCATTCCTAATAAATTATTTGGAATGTCCCCGATTCCCATTTTTGACGACTAATTGATGCTCATCCCCAGTGGAACATCAGTTTGACTAAGGCAACATCCATAGATTCTGTAGTTCCCAGAGCATTAAGAACACAGCATTGCCTCTTAGTTAGAACAATTCAACACCTCTGGGCATCCTTTTTTGTTAGTGCAGAGTTTGGAGCCCCAGTGTCAATCCAAAAGGTTACTAGTAGCCTTTTGGGGCCCTTGATAGCTGGGATTAATACATCTCCTGATTTCTTTTTAGTGAGCATTCTTAAATAAACCCAAGGTCTGCCCCTTTGCCCACCTGTAAGCGGCAGAGAGATTAGTTTCCCAAAAACCCTGCTGGTTTTGGCTCACTGCCTGTGTTCTGAGGGAGAAGCTAGTGGAGGGTTCTGCTGCTAGGATGCTGAGAAAGAAGCTGGCAGAGGGGTAATCTTGGCTCGTTGCCCGTGTTCTGTGGGAGAGGCTGGGGGAGGGTTGGTTTTGGTTCCTGAGAAGGGAGGGGTGCACTGGCTTAAGCCGATGGATTTGGTTTTTGATGGTGCCAATTCTTTCTTATTTTCTGTGATTTATCAAGGGGCAAATCATCTATCACCTCTTTGGGGACCCCCCTTTTTAACTGCCAACAACCACCAATGATGGCGGTTAGAGATCTCTTTTCCCTTCTCTACATTTTCACTGTGAGGAGCCCCAAATAACTGAACACCTTTTGTTTTTTCTGATTTCTCCTCCAGGGTTTTTATAGGTCAATATTGCCTACAATAGTTCATCAGATCTACTGCAACTTCACCCCATGTCCAAACTTTATGGCTACTGGCAGGTGAATCAGATTAAGAAGCTGAGGGCTGGGAGGGGGAAGAGTATGGAGTGAAGCCAGGATCTCTAGATCCACTTTGGTCACTGGAGTTCCTGAGTAATCTATCTAGTCTTTCTACAGGACTCAAAGCCATGATGGTTTTCTGTAGAGTGACTGCTGTAGGTTTAAGGGTTTCTGGAAGCCCATGAATTCAAGGGGTCATTAGTTCTGGCTTCACAGGTAATTGCATTGGGGATTCAAAACCAGGAATGAATTTCTTTTCATCAGTCATTTGCGGGCAGGCAGGTTTGTGGACACTTTCAAAGAGCTGCTCGGGGGTACCAACGATTGCCAGGGGGTCACCCCTTTTCAAAGGATTCATTCCCTTGGGCCAAAAAGCTGCACGCTGTGTCAGGGACCATGCGTCACACTTACCTCCTGTTGTTGAGAAGACTCCATGTCCCCAGTACCCACTGGCCTCCTGTTCAGTTAATTTAATTTGATCTCCACCAGTGAGGGACACTCGGAAGACCTGTCTCCGATTCTTGTGGGAGGCGCCCGAATTCTTTTTTCAGCTTAGCTTATTCAGTAGCGCTGAATGGTATTTGTTTAGTTGTGACACCTGGGTCAAGATCCTCATCATTAATATAGTTTGAGTCTGTTTGAACCAAGGGTCTCAAGCAAGGACAGCAGTATTCTCCCCAAGTTTTGACTGCCTCAAGTTCCTTATGGGGATAGATTTGTTTCATGTGAGGAGTTTCCTTTTCCTCTGCCTCTGTAGAGGAATCAGTATTATGTGAATTCTTAACATGTTCCTCTCTAAGGGCAGCTCACAACATATAGATCTCATTTCTATCTTCCTTTAATTCTTTTTGCAAAATTTCAACTAGGTTTGGAAGGGAATCTATTACTGCTATTTCCTCATTTCTTCGCTTAAAACGGGTTTCTATGGCTGCTGTGAGACAAGCTCCCAAAACTGAGCAGAGGATGGTTTTATTTTTGCTCAGTTTAAATTCTATTTCATGTTGTAAAGAACATATTCTATCTCCAGCATTTTCTAAATTACATCCAGTTGTTCTCTGCCCAAATCTCCACACCTCCCCCCCCCCCCCCACCCCCAGAGAAGGCTTGGCCTTGTATTTAGTAAGCACAGCAGAAAATTCAGCATTAACTTTTGTGCTAGAGTTTTCAGCCATTTTATGAAGGGACCAAAACCACGACAGGGAGGTGCTAACTTAAGTTACACAATCTCACAGCCTTTGCTGTGCTCCCCTTTGCTTCCCTGGGTGGATGAAGAGACAAAAACTGCCTGGGAGGCCCTGCTTAGTTTCTTCAAGTTGTCCCCTCCTTCGCAGACAGTCCAAATTCACACATACACAAAAACAGTTTTCCCTTTTGCACCAAGAGATCTTTTGTGAAATTCTAAAGACAGAACCCTCAATAGAGGATGGGGGTGTATTTCACCTGGGCGTGTGCAGTTTGCTGGAAATTCAGAGAGCTTTCCTTGCTATCCAGCTTCATTCAACCCTTTTGGCATGAGGGGCTAGGTGCGGCTGAAAGAAATCCTCCTTCCCCTGTTACAGACTACAAACAGCCCTGCAGACCCCTCTGTCTATCAGAATCCTGTCCGTGAGGCCAGCTTAATGTCACAATCCGCTCATGCGAACGGGGCTGGTGATGGTTCCTTAACTGATCTCGGAGTGCAAAAGACAACACGGAAAGGGGATTGCAGTATCAATCAAAACAAATGCACCTTTATAGAATGACCACAGCAAATGCCTTAAAGGAATTAGGGAGAGGAAAAGAACAGAAAAGAGAGGGAGAAAGAGACAGGGAGTTGTCCTAGGTTGGCTATATGATGCTTTTATCCCCAATCTTCTTGTTCTGTTTATGCTGAATAATAAGTTCTGCACTTTTAAGGCTTGTTCCAGAGAGACAAGGGGAGAAAGAAGAAGAGTGCAGTTTGTTTTAAGACAGTGCACACATTCCTCCACATTCCTGCTACTGGACTGTATTATCTGCGGTTGAACAGACAGCGGGAATGAGCTCTCCTTTGCTTTTAGTCAGCTTTAGCTAGCTGAGGCAAGGAAGTTCCCTGGGTTGTGGTTTTTCTTTTTTCCCTTTTTTTTTGGATCTATTTAAACATGTTCCGGACTGAACAGCCAGAAGAGCACCAGCAGCTAGCACCTGTGGCCCACCAGACGGGGCCTGGCCTGCAACATTCCCAGCACGGGAGGGCCTGATAAGGGACTGAGTGAGCTGAACTGCAGCCTGGGGAGGGGACTTTCTCAGTTTGTCATCTCTTGTGGAGCAGCAAGGGGTTTTATTGTTTAAGAAACAGGTTTTTTTTACTTTTCTCCATAGAGGTATTTTCTCCCAGACTCGTTGGGGGAAGGGGCCAAGCAAATCTGCTTTCCTAGAGGAGCCCCTTTGGGGGTTCTCTCCCAAATTTGCCCTGAACTAGAAGAGGAGTATAGCTACCAAATGGAGAGAGACAAAGTCCTCGCAGTTGAGCCTATGGAGTTCTTCTAGGGGAAATCTCCAAGTCCTGGCTAACTCAAGGTTCTATTATAGTCCATTGCTGAAGGGGGAAAAAGATCTAGAAATGGCTGAGGGGGAGCAGATACAATAAAGAGCAAGTCTATTGAAATTGCTGAGGGGGACAAAGGTATTGAAGATGGGTACAGACAGTCCAAGTTCTCAGCAGGATAAGTCAATATCAACATCAGCAGTGAGTGGGACCCATGGTTTCAGGACTGGTTTCTATGGGAAACCAGTCTAGGTCCAGCAAACACATCTGCAGGCAACACTTAGCAGGCATCCTGCTTCAGTCAGGCCAGCACCCCTGGATCAGAATTACTGGCGTCTCAGCCTCAGTCCTTGGGAGGGGGGCTGGAATCTCCGTCCCTCACGGTGGTAGTGGAGCAGATGAAGGATTTTCCATGGGGCGGCTACCACAGTTGCCCCAGCAAGTTCATCTGGCCAAGAGGTGGGAAAATTCCTGGGCTGGTGTTGCCAGGCAGGTGCGAGCATATAGGGCGCATCGCCCCTTGGCAGGCCCTGCTAGAAGCAGTCACTGTAGACACAGCTGCAAACAATCACTTGGCAGGCCAGAATTCTGCTCAGGGGCCTCAGGATTTATGGCATTCCTCCACCACCGGCAGGCCAGCATTCCGATCAGGGTCCTCAGGGTCCCGATGTCTGTCCTGGGGACGGTCGTGAGGCAAATGCAGGGAACTTCGGACTGTCTTTCACATGGATCAGAAAATCAGTTTACTAAAATGGCCAAAAAGAATGTGTCGCACTTAGAATTGAGGAAAAATAAAAACCCAAAACCAAACCCAAAGCGCTGGAGCAATATCATTCTATAGAATGCCATGTATTATGAGAAGTACAAAACAACTTCTATTTTCAAATGCACTTACAAATTACTGTTTTGCATCTGTTTTTTTTTTTTTTTTTGTTTGAAAGCTCTGGCACTTATCTGATTCCTTTTTGAGCTAATTCAGCTCATTAATCTGGTAAGAAAGCAGCTAAAAGTAAAGAGAAAAACCTATGGGGACCAGGATGCCACTTCAGCCACGTTGTAGTGAAGCATTTGTTCAGCCTTCTGTGTTGTAGAAATATGTCTGTCCTAGATGAAAATCAATGCATAGCACTATCTTCTTTTAAACTTTGTCCTTGCTACTGGGTTCCTGAATGATCAAGGTGGTTTCAAAGCAAACAACACCCAGCTCTCTAAGATACTCCCCAAGCTATTGTGATGGAATAACTTGATCAGTTGAAGAGCTCGCTATGCAAAACCTGAATATGATGTCAAGAATGCTTTGTTGTGGATTACCATTCTGTGGGGCTGTTTATCCCTTACCCCACCATGTAGGTCTAGGAAAAAATTAGGTAGCCACAAGGCTTTTACAGCTGTTCTTGTATTTTGGGATAGTAAGGATTTAGGGGAGTAAACAAAACTGTGGTGAGTTTTCCTATTGACTTGATTGCTCTGTCACTTTGAATTAACTGCTTTGCATGTCAGCTTACCCATCAGCATAAATGAGAAGAATAATATCTTCCTTCCTACCCAAAGGATGTTTCACTATGCTTGTGATGTCAGGGACTTAAAAAAGAAGACCATTGTGATTGAAAGGAAGCACTGGCATGCCACAAGGTAACTGTAGTGAGCTGTGTTTCCTCCTCAGCTTCACTGTGAGAGTAGAATTTTAATGAGCAGTTCCAAAACTTGGTCTTAGCATAGTCTGGTGACATATCTCAAAGGAGCAGTGTCCTAGGGTGACTTTATGATGCTTGTATCCCCAGTCATCTGTTCTCTTAATGCTGGATATGATATTCTCTGCCTTCAAGACTGGTTCTTGTGGGGAGAAGAAGAAGCACGGAGTTTGTTACCAGAAGCTGCACGCCTTTAAAAGCAACACTCCTCCACATTCTGCGCTGCACTGTGTTGTCTGGGCACTGATGGGGCAGAACAGAGCGCTCATTTGCTTTTTCGTTGGTTCAGCTGGCTGAGGCAGAGTTTTCCCTGGACTGGTTTTGTTTTCCTTTCCCTTTTCTTGGAATGTTTCGAATCTGCTCCGGACTGGGACCTGGGAAGCACTGGGAACTTGCACTTTGTGGCCTACTGGGGCCTACTCTGGGCAGCAGCCTTCCCCATTGCCGGAGGGATTGATAACAGAGTGAGCACCCACAGGAGAGACTTTCTGATTTGTTGTCTCTTCAGAGTGGCAAATGAGTTTTGTCATCTGGTATTGTTCATTTTTTGTGCTGGGGAGTGCTTTGCCTGTTAAATAAACAGGTTTTTCCCACTTCTCTCTGAGGAAATTTTCCCCAAACCAGTTGAGGGGAGGGGCTGTGTGGGTGGGCTTTCGGTGGGGGTTTGGGGGGGGGGGGGGTGGGGGTGGGCCTTTTTGAGGTTTTCTGCCAAATTTGCCCTAAACCAGGACAATCAGGATGTGCGACTTAGAGAATGATGGAATCACTTTGGTTGGAACAGACCTTTAAGAACATTGAGTCTAAATGGAATTAGCAAATGCAACCTTCAATAAATGCTTTGCTGTTTGAAGAGAACGTGATTTATCTGGTAAGCTTTGCAAGTATTTGTGTCATCACAAGCACACATGTCCAATGCATTAGATGAGAATATAATAAGAAACCTGTGCAGATCAACAGAATGATTCTCAGGGTAGGATATTTGCATGTTTCATCTTTCTTCCTGACTTCTTCAAATGAATTCTTTTTAGAAAGTAATGATTGGAATTGTTACTCTTTTGACAGTTCTGAGTGTATTACTGACCTTTTTGGCATATGAATGCCAAACGGGTTAATTCACCTCGTTTTTCAGATAAAGACCGAGATTTAGTGTTGCTTCAGCTGGAGGCAGAAACATTGAAATCCTCCCGCCTCCTTCTTAGTACCTAATTTCTATTACAAAATCAGTGCCCAATCTTGTCCCTTAAGGTCCACTTAGCTCAGTTTATACCAACAGGGTGACATTAGTAGGGCTCACATGATGCTGCACACAGAAGCCCTCAGTGTGTAGCTCTAGCAGACAGTAATTCCATGCAGTTGGACAATCCCAGTGCTGACTTTGGATCACCAGAAGCGTTCTTAGTAGAACGAGACAGATTTAATGGAGAGGTCTCTGCAGGAAGTGGCCTGAAGAAGACAGCAGAAATCCCAGCTGTGTGTTTGTAGAAATCAGTTGAAGGCCATTTCCAGAAAAAGATCTTTAAATCTAGGTAGCTTTTTCTGCAGATTATTTGTAAACTATATGCATTACATGGACAGTTTCACTGAGCATCTGAAATACAGCTGCGTTTAAGTGGATTGAATCAGCGTTGGGAAGCAGTGGATTAAAGCTTTTCATCCAAGTCCTGCAGGAATGTCTCCATTTTTTATGTCCAGATGCTTTTTAAAATAATGGGTGACCATTTAGCATAGTTTTAATCAGAAATACAAAGAAAATTTTAAATTCACATTTTTTATAGCTTGAATATTTTTCTTTGTTTATTTCCTGCTATCCAATTCAGTTCTCCAAATCATATGATTAGGAAATGAGAACTCATGCTGTATAAAAATATTTAATGCTATGCTTCCAAGTTAAGGCCATGTATTTCCTGGAACTGTTTCAAAAAAAAAAAAGCCTATCTGGATTCTCTCTTCCCCACGCTCATTATTAGATGAAAATCATTTCAATATTCTATTTTGACTTTATATTGAGACAAAGAAGAAATTTTCCAGGTTCCAGGGTAGAAATCCATTTTGATTTAGGTTAAATGTACATCTTTTAGTTAAGCCTTGGAATCTTAGCTGTTTAGTCTGAACTCTGAAAAATTGTTTCAGTGAAGGGCAGAGATAAGGCGGGGGAGACAGGTCGACTTGGCCTAGGAATTCTTTCTGGTAACAAAAGAACTAGCGCTAAATGTCACTCCAAGTCTGTAAAATGAATATGTATGAACCTATTGTGAAATTGTATGCATATGTATTTGGGGAGAAAGATAAAAGGGGACCTGAAGATCCCAGAGGTACGCATGACTTTTAAGGAGAGTAATCCCCGCATGCGTCCAGCGCTGCAATAAACATACCGGCTTTACAACTTTTACGAAGTTGTGGAGTTTTTGATTTTCTCCGCAAAACATTTTGGCGGGCCAGGTCGGAGATTCCGTCTCTGTCCCCGCAGGGCAGAAGGGATAGAGGGACCTCCTAGGCGCGCCCCGGGATCTTCCCGGAGGAGCTCCGCTGTCCGCTTTGCCTTCTGCGGAGACAGACAAGGACCTGCTGGCGTGCGGAGGATTCGGTATGTATTAAGAGGACACCCGGGGGATAGGGAGGCTGAATAAGTCAGTCAGAGACAGCCTGTGCCTGCAGGCAGACCAGTCGATAGAGCGACTGAGAGGCGAGAGTTCACTGTCCGATAGAGCGGCCGCTAGCAACCCTGGGGGTGGGTTCGAGTGAACTCGTGTGTGTGTGTGGTGTCCGGACACTGTATTGCTGTGTAGTTAATGCCTTGTGTGCGTTTGTAATTGTGTGAGTGCATGGTGTACAGAGGGAGTATATCTACAGTGCGGGGGAGTTTCTACCCGCGACTGAAGGGGCCGAGTGAAGCCTGAGGCACCGGCCGGGGCAGGCTGTGGGAGCAAGGAGTGCCCTGCGGTGACGTGGAACAAGTGGAGAAACGTTGGTCAAGATGTGTATTGTGTTTAAAGGTAGTGATTTGTGTAGATCGGGCACATTTTAACCGTGAGTATGAGCTCAGGGAGTTCCTCTGCCCTAATAGTTAGACTTTATCTCTAGAATTTTGCTGTGTGCTGTTATTTTGATTGTGTCCAGAGTGTGTGAAGACCAGAGGAAGCTCGTGTAGGTAAATGCTGAACTGTATTGTATGCTGCGTTTTGTTGAGAAAAGTGGGCACTTTGAGAGATATGCCCTTTCCCGGTGAGTTTGTGTGGTTCTTCTCCCACATTGTGGTAATTTGATGCTCGAATTGCGTAGTGGTGTTTGTGGAGATTTTAAAATTTTGTTTGCAACAAATGTAGCATTTTACACAGAAGAACTAGAGTATGGTGATTTATGTTTTACTGTGGTAAAACGAACTAAAGGAATTCCAAGGATTCCCCCCCCCCCCAGCAATTCCAGCCCTGACTTGTGAATTTGAGATAAGGGGGGAGAGCGGTGTGTGTCTGTGTTTGTGGGCATATCAAAGTTTTTGCTTTAACAAGCACAGCCTATTGCAAGGCAGTAAAGTAAGTGTCAGTAAAAATGCTTGAATTAGATTGTGAGAGAAGAGAACTAGAAAAAACTGAGATTTTGTAAAACAGAGTTTAGATAGAAGAGATGAATGAGTTTATGAGACTTCAGTTAGTAATATAGTAAGTTTGAACTAGAAACAGCCCGCCGTAGAGTTTAAGTGATAAACGCCGAAGTGATAAATGGAATAGCCTGCAAGCATTTCCTGAGAGCCTTTGGTGCATTGAGAAGCTGGCACCTTGTGTGCAATGCAGATTTCTGTGCCTTAAGTGTAAATTTAAGGTTCCTGATCAAGCCAATTCAGAAGTTGAGATCTTAAAGCTCATGTGTGGAGGATCACATCTAATGCCTGCCACCTGAAGGTCTGTGTGTGTGGGAAAAATTGAGAAAAGATGACACTGTGAGGCTTGGGTAGAAAAAATGAGAACTAACCAGAGCAAAGGGGTTCCTGAACTAGCCCCTTTGGGAGGGGCTCACTGGGAGAAAGCTGCCAGTAGGGGCGGCTCAGAAAAGGACTTATAATACCTTATTATAGTTAATGCTGTTTTAAAATAAGAAAAGAAATAAAGTCCCATATGTTGATGTAGTTTTATTTTAAGAATTCACCCAGGACGGCAGAGTAACTGTGGGTTCAGAGCTCCCTCTGACCTACTGGTGTTAGCCCTTGAAAAAGAAAACAAAGCAAAGAGAAAGCAAATGAAACGTGTTGTTCAGCATGCAGCATAAGATAGCAATGTATGAAGTCAGAGAAAGTTTATCATACTGAAATGGAAAGTGATTACAGCTCGCAAAATAAGTACTTATAATTTATTAAAGATTCCTCCTAAAGTAAAAGAGGATAAAGAGGACTTCCCCAAAAGGGAAGAGGACTCAGGCTCCAAAGGTATACCCATTTGCACCCATCCCCCCCGGCAATTCATCCAGAACTAGGAGGTAACAAAGCCCTCTTCGAGAGGTAGTGAGACCAGGAAAAGGAAAAGGGTGAAATTTTAGTTGATACAAGAGCTGTATGTTCAGTTTTAAATAAAGCTTTAGTACCTGTGGAGAACCATTGGGTTATAGTGTGGGGAACAACTGACCAGTCTGAGAAGGCATACTTTTGCAAATCTTTAAAGTAACATGTGTACGTAGAAGTTTTTGCATATGCCCAATTCTCTAAACATTCTCAAAAGGGGGGTTACTCTGGAGGCAAATGATATAAAGATGTTAGGCTTAACATTAACAGCCATTGAAATTAAGAAAGAAATTAGTAAAGAGATATTAGAACAAGTATTTTCAGAGGTATAGGCTTCTGCTCTATCAGAGAGGGTGGAGAATTCACCCCCCCCCCAATAGTAAAAAGGCTTAAGAAAGGAACACAACCAGTGAGAATTAAGCAGTACCCCCTGAAAAGAAGATAGGGAAGAAATCAGCCCAATAATCAATGGTACTGTATTGAGGGCTATCAATAAGATAACAAGGAATTTATACCCTGTAGTAGCAAATCCATATACTTTACTAACTTGTTTAACACCTGAGCTAACCTGGTTTACTGTTTTAGACCTGAAAGATGCCTTTTTTTGCCTCCCTATCCACAAAGCCAGCCAGAAAATTTTTGCATTCAAATGAGAAAGCCCTGAAAGCAGTGCAAAACCCAGCTCACATAGTCCATGTGCCTCAAGACTTCAAAATTCCCCCACTCTGTTTGGGAGCAACTTGCAAAAGATCTGGCGTCCTGAGAAGCTCCACAGGAAGAAGGAAGGCTGTTGCAGTACGTGGGACCTTCTAGTAGCCACTCAGACGAAAGAAGTGTGTGTGGCCTAGACGGTAAGCCTTTGGAATTTCCTAGGACTCCAAGGATACAGAGTATCAAAGAAAAAGGCACAGGTAGTGAAACAGAAAGTCATCTACCTGGGGTATGAGGTGAGTGCTGGGCTACAGACTCTAGGGCAGGCTTGCAAGGAAGCCATATGCCAAACCCCAAAACCCCAGACAATAAAAGAACTCCGAACCTTCTTGGGCATGGCAGGGTGGTGCCGGCTGTGGGTTTATAATTATGGACTGCTCGTCAAACCCCTCTATGCTCTTATTGCCAATGGAAACAGAGATCTCCTGTTGACGAAAGAAGCCACACGGGCCTTTCACCAGCTAGAGTGCCCTCATGTCAGCTCCAGCCCTGGGACTTCAGGATGTAAGTAAACCATTCTTTCTATTTGCCCATGAAAAACAGGGAATTGCCATGGGAATACTGGCCCAGGACTTGGGTCCATACCAGAGGGCAGTTGCTTACTTCTCCAAGCAACTATAATGCAACAGCCAAAGGATGGCCAGGTTGCCTCAGAGCTGTAGCAGCAGTTGTGCTGAATATTCAGGAGGCAAGCAAGTTTACCCTGGGACAAAGAATGACTGTGCTAGTGTCCCATACAGTGTCCACAGTACTGGAAGTAAAGGGTGGCCATTGGCTTTCACCACAGAGGTTCCTGAAATACCAGGCCATCATGGTAGAGCAAGATGATGTAGAAATAGTGGTGACTAATATTGTCAACCCAGCTTCCTTTCTCAGTGGAAATCAAGGGGAAGCAGTGCACCACGATTGCCTGGAGACCATTGAAGCTACCTACTCCAGCCGCCCAGACTTAAAGGACACTCCTTTGGACGATGCAGAGACCTGGTTCGCTGACGGGAGTAGCTACGTTGCCAATGGAAAGCGACATGCTGAGTACGCAGTGATCACCTGCAGAGAGGTAATAGAATCCGGACCCTTACCAACAGGCACCTCTGCACAGAAGGCCGAGATAATTGCCCTGACCCGTGCCTTAGAAATGGCAAAAGGAAAGAAGATAAACATCTACACAGACTCGAGGTGTGCATTCGGGGTCGTGCATGCACATGGAGCCATTTGGAAAGAGAGGGGACTTCTGACCTCACAGGGAAAGAACATCAAACATGCATCAAGGCACACCAAAGAGTGAGCTCAGAACTGGAAGAAGGAAATGAGCTGGCAGATAGCGAGGCAAAGGAAGCAGCAAAAGGTGAGGTAACTATTGAAGGAGCCCTAATTCCAGATGGACAAATTTCCCTTGAAGGTAAGACAGAATATAGTAAGAGAGATAGAAAATTAATTGAAGATCAAAAAGGGATATATAACCAAGAAGGGCGGGCTACCATTGAAAAGAAGCTGGTAATCCCTTCCCATTTATTGTGGTCACCAGTAAGGGAAGAGCACCAGAAAGCACACTGGGGAATAGATGCCCTATACACCTACTTGATTGAAAGAATAGTTGCTAGGAATTAATATGCCACTATTACTCAGGTGACCCGACAGTGTGATCTTTGCCTCCAGACTAACCCCAAAAATGCTCCTGAACCGAAACTCGGTCAGATTGGGAGAGGCCATGGGCCTGGACAGCAGTGGCAAATTGACTTTTCAGAACTCCCAAGGAAAGGGGGGTATCGGTATTTATTGGTATTGACAGATACATTTTCAGGGTGGCCAGAAGCATTCCCCACCAGAACTGTCAAAGCTCGAGAGGTGACCAGGGTGTTATTACAAGAAATAATACCACGCTTCGGAGTTCCAGCCACAATATCCTCGGATAGAGGATCACATTTCATTTCCAAGATAGTGCAACAGATTAGTAGCCACCTGGGCATAGATTGGGAACTTCACACTCCATACCGCCCCCAATCAAGTGGCCAGGTGGAGAAAATGAATCATTTGATTAAGCAGCAGATCGTGAGACTTGGGCAGGAGGTTAATCTACCCTGGTCCCAAGCTCTTCCACTGGCACTATTGCAAATCCGAACTAAACCTTGGGCTAAAGAAAAGCTGAGTTCTTTTGAAATGCTTTATGGAAGACCATATGGAATACAAAAGGGAATGTCCACCCACATTGGGGAGGTAACACTGGCCACCTACATGGTAGCTTTAAGCAAACAGCTCAGAGAAATTGAGAAACACGTGGCTGGAGCTCGAGCAAGGAGCTAGATGGGCCAGTACGTAACATACAGCCTGGAGATTATGTATATGTTAAGTCTCTTACAGAGAAAACTTTAGAACCACAGTAGGAGGGATCGTTCCAGGTGCTTCTCACCACCTTCACCGCAATCAAGATCAAGGAGCAGAATGCCTGGATCCACCACTCTCGAGTGAAGAAGGCCCCAGAAGCCCCCCCTTGGAGAGTGACATCAAGAGACAATGAACTGAGACTAAAGCTTACACGGGCAAAAATGAGTATATTGCAGTCGGGAGTGGTTCATACTTTCACTTGCAGAATTGTTTTGTATATATTTATAACTGATCTTGCTAATTTGGAATTAGAGACTACTACAATGAGTAGCTATGTTAACATCCCTATCAAATGTACATGGCAAAGCATTGAGAGACACCTATTGTGATAGGGGTCTGCATTAAGTAAAAGAATTTACTTATTTTCTAGGAAAGGGGGAAATGAGACAAAGTAGAAATTTTCCAGGTTCCAGGGTAGAAATCCATTTTGATTTAGGTTAAATGTACATCTTTTAGTTAAGCCTCGGAATCTTAGCTGTTTAGTCTGAACTCAGAAAAATTGTTTCAGTGAAGGGCAGAGATAAGGCGGGGGAGACAGGTCGACTTGGCCTAGGAATTCTTTCTGATAACAAAAGAACTAGGGCTAAATGTCACTCCCAGTCTGTAAAATGAATATGTATGAACCTATTGTGAAATTGTATGCATATGTATTTGGGGAGAAAGATAAAAGGCGACCTGAAGATCCCAGAGGTACACATGACTTTTAAGGAGAGTAATCCCCGCATGCGAGCAGCGCTGCAATAAACATACCGGCTTTACAACTTTTACAAAGTTGTGGAGTTTTTGATTTTCTCCGCAAAACAACATGGTGCAATATTATATTCAGAAATTCAAGCCTCTAGTGTTAAGGTGTTTACATGGTTTTCTGGCCTTTCTAACTTTGCACAACCAGCCTTTGCAGCTATATCTTTTTGCAGTAAGGCATCCCAGGGGTCTGTGAGAAGTTTTAATGTCAAGCAGAACTAACATGTAAACTACACGTGACATACTCGACATATTTCACCTCAGAAAGTTACAGTATGCTTAGATGGGATGAAATACGAAAGAAATAGACTTAACACAATATTTCTAAATCTTGTAAATCTATTACCTGAACTTTGAGTCAGTTTGCAGGACTCTGTAGAAATGCAAACGTGAAGTCCAAGGAGTAGAGCAGAAGGCGTATTGGGCAGGGGGACAGAAGATTTCTCTGAAGGCTGATGTAAGCAAGATTGCATCCTATAAAGATAGCAGCTGCTTCTGCTGGTGCCAACATCGAGAATTTGTGCCACTGGCCTAGTTTTCTGGGGACTTTTGACCTGTACACCCTTGAGGGCTTGCAGACATGAATTAATCCGTCCTTTGATCTTTTCTTTCATTTGAACGTCTATGACCTGTTTTGGTCTTGTGTACGGTACTGTATTGTGTTATAAACAGACATGTTTCCACTGTTTGAAAGCTGTAGTTGAAAGTTAGGTTGCAGTTATGAGTTGGCTGTCAAAAGAATTAATTTTCTGCTTTAAGCAAAATATCAATAGAAACATTCAATCCTCTCCTGTGATACAGATTCATTTTGAATTTACAGGGTAATTTACATCAGTGGTTGTACTGCCTGTGCAATAAATATGACTTGCTTGGTTTCTAATGATGATAATAGTCCTCTTTGTATTACTATAAGAATTGAATCCACCATCATTCTTTTCCTATTATTATTGTGCTGTAAAGGAAAAACAGTTTTGCATTAACCAAGGAGTAAAATGCATGCATTGAGCATGATTCTTGCAGGTAGTCCTCAATTCTGAAAAGACCTCTCAGAAGCTGCATCAAATGGGAAAGCTAGACGGATGGCAGAATGCAGAAGCTGCCATTTAGGATCGAGTACAAAATGACACCCAAGAAATTCTTCGTGGATGCTGCATAAGTACAAAGACGCCCTTATTTCAAGGTGAAAGATAGTCAATGTGAAACTTGTTCGATGAATAAAAAACTATGCTAATCAGGACACTAGAGTACCAAGCATGCGACAAGGCTTTTTTGTAATGAACATCATGCCCAGCATGAAAAAGTACTCTTTTTATTGTAGATCGTTTAAAAGTGCACAACAGTTCGGAAAAAAGTGCTTTTCTTTTTCCTATGAGAAAGAACTGCGTATCGTTCTAAGAGATACTGGACACAGGTTTTTGAAAACAATGTTACTTTAAAGGTTAATTCTATTCATAAATACTTCACAGGAAAAAAATCTGATCTGCTGTTCATCCTGAAGACTCTTAAAGGAAAATGCCATGTTTGCGTTCTCTTCTGACTAGTTCAGGAGCTCAGTCTTACTGGCATTCTAATGCTTTTTTATGTTCCTGATGGCACGGCTTAGACATCCTTGTCTCCATTACCATCATGATTTCGATTTCAAGTGATGAGAATTTTTCTTCATGATTGGTGAAGTTAAGTGTCATAACATTAATGTTGAGTCAATTTGAAGGGTTTTTTCCAAAGGAATTTCTTCCTTCCTAATGAAAACCATTGGCACTAGCAAACCTACTCAGTTTTAGGAAGTGATATAATACACCTGTAGAGTACAATGTCCTCCGAGTTGCTTTTTCACCAGAAGAAAAAAACTGCTGTTTTCTTCTTCTATCACCTTAGACTTTATTCAAAACCTTTTTAAACCTTTGAATTTCTATTTATAGCTAATTACTACTCTACTAAGAAATTGCTGTACTGCTATTACGGAAACATCAAGGGGCAGTAATATTTTATCTTGTACAAAATTTAAAAAACCCCAACTCTTAAAAATGATACCTGAAAATGACATCTGTAAGACTGTGGCAGGAGGCTTTTTCCAGAACAATGTGCAGTTCTTCCCAATTCTATTTTTCCCTCCCATTACTTTGTACACAAAGATTTTTACACAGTCTTCTAACAGTGGCATGTTACTACTGGGCTAGAGTATTGCCCGGCCAGCATTGGAATTGACTCGACTGTAGTTGTGTTCAGATTTGCTGATGGGACAAAGGTTTTTTGCTGAACACACTTTAGCAAGCAAGAGAGCTTCCTCGTCTTCAGATGTTATGAGTCCCAGAAAAAGATGAATGAGGTGGTGACATGCCTCGTGTTTTGAATAGAGATCAAAAACTTATTTCGGGGGTCACCTCCCTTTTGGTACGGAAAGCGCACAGAGGGCGTTGAAGCAGCACTTTCACCCTCTTTGCATTCACTAGTAAATCTGAGACAGAGCTTGGCCCAAGGTTTGTGCAAAAATACTCTTTTGATGCAACTGTTCACCAGACAATATCTCTGGGAAAATTTGCAGGGGCAGAAAGCAAGCCCTTCCTGGGAAATCTACTGAAATGGTTCAGAAGTTATTCCCACTCACTGTTGCTAACCTCTGCTGTCTAGCTGTCGGATATGCTTGGGACCATGTTGAAATAATTCTAAACAGTGTACTGAGGCTGCAATATTGAGTAAACATAGGTATTTTCCATAGGTGTCAGGGAAAAACATTTCTATTGGTAAAAATGAGTCCCATAGAAAACAAGAAGAGCATGGTAGAAAAAAAATCACATCCATAGAATGAAGATGCCCAGAATTCTTCTTTTGAAGTTACACAGAGTCAATATTTTCTAAATAATGTTGTGAAACTTATGAAGAAGTAGGAGTACATTCCACCTGACGGGTGCACAAGTTCATGTTTCCAACTTACAAAAAACATATTATTAAAAGAAAAAGATTCCACCTCATGGAAAAGTAGCCCATTAGTAATTGTATCAAAGGTAGGATTAGATCAAGTATTCCTACAAGACAGTAGTAGTACTATGAAAAGCCTTTTGGCATCTATCTGACTACAGGAAACTTGAGCAAGTAGAAGTGTCTTTCCCTGCTGCAAGCTGTACTTCCGATTTGCTGCTGCTGCTTAAACATTGTTCAAAGAAAACTTGTCAAAATCAAACTACTGTATACAAGCAACTGGAACTATCCATTGCGTTCCAGCCAATTTGAACTAGAAAATATCGGACACACACTCCAGTTGAATATTCTAATGCATAGATGGAGTATACCAGCACTAAGAAATGGGAACGCTGGAGAAAGGAGCAAATGCAGATGAATTTCAGGGAAGGAAATTATTGGAGAGCTAACTGCAGTCCCTCGACTTTACAAGAAATGATGTCCAGTAAATCCCAACCTGACACATAAAGAACTCCGTTTTGAAATGGGCTGCATCTATGGTCCTCTGTTCTTCCTAGATGAAGAAACTGTGTTTTGAATCAATATTCCAAGTGGTATGGCTAAAGACCTCGGATACCTCCAATTTTTATTTTTTTTTCCAGAAGCAACTGTCTCGAAACCTCTTTAAACTGACTTTTCCCCTGAAGATGCCATCTTTTAAAAGAGCACCTTGTCATTTAACAGGGTATTCCAAATATCATTTCCAAATTTAGACTAAAAGTAACACTCTTTCTAGTTATCTTTGGGGTTTTTGCAGCTTCCTGCCAACATAGGCAGCAAGGAAGAGAACAGACGGCAGCTCTTTCTGGAGCATCTTGAACAAATGCCCTTGCTTATGTTCAAATCTTTCACTTCTCCAAAATCCCTAACGATGAAGAAAAGGTTGTGAAGGCATTACTAGTAGTATTAGATGGCAATGGATGGGTCAAATAGAATTTGTATCGCATAGATGATACTTGGCAAACAGCAAATGAAGGGGTTTCTTTCAGCTCTCAGACTGATGTTACATCTCAGTAATTTATTAAAAAGATAACAAGAAGGATATTTTTTAACAGTGAACTTAATTACACCCCTACCCATGGACATCTGAATCTTAGGAATAGACAGTGTCTGATTTAGAATAAAAGAAAGAATGACCACAGTTTAAAGGAGCACATGATCATGAACACTTTGCTGATGGAACATAGCCTATTCATTGGCTGAAATGAAGCAGGTAGACAGGACATAGGAAGTATCGTTTTGTGGATCAAACATTTATTTTCTAAAGTGATGCTTACAGATGGTGAACTCACCAACTTCGATATTGCACAGTAGATAAGAGTACCTAACTTGCGCCATCAAGTTATCCCTTGGAATCACCATCCAAGGGCATTTTCCCCTGCCTCTGTGAAAATGTGCCTACCTTTTTCACAACACTTTTGCAGCAGCATTCTTAGGCCTGATCAGCTGGTATGGAGGGTGAATGATCAGCAGCAAGGTGACTGGCCAGGGTCATTTGCTTCAATGGATTTTGATCCACTGGATATTTTGAAGACCTGCTTCAGCCCTGTTGGTCAAACACAGCGTTCAAACGGTGCTAAACAATTGTTTGGGCTGTGGACCACATGAAAAAATACCTTCTGGTGCTTTTACTGGGCCATATGCTCTTGATTCTCTCCCTCAACTTCTCCATCACCTCTCATCTCTTTCACATGAGCTATGTTCAAGGTCCACAGGATACTTTTCACAGAATCTTCAGGCCTGATGCAGTAGGAATGATGAACAAATGCAGCTGGGATGAATTTTCCAGTTTGGATAAAACCTCTTGTGCACACAAATCCCCCTATGCCCAGAAAAACCTTCACTAAGCACTTGTGTTCTACCTAAACCGCAGTTTAGTCTGAAAGAAAAGCTTTTGTCTGAGAGTATCTGAGAGATTTGCATGAAGCACAGATATCTGACCTATGCAATTTTGAAGATCAGAGGAAAAAGAAAATGGCAAGAAGTTTTTAATTTTGCCGGTTTTAATTTTCAATTCCATGCACTTTTTCAAAAAGTGTCAATCTCAAATGGCCATCAACGTATTTCAGTCGTCTGGAAGTTAGTATTCCTATCAAATGTGTTTCAAATCAATAGAATTTCAAACCTTTCCTCAAAGTTTATATACCTAGATTTAGTATTTCTGATCTCTATTAGATGAAAGGAAGACATTTTTTGCTGTTGGGGTGCTGGAACGCTGCTTCGGGTTGCCCAGAGAAGTTGTGGATGTCCCATCCCTGAACATATTCAAGGTCAGCTTGGATGGGGCTTTGAACAGCAACAAATGCGACCCTTGATGGGAGATAAACAAAGCTTGAATATAGAAGAGACTCAGATTGAGGTATACGAACAAATTTTCTCTCAGCTCTTAGGGTAAATTCAAAGTTGTACAAAATTGCATTTCTCTGTGATTTTCACTACTGTAACAGAAAGCTTCATGAAAACTGTGCAGAAGATATCGCATTTTAAAAGCGATAAGAACTACAACATCAAAGACATGGGATGGGTTTCACCATGGGACACCCTCTGAGAGAAAATCTCTGTATTTCAACACTTCATGCCAATCATTAGGATTTCAAGGAGTGCCAAAGAAGGCGGCAAAATATCCTTCAGGACATTATTTACTGTAGTTCAGCCTGGCCATTAGTTGGAATTGGTGTTTGAACTAATGTAGACGTACCACACACACTTTCCATGCACTGAAAACTTACTGTTTACAATGAATAAGCAATGAGGATCAAAATTGATTGAAAGCATCTTAAAAATGTCAAGTATTTCACTGTAAATGATCTATGATCAAAATACTTATTCCTCCTTAGTGAGGGACAAATAAATTCTTCCATACCATGATGGTTAAAAATTGTCTAAACCAATGTTTTCTTCTGAAAAGACATCATCTAATTTTTTCTATTTTTAGAAGAAAATATTTCTAGACATAGAAGAAAGGAATTTTAAAGGAACAAATGGAAGGAAAATATTCTGCAAACAGAATTCAATGAAAACCTGTGTTTTAAATATGAGGTAGATATTCAACAGAGTTTTTGTACCAGATATTTGAAATAGTGTACCGGCTATTTTGTCCACAAAGAGAGCTATTTAGCATTTCAGTCTTTTCCAAGGTGTTCATGATCTGCTATGCTGATCTCTGTGCATGCCTAGGTGTGTGCGGAAGGTGGGGCCATGTGAAGGGGAGTGTCTATGTTTGCTTAGCACTCGGAGAGGCAGATTCATGCCTCAGCTCCATCATTTCTTTTAGAAACTTCCCAGAGAGTGGATATGAAGTTTCATATCCAAAAGAGATCAATTCCCAAGTCATGCATTTTACTCTACCTTGTAAATCACATGCTTTGTTGCATATTTTATCAAATAGACTTTCAAGCCGCATGGAGGAAGGAGAATGTGGAGAATCCCTCCAATGTCTTGCAACTTTGACGCAAATAGATTTTCAAGAAAATCATCATTTCTCTTTTAAATACATCTGGGGCAGGCATGATGGTGGTGTCAATCTGTTGAAGTTTTTGTTGCTGGGGGAAGTTGTACGAAAGGATTGGTTTTTTACATTGACCAGCTACTGAATCAAGTGCATGAACACATTTGAAATTCAACTGGGGTTTCCTTTTTCTAGCAGACTACTTCTAGAACTAGCTAGCAGACTCAAGATGACTCTTTTTCTCTGTTTTTGTTTCTTTCCTATTTTCTTGCTTTCTCTGCAACTGTCTACACAATTTTAGGACTTTTTTCCCAACTCAAATTGTTTCATAGACCGATAATTCAGATACGCTTTTTACAAGGAATGTTTTAAATCTTTGTTAGAATTAAGAAAGTTAAGGACATAGGTCTTTTTCTTCCCTTATGAATATTGCAATGAAAGAGTTCAATAAAGACCAACTCCTATTTTTTTATTTGGAATACAAGTCGATAATTCCCATACAGTAATTCATTGGTGGACCAATATTTGCCATTCTGATGTAAGTTGTCACTTCTTAACAATATGCCTTCTGTGACTACGTTGACAACACTTTTGGTAAAGATCCTAACTGGTCTTAGACACGCATAGGGAGAAATTTGCTCTGCCAGTGTCAGTCTTAAGCATGCGTCTGAGAGGATCTTTCTAGAGCTGGGGAATTTTCCCATGAAAGGGATTCAGTTATGGAAGAGACAGGTTTCCTGGAGTTTTACATTCTTCTTGAACACTACTTAAGCAACTTAAATCCCATGTCCATTTGGATCTCACTCTGCACAGAGCTTTGTCATGCCAGTCCTTGAAATGCATCTCTAAGAGAATTCACTAGCACAGAATGAATGAGGGTGGAAGGGCTCTGTGGGGCTCACCAAGTCCCATCCCCCTGCTTCAACCAGGATACCCAGAGCCTGTTGCCCAGGATTATATCTGGGCCTATTTTTAATGTCTTCAATGATCCAGACTCCACCATCTTTCGGGACACTCTGTGCCATGGTTCAGTCACCGTCATGGTAAAAAATAATTTTGTGATGCTCAGAGGCAATCTCCTGTATTGCAGTGTGTGCCCACTGCCTCTTGTCTTTTCACTGAGCATCATTGAAAAGACACTGGTTCCCTGCTCTTTGCACTATTCCTTCCCATAGGTATGTGTGCTGCTGCCATGTAGATAAACGTCCAAAACTTCCCTGAAGCCCAGGCAGATGATATTCTCTTCATCTACCAGGCAAGTTCATTCACCGGAGGAGTTTAAAAAGTTGTCAAGCACCAATTTCCCCTGGTAAATCCATGCTGACTACATTTGTTCTGTCCTCCTTGGTGTGCCTGACAATGCTTTCCAGGAATAGCTACTCCATCAACTTCCTGGGGATCAAAATGAGGCTGGCTGGCTTGTACTTTTCTGAGTCCTCCTGGTTGCCTTTTTTGAAGATGGGTGACATTTGCTTTCATCCAGTCTTTGGGCACTTTCCTCAGTCACCATGATCCATCCAACATGATCAGGAGTGGCCTCAGAATAACATCTGCTAACACCCTTGAGACCTGTGCATCCATCTCAACAAGGCCTGTGGACTTTATGGAATACTTCCCAATTCAGTGACTATGCCCATAAAAATTTGCATGGGATAAGAGGACATTTTAACAGGTACTTGAAGAGTGAGTGAAAAGCTATGGAAGCAATCCAAAAGGACGAAGACTAGAGTTCCCTTTGAAGACAAAGCATCCCATCATGGAGCTGAGCAGCTTTAGATCCAGGTAAGCTTCCTCTCTGAAAGGATGCAGAAGACATGATTTTACCTAATCCAGTAATAAAATGTGTTGACCATTCACTTGCAATACAAAAAATTCAATGATTTCCAAAATTATTGCCTCCTAAGTAGACAATAATATACTGGCTGGGTATTCCCCTAACAGATGAGAGCACCTGCTTGATGTCTCTTATGCGTGCAGACTATTTGAAGTAGGTCATTTGAGTGGGGATTCCTGGTCTTCGAATTTTCTTTCTGATGAATTTGGAATATTTACTGAAGCAAGGACCGGAAGATGAAAACTTCATTTCCCATCAGCGCACTCTAACATCCATGGCCGTAATGCCATTGTTTCTCCCCAACTGAGTCAAGAATTGATGACTACAAAGTGGATCAGCTCCAAAGGAAAGATCAAGGCTGGATAATATTCTCTCTTGGTAAAGCTATTTATCTCAAATGAAGTGACCAATTTCTAATCGCTCACTGGCCTAAAGCTACAAGGAGGGGGAGATGGACCAGCTTTCCTTCCACTGCTGCTCTCTTTGTCACCTCGGTGTTTAATACGGGTAGGAAGACGTTCAAAAAGACAGCTTTGCAGAATTCATAAAATTCAGTCTTAAAGAAAATCATTTTTTAGCAGGTGAAATAAAAATAGCAAATAAAATATACAAGTTTGTCTTGCTTTGTTCTGCAGGTTTTGTAACTGGCACACCTTTCCTTATGAACGCACTGTCCTTTCCTAAATACTCTCATATGGAGGAAGATGCTTCTGATCAGAAGAGCACTAGGATGTCTTTACTCGACCTTTTCTTTTCACTGATGCTTGGTCCTCTGAAATGAATGGTTTTCTAAAATTGAAATGTGCTACTATTGTTCCCACGGGGTAAGCCGCAGACTCCTCCTGTCGGAGCTGTCACTAATCAGCTATTCTCCTATCTGCCTTTAGTAGTTGAATGTTCTGGTCTAAAAGTAGCACCTTCTGTGTAGCCATGCTCTTAGTTGCCAGTCTCATCCTAAATCCAAACACCCTCCTGCAAAGGACCGCTGGTTCTGTAGTCAACTAAGGAAAAAAGACCCGTCCATCCATGCTTTCTGATTTAAAATATTAGGGTATAATGTCCCTAAACAATTCTCTGCAGTTGAACACTACTTATCTTTGGCGTGTTCCTTCAACTCACTTGCAAGTCATTCATGCCTTAGGTTATTGGGAGAATTGCTTCATTTGAAGATGATTCAAAGGGGTATGAGAATACTTTTGTGCTTCTGCTATGAGGATACTTTTCAAATCCATACAAACTTCCTGCAAATGCAAAAACCTGCATCCTGTATTGTCCTAGCTTACAATATCAAAATGCATCCTATTCCCACCCTCAAGAACTGCGGAAACCAGGGGTGGCATCGTTTTTTCCTTCTCTCCTGTTAATGGGCCCATCAATGTCTTGCCACATGACTCCGAGATAACTCCCTCCAGGAGCCATTTCTGTTTCACGGGTAATCAAGGACCCACATCATGACTCAGAATGATATCAGCCCATTGGGAGATGCTCTGCCCAGGGGGTAGGAGCTAAGCATCCCCACCTGGATATAATCTGGGTTTTGGAAGGCAAGAAGCACCATTTCTACTGCATTGCCAGAGGAAGGGCCACCCTTAGCCACTGGTTTTCCAGATGACGAGAGCTACCAGATGGTTTCTACAGAATCACCACTTCAACAAGACCATTTCATCCAAACTGCTTTCACCACCCTAACTAGCAGGACGTCAGCTTGTATTCTGACTCTGTCAGTGGTTTTTCTTTTGTACTCTTGCATGGATTTGGGTTTTTCCCCCTTTTCCTAATAAACTGGATTTCTGACTTGGAGTCTTGCTGCGGTGCTGGATTTCTTCAGCCCAACTAGCTCCCGACACCGACAGCGAGAGTGGGCCGCCCCAAGAAAGCTGTCGAATCCAGGCTGCAGCTGTAGGGCACAGCTGCTCTACGGCACAGGTGGACTGCCTTGGGGATAGAACTGCGCTGAGGGCAGGGACAAGGAACAGCGAGAGGTCTTCTGCATATTTTTCAGTTTACTCCCTGGAGGGTCAAGGACAGAAAGACACTGATTCAAAGGCATCCATCAACTTCTAAATGGGGGGAAGGTCCCAGGGGAGGATACAATCTTTAACCAACTGGGAGAAACTGGGGGTGGAAGACAAGGAGGGGAATACAATGTTGAAACCAGTAGGGGGACTACAGGGGAGGAGAATAACTTGAAGAAACCACTGGGGTTTTGAAGGGTACAAAATTGAGAGGGAAGTTTCTAGAGAAAGGGGCAGGCTTGGGGAGGGGTTGATGTTCAATGGGAGAAGGGACAGGGAACAAAAGGGCAGGTCTTTGGGGAGAGGGACAGCTAGGGCAAAAGCCAACAATACTGGGGGGAAAGGAACAATCCATTCATAATAACATATGCTATAACAGCACAAAATAGGAAGGCTTAGAAAACGGACTACTAGAACTGCAGTACAATAACAAACACACACTGCAACAGAGTGTCTCACTGCTTTGGCTTTCAAAGCAGAAGAGGTGCCAACCTAAAAATTTCCCAACTTCAAGGTTAACTGGCTGCAGTTTTGATTTCCTTCTTAAATATATCACCAAGGCGCTATCAGCTTCTGTAATTGGCTCAGCAGCATGTCTGTTCTTAGTGCCAAGCAGGGATTCACTTTGCCAGGCATGGAGGAAGCTTCTAAGAGCTTTGCACAAAAAATCACTTCTGTGGCTGGCTTCTTCCCTCCCCACCAAAAACCAAGCCATGCCAAACCAACACCTTAACTAATTCGTAGTACTTAGTACGCATCCAAGAATGTCTTTTAAACGATGCTTTATGTTTTTGACCAAACGCACTGAAAAGTAGTGGATCCATAATATTGATAAAAATTGTTCCAGTTCAATAGAAATATTGGGTCATGCAACTCTAGATTACATACCTATTTTTTTGTACAATACCCAGAGGCTTTTTTCACCTCCATGGAAGAGCCTAAAGGAGGGATGTGGGAGTCCAGGCGGCTCTCCAAAATGCAGTTTATTCCATCCAAGACGTTGCAGCAGTCCAGGGTAGTGGGCAACAGAGCCTGTGCCTACAGCTGTCAGCTCTAGCTGCAGGCAGGCCTGGAGACCCTTTGGTTTTGGCACTTTGCTGAGCATCTTCATACAGTAGAACCAATCTATCCCTTAACTATTATCTATAGCCTATCCTAACGACTCTAATTACCATATGTTGCTATTCTCCACTCACTAAAAGTCAGTATATTACAGTTGAAGAGGAAAGTTGTTTTTCAGTTTTCTTGACAGTGGAAAATTTGGAGAGCTTTTTCTGCTTGCAGCATTTGCTGACTTGTTTGCCTGTGCTAGCTTCCTGCTTGGTAAAAACGTCTTCTTGTTTGGGGTGGGTTTATCCTTTGCTGTAAGTCATAAAACCCTCTTCTAACTAAGGTATCCTCGGTTATCCAGTAAGACTGGCTCAGCAATTCTTTTCTTCTAGATCAAAACTTGCTTCCAACTCTATTCCTTCTTCAGACTCCACATTGAAAAACCTTTCTGCCAAGCATACATATCTGTGAGACTTTCTCGTCAAACTTTCATCTTTCCCAACACCTCTAAAGAAATGTTTTCTGATGGTTTGGATCAGAAGATCCAGTATTGCCATCCTGAGATTTTTCATTCAAAACCCATAAGCTGTGCTCAAGGTTTTGGCTATGTTCTTTGTTGTGCCTTGCATACATTTTGGCTAGAAAGCCAGTGTAGATGATGTCCTTGCTGCAGCAGCCATGGGAAATAAAGTGGAGTGTCTGGCTGATGTACCGGGATGTAGACTATCCAGCACTCCCCCAGGGAGGCGAGGATCCCTAAAGGAATAGAATATTGGCTATGCTCTGGGAGTTTTACAGAGAGAAAGATCCTCACAGCTCAAATGATTTGTCTCCTGGAGTTCTGAGGAGTATGTGGTGAAGAAGAAGGCTGCTGTCTTTTCCAAGAATCTTCCGTGCATTCAAGAGGATCATTGAACTTCTTGTCTGAGAATGAAAGAAATATGAGTAGTAATTAGTACTTTTTCTCTGTCTGTGCATCACTGATTGAATTTGGGTAGGCTGTATTTTTTTTATTTATTTGTTTGAATTATTCATCATAAGGTCTTCCAAATTCCCAAATTCTGCTTCACTTCTTTCTGTTGTAGGCCAGTCTGGTTCATCTTCTCTTCGACTGTATTATTTCAGACCATATCTGAATGGATTTTTTTTTTTTTCATTTTGAACATTAGGTTTAAACCGAATGAACAGAACACTTTATTTATCCTTATTTTACCAGTTTGCAAGGAAATACAGAATTTTGAAGAGAAGTGACGGGACTCCACTTGAGGTTTTCAATGGAAGAGAAGAATGACGATGTCCTACATTCACAGCATTGTTTACAGTAACATTGCAGCTAGTTTCCAGCAACGAAGGTCAGGTTCTGGAAGCAGGCACGCATGATTGTAGAGAAGTCTAAAAAGTTTCAGTTTGGCCGCTTTTCTTGAAAAATAGCTAATATGTCTCAACGTTGTGCTGAATCTCGTTGTACAGACACTTCTTTTGAGGTCTGAACTCCTTGCTGGACTTCTGTATCTAAGAATCAGATACAGTAAACCTATGTTTCCTTATATGCTGTAAGAATTTGGTTCTAATCTAGAAGAGCAAGAAAAGGTTGCCATATTAATACGAGGTAAAGAACCTGCTAAGAAAGCAGTTAATGGACTGCTTTTTTTATTGGAGCAGTGATTTAGTGGTTTGATGGGTTTTTTTTTTTTTTTGCTTCTCAATAGAATTTTAGAAGTGGTGAGGTAAGAAAGTGTGGATTTTTATGGGTTTGCCTTGAAAGAAGAATTACAGGGGAAACTGTTGTAAAGAATTGATGCAGAGCTCTATGCATTAATGCACTCTTCCGTACAGAGTTTCAGAAGTGAAAACCAAGAGGAGAGAGTGCCGACAAGATGAGAGTGCCGATTTACTAGAATGAATTCAAGATAGCATTCTTTTCTCTCTGAATTACAGCTCTAAACCTCAGGGTAGTAATAGGAAGTACATAACAATCTCAAAGATTTAAAAATGGATGATGAAGTTTTATATCCAGTAAACTGTAAGGCTTCACATTTTAACCTGGTTTGCATTTTGGCAAAAGCCTGGAATCTTTTTCAATTTGCCAGATAACAAGGGATTTACAACAGGAAGTATGCAAGTAATCATTTGGAGCCTTCATCTCCCTTCTTAGAACAATGAATACATTTATTATGCTCCTAGTTTTATTCCATCAGGGGATTTGATCATGGAAATATCTAGTCATTCTTTTCTTGTTTTCAACCCCTCAAAGAGCATGAATCCAAACTATTCAGAAGTTCCTGATCTGCAACAGTGACAAGCACTATACTGGTAAGAGTCAGTGGACATTAGCAGATCCCCTATGACAGCCCCCTATGGCGGGCAGTTCTGGCAGGACTGATGTTTGAGGGGCTGGAATTCTGTGAAATAGAACATTCTATGAATGGGGAAAATGGAAACAGATTCTGAACATTCAACCCAACACGTGAACAAGTACTAGGGCAGGTAATTTTCTGTGGAAATTTCTTTAGCCCCAGTGTTGTGGATGATGATTACTCTTCCTACCTCCTTTGGTCAGCTGCCAGCACAGCCACGTTACTCCGCTTATGGACAGAAAACCAGAAGAAGTGATTTTTGAACAAAACACCCAGCAGGACCTTAGAGTGTTTTTGCTGCAAAATGTTTCAAGGCAGATAGTGAAACAATTCCATTGTAGAGAGTGTGCTGAGAAGACAAGTTTGGAAGTTAAAAACCATGGGATCTGTTTCTATATATGTCACTGATTTTGCTTATTATCAATTTTGTGGGGTTTCTTGTTGTGTTGTTTTTTTGGTTTTGTTTTTTTTTTCCTTCATCCTTGAGATGAAAGCATAAGACAGAAAAGTACTGTAAGTTTAAAATGCTTTTGAGATGCCTTGTGCTGAAAAACTTGTAGCTACTGCTAAGGCCCATTAGCCAGGTCCTGTTTCATTTCTGAGAAGCTATAAAATTCCCATTGGTAATTTCGTTCTAACCATCTGTTGTTATGGTGGAGATGCAAATTAAGAAGAACAATTTTTGAATCTGTAGGGATGTACTTACCATTTTGAAGCTGCCTTTTCAGTCTCTGAGCCATCAATGAAAAGAAGAATCGACACTGTTTTCAACCTGTGGACCATCCACTACTGTCCACGTGCTCAGATTCAAAGCCAAACAATCCTGTCGGGCCTGATTGGGAGGAATTATTTGGATTCAAAATACTAGACTAGTATTTGATTTCCACCAGCACAGTCCATTGGGCACGAATTTTGATATCAATAGAACCTTTCACGGGGATCCATCTTTCTCACCTGCAGCACATTTTATAAGAGAAGAGGCATTGTTGAATGGCTACAGTGGAAAAAAAATCTTAAATGCACTCTGAATGGAATTGAGATCCAAAGGAGCCAGTATTTCAAGAAAGCCTGAGATGTCTGCCATGAGATCCCTTCTAAGAGGTTCTATTAAGGTACCAAATTCTCCATCAAAATACTGGCAGATTGGTCAGAGGGGAAAAGCAAACTTTTTGAATGGTCCTTTGGGAAAACAGGGCTTGCAGCGAATTTAGTACTTGCTGCTAGGTTGCCTACATTCCAGGAAAGAGTATTAAATACTGAAATTCGACCGATGGTGGATGAAGTCTTTGTGACTGTGAAAGTCCAGTGCATGGCAATCTCAGAAAGGAACCCATCAAAGCCCCTGAAATGCCAACACACAAGTTGTGAGTTGGCAGTGCATGCCAGGTTTTAGCAAACCACAGCAAAATGCTGATTGCAAAACGAGGCCATCAAGTCACATCCGGTATGAAGCAGTATGAAAGAGGAAAGCAGCTGAGAGTGTCAACCCTGCTAAGTGTCTCAGTATTCTTATTGCCATTAGCAGAAATGTGAAATGAGTCTCTAAAAATTACAAAGGAGGCAAAAGAAAAGGGAGTGATGACTCCTCTGGCATAGTGTTTCCTAACAGGGATCTTCAAAATCCTGTAAAGATTCTCTCATCCTTGAAACTGAAGGAAGGTATTAATGGCAGTAAGGAAATGGCATCAAATGCTAGAAAGACTCTGGGCAGTGTACTTCTAGACAGAAATGCCACTGATGGAAAACCGACTAAACTGGCACCAATGCAGCAGCATTGTACTATAGCCCAGAAATTGTCCACGGCTTCACTCTCTGCCATTCCTTTCATATGCACACAGCAGCTCTGCAACATTCCTACTCATCATCTCCTTGGCAAACTGGGCGTGAGGGTCCGTAGTGACGCAGAGTCCCCAGGCAGGTGCAAAGGAGAGCCGCTTTCTTGCAAAAGCCAGGCTTTTGAAGCAGTCAGGCCTTTATCACTTGCATAGCTTTAAGCCGCAACAAACATAATTCAACCAACCGTCATACCCCACGCTGTGAACACGCAATGCTTCTAGAACTTGTTGATCTACCTCTAATTCAGCTGTCTCACTTTCCCCTAGTCATTTTCTACTTAGCCAAAGTAACGGGCCTCAGCCATGGTTTTACAAGGCCTTCCTTTCGGAAAGTTCTACCTATATGCAACAGCATACCACTAGTTTCTACACCACCAAGAGTTTAGGTAGATGATTGGCATCTGCCCTTGCGGTGAAACACAATGGAGAGAGAAAATCCTGTCGGAGATGTTCAGTCATTCCATTTTCTAGACAGGCCAAATCAAAAGAAAAGCAAGCTATAGGATTGTGTACTTGCTCTTACAGAACACCTGCTGCCATCTGACAATGAACTAGCAGAAAATCAGCAAGAATGAGACTTGAGGCAAACAACCTTTGGAAGGGAATAATGGGTTGATAAATAAAGACAACAGGTTTCCAGGCTCTTGAGATACTTTAAATGGCAGCAAAGGATTTGAGAGCAGAGGCTGAACTCGTGGGGAAGGAGTCAAAGAATCCCAAGAAAAACATGACCAAAGACTAAAAGAATCCCAAGAAAAATAGGGGCAACTGACCTGTTAAGGCCTTCAGGAAATCAGTGGCCGCTGATTTAGATAGGCCATTCAAGTTCATTTACTGGTGCACCTTCCACTCCTTTTTCACCTGTCAGCATCACAGGGTGACTTGGGACCTTGGAATCAAGATGATTTGGGATTCTGTTCTTAGCTTTAGCAGAGAAGTACAGCAGGTGAAGTACCTGTTACTGATGTGATACCCAGGAACACAGAGTTGACACATTTCATTGAAGTCCAATCACAACTAGCAATACTAAGAGGATAGGATTGGCGCCTTTTCATGACGCTCTTCTTGTTACGCAGCCTGCTCTGATTCTGGTGAAACTTTTTCATTAGCTTCTCTCTAAAAAGGAGAAAAACCAATTAAATGTCCCTCCCTGCTGATGCTAATCGAGTCAGAGGTCTATGAAAGGGCCAAAAATATTCGGAATTCTTCTTAGACAATGGAAATGGAAGCAGAGCTACCAATCTATTTCCTTGCAACATATCCCTAAAACTCATTCCCTTCTATTCATCACTTATGTATAGCCAGCAGTACATTCAGGAAAAGATGAAACTGACTGATGTCAGCAAGGGAAGGATTTGAAAGAACTATTACCATGAATCATCGTATAGACAGTAACTCTAGCATTAAAATCAGAACCCTTTTAGTAAGTATCACTTATGGGAAATTCAGGACTCCTGCACAATGGACCAAGAGGATTAAGCAGAAGCCGTTTATGCTTTACATGATGCACTTACTCATTCTGACTCTCTGCACACGCTAGTCACGCTTTTCTTATTGGTGCCTTTGTCTTGTCCACGCATTCTGCGTGCACCTCTCAGAAGATGTGTTTCCTTACAGTCCAGGTACTTTGCCCCTCCCCACCCCCCCCGCCCCGTTTTGGAGTTCTTGTGGTCTTGGAATTTAGTTTCTCAGCTTTTCCTCTCTTGTTTTAGCAAGGCTTATGTCTTGATGAATTCCAGAGGGCCCTGAGAAAATTCTGAGAAGAACCGTTCCACGCTGGATGGCTGGTGCAGCCCGTAGTCTAAGCGGTTCAGATACATTGTCACAATTGCCCCTTCTTCTTGCACCAGCCAGATTGTTTCCAATGCAATTTTTAGCAAGAGGCACACCGGTTTCACGATGCATGGAATAACACAAAGCAATGAAATAATGACTACTGGTAAAAACAAAGCTCCATTTACGAGATCTTTCAACCACCCAGTTCTTTCCCATCCCTCAAACCATTGATGCAAACCCCACTCGTTCCCAGTCAATTTCTTCATATTGTCTTGCAGTTGTGTGAGTTTCGTATGAATGGCTGCAGAATGGTCAAAAAAGATTCATGCAACATATTCCTTATAAAATTCCTAACACTCGTGCCCATGTGCTAATAACAATGAATCTATTACAGCTCTTATTTACAGTGTGCTATATCTAATAGGATCTACGTCAGTGAGCACCTGACTTAAAATAGAAGAAGTTACGATAAGTCGTTTGAACATCCAGCACCCCAAATGAGTAAAATCAGCCAAACCTTGATAAGCAGCGCCACCTAGCGTAAGGAATAATGCAGTTATTCCTGCTGGAATGAGCAAAACTCTACATAATGGTGCCAATCGCGTCTTTAGCTAGTGTTGCTCTCTAGGTATTCCCGGAAACGAAAAAGCGGCTTCCTCCCGCAAAAACCATTATGAAGGTAACAGAGCCCTCCGAAGAGCGGCTTCTATTAAAAGAATCCGGCTACCGGCACCTACCTTCGGACAGCTGCATATGCCAATCTTCTGCATCTCTTGCCGCCTACACCTTAGCGAAAAAGCGATTACACGCATTTTCTCAAAAAAAAAACTGTGCCAGCACAGCAAGAGTCCCACGACATTTTTCATGAAGGTACTCGAGTTCTTACCATCTCCTGGAGAAAAGAAAAAGTAAGATTGGCCAGGAATTGCTGCATAAGGTTTAGAAGGATGCAAAAGAAATTTTTCCAAGAACTTTTTCCCTACTTATGGTAATGTAAGTTGAAACTGTTGGAAAGTGGTTAGTTATCGTTTTCCCTCAGTTTCAGAGCTGCTCACTTAATCCCATTGCTGTGCGGCTTCGTTCTTGGTGTCTCAGCATCGGCCGAGCTCTCCGGCTGCCGGAGGCGAAGAAGCGGCTTTTTCGCGCACAGAGCTTTCTGCCGGTCGCAGTGCGCTCCGAACCGCGGCTTCTGCCGAAAGCCGCCCGGGACCGCCACCTACCTTCGGACACCTGCGTATGCGCCTCTTCTGCGTCTCTTGCGGCCTAAACCTTAGCGAAAAGCTTTTCCACGCATTTTCTCAAAAAGATATTCTTCCAGCACAGCAAGCGTCCCATGACGTTTTTCATGAAGGTACTCGAGTTCTTACCATCTCCTGGAGAAAAGAAAAAGATTGGCCAGGGAGTGCTGCATAAGGTTTAGAAGGATGCAAAAGAAAGCTGTCCAAGAACTTTTTTTCCAGCTTATGGTAATGTAAGTTGAAACTGTTGAAAAGTGGTGAGTTACCTAATTCTCTCAGTTTGAGATCTGCGCACTTAATCCCTGTGCTATGCGGCTTCGTTCTTGGCGTCTCAGCATCTGCCGAGCTCTCCGACTGCTGGAGGCGAAGAAGTGGCTTTTTCGCGCACAGAGCTTTCTGCCGGTTGCGGTGTGGTCCGGACCGAGGCTTCTGCCGAAAGATGCCCGGGGACCGGCACCTACCTTCGGACAGCTGCGTATGCCCGTTCTCTGTGTCTCTTACCGCCTACATCTTGGCAAAAAGATTTTCCAAGCTTTCAGTCAAGAAGAAACTGTGCCAGCACAGCAAGCGTCCAACGACGTTTTTCATGAAGGTACTCGAGTTCTTACCATCTCCTGGAGAAAAGAAAATGTAAGATTGGTCAGGGAGTGCTGCATAAGTTTTAGAAGGATTCAAAGGAAACCTGCCCAAAAACTTTTACCCACCTCTTGGTAAAGTAAGTTTAAACCGTTGCAAACTGGTTAGTTCATGTCTTCTCTCAGTTTAAGAGCTGAGCACTCAATCGAGGTGCTTTGCGGCTTCGTTCTTGGCGTCTCAGCATCTGCCGAGCTCTCCGGCTGCCGGAGGCGAAGAAGCGGCTTTTTCGCGCACAGAGCTTTCTGCCGGTTGCGGTGCGCTCTGAACCGCGGCTTCTGCCGAATGACACTCGTGGGCCGGCACCTACCTTCGGACATCTGCATATGCCAATCTTCTGCATCTCTTGCCGCCTACACCTTAGCGAAAAAGCGATTACACGCATTTTCTCAAAAAAAAAACTGTGCCAGCACAGCAAGCGTACCACGACGTTTTTCATGAAGGTACTCGAGTTCTTACCATCTCCTGGAGAAAAGAAACACTAAGATTGGCAAGGGAGTGCTGCATAACATTTAGAAGGATGCAAAAGAAAGTTTTCCAAGAACTTTTTTCCTACTTATGGTAATGTAAGTTTAAACTGTTGGAAAGTGCTTAGTTATCGTCTTCTCTCATTTGGAGTGCTGCCCACTTAATTCCAGTGCTGTTTGGCTTCGTTCTTGGCGTCTCAGCTCCTGCCGTGCTCTCCGGCTGCCGGAGGCGAAGAAGCGGCTTTTTCGAGCACAGAGCATTGTGCCAGTCGCAGTGCGCTCCGAACCGCGGCTTCTGCCAAAAGCGGCCCGGGACCGCCACCTACCTTCGGACAGCTGCGTATGCCCGTCTTCTGTGTCTCTTGCCGCCTCCCCCTTAGCGAAAAACTTTTCAACGCATTTTCTCAAAAAGAAACTGTGCCAGCACAGCAAGCGTCCCACGACATTTTTCATGAAGGTACTCGAGTTCTTACCATCTCCGAGGAGAAAAGAAAAATTTTCGCACCGAATGCTGCATAACATTTAGAAGGATGCAAAAGAAGGTTCTGCAAGAACTTTTTCCCAACTTATGGTAATGTAAGTTTAAACTGCTGGAAAGTTCTTAGTTATCGTCTTGTCTCAGTTAGAGAACTGCGCACTTAATCCCAGTGCTGTGCGGCTTCGTTCTTGGCGTCTCAGCATCTGCCGAGCTCTCCAGCTGCCGGGGGCGAAGAAGCGGCTTTTTCGCGCACAGAGCTTTCTGCCGGCTGCGGTGTGCTCCGGACCACGGCTTCTGCAGAAAGACGCCAGGTACGGTCACCTACTTTCGGAGAGTTGCCTATGCCCATCCTCTGCCTCTCTTGCGGCCTACATCTTAGCGAAAATCTTTTCCAAACTTTCTCTCCAGAAGAAACTGTGCCAGCACAGCAAATTGCCCTCGAGGTTTTTCATGAAGTAGGTATAGTCCTTTCCAGCTCCGGAGAAGAAAACCAAAAGTAAGATGAGCCGCGGAGTGCTGCATAAAGTTTAGAAGCATGCAAAAAAAGTAGTCCAAGACCTCTTTCCCTTCGAATGTTACTCTAAGTCCAAACTCCTGGAAAGTGGTTAGTTACTGTCTTCTCTAAGTTTGAGAGCAGTGCACTCAATCCCGGTGTTGGGGAGTTTTGTTCTTCGCGTCTCAGCATCTGCCAAGCTCTCCGTCTCCCGGAGGCGAAGAAGCGGCTTTATCGGGCACAGAGCATTTTTCCGGTCATCATGCTCCCTGGAGCGCGGCTTCTACTGAAAGATGCCGGGGACCGGCACCTACCATCGGAGAGCTGCGTATGCCCGTCTTCTGCATCTCTTGCCGCCTACATCTTAGTGAAAAACCTTTCCACGCTTTCCCAGGGAAGAAATGGTGGAAGCAGGGCAAGAGTCCCTCGGCGTTTTTCATGAAGTAGGTAGAGTTCTTACCAGCTCCGGAGACGAAAACAAAGAGTAAGATGACCCAAGGAGTGCTGCATAACGTTTAGAAGCGTTTCACAAGAAAGTTGTCCAAGAGCTCTTTCCCTTCGAATATTACTCTAAGTCTAAACTCCTTGAAAGTGGTTAGTTACTTTCCTCTCTCAGTTTGAGAGCTGCGCACTCAATCCCGGTGCTGTGCGGCTTTGTTCTTGGTGTCTCAGCATCTGCCGAGCTCTCCGGCTGCTGGAGGCGAAGAAGCGGCTTTTTCGCGCCCAGAGCTTTCTGCCGGTCGCGGTGCGCTCCGGACCGCGGCTTCTGCCGAAAGCCGCCCGGGACCGGCACCTACCTTCGGACATCTGCGTATGCCTTTCTTCTGCATCTCTTGCCGCCTACACCTTAGGGAAAAGCTTTTTCAGGCTTTCTCTCAAAAAGAAACTGTGTTCCGGAGTTTTGTTCTTCGCGTCTCAGCATCTGCCAAGCTCTCCGTCTCCTGGAGGCGAAGAAGCGGCTTTTTCGCGCACAGAGCATTTTGCCGGTCACCATGCTCCCTGGAGGTGGGCGTCTGCAGAAAGACGCCGGGTACGGTCACCTACTTTCGGAGAGTTGCCTATGCCCATCCTCTGCCTCTCTTGCGGCCTACATCTTAGCGAAAATCTTTTCCAAACTTTCTCTCCAGAAGAAACTGTGCCAGCACAGCAAATTGCCCTCGAGGTTTTTCATGAAGTAGGTATAGTCCTTTCCAGCTCCGGAGAAGAAAACCAAAAGTAAGATGAGCCACGGAGTGCTGCATAAAGTTTAGAAGCGTGCAAAAGAAAGTGTTCCAAGAGCTCTTTGCCTTCGAATTTTAATCTAAGTCTAAATTGCAAGATAGTTTTTCATTCCTGTCCTCTCTAAGTTTGAGAGCAGCGCACTCAATCCTGGTGCTGTTGGGTTTTGTTCTTCGCGTCTCAGCATCTGCCGAGCTCTCCGGCTGCCTGAGGCGAAGAAGCGGTTTTTTCACGCTCAGAGCATTGTGACCGTCGCGGGGAAATCCGGAGTGCGGCTTCTGCCGAAAGATGCCGTGGATCGGCACATACCTTCAGAGAGCTGCGTATGCCCGTCTTCTGCGTCTCTTGCCGCCTACATCATAGCGAAAAGCAGAGGGCGCCAAAGAGAAAATTGGCCAACTTTGCTGGATTTCTATTAAACTAAAGCTGACAGCAACTAGGACCGGCAAATACTGAATACCCCAAAAGGCCAGCTTTCAACTTATACCCAGGCCCTAGGGAAACGACTGCTTCTTCCATCAAACAATGGACTCTCTTTGTGCCTAACCGGCCTCGCCGGCAGAGGGCCCCAATCAGGAAATTGGCAATTTTTGCAGGTTTTCTATATTAAAAAAAAGCTGCCAGCAACTAGGAACCTGCACGTCCTTAAAGCTCCAAAGGCCAGCTTTAAACTGACACCCAGACTCTGGGGAAATGACATTTTTTTCCCATGGAAAATGGCCTCAGTTCTCAGCCACTGACCTTGGCCAACACATGGTGTCAAGCTAGAGTTTGGCATTTTTTGCTAGATTTCTCCATAAACAAAAGTTGCCAGCAACCAGGACGCTGCAAGGTCTTAAAGCCCCAAAGGCCACCTTCAAACTGATACCCTGACCCTGGGGAAATGACGTCATTTTCCCCCAGAAAATGGCCTCGCTTTGCACCTTCTCCGCATGGCCGACAGAGGGCGCCAAAGAGAAAATTGGCCAACTTTGCTGGATTTCTCCATAAACGAAAGCTGACAGCAACTAGGACCGGCAAATATTGAATGCCCCTAAAGGCCAGCTTTCAACTTATACCCAGGCCCTACAGAATTGACTGCTTCTTCCATCAAACAATGGACTCTCTTTGGGGCTAATCGGCCTCGCCGGCACAGGGCCCAATCAGGAAATTGGCAATTTTTGCAGGTTTTCTATATTAAAAAAAGCTGCCAGCAACTAGGAACCTGCACGTCCTTAAAGCCCCAAAGGCCAGCTTTAAACTGACACCCAGACTCTGGGGAAATGACTTCTTTTTCCCACAGAAAATGGCCTCAGTTCTCAGCCACTGACCTTGGCCAGCACTTGGTGTCAAGCTAGAAATTGGCAATTTTTCTCTATTTCTCCATAAACAAAAGCTGCCAGCAACCAGGATGCTGCAAGTTCTTAAAGCCCCAAAGGCCACCTTCAAACTGCTCCACAGACCCTTGGGAAATGACTCCTATTTCCCTAGGGAAAAGGCTTCTCTTTGCGGCTACTACGCCTGGCCAACAGTGGGCAAAAAGCTGCAATTGGGCAATTTTTGCTGGATTTCTGAAAAATGACACCTGCCAGTACTATTACCCTGCACGTCCATAGGGCTCCAAAGACCAGCTTTAATCTAATATCCAGATGCTGGGGAAATGACTGCTTCTTCCCTTGGAACATGGCCTACATTTGCGACTATTACGCCTGGCCGACATTGGGCGACAAGCTGGAAATTGGCAATTTTTGCAGGATTTCTGGATCAACAAAAGCTGCCAGCAACTAGGAACCTCCTCGTCCATAAAGCCCCAAAGGCCAGCTTTAAACTGACACCCAGACTCTGGGGAAATTACTTCTTTTTCCCACAGAAAATGGTCTCAGTTCTCAGCCACTGACATTGGCCAACACATGGTGTCAAACTAGATATTGGCAATTTTTGCTAGATTTCTCCATAAACTAAAGCTGCCAGCAACCAGGACGCTGAACGTTCTTAAAGCCCCAAAGGCCAGCTTCAAACAGATACCCAGGCCCTTGGGAAATGATGTCTTTTTCCCCCAGAAAATGGCCTCTCTTTGCAACTTCTCCACCTGGCCAACAGAGGGCGCAAAAGAGAAAACTGGCCAACTTTGCTGGATTTCTCCATAAACGAAAGCTGACAGCAACAAGGACCGGCAAATATTGAATGCCCCAAAAGGCCAGCTTTCAACTTATACCCAGGCCCTACAGAATTGACTGCTTCTTCCATCAAACAATGGACTCTCTTTGGGGCTAATCGGCCTCGCCGGCAGAGGGCCCCAATCCGGAAATTGGCAATTTTTGCAGGTTTTCTATACTAAAAAAAGCTGCCAGCAACTAGGAACCTGCACGTCCTTAAAGCCCCAAAGGCCTGCTTTAAACTGACACCCAGACTCTGGGGAAATGACTTCTTTTTCCCACAGAAAATGGCCTCAGTTCTCAGCCACTGACCTTGGCCAGCACATGGTGTCAAGCTAGAAATCGGCAATTTTTCTCTATTTCTCCATAAACAAAAGCTGCCAGCAACCAGGACGCTGCAAGTTCTTAAAGCCCCAAAGGTCTGCTCCCCAGACCCTTGGGAAATGACGCCTATTTCCCTAGGAAAATGGCTTCTCTTTGCGGCTACTACGCCTGGCCAACAGTGGGCAAAAAGCTGGAATTGGGCAATTTTTGCTGGATTTCTCCAAAATGTCACCTGCCAGCACTATCACCCTGCATGTCCATAGGGCCCCAAAGACCACCTTTAATCTAATATCCAGATGCTGGGGAAATGACTGCTTCTTCCCTTGGAACACGGCCTCCGTTTGCGACTATTACGCCTGGCCGACAGTGGGCGACAAGCTGGAAATTGGCAATTTTTGTAGGATTTCTGGATCAACAAAAGCTGCCAGCAACTAGGAACCTGCACGTCCTTAAAGCCCCAAAGGCCAGCTTTAAACTGACACCCAGACTCTGGGGAAATGACTTCTTTTTCCCACAGAAAATGGCCTCAGTTCTCAGCCACTGACCTTGGCCAGCACTTGGTGTCAAGCTAGAAATTGGCATTTTTTGCACTATTTCTCCATAAACTAAAGTTGCCAGCAACCAGGACGCTGCACGTTCTTAAAGCCCCAAAGGCCAGCTTTAAACTGATATCCAGGCCCTTGGGAAATGATGTCTTTTTCCCCCCAGAAAATGGCCTCTCTTTGCACCTTCTCCACCTGGCCAACAGAGGGCGCCAAAGAGAAAATTGGCCAACTTTGCTGCATTTCTCTTAAACGGAAGCTGACAGCAACAAGGACCGGCAAATATTGAATGCCCCAAAAGGCCAGCTTTCAACTTATTCCCAGGCTCTAGAGAAATGACTGCTTCTTCCATCAAAAAATGGACTCTCTATTTGCCTAACCGGCCTCGCCGGCAGAGGGCCCCAATCAGGAAATTGGCAATTTTTGCAGGTTTTCTATATTAAAAAAAGCTGCCAGCAATTTAAACTGACACCCAGGCTCTGGGGAAATGACATCTTTTTCCCATGGAAAATGGCCTCAGTTCTCAGCCACTGACCTTGGCCAACACAGGCTGTCAAGCTAGAGTTTGGCATTTTATGCTGGATTTCTCCGTAAACGAAAGCTGCCAGCAACCAGGACGCAGCAAGTTCTTAAAGCCCCAAAGGCCACCTTCAAACTGATGCCCTGACCCTGGGGAAATGATGTCATTTTCCCCCCAGAAAATGGCCTCTCTTTGCATCTTCTCCACCTGGCCAACAGACGGCGCCAAAGAGAAAATTGGCCAACTTTGCTGCATTTCTCCATAAACGAAAGCTGACAGCAACTAGGACCGGCAAATATTGAATGCCCAAAAGGCCAGCTTTCAACTTATACCCAGGCCCTAGGGAAAGGACTGCTTCTTCCATCAAAAAATGGACTCTCTTTGTGCCTAACCAGACTCGCCGGCAGATGGCCCCAATCAGGAAATTGGCAATTTTTGCAGGCTTTCTGGATAAAAAAATGCTGCCAGAAACTAGGAACAGTTTCAACTGATACCCTGACTCTGGGGAAATGATGTCTTTTTCCCATGGAAAATGGCCTCTCTTTGCACCTTCTCCACCTGGCCAACAGAGGGCGCCAAAGAGAAAACTGGCCAACTTTGCTGGATTTCTCTTAAACTGAAGCTGACAGCAACAAGGACCGGCAAACATTTAATGCCCCAAAAGACCAGCTTTCAACTTATACCCAGGCCCTACAGAATTGACTGCTTCTTCCATCAAACAATGGACTCTCTTTGTGCCTAATCAGCCTCGCCAGCAGAGGGCCCCAATCAGGAAATGGGCAATTTTTTCAAGTTTTCTGTATTAAAAAAAGCTGCCAGCAACTAGGAACCTGCACGTCCTTAAAGCTCCAAAAGCCAGCTTTAAACTGACACCCAGACTCTGGGGAAATTACTTCTTTTTTCCACAGAAAATGGCCTCAGTTCTCAGCCACTGACCTTGGCCAACACATGGTGTCAATGTAGAGTTTGGCATTTTTTGCTGGATTTTTCCATAAACGAAAGCTGCCAGCAACCAGGACGCTGCAAGTTCTTAAAGCCCCAAAGGCCACCTTCAAACTGCTCCCCAGACCCTTGGGAAATGACTCCTATTTCCCTAGGAAAAAGGCTTCTCTTTGCGGCTACTACGCCTGGCCAACAGTGGGCAAAAAGCTGCAATTGGGCAATTTTTGCTCGATGTCGCCAAAATGACACCTGCCAGTACTATCACCCTGCACGTCCATAGGGCTCCAAAGACCAGCTTTAATCTAATATCCAGATGCTGGGGAAATGACTGCTTCTTCCCTTTGGAACATGGCCTCCGTTTGCGACTATTACGCCGGGCCGACCGTGGGCGACAAGCGGGAAATTGGCAATTTTTGCAGGATTTCTGGATCAACAAAAGCTGCCAGCGACTAGGAACCGGCTCGTCCATAAAGCCCCAAAGGCCAGCTTTAAACTGACACCCAGACTCTGGGGAAATGACTTCTTTTTCCCACAGAAAATGGCCTCAGTTCTCAGCCACTGACATTGGCCAGCACTTGGTGTCAAGCTAGAAATCTGCAATTTTTGCTAGATTTCTCCATAAACTAAAGCTGCCAGCAACCAGGATGCTGCACGTTCTTAAAGCCCCAAAGGCCACCTTCAAACAGATACCCAGGCCCTGGGGAAATGATGTCTTTTTCCCATGGAAAATGGCCTCTCTTTGCACATTCTCCACCTGGCCAACAGAGGGCGCCAAAGAGAAAACTGGCCAACTTTGCTGGATTTCTCTTAAACAGAAGCTGACAGCAACAAGGACCGGCAAATATTGAATGCCCCAAAAGGCCAGCTTTCAACTTATACCCAGGCCCTACAGAATTGACTGCTTCTTCCATCAAAAAATGGACTCTCTTTGTAGCTAACCGGCCTGGTCGACAGAGGGCCCCAATCAGGAAATTGGCAATTTTTGCAGGTTTTCTATATTAAAAAAAAGCTGCCAGCAACTAGGAACCTGCACGTCCTTAAAGCTCCAAAGGCCAGCTTGAAACTGACACCCAGACTCTGGGGAAATGACATCTTTTTCCCACAGAAAATGGCCTCAGTTCTCAGCCACTGACCTTGGCCAGCACATGGTGTCAAGCTAGAAATTGGCATTTTTTGCTCTATTTCTCCATAAACTATAGCTGCCAGCAACCAGGACGCTGCACGTTCTTAAAGCCCCAAAGGCCAGCTTTAAACTGATACCCAGGCCCTTGGGAAATGATGTCTTTTTCCCATGGAAAATGGCCTCTCTTTGCACATTCTCCTCATGGCCGACAGAGGGCGCCAAAGAGAAAAATTGGCCAACTTTGCTGGATTTCTCCATAAACAAAAGCCGAGAGCAACAAGGACCGGCAAATATTGAATGCCCCAAAAGGCCAGCTTTCAACTTATACCCAGGCCCTACAGAATTGACTGCTTCTTCCATCAAACAATGGACTCTCTTTAGGGCTAATCGGCCTCGCCGACAGAGGGCCCCAATCCGGAAATTGGCAATTTTTGCAGGTTTTCTGTATAAAAAAAAGATGCCAGCAACTAGGAACCTGCACGTCCTTAAAGCTCCAAAGGCCAGCTTTAAACTGACACCCAGACTCTGGGGAAATGGCTTCTTTTTCCCACAGAAAATGGCCTCAGTTCTCAGCCACTGACGTTGGCCAGCACATGGTGTCAAGCTAGAAATTGGAAATTTTTCTCTATTTCTGAATAAAGAAAAGCTGCCAGCAACCAGGATGCTGCAAGTTCTTAAAGCCCCAAAGGTCTGCTCCACAGACCCTGGGAAAATGACTCCTATTTCCCTAGGAAAAAGGCTTCTTTTTGCGGCTACTACGCCTGGCCAACAGTGGGCAAAAAGCTGCAATTGGGCAATTTTTGCTCGATGTCTCCAAAATGACACCTGCCAGTACTATCAACCTGCACGTCCATAGGGCCTCAAAGACCAGCTTTAATCTAATATCCAGATGCTGGGGAAATGACTGCTTCTTCCCTTGGAACATGGCCTCCGTTTGCGACTATTACGCCTGGCCGACAGTGGACGACAAGCGGGAAATTGGCAAATTTGCAGGATTTCTGCATCAACAAAAGCTGCCAGCAACTAGGAACCTGCTCATCCATAAAGCCCCAAAGGCCAGCTTTAAACTGACACCCAGACTCTGGGGAAATTACATCTTTTCACATGCAAAATGGCCCCAGTTCTCAGCCACTGACCTTGGCCAGCACTTGGTGTCAAGCTAGAAATTGGCCTTTTTTACTGGATTTCTCCATAAACAAAAGCTGCCAGCAACCAGGACGCTGCACGTTCTTAAAGCCCCAAAGGCCATCTTCAAACAGATACCCTGACCCTGGGGAATTGATGTCATTTTCCCATGGAAAATGGCCTCTCTTTGCATCTTCTCCGCCTGGCCAACAGAGGGCGCCAAAGAGCAAACTGGCCAACTTTGCTGGATTTCTCTTAAACTGAAGCTGACAGCAACAAGGACCGGCAAATATTGAATGCTCCAAAAGGCCCGCTTTCAACTTATACCCAGGCCCTACAGAATTGACTGCTTCTTCCATCAAACAATGGACTCTCTTTGTGCCTAACCGGCCTCGCCGGCAGAGGGCCCCAATCAGGAAATTGGCAATTTTTGCAGGTTTTCTATATTAAAAAAAACTGCCAGCAACTAGGAACCTGCACGTCCTTAAAGCCCCAAAGGCCAGCTTTAAACAGACACCCAGACTCTGGGGAAATGACTTCTTTTTCCCACAGAAAATGGCCTCAGTTCTCAGCCACTGACCTTGGCCAGCACTTGGGTGTCAAGCTAGAAATTGGCAATTTTTCTCTATTTCTCCATAAACGAAAGCTGCCAGCAACCAGGACGCAGCAAGTTCTTAAAGCCCCAAAGGCCACCTTCAAACTGCTCCCCAGACCCTTGGGAAATGACTCCTATTTCCCTAGGAAAAAGGCTTCTCTTTGCGGCTACTACGCCTGGCCAACAGTGGGCAAAAAGCTGCAATTGGGCAATTTTTGCTCTAGGTCTCCAAAATGACACCTGCCAGTACTATCACCCTGCACGTCCATAGGGCCCCAAAGACCAGCTTTAATCTAATATCCAGATGCTGGGGAAATGACTGCTTCTTCCCTCGGAACATGGCCTCCGTTTGCTACTATTACGCCTGGCCGACAGTGGGCGACAAGCTGGAAATTGGCAATTTTTGTAGGATTTCTGGATCAACAAAAGCTGCCAGCAACTAGGAACCTGCTCGTCCTTAAAGCCCCAAAGGCCAGCTTTAAACTGACACCCAGACTCTGGGGAAATGACTTCTTTTTCCCACAGAAAATGGCCTCAGTTCTCAGCCACTGACCTTGGCACACACAGGGTGTCAAGCTAGAAATCGGCAATTTTTGATCTATTTCTCCATAAACAAAAGCTGCCAGCAACCAGGACACTGCAAGTTCTTAAAGCCCCAAAGGTCTGCTCCCCAGACCCTTGGGAAATGACTCCTATTTCCCTAGGAAAAAGGCTTCTCTTTGCGGCTACTACGCCTGGCCAACAGTGGGCAAAAAGCTGCAATTGGGCAATTTTTGCTCGATGTCTCCAAAATGACACCTGCCAGTACTATCACCCTGCACGTCCATAGGGCCCCAAAGACCAGCTTTAATCTAATATCCAGATGCTGGGGAAATGACTGCTTCTTCCCTCGGAACATGGCCTCCGTTTGCTACTATTACGCCTGGCCGACAGTGGGCGACAAGCTGGAAATTGGCAATTTTTGTAGGATTTCTGGATCAACAAAAGCTGCCAGCAACTAGGAACCTGCTCGTCCTTAAAGCCCCAAAGGCCAGCTTTAAACTGACACCCAGACTCTGGGGAAATGACTTCTTTTTCCCACAGAAAATGGCCTCAGTTCTCAGCCACTGACCTTGGCACACACAGGGTGTCAAGCTAGAAATCGGCAATTTTTGATCTATTTCTCCATAAACAAAAGCTGCCAGCAACCAGGACACTGCAAGTTCTTAAAGCCCCAAAGGTCTGCTCCCCAGACCCTTGGGAAATGACTCCTATTTCCCTAGGAAAAAGGCTTCTCTTTGCGGCTACTACGCCTGGCCAACAGTGGGCAAAAAGCTGCAATTGGGCAATTTTTGCTCTATGTCTCCAAAATGACACCTGCCAGTACTATCACCCTGCACGTCCATAGGGCCCCAAAGACCACCTTTAATCTAATATCCAGATGCTGGGGAAATGACTGCTTCTTCCCTTGCAACATGGCCTCCGTTTGCGACTATTACGCCTGGCCGACAGTGGGCGACAACCTGGAAATTGGCAATTTTTGCATGATTTCTGGATCAACAAAAGCTGCCAGCAACTAGGAACCTGCTCGTCCATAAAGCCCCAAAGGCCAGCTTTAAACTGACACCCAGACTCTGGGGAAATGACATCTTTTTCCCACAGAAAATGGCCTCAGTTCTCAGCCACTGACCTTGGCCAGCACTTGGTGTCAAGCTAGAAATTGGCAATTTTTGCTCTATTTCTCCATAAACTAAAGATGCCAGCAACCAGGATGCTGCAAGTTCTTAAAGCCCCAATGGCCAGCTTTAAACTGATACCCTGACCCTGTGGAAATGATGTCTTTTTCCCATGGAAAATGGCCTCTCTTTGCACATTCTCCACCTGGCCAACAGAGGGCGCCAAAGAGAAAACTGGCCAACTTTGCTGGATTTCTCTTAAACTGAATCTCACAGCAACAAGGACCGGCAAATATTGAATGCCCCAAAAGGCCAGCTTTCAACTTATACCCAGGCCCTACAGAATTGACTGCTTCTTCCATCAAAAAATGGACTCTCTTTGTGCCTAACCGGCCTGGTCGACAGAGGGCCCCAATCAGGAAATTGGCAAATTTTGCAGGTTTTCTATATTAAAAAAAGCTGCCAGCAACTAGGAACCTGCACGTCCTTAAAGCTCCAAAGGCCAGCTTTAAAATGACACCCAGACTCTGAGGAAATGGCTACTTTTTCCCACAGAAAATGGCCTCAGTTCTCAGCCACTGACCTTGGCCAGCACATGGTGTCAAGCTAGAAATTGGCCTTTTTTGCTGGATTTCTCCATAAACAAAAGCTGCCAGCAACCAGGACGCTGTACGTTCTTAAAGCCCCAAAGGCCATCTTCAAACAGATACCCTGACCCTGGGGAAATGATGTCATTTTCCCATGGAAAATGGCCTCTCTTTGCATCTTCTCCGCCCGCCCAACAGAGGGCGCCAAAGAGAAAACTGGCCAACTTTGCTGGATTTCTCTTAAACTGAAGCTGACAGCAACAAGGACCGGCAAATATTGAATGCCCCAAAAGGCCCGCTTTCAACTTATACCCAGGCCCTACAGAATTGACTGCTTCTTCCATCAAACAATGGACTCTCTTTGTGCCTAACCGGCCTCGCCGGCAGAGGGCCCCAATCAGGAAATTGGCAATTTTTGCAGGTTTTCTATATTAAAAAAAACTGCCAGCAACTAGGAACCTGCACGTCCTTAAAGCTCCAAAGGCCAGCTTTAAACAGACACCCAGACTCTGGGGAAATGACTTCTTTTTCCCACAGAAAATGGCCTCAGTTCTCAGCCACTGACCTTGGCCAGCACTTGGGTGTCAAGCTAGAAATTGGCAATTTTTCTCTATTTCTCCATAAACGAAAGCTGCCAGCAACCAGGATGCTGCAAGTTCTTAAAGCCCCAAAGGCCACCTTCAAACTGCTCCCCAGACCCTTGGGAAATGACTCCTATTTCCCTAGGAAAAAGGCTTCTCTTTGCGGCTACTACGCCTGGCCAACAGTGGGCAAAAAGCTGCAATTGGGCAATTTTTGCTCTAGGTCTCCAAAATGACACCTGCCAGTACTATCACCCTGCACGTCCATAGGGCCCCAAAGACCAGCTTTAATCTAATATCCAGATGCTGGGGAAATGACTGCTTCTTCCCTCGGAACATGGCCTCCGTTTGCTACTATTACGCCTGGCCGACAGTGGGCGACAAGCTGGAAATTGGCAATTTTTGTAGGATTTCTGGATCAACAAAAGCTGCCAGCAACTAGGAACCTGCTCGTCCTTAAAGCCCCAAAGGCCAGCTTTAAACTGACACCCAGACTCTGGGGAAATGACTTCTTTTTCCCACAGAAAATGGCCTCAGTTCTCAGCCACTGACCTTGGCACACACAGGGTGTCAAGCTAGAAATCGGCAATTTTTGATCTATTTCTCCATAAACAAAAGCTGCCAGCAACCAGGACACTGCAAGTTCTTAAAGCCCCAAAGGTCTGCTCCCCAGACCCTTGGGAAATGACTCCTATTTCCCTAGGAAAAAGGCTTCTCTTTGCGGCTACTACGCCTGGCCAACAGTGGGCAAAAAGCTGCAATTGGGCAATTTTTGCTCTAGGTCTCCAAAATGACACCTGCCAGTACTATCACCCTGCACGTCCATAGGGCCCCAAAGACCAGCTTTAATCTAATATCCAGATGCTGGGGAAATGACTGCTTCTTCCCTCGGAACATGGCCTCCGTTTGCTACTATTACGCCTGGCCGACAGTGGGCGACAAGCTGGAAATTGGCAATTTTTGTAGGATTTCTGGATCAACAAAAGCTGCCAGCAACTAGGAACCTGCTCGTCCTTAAAGCCCCAAAGGCCAGCTTTAAACTGACACCCAGACTCTGGGGAAATGACTTCTTTTTCCCACAGAAAATGGCCTCAGTTCTCAGCCACTGACCTTGGCACACACAGGGTGTCAAGCTAGAAATCGGCAATTTTTGATCTATTTCTCCATAAACAAAAGCTGCCAGCAACCAGGACACTGCAAGTTCTTAAAGCCCCAAAGGTCTGCTCCCCAGACCCTTGGGAAATGACTCCTATTTCCCTAGGAAAAAGGCTTCTCTTTGCGGCTACTACGCCTGGCCAACAGTGGGCAAAAAGCTGCAATTGGGCAATTTTTGCTCTATGTCTCCAAAATGACACCTGCCAGTACTATCACCCTGCACGTCCATAGGGCCCCAAAGACCACCTTTAATCTAATATCCAGATGCTGGGGAAATGACTGCTTCTTCCCTTGCAACATGGCCTCCGTTTGCGACTATTACGCCTGGCCGACAGTGGGCGACAACCTGGAAATTGGCAATTTTTGCATGATTTCTGGATCAACAAAAGCTGCCAGCAACTAGGAACCTGCTCGTCCATAAAGCCCCAAAGGCCAGCTTTAAACTGACACCCAGACTCTGGGGAAATGACATCTTTTTCCCACAGAAAATGGCCTCAGTTCTCAGCCACTGACCTTGGCCAGCACTTGGTGTCAAGCTAGAAATTGGCAATTTTTGCTCTATTTCTCCATAAACTAAAGATGCCAGCAACCAGGATGCTGCAAGTTCTTAAAGCCCCAAAGGCCAGCTTTAAACTGATACCCTGACCCTGTGGAAATGATGTCTTTTTCCCATGGAAAATGGCCTCTCTTTGCACATTCTCCACCTGGCCAACAGAGGGCGCCAAAGAGAAAACTGGCCAACTTTGCTGGATTTCTCTTAAACTGAATCTCACAGCAACAAGGACCGGCAAATATTGAATGCCCCAAAAGGCCAGCTTTCAACTTATACCCAGGCCCTACAGAATTGACTGCTTCTTCCATCAAAAAATGGACTCTCTTTGTGCCTAACCGGCCTGGTCGACAGAGGGCCCCAATCAGGAAATTGGCAAATTTTGCAGGCTTTCTATATTAAAAAAAGCTGCCAGCAACTAGGAACCTGCACGTCCTTAAAGCTCCAAAGGCCAGCTTTAAAATGACACCCAGACTCTGAGGAAATGGCTTCTTTTTCCCACAGAAAATGGCCCCAGTTCTCAGCCACTGACCTTGGCCAGCACATGGTGTCAAGCTAGAAATTGGCCTTTTTTGCTGGATTTCTCCATAAACAAAAGCTGCCAGCAACCAGGACGCTGTACGTTCTTAAAGCCCCAAAGGCCATCTTCAAACAGATACCCTGACCCTGGGGAAATGATGTCATTTTCCCATGGAAAATGGCCTCTCTTTGCATCTTCTCCGCCCGCCCAACAGAGGGCGCCAAAGAGAAAACTGGCCAACTTTGCTGGATTTCTCTTAAACTGAAGCTGACAGCAACAAGGACCGGCAAATATTGAATGCCCCAAAAGGCCAGCTTTCAACTTATACCCAGGCCCTAGGGAAACGACTGCTTCTTCCATCAAACAATGGACTCTCTTTGTGCCTATCCGGCCTCGCCGGCAGAGGGCCCCAATCAGGAAATTGGCAATTTTTGCAGGTTTTCTATACTAAAAAAAGCTGCCAGCAACTAGGAACCTGCACGTCCTTAAAGCTCCAAAGGCCAGCTTTAAACAGACACCCAGACTCTGGGGAAATGACATCTTTTTCCCACAGAAAATGGCCTCAGTTCTCAGCCACTGACCTTGGCCAGCACATGGTGTCAAGCTAGAAATTGGCATTTTTTGCTGGATTTTTCCATAAACGAAAGCTGCCAGCAACCAGGACGCTGCAAGTTCTTAAAGCCCCAAAGGCCAGCTTCAAACTGCTCTCCAGACCCTTGGGAAATGACTCCTATTTCCCTAGGAAAAAGGCTTCTCTTTGCGGCTACTACGCCTGGCCAACAGTGGGCAAAAAGCTGGAATTGGGCAATTTTTGCTCTATGTCTCCAAAATGACACTTGCCAGTACTATCACCCTGCACGTCCATAGGGCCCCAAAGACCACCTTTAATCTAATATCCAGATGCTGGGGAAATGACTGCTTCTTCCCTCAGAACATGGCCTCCGTTTGCTACTATTACGCCTGGCCGACATTGGGCGACAACCTGGAAATTGGCAATTTTTGTAGGATTTCTGGATCAACAAAAGCTGCCAGCAACTAGGAACCTGCACGTCCTTAAAGCCCCAAAGGCCAGCTTTAAACTGACACCCAGACTCTGGGGAAATGACTTCTTTTTCCCACAGAAAATGGCCTCAGTTCTCAGCCACTGACCTTGGCACACACAGGGTGTCAAGCTAGAAATCGGCAATTTTTGATCTATTTCTCCATAAACAAAAGCTGCCAGCAACCAGGACACTGCAAGTTCTTAAAGCCCCAAAGGTCTGCTCCCCAGACCCTTGGGAAATGACTCCTATTTCCCTAGGAAAAAGGCTTCTCTTTGCGGCTACTACGCCTGGCCAACAGTGGGCAAAAAGCTGCAATTGGGCAATTTTTGCTCTATGTCTCCAAAATGACACCTGCCAGTACTATCACCCTGCACGTCCATAGGGCCCCAAAGACCACCTTTAATCTAATATCCAGATGCTGGGGAAATGACTGCTTCTTCCCTTGCAACATGGCCTCCGTTTGCGACTATTACGCCTGGCCGACAGTGGGCGACAACCTGGAAATTGGCAATTTTTGCATGATTTCTGGATCAACAAAAGCTGCCAGCAACTAGGAACCTGCTCGTCCATAAAGCCCCAAAGGCCAGCTTTAAACTGACACCCAGACTCTGGGGAAATGACATCTTTTTCCCACAGAAAATGGCCTCAGTTCTCAGCCACTGACCTTGGCCAGCACTTGGTGTCAAGCTAGAAATTGGCAATTTTTGCTCTATTTCTCCATAAACTAAAGATGCCAGCAACCAGGATGCTGCAAGTTCTTAAAGCCCCAAAGGCCAGCTTTAAACTGATACCCTGACCCTGTGGAAATGATGTCTTTTTCCCATGGAAAATGGCCTCTCTTTGCACATTCTCCACCTGGCCAACAGAGGGCGCCAAAGAGAAAACTGGCCAACTTTGCTGGATTTCTCTTAAACTGAATCTCACAGCAACAAGGACCGGCAAATATTGAATGCCCCAAAAGGCCAGCTTTCAACTTATACCCAGGCCCTACAGAATTGACTGCTTCTTCCATCAAAAAATGGACTCTCTTTGTGCCTAACCGGCCTGGTCGACAGAGGGCCCCAATCAGGAAATTGGCAAATTTTGCAGGTTTTCTATATTAAAAAAAGCTGCCAGCAACTAGGAACCTGCACGTCCTTAAAGCTCCAAAGGCCAGCTTTAAAATGACACCCAGACTCTGAGGAAATGGCTACTTTTTCCCACAGAAAATGGCCTCAGTTCTCAGCCACTGACCTTGGCCAGCACATGGTGTCAAGCTAGAAATTGGCCTTTTTTGCTGGATTTCTCCATAAACAAAAGCTGCCAGCAACCAGGACGCTGTACGTTCTTAAAGCCCCAAAGGCCATCTTCAAACAGATACCCTGACCCTGGGGAAATGATGTCATTTTCCCATGGAAAATGGCCTCTCTTTGCATCTTCTCCGCCCGCCCAACAGAGGGCGCCAAAGAGAAAACTGGCCAACTTTGCTGGATTTCTCTTAAACTGAAGCTGACAGCAACAAGGACCGGCAAATATTGAATGCCCCAAAAGGCCCGCTTTCAACTTATACCCAGGCCCTACAGAATTGACTGCTTCTTCCATCAAACAATGGACTCTCTTTGTGCCTAACCGGCCTCGCCGGCAGAGGGCCCCAATCAGGAAATTGGCAATTTTTGCAGGTTTTCTATACTAAAAAAAGCTGCCAGCAACTAGGAACCTGCACGTCCTTAAAGCTCCAAAGGCCAGCTTTAAACAGACACCCAGACTCTGGGGAAATGACTTCTTTTTCCCACAGAAAATGGCCTCAGTTCTCAGCCACTGACCTTGGCCAGCACTTGGTGTCAAGCGAGAAATTGGCAATTTTTCTCTATTTCTCCATAAACAAAAGCTGCCAGCAACCAGGATGCTGCAAGTTCTTAAAGCCCCAAAGGTCTGCTTCAAACTGCTCCCCAGACCCTTGGGAAATGACTCCTATTTCCCTAGGAAAAAGGCTTCTCTTTGCGGCTACTACGCCTGGCCAACAGTGGGCAAAAAGCTGGAATTGGGCAATTTTTGCTCTATGTCTCCAAAATGACACCTGCCAGTACTATCACCCTGCACATCCATAGGGCCCCAAAGACCAGCTTTAATCTAATATCCAGATGCTGGGGAAATGACTGCTTCTTCCCTTGGAACACGGCCTCCGTTTGCTACTATTACGCCTGGCCGACATTGGGCGACAAGCTGGAAATTGGCAATTTTTGCAGGATTTCTGGATCAACAAAAGCTGCCAGCAACTAGGAACCTGCACGTCCTTAAAGCTCCAAAGGCCAGCTTGAAACTGACACCCAGACTCTGGGGAAATGACTTCTTTTTCCCACAGAAAATGGCCTCAGTTCTCAGCCACTGACCTTGGCACACACAGGGTGTCAAGCTAGAAATTGGCAATTTTTCTCTATTTCTCCATAAACAAAAGCTGCCAGCAACCAGGATGCTGCAAGTTCTTAAAGCCCCAAAGGCCACCTTCAAACTGCTCCCCAGACCCTTGGGAAATGACTCCTATTTCCCTAGGAAAAAGGCTTCTCTTTGCGGCTACTACGCCTGGCCAACAGTGGGCAAAAAGCTGCAATTGGGCAATTTTTGCTCTAGGTCTCCAAAATGACACCTGCCAGTACTATCACCCTGCACGTCCATAGGGCCCCAATGACCACCTTTAATCTAATATCCAGATGCTGGGGAAATGACTGCTTCTTCCCTCGGAACATGGCCTCCGTTTGCTACTATTACGCCTGGCCGACAGTGGGCGACAAGCTGGAAATTGGCAATTTTTGTAGGATTTCTGGATCAACAAAAGCTGCCAGCAACTAGGAACCTGCTCGTCCTTAAAGCCCCAAAGGCCAGCTTTAAACTGACACCCAGACTCTGGGGAAATGACTTCTTTTTCCCACAGAAAATGGCCTCAGTTCTCAGCCACTGACCTTGGCACACACAGGGTGTCAAGCTAGAAATCGGCAATTTTTGATCTATTTCTCCATAAACAAAAGCTGCCAGCAACCAGGACACTGCAAGTTCTTAAAGCCCCAAAGGTCTGCTCCCCAGACCCTTGGGAAATGACTCCTATTTCCCTAGGAAAAAGGCTTCTCTTTGCGGCTACTACGCCTGGCCAACAGTGGGCAAAAAGCTGCAATTGGGCAATTTTTGCTCTAGGTCTCCAAAATGACACCTGCCAGTACTATCACCCTGCACGTCCATAGGGCCCCAATGACCACCTTTAATCTAATATCCAGATGCTGGGGAAATGACTGCTTCTTCCCTCGGAACATGGCCTCCGTTTGCTACTATTACGCCTGGCCGACAGTGGGCGACAAGCTGGAAATTGGCAATTTTTGTAGGATTTCTGGATCAACAAAAGCTGCCAGCAACTAGGAACCTGCTCGTCCATAAAGCCCCAAAGGCCAGCTTTAAACTGACACCCAGACTCTGGGGAAATGACTTCTTTTTCCCACAGAAAATGGCCTCAGTTCTCAGCCACTGACCTTGGCACACACAGGGTGTCAAGCTAGAAATCGGCAATTTTTGATCTATTTCTCCATAAACAAAAGCTGCCAGCAACCAGGACACTGCAAGTTCTTAAAGCCCCAAAGGTCTGCTCCCCAGACCCTTGGGAAATGACTCCTATTTCCCTAGGAAAAAGGCTTCTCTTTGCGGCTACTACGCCTGGCCAACAGTGGGCAAAAAGCTGCAATTGGGCAATTTTTGCTCTAGGTCTCCAAAATGACACCTGCCAGTACTATCACCCTGCACGTCCATAGGGCCCCAAAGACCAGCTTTAATCTAATATCCAGATGCTGGGGAAATGACTGCTTCTTCCCTCGGAACATGGCCTCCGTTTGCTACTATTACGCCTGGCCGACAGTGGGCGACAAGCTGGAAATTGGCAATTTTTGTAGGATTTCTGGATCAACAAAAGCTGCCAGCAACTAGGAACCTGCTCGTCCTTAAAGCCCCAAAGGCCAGCTTTAAACTGACACCCAGACTCTGGGGAAATGACTTCTTTTTCCCACAGAAAATGGCCTCAGTTCTCAGCCACTGACCTTGGCACACACAGGGTGTCAAGCTAGAAATCGGCAATTTTTGATCTATTTCTCCATAAACAAAAGCTGCCAGCAACCAGGACACTGCAAGTTCTTAAAGCCCCAAAGGTCTGCTCCCCAGACCCTTGGGAAATGACTCCTATTTCCCTAGGAAAAAGGCTTCTCTTTGCGGCTACTACGCCTGGCCAACAGTGGGCAAAAAGCTGCAATTGGGCAATTTTTGCTCTAGGTCTCCAAAATGACACCTGCCAGTGCTATCACCCTGCACGTCCATAGGGCCCCAAAGACCACCTTTAATCTAATATCCAGATGCTGGGGAAATTACTGCTTCTTCCCTTGCAACATGGCCTCCGTTTGCGACTATTACGCCTGGCCGACAGTGGGCGACAACCTGGAAATTGGCAATTTTTGCATGATTTCTGGATCAACAAAAGCTGCCAGCAACTAGGAACCTGCTCGTCCATAAAGCCCCAAAGGCCAGCTTTAAACTGACACCCAGACTCTGGGGAAATGACATCTTTTTCCCACAGAAAATGGCCTCAGTTCTCAGCCACTGACCTTGGCCAGCACTTGGTGTCAAGCTAGAAATTGGCAATTTTTGCTCGATTTCTCCATAAACTAAAGATGCCAGCAACCAGGATGCTGCAAGTTCTTAAAGCCCCAAAGGCCAGCTTTAAACTGATACCCTGACCCTGTGGAAATGATGTCTTTTTCCCATGGAAAATGGCCTCTCTTTGCACATTCTCCACCTGGCCAACAGAGGGCGCCAAAGAGAAAACTGGCCAACTTTGCTGGATTTCTCTTAAACTGAATCTCACAGCAACAAGGACCGGCAAATATTGAATGCCCCAAAAGGCCAGCTTTCAACTTATACCCAGGCCCTACAGAATTGACTGCTTCTTCCATCAAAAAATGGACTCTCTTTGTGCCTAACCGGCCTGGTCGACAGAGGGCCCCAATCAGGAAATTGGCAAATTTTGCAGGTTTTCTATATTAAAAAAAGCTGCCAGCAACTAGGAACCTGCACGTCCTTAAAGCTCCAAAGGCCAGCTTTAAAATGACACCCAGACTCTGAGGAAATGGCTTCTTTTTCCCACAGAAAATGGCCTCAGTTCTCAGCCACTGACCTTGGCCAGCACATGGTGTCAAGCTAGAAATTGGCCTTTTTTGCTGGATTTCTCCATAAACAAAAGCTGCCAGCAACCAGGACGCTGTACGTTCTTAAAGCCCCAAAGGCCATCTTCAAACAGATACCCTGACCCTGGGGAAATGATGTCATTTTCCCATGGAAAATGGCCTCTCTTTGCATCTTCTCCGCCCGCCCAACAGAGGGCGCCAAAGAGAAAACTGGCCAACTTTGCTGGATTTCTCTTAAACTGAAGCTGACAGCAACAAGGACCGGCAAATATTGAATGCCCCAAAAGGCCCGCTTTCAACTTATACCCAGGCCCTACAGAATTGACTGCTTCTTCCATCAAACAATGGACTCTCTTTGTGCCTAACCGGCCTCGCCGGCAGAGGGCCCCAATCAGGAAATTGGCAATTTTTGCAGGTTTTCTATACTAAAAAAAGCTGCCAGCAACTAGGAACCTGCACGTCCTTAAAGCTCCAAAGGCCAGCTTTAAACAGACACCCAGACTCTGGGGAAATGACTTCTTTTTCCCACAGAAAATGGCCTCAGTTCTCAGCCACTGACCTTGGCCAGCACTTGGTGTCAAGCTAGAAATTGGCAATTTTTCTCTATTTCTCCATAAACAAAAGCTGCCAGCAACCAGGATGCTGCAAGTTCTTAAAGCCCCAAAGGTCTGCTTCAAACTGCTCCCCAGACCCTTGGGAAATGACTCCTATTTCCCTAGGAAAAAGGCTTCTCTTTGCGGCTACTACGCCTGGCCAACAGTGGGCAAAAAGCTGGAATTGGGCAATTTTTGCTCTATGTCTCCAAAATGACACCTGCCAGTACTATCACCCTGCACATCCATAGGGCCCCAAAGACCACCTTTAATCTAATATCCAGATGCTGGGGAAATGACTGCTTCTTCCCTTGGAACACGGCCTCCGTTTGCTACTATTACGCCTGGCCGACATTGGGTGACAAGCTGGAAATTGGCAATTTTTGCAGGATTTCTGGATCAACAAAAGCTGCCAGCAACTCGGAACCTGCACGTCCTTAAAGCCCCAAAGGCCAGCTTTAAACTGACACCCAGACTCTGGGGAAATGACTTCTTTTTCCCACAGAAAATGGCCTCAGTTCTCAGCCACTGACCTTGGCACACACAGGGTGTCAAGCTAGAAATCGGCAATTTTTGATCTATTTCTCCATAAACAAAAGCTGCCAGCAACCAGGACGCTGCAAGTTCTTAAAGCCCCAAAGGTCTGCTCCCCAGACCCTTGGGAAATGACTCCTATTTCCCTAGGAAAAAGGCTTCTCTTTGCGGCTACTACGCCTGGCCAACAGTGGGCAAAAAGCTGGAATTGGGCAATTTTTGCTCTAGGTCTCCAAAATGACACCTGCCAGTACTATCAACCTGCACGTCCATAGGGCCTCAAAGACCAGCTTTAATCTAATATCCAGATGCTGGGGAAATGACTGCTTCTTCCCTTGGAACACGGCCTCCGTTTGCGACTATTACGCCTGGCCGACAGTGGGCGACAAGCTGGAAATTGGCAATTTTTGCAGGATTTCTGGATCAACAAAAGCTGCCAGCAACTAGGAACCTGCTCGTCCATAAAGCCCCAAAGGCCAGCTTTAAACTGACACCCAGACTCTGGGGAAATGACATCTTTTCACAGGGAAAATGGCCCCAGTTCTCAGCCACTGACCTTGGCACACACAGGGTGTCAAGCTAGAAATCGGCAATTTTTGATCTATTTCTCCATAAACAAAAGCTGCCAGCAACCAGGACACTGCAAGTTCTTAAAGCCCCAAAGGTCTGCTCCCCAGACCCTTGGGAAATGACTCCTATTTCCCTAGGAAAAAGGCTTCTCTTTGCGGCTACTACGCCTGGCCAACAGTGGGCAAAAAGCTGGAATTGGGCAATTTTTGCTCTATGTCTCCAAAATGACACCTGCCAGTACTATCACCCTGCACGTCCATAGGGCCCCAAAGACCACCTTTAATCTAATATCCAGATGCTGGGGAAATGACTGCTTCTTCCCTTGGAACATGGCCTCCGTTTGCGACTATTACGCCTGGCCGACATTGGGCGACAAGCCGGAAATTGGCAATTTTTGCAGGGTTTCTGGATCAACAAAAGCTGCCAGCAACTAGGAACCTGCTCGTCCATAAAGCCCCAAAGGCCAGCTTTAAACTGACACCCAGCCTCTGGGGAAATGACATCTTTTCACAGGGAAAATGGCCCCAGTTCTCAGCCACTGACCTTGGCACACACAGGGTGTCAAGCTAGAAATCGGCAATTTTTGATCTATTTCTCCATAAACAAAAGCTGCCAGCAACCAGGACACTGCAAGTTCTTAAAGCCCCAAAGGTCTGCTCCCCAGACCCTTGGGAAATGACTCCTATTTCCCTAGGAAAAAGGCTTCTCTTTGCGGCTACTACGCCTGGCCAACAGTGGGCAAAAAGCTGCAATTGGGCAATTTTTGCTCTATGTCTCCAAAATGACACCTGCCAGTACTATCACCCTGCACGTCCATAGGGCCCCAAAGACCACCTTTAATCTAATATCCAGATGCTGGGGAAATGACTGCTTCTTCCCTTGCAACATGGCCTCCGTTTGCGACTATTACGCCTGGCCGACAGTGGGCGACAAGCTGGAAATTGGCAATTTTTGCAGGATTTCTGGATCAACAAAAGCTGCCAGCAACTAGGAACCTGCTCGTCCATAAAGCCCCAAAGGCCAGCTTTAAACTGACACCCAGACTCTGGGGAAATGACATCTTTTCACAGGGAAAATGGCCCCAGTTCTCAGCCACTGACCTTGGCACACACAGGGTGTCAAGCTAGAAATCGGCAATTTTTGATCTATTTCTCCATAAACAAAAGCTGCCAGCAACCAGGACGCTGCAAGTTCTTAAAGCCCCAAAGGTCTGCTCCCCAGACCCTTGGGAAATGACTCCTATTTCCCTAGGAAAAAGGCTTCTCTTTGCGGCTACTACGCCTGGCCAACAGTGGGCAAAAAGCGGCAATTGGGCAATTTTTGCTCTAGGTCTCCAAAATGACACCTGCCAGTACTATCAACCTGCACGTCCATAGGGCCTCAAAGACCAGCTTTAATCTAATATCCAGATGCTGGGGAAATGACTGCTTCTTCCCTTGGAACACGGCCTCCGTTTGCGACTATTACGCCTGGCCGACAGTGGGCGACAAGCTGGAAATTGGCAATTTTTGCAGGGTTTCTGGATCAACAAAAGCTGCCAGCAACTAGGAACCTGCTCGTCCATAAAGCCCCAAAGGCCAGCTTTAAACTGACACCCAGACTCTGGGGAAATGACATTTTTTCACATGCAAAATGGCCCCAGTTCTCAGCCACTGACCTTGCCCAGCACATGGTGTCAAGCTAGAAATTGGCCTTTTTTGCTGGATTTCTCCATAAACAAAAGCTGCCAGCAACCAGGACGCTGTACGTTCTTAAAGCCCCAAAGGCCATCTTCAAACAGATACCCTGACCCTGGGGAAATGATGTCATTTTCCCATGGAAAATGGCCTCTCTTTGCATCTTCTCCGCCCGCCCAACAGAGGGCGCCAAAGAGAAAACTGGCCAACTTTGCTGGATTTCTCTTAAACTGAAGCTGACAGCAACAAGGACCGGCAAATATTGAATGCCCCAAAAGGCCAGCTTTCAACTTATACCCAGGCCCTAGGGAAACGACTACTTCTTCCATCAAACAATGGACTCTCTTTGTGCCTAACCGGCCTCGCCGGCAGAGGGCCCCAATCAGGAAATGGGCAATTTTTTCAAGTTTTCTGTATTAAAAAAAGCTGCCAGCAACTAGGAACCTGCTCGTCCTTAAAGCTCCAAAGGCCAGCTTTAAACTGACACCCAGACTCTGGGGAAATGACATCTTTTTCCCACAGAAAATGGCCTCAGTTCTCAGCCACTGACCTTGGCCAGCACATGGTGTCAAGCTAGAAATTGGCATTTTTTGCTGGATTTTTCCATAAACGAAAGCTGCCAGCAACCAGGACGCTGCAAGTTCTTAAAGCCCCAAAGGCCAGCTTCAAACTGCTCTCCAGACCCTTGGGAAATGACTCCTATTTCCCTAGGAAAAAGGCTTCTCTTTGCGGCTACTACGCCTGGCCAACAGTGGGCAAAAAGCTGCAATTGGGCAATTTTTGCTCTATGTCTCCAAAATGACACTTGCCAGTACTATCACCCTGCACGTCCATAGGGCCCCAAAGACCACCTTTAATCTAATATCCAGATGCTGGGGAAATGACTGCTTCTTCCCTCGGAACATGGCCTCCGTTTGCTACTATTACGCCTGGCCGACATTGGGCGACAACCTGGAAATTGGCAATTTTTGTAGGATTTCTGGATCAACAAAAGCTGCCAGCAACTAGGAACCTGCACGTCCTTAAAGCCCCAAAGGCCAGCTTTAAACTGACACCCAGACTCTGGGGAAATGACTTCTTTTTCCCACAGAAAATGGCCTCAGTTCTCAGCCACTGACCTTGGCACACACAGGGTGTCAAGCTAGAAATCGGCAATTTTTGATCTATTTCTCCATAAACAAAAGCTGCCAGCAACCAGGACACTGCAAGTTCTTAAAGCCCCAAAGGTCTGCTCCCCAGACCCTTGGGAAATGACTCCTATTTCAATCGGGAAAAAGGCTTCTCTTTGCGGCTACTACGCCTGGCCAACAGTGGGCAAAAAGCTGCAATTGGGCAATTTTTGCTGGATTTCTCCAAAATGACACCTGCCAGTACTATCACCCTGCACGTCCATAGGGCCCCAAAGACCACCTTTAATCTAATATCCAGATGCTAGGGAAATGACTGCTTCTTCCCTTGCAACATGGCCTCCGTTTGCGACTATTACGCCTGGCCGACAGTGGGCGACAACCTGGAAATTGGCAATTTTTGCATGATTTCCGGATCAACAAAAGCTGCCAGCAACTAGGAACCTGCTCGTCCATAAAGCCCCAAAGGCCAGCTTTAAACTGACACCCAGACTCTGGGGAAATTACATCTTTTCACATGCAAAATGGCCCCAGTTCTCAGCCACTGACATTGGCACACAGAGGGTGTCAGGCTAGAAATTGGCAATTTTTGCTCTATTTCTCCATAAACTAAAGATGCCAGCAACCAGGATGCTGCAAGTTCTTAAAGCCCCAAAGGCCAGCTTTAAACTGATACCCTGACCCTGTGGAAATGATGTCTTTTTCCCATGGAAAATGGCCTCTCTTTGCACATTCTCCACCTGGCCAACAGAGGGCGCCAAAGAGAAAACTGGCCAACTTTGCTGGATTTCTCTTAAACTGAATCTCACAGCAACAAGGACCGGCAAATATTGAATGCCCCAAAAGGCCAGCTTTCAACTTATACCCAGGCCCTACAGAATTGACTGCTTCTTCCATCAAAAAATGGACTCTCTTTGTGCCTAACCGGCCTGGTCGACAGAGGGCCCCAATCAGGAAATTGGCAAATTTTGCAGGTTTTCTATATTAAAAAAAGCTGCCAGCAACTAGGAACCTGCACGTCCTTAAAGCTCCAAAGGCCAGCTTTAAAATGACACCCAGACTCTGAGGAAATGGCTTCTTTTTCCCACAGAAAATGGCCCCAGTTCTCAGCCACTGACCTTGGCCAGCACATGGTGTCAAGCTTGAAATTGGCCTTTTTTGCTGGATTTCTCCATAAACAAAAGCTGCCAGCAACCAGGACGCTGTACGTTCTTAAAGCCCCAAAGGCCATCTTCAAACAGATACCCTGACCCTGGGGAAATGATGTCATTTTCCCATGGAAAATGGCCTCTCTTTGCATCTTCTCCGCCCGCCCAACAGAGGGCGCCAAAGAGAAAACTGGCCAACTTTGCTGGATTTCTCTTAAACTGAAGCTGACAGCAACAAGGACCGGCAAATATTGAATGCCCCAAAAGGCCAGCTTTCAACTTATACCCAGGCCCTAGGGAAACGACTGCTTCTTCCATCAAACAATGGACTCTCTTTGTGCCTATCCGGCCTCGCCGGCAGAGGGCCCCAATCAGGAAATTGGCAATTTTTGCAGGTTTTCTATACTAAAAAAAGCTGCCAGCAACTAGGAACCTGCACGTCCTTAAAGCTCCAAAGGCCAGCTTTAAACAGACACCCAGACTCTGGGGAAATGACTTCTTTTTCCCACAGAAAATGGCCTCAGTTCTCAGCCACTGACATTGGCCAGCACTTGGTGTCAAGCTAGAAATTGGCAATTTTTCTCTATTTCTCCATAAACAAAAGCTGCCAGCAACCAGGATGCTGCAAGTTCTTAAAGCCCCAAAGGTCTGCTTCAAACTGCTCCCCAGACCCTTGGGAAATGACTCCTATTTCCCTAGGAAAAAGGCTTCTCTTTGCGGCTACTACGCCTGGCCAACAGTGGGCAAAAAGCTGCAATTGGGCAATTTTTGCTCTATGTCTCCAAAATGACACCTGCCAGTACTATCACCCTGCACATCCATAGGGCCCCAAAGACCACCTTTAATCTAATATCCAGGTGCTGGGGAAATGACTGCTTCTTCCCTTGCAACATGGCCTCCGTTTGCTACTATTACGCCTGGCCGACATTGGGCGACAACCTGGAAATTGGCAATTTTTGCAGGATTTCTGGATCAACAAAAGCTGCCAGCAACTAGGAACCTGCACGTCCTTAAAGCCCCAAAGGCCAGCTTTAAACTGACACCCAGACTCTGGGGAAATGACTTCTTTTTCCCACAGAAAATGGCCTCAGTTCTCAGCCACTGACCTTGGCACACACAGGGTGTCAAGCTAGAAATCGGCAATTTTTGATCTATTTCTCCATAAACAAAAGCTGCCAGCAACCAGGACGCTGCAAGTTCTTAAAGCCCCAAAGGTCTGCTCCCCAGACCCTTGGGAAATGACTCCTATTTCAATCGGGAAAAAGGCTTCTCTTTGCGGCTACTATGCCTGGACAACAGTGGGCAAAAAGCTGCAATTGGGCAATTTTTGCTGGATTTCTCCAAAATGACACCTGCCAGTACTATCACCCTGCACGTCCACAGGGCCCCAAAGACCACCTTTAATCTAATATCCAGATGCTGGGGAAATGACTGCTTCTTCCCTTGCAACATGGCCTCCGTTTGCGACTATTACGCCTGGCCGACAGTGGGCGACAACCTGGAAATTGGCAATTTTTGCATGATTTCTGGATCAACAAAAGCTGCCAGCAACTAGGAACCTGCTCGTCCATAAAGCCCCAAAGGCCAGCTTTAAACTGACACCCAGACTCTGGGGAAATTACATCTTTTCACATGCAAAATGGCCCCAGTTCTCAGCCACTGACATTGGCACACAGAGGGTGTCAGGCTAGAAATTGGCAATTTTTGCTCTATTTCTCCATAAACTAAAGATGCCAGCAACCAGGATGCTGCAAGTTCTTAAAGCCCCAAAGGCCAGCTTTAAACTGATACCCTGACCCTGGAGAAATGATGTCTTTTTCCCCCAGAAAATGGCCTCTCTTTGCACATTCTCCACCTGGCCAACAGAGGGCGCCAAAGAGAAAATTGGCCAACTTTGCTGGATTTCTCTTAAACTGAAGCTGACAGCAACTAGGTTCTGCAAATATTTAATGCACCAAAAGGCCAAGTTGCAAATATTTAATGCACCAAAAGGCCAACTTTCAACTTACACCCAGGCCCTACTGAATTGACTGCTTCTTCCATCAAAAAATGGACTCTCTTTGTGCCTAACCGGCCTGGTCGACAGAGGGCCCCAGTCAGGAAATTGGCAATTTTTGCAGGTTTTCTATATTTAAAAAAGCTGCCAGCAACTAGGAACCCTCACGTCCTTAAAGCTCCAAAGGCCAGCTTTAAACTGACACCCAGACTCTGGGAAAATGACATCTTTTTCCCACAGAAAATGGCCTCAGTTCTCAGCCACTGACCATGGCACACACAGGGTGTCAAGCTAGAAATTGGCAATTTTTGCTCGATTTCTCCATTAAAAAAAAGCTGACAGCAACCAGGACGCTGCAAGTTCTTAAAGCCCCAAAGGTCAGCTTCAAACTGATACCCTGACTCTGGGGAAATGATGTCATTTTCCCCCAGAAAATGGCCTCTCTTTGCACATTCTCCACATGGCTGACAGAGGTCGCCAAAGAGAAAATTGGCCAACTTTGCTGGATTTCTCCATAAACGAAAGCTGACAGCAACTAGGACCGGCAAATATTGAATGCCCCAAAAGGCCAGCTTTCAACTTATACTCAGGCCCTACTGAATTGACTGCTTCTTCCATCAAAAAATGGACTCACTTTGTGCCTGATCGGCCTCGCCGGCAGAAGGCCGCAATCAGGGAATTGGCAATTTTTGCAGGTTTTCTATATTAAAAAAAGCTGCCAGCAACAAGGAACCTGCACGTCCTTAAAGCTCCAAAGGCCAGCTTTAAACAGACAACCAGACTCTGGGGAAATGACTTCTTTTTCCCGCAGAAAATGGCCTCAGTTCTCAGCCACTGACCTTAGCCAGCACATGGTGTCAGGCTAGAAATTGGCAACTTTTGCTGGATTTCTCCATAAACAAAAGCTGCCAGCAACCAGGATGCTGCAAGTTCTTAAAGCCCCAAAGGCCACCTTCAAACTGCTCTCCAGACCCTTGGGAAATGACTCCTATTTCCCTAGGAAAATGGATTCTCTTTGTGGCTACTACGCCTGGCCAACAGTGGGCAAAAAGCTGCAATTGGGCAATTTTTGCTCGATTTCTCCAAAATGACACCTGCCAGTACTATCACCCTGCACGTCCATAGGGCCTCAAAGACCACCTTTAATCTAATATCCAGATGCTGGGGAAATGACTGCTTCTTCCCTTGCAACATGGCTTCCGTTTGCTACTATTACGCCGGGCCGACAGTTTGCGACAAGCTGGAAATTGGCAATTTTTGCAGGATTTCTGGATCACTAAAAGCTGCCAGCAACAAGGAACCTGCTCGTCCATAAAGCCCCAAAGGCCAGCTTTAAACTGACACCCAGACTCTGGGGAAATTACATCTTTTCACATGGAAAATGGCCCCAGTTCTCAGCCACTGACCTTGGCACACACAGGGTGTCAAGCTAGAAATTGGCAATTTTTGCTCGATTTCTCCATAAACTAAAGATGCCAGCAACCAGGACGCTGCACTTTCTAAAAGCCACAAAGGCCAGCTTTAAACTGATACCCTGACCCTGGGGGAATGATGTCATTTTCCCATGGAAAATGGCCTCTCTTTGCACATTCTCCACATGGTCGACAGAGGGCGCCAAAGAGAAAATTGGCCAACTTTGCTGGATTTCTCTTAAACTGAAGCTGACAGCAACTAGGTTCTGCAAATATTTAATGCACCAAAAGGCCAGCTTTCAACTTATACTCAGGCCCTACTGAATTGACTGCTTTTTCCATCAAAAAATGGACTCTCTTTGTGCCTAACCGGCCTGGTCGACAGAGGGCCCCAGTCAGGAAATTGGCAATTTTTGCAGGTTTTCTATATTAAAAAAAGCTGCCAGCAACTAGGAACCTTCACGTCCTTAAAGCTCCAAAGGCCAGCTTTAAACTGACACCCAGACTCTGGGGAAGTGACTTCTTTTTCCCACAGAAAATGGCCTCAATTCTCAGCCACTGACCTTGGCCAACACATGGTGTCAAGCTAGAAATTGGCCTTTTTTGCTGGATTTCTCCAAAAAAAAAAAAGCTGACTGCAACCAGGACGCTGCAAGTTCTTAAAGCCCCAAAGGTCATCTTCAAACTGATACCCTGACCCTGGGGGAATGATGTCATTTTCCCCCAGAAAATGGCCTCTCTTTGCACATTCTCCACATGGCCGACAGAGGGCGCCAAAGAGAAAATTGGCCAACTTTGCTGCATTTCTCCATAAACGAAAGCTGAAGCAACTAGGACCGGCAAATATTGAGTGCCCCAAAAGGCCAGCTTTCAACTTATACCCAGGCCCTACAGAATTGACTGCTTCTTCCATCAAAAAATGGACTCTCTTTGTGCCTTATCGGCCTCACCGGCAGAGGGCCCCAATCAGGGAATTGGCAATTTTTGCAGGTTTTCTATATTAAAAAAAGCTGCCAGCAACTAGGAACCTGCACGTCCTTAAAGCTCCAAAGGCCAGCTTTAAACTGACACCCAGACTCTGGGGAAATGACTTCTTTTTCCCACAGAAAATGGCCTCAGTTCTCAGCCACTGACCTTGGCCAACACATGGTGTCAAGCTAGAAATTGGCATTTTTTGCTGGATTTCCCATAAACAAAAGCTGCCAGCAACCAGGACGCTGCACGTTCTTAAAGCCCCAAAGGCCATCTTCAAACTGATACCCTGACCCTGGGGAAATGACTTCTTTTTCCCACAGAAAATGGCCTCAGTTCTCAGCCACTGACATTGGCCAGCACATGGGGTCAAGCTAGAAATCGGCAATTTTTGATCTATTTCTCCATAAACAAAAGCTGCCAGCAACCAGGACGCTGCGAGTTCTTAAAGCCCCAAAGGCCAGCTTCAAACTGCTCTCCAGACCCTTGGGAAATGACTCCTATTTCCCTCAGAAAAAGGCTTCTCTTTGCGGCTACTACACCTGGCCAACAGTGGGCAAAAAGCGGCAATTGGGCAATTTTTGCTCGATTTCTCCAAAATGACACCTGCCAGCACTATCACCCTGCACGTCCATAGGGCCCCAAAGACCAGCTTTAATCTAATATCCAGATGCTGGGGAAATGACTGCTTCTTCCCTTGCAACATGGCCTCCGTTTGCGACTATAACGCCTGGCCAACAGTGTGCGACAATCAGGAAATTGGCAATTTTTGCAGGATTTCTGGATCAACAAAAGCTGCCAGCAACTAGGAACCTGCTCGTCCATAAAGCCCCAAAGGCCAGCTTTAAACTGACACCCAGTCTCTCGGGAAATGACATCTTTTTCCCACGGAAAATGGCCTCAGTTCCCGTCCACTGACCTTGGCCAGCACATGGTGTCAAGCTAGAAATTGGCCTTTTTTGCTGGATATCTCCATAAACAAAAGCTGCCAGCAACCAGGAACCTGCGCGTTCTTAAAGCCACAAAGGCCAGCTTCAAACTGATACCCTGACCCTGGGGAAATGATGTCTTTTTCCCCCAGAAAATGGCCTCTCTTTGCACATTCTCCACCTGGCCAACAGAGGGCGCCAAAGAGAAAATTGGCCAACTTTGCTGCATTTCTCCATAAACGAAAGCTGACAGCAACTAGGCTCTGCAAATATTTAATGCCCCAAAAGGCCAGCTTTCAACTTATACTCAGGCCCTACTGAATTGACTGCTTCTTCCATCAAAAAATGGACTCTCTTTGTAGCTAACCGGCCTGGTCGACAGAGGGCCCCAATCAGGAAATTGGCAATTTTTGCAGGTTTTCTATATTAAAAAATGCTGCCAGCAACTAGGAACCTGCACGTCCTTAAAGCTCCAAAGGCCAGCTTTAAACTGACACCCAGACTCTGGGGAAATGACTTCTTTTTCCCACGGAAATTGGCCTCAGTTCTCAGCCACTGACCTTGGCTAACACAGGGTGTCAAGCTAGAAATTGGCAACTTTGGCTGGATTTCTCCATAAACAAAATCTGACAGCAACTAGGACCTGGCAAATATTTAATGCCCCAAAAGGCCAGCTTTAAAGTTATACCCAGACCCTGGGGAAATGACGTCTTTTTCTCTCAGAAAATGGCCTTCGTTTGCACCTTCTCCACATGACTGACAAATGGCAGCAAAGAAAAAACTGGCCAACTTTGCTGAATTTCTCCTAAACAAAAGCTGACAGCAGCTAGGTTCTGGCAAATATTTGATGCCCCAAAAGGCCAGCTTTAAACTTATACACAGGCCCGAGGGAAATGACTGCTTCTTCCATCAAAAAATGGACTCTGTTTGTGGCTAATCATCCTGGCCGACTGAGGGCACCATCCTGGAAATTGGCAAACTTTATTTCTCCAAAACGTAGGCTGCCTGCAAGCAGAACCTTAGAGAATTTACAGCCCCAAAGCCAGCTTTAAACTTCTCCCCAGACCCTGGGAAAATGACTGCTTTTTCCATCGGAAAATGGCCTCCGTTTGCGGCTACTACGCCTGGCCGACTGTGCGCCACAAGCTGGAATTGGGCAATTTTTGCTGGATTTCTCCAAAATGAGACCCGTCAGTACTACAACTTAGCAAGTCCTTAGGGCCCCAAAGGCAAGCTTTCATTTGATATCCACACCCTGGGGATATTACTTCTTTTTGTCACGGATAGTGTCCTCCGTGTTCAGCAACTCGGTCTGGCAACAAAGGACGGCAAACAGAAAATTCACAAACATTGCTGGATTTTCCAAAACGAAAGCTGACTGCAACAAGGACCTTGCCAGAATAAAAAGACACAAAGGCCAGTATTAAACTGATACCCAGACCCTAGGGAAATGTCTCCTTCTGCCATCAAAAAATGGACTCGGTTTGTGGCTAATCATCCAGGCCGACTGAAGGCACCATCCTGGAAACTGGCAAACTTTGCTGGATTTCTCCGAAACGTAGGCTGCCCGCAAGCAGGACCTTAGAGAATTTACAGCTCCAAAGGCCAGCTTTAAACTTCTCCAAGACCCTGGGAAAATGACTGCTTTTTCCCTTGGAATATGGCCTGCGTTTCCGGCTACTACGCCTGGCCGACGGGCAAAAAGCTGGAATTGGGCAATTTTTGGTGAATTTCTATATAAACGAAAGCTGCCAGCAACTAGGATCCTCCACGTCCTTAAAGCCCCAAAGGCCAGCTTTAAACTGACACCCAGACTCTGGGGAAATTACTTCTTTTTCCCATGGAAAATGGCCTCAGTTCTCAGCCACTGACCTTGGCTAACACAGGGTGTCAAGCTAGAAATTGGCAACTTTGGCTGGATTTCTCCATAAACAAAATCTGACAGCAACCAGGACGCTGCACGTTCTTAAAGCCCCAAAGACCATCTCAAAACTGATGCCCTGACCCTGGGGAAATGATGTCTTTTCCCCCAAGAAAATGGCCTCTCTTTGCACATTCTCCACATGGCCGACAGAGGGCGCCAAAGAGAAAATTGGCCAACTTTGCTGGATTTCTATTAAACTAAAGCTGACAGCAACTAGGACCGGCAAATATTGAATGCCCCAAAAGGCCAGCTTTCAACTTATACCCAGGCCCTAGTGAAACGACTGCTTCTTCCATCAAAAAATGGACTCTCTTTGTAGCTAATCGGCCTTGCCGGCAGTGGGCTCCATTCAGGAAACTGGAAATTTTTGCAGGTTTTCTGTATAAAAAAAGCTGCCAGCAACCAGGACGCTGCATGTTCTTAAAGCCCCAAAGGCCATCTCCAAACTGATACCCTGACCCTGGGGAAATGATGTCTTTTTCCCCCAGAAAATGGCCTCTCTTTGCACATTCTCCACATGGCCGACAGAGGTCGCCAAAGAGAAAATTGGCCAACTTTGCTGGATTTCTCCATAAACGAAAGCTGACAGCAACTGGGACCGGCAAATATTGAATGCCCCAAAAGGCCAGCTTTCAACTTATACCCAGGCCCTAGGAAACGACTGCTTCTTCCATCAAAAAATGGACTCTCTTTGTAGCAAACCGTCCTGGTCGGCAGAGGGCCGCAATCAGGAAATTGGCTATTTTTGCAGGTTTTCTATATTAAAAAATGCTGCCAGCAACTAGAAACCTGCACGTCCTTAAAGCTCCAAAGGCCAGCTTTAAACTGACACCCAGACTCTGGGGAAATTACTTCTTTTTCCCACGGAAAATGGCCTCAGTTCTCAGCCACTGACCTTGGCCAACACATGGTGCCAAGCTAGAAATTGGCAACTTTGGCTGGATTTCTCCATAAACAAAATCTGACAGCAACTAGGACCTGGCAAATATTTAATGCCCCAAAAGGCCAGCTTTAAAGTTATACCCAGACCCTGGGGAAATGACGTCTTTTTCTCTCAGAAAATGGCCTTCATTTGCACCTTCCCCCCATGACTGACAAAGGGCGGCAAAGAAAAAACTGACCGACTTTGCTGAATTTTTCCTAAACAAAAGCTGACAGCAGCTAGGTTCTGGCAAATATTTGATGCCCCAAAAGGCCAGCTTTAAACTTATACACAGGCCCGAGGGAAATGACTGCTTCTTCCATCAAAAAAATGGCCTCTGACTGTGCCTAATCATCCTGGCCGACTGAGGGCACCATTCTGGAAAGTGGCAGACTTTACTGGATTTCTCTAAAACCAAGGCTGCCAGCAAGCAGGACCTTAGAGAATTTACAGCCCCAAAGGCCAGCTTTAAACTTCTCCCCAGACCCTGGGAAAATGACTGCTTTTTCCCTCAGAAAAAGGCCTCCCTTTGCCGCTACTACGCCTGGCCAACAGTGGGCAAAAAGCTGGAATTGGGCAATTTTTGCTGGATTTCTCCAAAATGACACCTGCCAGTACTATCACCCTGCACGTCCATAGGGCCCCAAAGACCAGCTTTAATCTGAAACCCAGACCCTGGGAAAGTTACTTCTTTTTCCCTGGGAACATGGCCTACATTTGCGGCTACTACGCCTGGCCGACAGTGGGCGACGAGCTGGAAATTGGCAATTTTTGAAGGATGTCTATATAAACTAAAGCTGCCAGCAACCAGGACCATCCACGTCCTTAAAGCCCCAAAGGCCAGCTTTAAACTGACACCCAGACTCTGGGGAAATGACTTCTTTTTCCCACGGAAAATGGCCTCAGTTCTCAGCCACTGACCTTGGTTAACACAGGGCGTCAGGCTAGAAATTGGCCAACTTTGCTGGATTTCTCCTAAACAAAAGTTGACAGCAGCTAGGACCTGGCAAATATTTAATGCCCCAAATAGCCAGCTTTCAACTTATACACAGGCCCTGGGGAAATGACTGCTACTTCCATCAAAAAATGGACTCTGACTGTGGCGAATCGCCCTGGCCGACAGAGGCCGCCATCCTGGAAATTGGCAGACTTTACTGGATTTCTCCAAAGCAGGACCTTAGAGAACTTACAGCCCCAAAGGCCAGCTTTAAACTTCTCCCCAGACCCTGGGGAAATGACTGCTTTTTCCCTCGGAAATTGGCCTCCCTTTGCCGCTACAACGCCTGGCCGACAGTGGGCAAAAAAGCTGGAATTGGGCAATTTTTAGTGGATTTCTCCAAAATGACACCTGCCAGTACTACGACCCTGCACGTCCATAGGGCCCTAAAGACCAGCTTTAATCTGACACCCAGACTCTGGGGAAATGACTTCTTTTTCCCTCGGAACATGGCCTACATTTGCGGCTACTACGCCTGGCCGACAATGGGCGACAAGCTGGAAATTGGCAATTTTTGAAGGATTTCTATATAAACGAAAGCTGCCAGCAACTAGGACCCTCCACGTCCTTAAAGCCCCAAAGGCCAGCTTTAAACTGACACCCAGACTCTGGGGAAATTACTTCTTTTTCCCACGGAAAATGGCCTCAGTTCTCAGCCACTGACCTTGGCCAACACATGGTGCCAAGCTAGAAATTGGCAACTTTGGCTGGATTTCTCCATAAACAAAATCTGACAGCAACTAGGACCTGGCAAATATTTAATGCCCCAAAAGGCCAGCTTTAAAGTTATACCCAGACCCTGGGGAAATGACGTCTTTTTCTCTCAGAAAATGGCCTTCATTTGCACCTTCCCCCCATGACTGACAAAGGGCGGCAAAGAAAAAACTGACCGACTTTGCTGAATTTTTCCTAAACAAAAGCTGACAGCAGCTAGGTTCTGGCAAATATTTGATGCCCCAAAAGGCCAGCTTTAAACTTATACACAGGCCCGAGGGAAATGACTGCTTCTTCCATCAAAAAAATGGCCTCTGACTGTGCCTAATCATCCTGGCCGACTGAGGGCACCATTCTGGAAAGTGGCAGACTTTACTGGATTTCTCTAAAACCAAGGCTGCCAGCAAGCAGGACCTTAGAGAATTTACAGCCCCAAAGGCCAGCTTTAAACTTCTCCCCAGACCCTGGGAAAATGACTGCTTTTTCCCTCAGAAAAAGGCCTCCCTTTGCCGCTACTACGCCTGGCCAACAGTGGGCAAAAAGCTGGAATTGGGCAATTTTTGCTGGATTTCTCCAAAATGACACCTGCCAGTACTATCACCCTGCACGTCCATAGGGCCCCAAAGACCAGCTTTAATCTGAAACCCAGACCCTGGGAAAGTTACTTCTTTTTCCCTGGGAACATGGCCTACATTTGCGGCTACTACGCCTGGCCGACAGTGGGCGACAAGCTGGAAATTGGCAATTTTTGAAGGATGTCTATATAAACTAAAGCTGCCAGCAACCAGGACCATCCACGTCCTTAAAGCCCCAAAGGCCAGCTTTAAACTGACACCCAGACTCTGGGGAAATGACTTCTTTTTCCCACGGAAAATGGCCTCAGTTCTCAGCCATTGACCTTGGTTAACACAGGGCGTCAGGCTAGAAATTGGCCAACTTTGCTGGATTTCTCCTAAACAAAAGTTGACAGCAGCTAGGACCTGGCAAATATTTAATGCCCCAAAAGGCCAGCTTTCAACTTATACACAGGCCCTGGGGAAATGACTGCTACTTCCATCAAAAAATGGACTCTGACTGTGGCGAATCGCCCTGGCCGACAGAGGCCGCCATCCTGGAAATTGGCAGACTTTACTGGATTTCTCCAAAGCAGGACCTTAGAGAACTTACAGCCCCAAAGGCCAGCTTTAAACTTCTCCCCAGACCCTGGGGAAATGACTGCTTTTTCCCTCGGAAATTGGCCTCCCTTTGCCGCTACAACGCCTGGCCGACAGTGGGCAAAAAAGCTGGAATTGGGCAATTTTTAGTGGATTTCTCCAAAATGACACCTGCCAGTACTACGACCCTGCACGTCCATAGGGCCCTAAAGACCAGCTTTAATCTGACACCCAGACTCTGGGGAAATGACTTCTTTTTCCCTCGGAACATGGCCTACATTTGCGGCTACTACGCCTGGCCGACAATGGGCGACAAGCTGGAAATTGGCAATTTTTGAAGGATTTCTATATAAACGAAAGCTGCCAGCAACTAGGACCCTCCACGTCCTTAAAGCCCCAAAGGCCAGCTTTAAACTGACACCCAGACTCTGGGGAAATTACTTCTTTTTCCCACGGAAAATGGCCTCAGTTCTCAGCCACTGACCTTGGCCAACACATGGTGCCAAGCTAGAAATTGGCAACTTTGGCTGGATTTCTCCATAAACAAAATCTGACAGCAACTAGGACCTGGCAAATATTTAATGCCCCAAAAGGCCAGCTTTAAAGTTATACCCAGACCCTGGGGAAATGACGTCTTTTTCTCTCAGAAAATGGCCTTCATTTGCACCTTCCCCCCATGACTGACAAAGGGCGGCAAAGAAAAAACTGGCCAACTTTGCTGAATTTTTCCTAAACAAAAGCTGACAGCAGCTAGGTTCTGGCAAATATTTGATGCCCCAAAAGGCCAGCTTTAAACTTATACACAGGCCCGAGGGAAATGACTGCTTCTTCCATCAAAAAAATGGCCTCTGACTGTGCCTAATCATCCTGGCCGACTGAGGGCACCATTCTGGAAAGTGGCAGACTTTACTGGATTTCTCTAAAACCAAGGCTGCCAGCAAGCAGGACCTTAGAGAATTTACAGCCCCAAAGGCCAGCTTTAAACTTCTCCCCAGACCCTGGGAAAATGACTGCTTTTTCCCTCAGAAAAAGGCCTCCCTTTGCCGCTACTACGCCTGGCCAACAGTGGGCAAAAAGCTGGAATTGGGCAATTTTTGCTGGATTTCTCCAAAATGACACCTGCCAGTACTATCACCCTGCACGTCCATAGGGCCCCAAAGACCAGCTTTAATCTGAAACCCAGACCCTGGGAAAGTTACTTCTTTTTCTCTGGGAACATGGCCTACATTTGCGGCTACTACGCCTGGCCGACAGTGGGCGACGAGCTGGAAATTGGCAATTTTTGAAGGATGTCTATATAAACTAAAGCTGCCAGCAACCAGGACCATCCACGTCCTTAAAGCCCCAAAGGCCAGCTTTAAACTGACACCCAGACTCTGGGGAAATGACTTCTTTTTCCCACGGAAAATGGCCTCAGTTCTCAGCCATTGACCTTGGTTAACACAGGGCGTCAGGCTAGAAATTGGCCAACTTTGCTGGATTTCTCCTAAACAAAAGTTGACAGCAGCTAGGACCTGGCAAATATTTAATGCCCCAAAAGGCCAGCTTTCAACTTATACACAGGCCCTGGGGAAATGACTGCTACTTCCATCAAAAAATGGACTCTGACTGTGGCGAATCGCCCTGGCCGACAGAGGCCGCCATCCTGGAAATTGGAAGACTTCATTGGATTTCTCCAAAGCAGGACCTTAGAGAACTTACAGCCCCAAAGGCCAGCTTTAAACTTCTCCCCAGACCCTGGGGAAATGACTGCTTTTTCCCTCGGAAATTGGCCTCCCTTTGCCGCTACAACGCCTGGCCGACAGTGGGCAAAAAAGCTGGAATTGGGCAATTTTTAGTGGATTTCTCCAAAATGACACCTGCCAGTACTACGACCCTGCACGTCCATAGGGCCCTAAAGACCAGCTTTAATCTGACACCCAGACTCTGGGGAAATGACTTCTTTTTCCCTCGGAACATGGCCTACATTTGCGGCTACTACGCCTGGCCGACAATGGGCGACAAGCTGGAAATTGGCAATTTTTGAAGGATTTCTATATAAACGAAAGCTGCCAGCAACTAGGACCCTCCACGTCCTTAAAGCCCCAAAGGCCAGCTTTAAACTGACACCCAGACTCTGGGGAAATTACTTCTTTTTCCCACGGAAAATGGCCTCAGTTCTCAGCCACTGACCTTGGCCAACACATGGTGCCAAGCTAGAAATTGGCAACTTTGGCTGGATTTCTCCATAAACAAAATCTGACAGCAACTAGGACCTGGCAAATATTTAATGCCCCAAAAGGCCAGCTTTAAAGTTATACCCAGACCCTGGGGAAATGACGTCTTTTTCTCTCAGAAAATGGCCTTCATTTGCACCTTCCCCCCATGACTGACAAAGGGCGGCAAAGAAAAAACTGGCCAACTTTGCTGAATTTTTCCTAAACAAAAGCTGACAGCAGCTAGGTTCTGGCAAATATTTGATGCCCCAAAAGGCCAGCTTTAAACTTATACACAGGCCCGAGGGAAATGACTGCTTCTTCCATCAAAAAAATGGCCTCCGACTGTGCCTAATCATCCTGGCCGACTGAGGGCACCATTCTGGAAAGTGGCAGACTTTACTGGATTTCTCTAAAACCAAGGCTGCCAGCAAGCAGGACCTTAGAGAATTTACAGCCCCAAAGGCCAGCTTTAAACTTCTCCCCAGACCCTGGGAAAATGACTGCTTTTTCCCTCAGAAAAAGGCCTCCCTTTGCCGCTACTACGCCTGGCCAACAGTGGGCAAAAAGCTGGAATTGGGCAATTTTTGCTGGATTTCTCCAAAATGACACCTGCCAGTACTATCACCCTGCACGTCCATAGGGCCCCAAAGACCAGCTTTAATCTGAAACCCAGACCCTGGGAAAGTTACTTCTTTTTCTCTGGGAACATGGCCTACATTTGCGGCTACTACGCCTGGCCGACAGTGGGCGACGAGCTGGAAATTGGCAATTTTTGAAGGATGTCTATATAAACTAAAGCTGCCAGCAACCAGGACCATCCACGTCCTTAAAGCCCCAAAGGCCAGCTTTAAACTGACACCCAGACTCTGGGGAAATGACTTCTTTTTCCCACGGAAAATGGCCTCAGTTCTCAGCCATTGACCTTGGTTAACACAGGGCGTCAGGCTAGAAATTGGCCAACTTTGCTGGATTTCTCCTAAACAAAAGTTGACAGCAGCTAGGACCTGGCAAATATTTAATGCCCCAAAAGGCCAGCTTTCAACTTATACACAGGCCCTGGGGAAATGACTGCTACTTCCATCAAAAAATGGACTCTGACTGTGGCGAATCGCCCTGGCCGACAGAGGCCGCCATCCTGGAAATTGGAAGACTTCATTGGATTTCTCCAAAGCAGGACCTTAGAGAACTTACAGCCCCAAAGGCCAGCTTTAAACTTCTCCCCAGACCCTGGGGAAATGACTGCTTTTTCCCTCGGAAATTGGCCTCCCTTTGCCGCTACAACGCCTGGCCGACAGTGGGCAAAAAAGCTGGAATTGGGCAATTTTTAGTGGATTTCTCCAAAATGACACCTGCCAGTACTACGACCCTGCACGTCCATAGGGCCCTAAAGACCAGCTTTAATCTGACACCCAGACTCTGGGGAAATGACTTCTTTTTCCCTCGGAACATGGCCTACATTTGCGGCTACTACGCCTGGCCGACAATGGGCGACAAGCTGGAAATTGGCAATTTTTGAAGGATTTCTATATAAACGAAAGCTGCCAGCAACTAGGACCCTCCACGTCCTTAAAGCCCCAAAGGCCAGCTTTAAACTGACACCCAGACTCTGGGGAAATTACTTCTTTTTCCCACGGAAAATGGCCTCAGTTCTCAGCCACTGACCTTGGCCAACACATGGTGCCAAGCTAGAAATTGGCAACTTTGGCTGGATTTCTCCATAAACAAAATCTGACAGCAACTAGGACCTGGCAAATATTTAATGCCCCAAAAGGCCAGCTTTAAAGTTATACCCAGACCCTGGGGAAATGACGTCTTTTTCTCTCAGAAAATGGCCTTCATTTGCACCTTCCCCCCATGACTGACAAAGGGCGGCAAAGAAAAAACTGGCCAACTTTGCTGAATTTTTCCTAAACAAAAGCTGACAGCAGCTAGGTTCTGGCAAATATTTGATGCCCCAAAAGGCCAGCTTTAAACTTATACACAGGCCCGAGGGAAATGACTGCTTCTTCCATCAAAAAAATGGCCTCTGACTGTGCCTAATCATCCTGGCCGACTGAGGGCACCATTCTGGAAAGTGGCAGACTTTACTGGATTTCTCTAAAACCAAGGCTGCCAGCAAGCAGGACTTTAGAGAATTTACAGCCCCAAAGGCCAGCTTTAAACTTCTCCCCAGACCCTGGGAAAATGACTGCTTTTTCCCTCAGAAAAAGGCCTCCCTTTGCCGCTACTACGCCTGGCCAACAGTGGGCAAAAAGCTGGAATTGGGCAATTTTTGCTGGATTTCTCCAAAATGACACCTGCCAGTACTATCACCCTGCACGTCCATAGGGCCCCAAAGACCAGCTTTAATCTGAAACCCAGACCCTGGGAAAGTTACTTCTTTTTCCCTGGGAACATGGCCTACATTTGCGGCTACTACGCCTGGCCGACAGTGGGCGACAAGCTGGAAATTGGCAATTTTTGAAGGATGTCTATATAAACTAAAGCTGCCAGCAACCAGGACCATCCACGTCCTTAAAGCCCCAAAGGCCAGCTTTAAACTGACACCCAGACTCTGGGGAAATGACTTCTTTTTCCCACGGAAAATGGCCTCAGTTCTCAGCCATTGACCTTGGTTAACACAGGGCGTCAGGCTAGAAATTGGCCAACTTTGCTGGATTTCTCCTAAACAAAAGCTGACAGCAGCTAGGACCTGGCAAATATTTAATGCCCCAAAAGGCCAGCTTTCAACTTATACACAGGCCCTGGGGAAATGACTGCTACTTCCATCAAAAAAGGGACTCTGACTGTGGCGAATCGCCCTGGCCGACAGAGGCCGCCATCCTGGAAATTGGAAGACTTCACTGGATTTCTCCAAAGCAGGACCTTAGAGAACTTACAGCCCCAAAGGCCAGCTTTAAACTTCTCCCCAGACCCTGGGGAAATGACTGCTTTTTCCCTCGGAAATTGGCCTCCCTTTGCCGCTACAACGCCTGGCCGACAGTGGGCAAAAAAGCTGGAATTGGGCAATTTTTAGTGGATTTCTCCAAAATGACACCTGCCAGTACTACGACCATGCACGTCCATAGGGCCCTAAAGACCAGCTTTAATCTGACACCCAGACTCTGGGGAAATGACTTCTTTTTCCCTCGGAACATGGCCTACATTTGCGGCTACTACGCCTGGCCGACAATGGGCGACAAGCTGGAAATTGGCAATTTTTGAAGGATTTCTATATAAACGAAAGCTGCCAGCAACTAGGACCATCCACGTCCTTAAAGCCCCAAAGGCCAGCTTTAAACTGACACCCAGACTCTGGGGAAATGACTTCCTTTTCCCACGGAAAATGGCCTCAGTTCTCAGCCATTGACCTTGGTTAACACAGGGCGTCAGGCTAGAAATTGGCCAACTTTGCTGGATTTCTCCTAAACAAAAGTTGACAGCAGCTAGGACCTGGCAAATATTTAATGCCCCAAAAGGCCAGCTTTAAACTTCTCCCCAGACCCTGGGGAAATGACTGCTTTTTCCCTCGGAAATTGGCCTCCCTTTGCCGCTACAACGCCTGGCCGACAGTGGGCAAAAAAGCTGGAATTGGGCAATTTTTAGTGGATTTCTCCAAAATGACACCTGCCAGTACTACGACCCTGCACGTCCATAGGGCCCTAAAGACCAGCTTTAATCTGACACCCAGACTCTGGGGAAATGACTTCTTTTTCCCTCGGAACATGGCCTACATTTGCGGCTACTACGCCTGGCCGACAATGGGCGACAAGCTGGAAATTGGCAATTTTTGAAGGATTTCTATATAAACGAAAGCTGCCAGCAACTAGGACCCTCCACGTCCTTAAAGCCCCAAAGGCCAGCTTTAAACTGACACCCAGACTCTGGGGAAATTACTTCTTTTTCCCACGGAAAATGGCCTCAGTTCTCAGCCACTGACCTTTGCCAGCACATGGTGCCAAGCTAGAAATTGGCAACTTTGGCTGGATTTCTCCATAAACAAAATCTGACAGCAACTAGGACCTGGCAAATATTTAATGCCCCAAAAGGCCAGCTTTAAAGTTATACCCAGACCCTGGGGAAATGACGTCTTTTTCTCTCAGAAAATGGCCTTCATTTGCACCTTCCCCCCATGACTGACAAAGGGCGGCAAAGAAAAAACTGGCCAACTTTGCTGAATTTTTCCTAAACAAAAGCTGACAGCAGCTAGGTTCTGGCAAATATTTGATGCCCCAAAAGGCCAGCTTTAAACTTATACACAGGCCCGAGGGAAATGACTGCTTCTTCCATCAAAAAAATGGCCTCTGACTGTGCCTAATCATCCTGGCCGACTGAGGGCACCATTCTGGAAAGTGGCAGACTTTACTGGATTTCTCTAAAACCAAGGCTGCCAGCAAGCAGGACCTTAGAGAATTTACAGCCCCAAAGGCCAGCTTTAAACTTCTCCCCAGACCCTGGGAAAATGACTGCTTTTTCCCTCAGAAAAAGGCCTCCCTTTGCCGCTACTACGCCTGGCCAACAGTGGGCAAAAAGCTGGAATTGGGCAATTTTTGCTGGATTTCTCCAAAATGACACCTGCCAGTACTATCACCCTGCACGTCCATAGGGCCCCAAAGACCAGCTTTAATCTGAAACCCAGACCCTGGGAAAGTTACTTCTTTTTCTCTGGGAACATGGCCTACATTTGCGGCTACTACGCCTGGCCGACAGTGGGCGACAAGCTGGAAATTGGCAATTTTTGAAGGATGTCTATATAAACTAAAGCTGCCAGCAACCAGGACCATCCACGTCCTTAAAGCCCCAAAGGCCAGCTTTAAACTGACACCCAGACTCTGGGGAAATGACTTCTTTTTCCCACGGAAAATGGCCTCAGTTCTCAGCCATTGACCTTGGTTAACACAGGGCGTCAGGCTAGAAATTGGCCAACTTTGCTGGATTTCTCCTAAACAAAAGTTGACAGCAGCTAGGACCTGGCAAATATTTAATGCCCCAAAAGGCCAGCTTTCAACTTATACACAGGCCCTGGGGAAATGACTGCTACTTCCATCAAAAAATGGACTCTGACTGTGGCGAATCGCCCTGGCCGACAGAGGCCGCCATCCTGGAAATTGGAAGACTTCATTGGATTTCTCCAAAGCAGGACCTTAGAGAACTTACAGCCCCAAAGGCCAGCTTTAAACTTCTCCCCAGACCCTGGGGAAATGACTGCTTTTTCCCTCGGAAATTGGCCTCCCTTTGCCGCTACAACGCCTGGCCGACAGTGGGCAAAAAAGCTGGAATTGGGCAATTTTTAGTGGATTTCTCCAAAATGACACCTGCCAGTACTACGACCCTGCACGTCCATAGGGCCCTAAAGACCAGCTTTAATCTGACACCCAGACTCTGGGGAAATGACTTCTTTTTCCCTCGGAACATGGCCTACATTTGCGGCTACTACGCCTGGCCGACAATGGGCGACAAGCTGGAAATTGGCAATTTTTGAAGGATTTCTATATAAACGAAAGCTGCCAGCAACTAGGACCCTCCACGTCCTTAAAGCCCCAAAGGCCAGCTTTAAACTGACACCCAGACTCTGGGGAAATTACTTCTTTTTCCCACGGAAAATGGCCTCAGTTCTCAGCCACTGACCTTTGCCAACACATGGTGCCAAGCTAGAAATTGGCAACTTTGGCTGGATTTCTCCATAAACAAAATCTGACAGCAACTAGGACCTGGCAAATATTTAATGCCCCAAAAGGCCAGCTTTAAAGTTATACCCAGACCCTGGGGAAATGACGTCTTTTTCTCTCAGAAAATGGCCTTCATTTGCACCTTCCCCCCATGACTGACAAAGGGCGGCAAAGAAAAAACTGGCCAACTTTGCTGAATTTTTCCTAAACAAAAGCTGACAGCAGCTAGGTTCTGGCAAATATTTGATGCCCCAAAAGGCCAGCTTTAAACTTATACACAGGCCCGAGGGAAATGACTGCTTCTTCCATCAAAAAAATGGCCTCTGACTGTGCCTAATCATCCTGGCCGACTGAGGGCACCATTCTGGAAAGTGGCAGACTTTACTGGATTTCTCTAAAACCAAGGCTGCCAGCAAGCAGGACCTTAGAGAATTTACAGCCCCAAAGGCCAGCTTTAAACTTCTCCCCAGACCCTGGGAAAATGACTGCTTTTTCCCTCAGAAAAAGGCCTCCCTTTGCCGCTACTACGCCTGGCCAACAGTGGGCAAAAAGCTGGAATTGGGCAATTTTTGCTGGATTTCTCCAAAATGACACCTGCCAGTACTATCACCCTGCACGTCCATAGGGCCCCAAAGACCAGCTTTAATCTGAAACCCAGACCCTGGGAAAGTTACTTCTTTTTCCCTGGGAACATGGCCTACATTTGCGGCTACTACGCCTGGCCGACAGTGGGCGACAAGCTGGAAATTGGCAATTTTTGAAGGATGTCTATATAAACTAAAGCTGCCAGCAACCAGGACCATCCACGTCCTTAAAGCCCCAAAGGCCAGCTTTAAACTGACACCCAGACTCTGGGGAAATGACTTCTTTTTCCCACGGAAAATGGCCTCAGTTCTCAGCCATTGACCTTGGTTAACACAGGGCGTCAGGCTAGAAATTGGCCAACTTTGCTGGATTTCTCCTAAACAAAAGTTGACAGCAGCTAGGACCTGGCAAATATTTAATGCCCCAAAAGGCCAGCTTTCAACTTATACACAGGCCCTGGGGAAATGACTGCTACTTCCATCAAAAAATGGACTCTGACTGTGGCGAATCGCCCTGGCCGACAGAGGCCGCCATCCTGGAAATTGGAAGACTTCACTGGATTTCTCCAAAGCAGGACCTTAGAGAACTTACAGCCCCAAAGGCCAGCTTTAAACTTCTCCCCAGACCCTGGGGAAATGACTGCTTTTTCCCTCGGAAATTGGCCTCCCTTTGCCGCTACAACGCCTGGCCGACAGTGGGCAAAAAAGCTGGAATTGGGCAATTTTTAGTGGATTTCTCCAAAATGACACCTGCCAGTACTACGACCCTGCACGTCCATAGGGCCCTAAAGACCAGCTTTAATCTGACACCCAGACTCTGGGGAAATGACTTCTTTTTCCCTCGGAACATGGCCTACATTTGCGGCTACTACGCCTGGCCGACAATGGGCGACAAGCTGGAAATTGGCAATTTTTGAAGGATTTCTATATAAACGAAAGCTGCCAGCAACTAGGACCCTCCACGTCCTTAAAGCCCCAAAGGCCAGCTTTAAACTGACACCCAGACTCTGGGGAAATTACTTCTTTTTCCCACGGAAAATGGCCTCAGTTCTCAGCCACTGACCTTTGCCCACACATGGTGCCAAGCTAGAAATTGGCAACTTTGGCTGGATTTCTCCATAAACAAAATCTGACAGCAACTAGGACCTGGCAAATATTTAATGCCCCAAAAGGCCAGCTTTAAAGTTATACCCAGACCCTGGGGAAATGACGTCTTTTTCTCTCAGAAAATGGCCTTCATTTGCACCTTCCCCCCATGACTGACAAAGGGCGGCAAAGAAAAAACTGGCCAACTTTGCTGAATTTTTCCTAAACAAAAGCTGACAGCAGCTAGGTTCTGGCAAATATTTGATGCCCCAAAAGGCCAGCTTTAAACTTATACACAGGCCCGAGGGAAATGACTGCTTCTTCCATCAAAAAAATGGCCTCTGACTGTGCCTAATCATCCTGGCCGACTGAGGGCACCATTCTGGAAAGTGGCAGACTTTACTGGATTTCTCTAAAACCAAGGCTGCCAGCAAGCAGGACCTTAGAGAATTTACAGCCCCAAAGGCCAGCTTTAAACTTCTCCCCAGACCCTGGGAAAATGACTGCTTTTTCCCTCAGAAAAAGGCCTCCCTTTGCCGCTACTACGCCTGGCCAACAGTGGGCAAAAAGCTGGAATTGGGCAATTTTTGCTGGATTTCTCCAAAATGACACCTGCCAGTACTATCACCCTGCACGTCCATAGGGCCCCAAAGACCAGCTTTAATCTGAAACCCAGACCCTGGGAAAGTTACTTCTTTTTCCCTGGGAACATGGCCTACATTTGCGGCTACTACGCCTGGCCGACAGTGGGCGACAAGCTGGAAATTGGCAATTTTTGAAGGATGTCTATATAAACTAAAGCTGCCAGCAACCAGGACCATCCACGTCCTTAAAGCCCCAAAGGCCAGCTTTAAACTGACACCCAGACTCTGGGGAAATGACTTCTTTTTCCCACGGAAAATGGCCTCAGTTCTCAGCCATTGACCTTGGTTAACACAGGGCGTCAGGCTAGAAATTGGCCAACTTTGCTGGATTTCTCCTAAACAAAAGCTGACAGCAGCTAGGACCTGGCAAATATTTAATGCCCCAAAAGGCCAGCTTTCAACTTATACACAGGCCCTGGGGAAATGACTGCTACTTCCATCAAAAAAGGGACTCTGACTGTGGCGAATCGCCCTGGCCGACAGAGGCCGCCATCCTGGAAATTGGAAGACTTCACTGGATTTCTCCAAAGCAGGACCTTAGAGAACTTAAAGCCCCAAAGGCCAGCTTTAAACTTCTCCCCAGACCCTGGGGAAATGACTGCTTTTTCCCTCGGAAATTGGCCTCCCTTTGCCGCTACAACGCCTGGCCGACAGTGGGCAAAAAAGCTGGAATTGGGCAATTTTTAGTGGATTTCTCCAAAAAGACACCTGCCAGTACTACGACCATGCACGTCCATAGGGCCCTAAAGACCAGCTTTAATCTGACACCCAGACTCTGGGGAAATGACTTCTTTTTCCCTCGGAACATGGCCTACATTTGCGGCTACTACGCCTGGCCGACAATGGGCGACAAGCTGGAAATTGGCAATTTTTGAAGGATTTCTATATAAACGAAAGCTGCCAGCAACTAGGACCATCCACGTCCTTAAAGCCCCAAAGGCCAGCTTTAAACTGACACCCAGACTCTGGGGAAATGACTTCCTTTTCCCACGGAAAATGGCCTCAGTTCTCAGCCATTGACCTTGGTTAACACAGGGCGTCAGGCTAGAAATTGGCCAACTTTGCTGGATTTCTCCTAAACAAAAGTTGACAGCAGCTAGGACCTGGCAAATATTTAATGCCCCAAAAGGCCAGCTTTAAACTTCTCCCCAGACCCTGGGGAAATGACTGCTTTTTCCCTCGGAAATTGGCCTCCCTTTGCCGCTACAACGCCTGGCCGACAGTGGGCAAAAAAGCTGGAATTGGGCAATTTTTAGTGGATTTCTCCAAAATGACACCTGCCAGTACTACGACCCTGCACGTCCATATGGCCCTAAAGACCAGCTTTAATCTGACACCCAGACTCTGGGGAAATGACTTCTTTTTCCCTCGGAACATGGCCTACATTTGCGGCTACTACGCCTGGCCGACAATGGGCGACAAGCTGGAAATTGGCAATTTTTGAAGGATTTCTATATAAACTAAAGCTGCCAGCAACCAGGACCATCCACGTCCTTAAAGCCCCAAAGGCCAGCTTTAAACTGACACCCAGACTCTGGGGAAATTACTTCTTTTTCCCACGGAAAATGGCCTCAGTTCTCAGCCATTGACCTTGGTTAACACAGGGCGTCAGGCTAGAAATTAGCCAACTTTGCTGGATTTCTCCTAAACAAAAGTTGACAGCAGCTAGGACCTGGCAAATATTTAATGCCCCAAAAGGCCAGCTTTCAACTTATACACAGGCCCTGGGGAAATGACTGCTACTTCCATCAAAAAATGGACTCTGACTGTGGCGAATCGCCCTGGCCGACAGAGGCCGCCATCCTGGAAATTGGAAGACTTCATTGGATTTCTCCAAAGCAGGACCTTAGAGAACTTACAGCCCCAAAGGCCAGCTTTAAACTTCTCCCCAGACCCTGGGGAAATGACTGCTTTTTCCCTCGGAAATTGGCCTCCCTTTGCCGCTACAACGCCTGGCCGACAGTGGGCAAAAAAGCTGGAATTGGGCAATTTTTAGTGGATTTCTCCAAAATGACACCTGCCAGTACTACGACCCTGCACGTCCATAGGGCCCTAAAGACCAGCTTTAATCTGACACCCAGACTCTGGGGAAATGACTTCTTTTTCCCTCGGAACATGGCCTACATTTGCGGCTACTACGCCTGGCCGACAATGGGCGACAAGCTGGAAATTGGCAATTTTTGAAGGATTTCTATATAAACGAAAGCTGCCAGCAACTAGGACCCTCCACGTCCTTAAAGCCCCAAAGGCCAGCTTTAAACTGACACCCAGACTCTGGGGAAATTACTTCTTTTTCCCACGGAAAATGGCCTCAGTTCTCAGCCACTGACCTTTGCCAACACATGGTGCCAAGCTAGAAATTGGCAACTTTGGCTGGATTTCTCCATAAACAAAATCTGACAGCAACTAGGACCTGGCAAATATTTAATGCCCCAAAAGGCCAGCTTTAAAGTTATACCCAGACCCTGGGGAAATGACGTCTTTTTCTCTCAGAAAATGGCCTTCATTTGCACCTTCCCCCCATGACTGACAAAGGGCGGCAAAGAAAAAACTGGCCAACTTTGCTGAATTTTTCCTAAACAAAAGCTGACAGCAGCTAGGTTCTGGCAAATATTTGATGCCCCAAAAGGCCAGCTTTAAACTTATACACAGGCCCGAGGGAAATGACTGCTTCTTCCATCAAAAAAATGGCCTCTGACTGTGCCTAATCATCCTGGCCGACTGAGGGCACCATTCTGGAAAGTGGCAGACTTTACTGGATTTCTCTAAAACCAAGGCTGCCAGCAAGCAGGACCTTAGAGAATTTACAGCCCCAAAGGCCAGCTTTAAACTTCTCCCCAGACCCTGGGAAAATGACTGCTTTTTCCCTCAGAAAAAGGCCTCCCTTTGCCGCTACTACGCCTGGCCAACAGTGGGCAAAAAGCTGGAATTGGGCAATTTTTGCTGGATTTCTCCAAAATGACACCTGCCAGTACTATCACCCTGCACGTCCATAGGGCCCCAAAGACCAGCTTTAATCTGAAACCCAGACCCTGGGAAAGTTACTTCTTTTTCCCTGGGAACATGGCCTACATTTGCGGCTACTACGCCTGGCCGACAGTGGGCGACAAGCTGGAAATTGGCAATTTTTGAAGGATGTCTATATAAACTAAAGCTGCCAGCAACCAGGACCATCCACGTCCTTAAAGCCCCAAAGGCCAGCTTTAAACTGACACCCAGACTCTGGGGAAATGACTTCTTTTTCCCACGGAAAATGGCCTCAGTTCTCAGCCATTGACCTTGGTTAACACAGGGCGTCAGGCTAGAAATTGGCCAACTTTGCTGGATTTCTCCTAAACAAAAGTTGACAGCAGCTAGGACCTGGCAAATATTTAATGCCCCAAAAGGCCAGCTTTCAACTTATACACAGGCCCTGGGGAAATGACTGCTACTTCCATCAAAAAATGGACTCTGACTGTGGCGAATCGCCCTGGCCGACAGAGGCCGCCATCCTGGAAATTGGAAGACTTCACTGGATTTCTCCAAAGCAGGACCTTAGAGAACTTACAGCCCCAAAGGCCAGCTTTAAACTTCTCCCCAGACCCTGGGGAAATGACTGCTTTTTCCCTCGGAAATTGGCCTCCCTTTGCCGCTACAACGCCTGGCCGACAGTGGGCAAAAAAGCTGGAATTGGGCAATTTTTAGTGGATTTCTCCAAAATGACACCTGCCAGTACTACGACCCTGCACGTCCATAGGGCCCTAAAGACCAGCTTTAATCTGACACCCAGACTCTGGGGAAATGACTTCTTTTTCCCTCGGAACATGGCCTACATTTGCGGCTACTACGCCTGGCCGACAATGGGCGACAAGCTGGAAATTGGCAATTTTTGAAGGATTTCTATATAAACGAAAGCTGCCAGCAACTAGGACCCTCCACGTCCTTAAAGCCCCAAAGGCCAGCTTTAAACTGACACCCAGACTCTGGGGAAATTACTTCTTTTTCCCACGGAAAATGGCCTCAGTTCTCAGCCACTGACCTTGGCCAACACATGGTGCCAAGCTAGAAATTGGCAACTTTGGCTGGATTTCTCCATAAACAAAATCTGACAGCAACTAGGACCTGGCAAATATTTAATGCCCCAAAAGGCCAGCTTTAAAGTTATACCCAGACCCTGGGGAAATGACGTCTTTTTCTCTCAGAAAATGGCCTTCATTTGCACCTTCCCCCCATGACTGACAAAGGGCGGCAAAGAAAAAACTGGCCAACTTTGCTGAATTTTTCCTAAACAAAAGCTGACAGCAGCTAGGTTCTGGCAAATATTTGATGCCCCAAAAGGCCAGCTTTAAACTTATACACAGGCCCGAGGGAAATGACTGCTTCTTCCATCAAAAAAATGGCCTCTGACTGTGCCTAATCATCCTGGCCGACTGAGGGCACCATTCTGGAAAGTGGCAGACTTTACTGGATTTCTCTAAAACCAAGGCTGCCAGCAAGCAGGACCTTAGAGAATTTACAGCCCCAAAGGCCAGCTTTAAACTTCTCCCCAGACCCTGGGAAAATGACTGCTTTTTCCCTCAGAAAAAGGCCTCCCTTTGCCGCTACTACGCCTGGCCAACAGTGGGCAAAAAGCTGGAATTGGGCAATTTTTGCTGGATTTCTCCAAAATGACACCTGCCAGTACTATCACCCTGCACGTCCATAGGGCCCCAAAGACCAGCTTTAATCTGAAACCCAGACCCTGGGAAAGTTACTTCTTTTTCCCTGGGAACATGGCCTACATTTGCGGCTACTACGCCTGGCCGACAGTGGGCGACAAGCTGGAAATTGGCAATTTTTGAAGGATGTCTATATAAACTAAAGCTGCCAGCAACCAGGACCATCCACGTCCTTAAAGCCCCAAAGGCCAGCTTTAAACTGACACCCAGACTCTGGGGAAATGACTTCTTTTTCCCACGGAAAATGGCCTCAGTTCTCAGCCATTGACCTTGGTTAACACAGGGCGTCAGGCTAGAAATTGGCCAACTTTGCTGGATTTCTCCTAAACAAAAGTTGACAGCAGCTAGGACCTGGCAAATATTTAATGCCCCAAAAGGCCAGCTTTCAACTTATACACAGGCCCTGGGGAAATGACTGCTACTTCCATCAAAAAATGGACTCTGACTGTGGCGAATCGCCCTGGCCGACAGAGGCCGCCATCCTGGAAATTGGAAGACTTCATTGGATTTCTCCAAAGCAGGACCTTAGAGAACTTACAGCCCCAAAGGCCAGCTTTAAACTTCTCCCCAGACCCTGGGGAAATGACTGCTTTTTCCCTCGGAAATTGGCCTCCCTTTGCCGCTACAACGCCTGGCCGACAGTGGGCAAAAAAGCTAGAATTGGGCAATTTTTAGTGGATTTCTCCAAAATGACACCTGCCCGTACTACGACCCTGCACGTCCATAGGGCCCTAAAGACCAGCTTTAATCTGACACCCAGACTCTGGGGAAATGACTTCTTTTTCCCTCGGAACATGGCCTACATTTGCGGCTACTACGCCTGGCCGACAATGGGCGACAAGCTGGAAATTGGCAATTTTTGAAGGATTTCTATATAAACTAAAGCTGCCAGCAACCAGGACCATCCACGTCCTTAAAGCCCCAAAGGCCAGCTTTAAACTGACACCCAGACTCTGGGGAAATTACTTCTTTTTCCCACGGAAAATGGCCTCAGTTCTCAGCCACTGACCTTTGCCAACACATGGTGCCAAGCTAGAAATTGGCAACTTTGGCTGGATTTCTCCATAAACAAAATCTGACAGCAACTAGGACCTGGCAAATATTTAATGCCCCAAAAGGCCAGCTTTAAAGTTATACCCAGACCCTGGGGAAATGACGTCTTTTTCTCTCAGAAAATGGCCTTCATTTGCACCTTCCCCCCATGACTGACAAAGGGCGGCAAAGAAAAAACTGGCCAACTTTGCTGAATTTTTCCTAAACAAAAGCTGACAGCAGCTAGGTTCTGGCAAATATTTGATGCCCCAAAAGGCCAGCTTTAAACTTATACACAGGCCCGAGGGAAATGACTGCTTCTTCCATCAAAAAAATGGCCTCCGACTGTGCCTAATCATCCTGGCCGACTGAGGGCACCATCCTGGAAAGTGGCAGACTTTACTGGATTTCTCCAAAACCAAGGCTGCCAGCAAGCAGGACCTTAGAGAATTTACAGCCCCAAAGGCCAGCTTTAAACTTCTCCCCAGACCCTGGGAAAATGACTGCTTTTTCCCTCAGAAAAAGGCCTCCCTTTGCCGCTACTACGCCTGGCCAACAGTGGGCAAAAAGCTGGAATTGGGCAATTTTTGCTGGATTTCTCCAAAATGACACCTGCCAGTACTATCACCCTGCACGTCCATAGGGCCCCAAAGACCAGCTTTAATCTGAAACCCAGACCCTGGGAAAGTTACTTCTTTTTCCCTGGGAACATGGCCTACATTTGCGGCTACTACGCCTGGCCGACAGTGGGCGACAAGCTGGAAATTGGCAATTTTTGAAGGATGTCTATATAAACTAAAGCTGCCAGCAACCAGGACCATCCACGTCCTTAAAGCCCCAAAGGCCAGCTTTAAACTGACACCCAGACTCTGGGGAAATGACTTCTTTTTCCCACGGAAAATGGCCTCAGTTCTCAGCCATTGACCTTGGTTAACACAGGGCGTCAGGCTAGAAATTGGCCAACTTTGCTGGATTTCTCCTAAACAAAAGTTGACAGCAGCTAGGACCTGGCAAATATTTAATGCCCCAAAAGGCCAGCTTTCAACTTATACACAGGCCCTGGGGAAATGACTGCTACTTCCATCAAAAAAGGGACTCTGACTGTGGCGAATCGCCCTGGCCGACAGAGGCCGCCATCCTGGAAATTGGAAGACTTTACTGGATTTCTCCAAAGCAGGACCTTAGAGAATTTACAGCCCCAAAGGCCAGCTTTAAACTTCTCCCCAGACCCTGGGGAAATGACTGCTTTTTCCCTCGGAAATTGGCCTCCCTTTGCCGCTACAACGCCTGGCCGACAGTGGGCAAAAAAGCTGGAATTGGGCAATTTTTAGTGGATTTCTCCAAAATGACACCTGCCAGTACTACGACCCTGCACGTCCATAGGGCCCTAAAGACCAGCTTTAATCTGACACCCAGACTCTGGGGAAATGACTTCTTTTTCCCTGGGAACATGGCCTACATTTGCGGCTACTACGCCTGGCCGACAATGGGCGACAAGCTGGAAATTGGCAATTTTTGAAGGATTTCTATATAAACGAAAGCTGCCAGCAACTAGGACCCTCCACGTCCTTAAAGCCCCAAAGGCCAGCTTTAAACTGACACCCAGACTCTGGGGAAATTACTTCTTTTTCCCACGGAAAATGGCCTCAGTTCTCAGCCACTGACCTTTGCCAACACATGGTGCCAAGCTAGAAATTGGCAACTTTGGCTGGATTTCTCCATAAACAAAATCTGACAGCAACTAGGACCTGGCAAATATTTAATGCCCCAAAAGGCCAGCTTTAAAGTTATACCCAGACCCTGGGGAAATGACGTCTTTTTCTCTCAGAAAATGGCCTTCATTTGCACCTTCCCCCCATGACTGACAAAGGGCGGCAAAGAAAAAACTGACCGACTTTGCTGAATTTTTCCTAAACAAAAGCTGACAGCAGCTAGGTTCTGGCAAATATTTGATGCCCCAAAAGGCCAGCTTTAAACTTATACACAGGCCCGAGGGAAATGACTGCTTCTTCCATCAAAAAAATGGCCTCCGACTGTGCCTAATCATCCTGGCCGACTGAGGGCACCATCCTGGAAAGTGGCAGACTTTACTGGATTTCTCCAAAACCAAGGCTGCCAGCAAGCAGGACCTTAGAGAATTTACAGCCCCAAAGGCCAGCTTTAAACTTCTCCCCAGACCCTGGGAAAATGACTGCTTTTTCCCTCAGAAAAAGGCCTCCCTTTGCCGCTACTACGCCTGGCCAACAGTGGGCAAAAAGCTGGAATTGGGCAATTTTTGCTGGATTTCTCCAAAATGACACCTGCCAGTACTATCACCCTGCACGTCCATAGGGCCCCAAAGACCAGCTTTAATCTGAAACCCAGACCCTGGGAAAGTTACTTCTTTTTCCCTCGGAACATGGCCTACATTTGCGGCTACTACGCCTGGCCGACAGTGGGCGACAAGCTGGAAATTGGCAATTTTTGAAGGATGTCTATATAAACTAAAGCTGCCAGCAACCAGGACCATCCACGTCCTTAAAGCCCCAAAGGCCAGCTTTAAACTGACACCCAGACTCTGGGGAAATGACTTCTTTTTCCCACGGAAAATGGCCTCAGTTCTCAGCCATTGACCTTGGTTAACACAGGGCGTCAGGCTAGAAATTGGCCAACTTTGCTGGATTTCTCCTAAACAAAAGTTGACAGCAGCTAGGACCTGGCAAATATTTAATGCCCCAAAAGGCCAGCTTTCAACTTATACACAGGCCCTGGGGAAATGACTGCTACTTCCATCAAAAAAGGGACTCTGACTGTGGCGAATTGCCCTGGCCGACAGAGGCCGCCATCCTGGAAATTGGCAGACTTTACTGGATTTCTCCAAAGCAGGACCTTAGAGAATTTACAGCCCCAAAGGCCAGCTTTAAACTTCTCCCCAGACCCTGGGGAAATGACTGCTTTTTCCCTCGGAAATTGGCCTCCCTTTGCCGCTACAACGCCTGGCCGACAGTGGGCAAAAAAGCTGGAATTGGGCAATTTTTAGTGGATTTCTCCAAAATGACACCTGCCAGTACTACGACCCTGCACGTCCATAGGGCCCTAAAGACCAGCTTTAATCTGACACCCAGACTCTGGGGAAATGACTTCTTTTTCCCTGGGAACATGGCCTACATTTGCGGCTACTACGCCTGGCCGACAATGGGCGACAAGCTGGAAATTGGCAATTTTTGAAGGATTTCTATATAAACGAAAGCTGCCAGCAACTAGGACCCTCCACGTCCTTAAAGCCCCAAAGGCCAGCTTTAAACTGACACCCAGACTCTGGGGAAATTACTTCTTTTTCCCACGGAAAATGGCCTCAGTTCTCAGCCACTGACCTTTGCCCACACATGGTGCCAAGCTAGAAATTGGCAACTTTGGCTGGATTTCTCCATAAACAAAATCTGACAGCAACTAGGACCTGGCAAATATTTAATGCCCCAAAAGGCCAGCTTTAAAGTTATACCCAGACCCTGGGGAAATGACGTCTTTTTCTCTCAGAAAATGGCCTTCATTTGCACCTTCCCCCCATGACTGACAAAGGGCGGCAAAGAAAAAACTGACCGACTTTGCTGAATTTTTCCTAAACAAAAGCTGACAGCAGCTAGGTTCTGGCAAATATTTGATGCCCCAAAAGGCCAGCTTTAAACTTATACACAGGCCCGAGGGAAATGACTGCTTCTTCCATCAAAAAAATGGCCTCCGACTGTGCCTAATCATCCTGGCCGACTGAGGGCACCATCCTGGAAAGTGGCAGACTTTACTGGATTTCTCCAAAACCAAGGCTGCCAGCAAGCAGGACCTTAGAGAATTTACAGCCCCAAAGGCCAGCTTTAAACTTCTCCCCAGACCCTGGGAAAATCACTTCTTTTTCCCTCGGAAATTGGCCTCCCTTTGCTGCTACTACGCCTGGCCGACAGTAGGCAAAAAGCTGGAAATGGGCAATTTTTGGTGGATTTCTCCAAAATGAGACCTGCCAGTACTATCACCCTGCACGTCCATAGGGCCCCAAAGACCAGCTTTAATCTGATACCCAGACCCTGAGGAAATTACTCCATTTTCCTATGTAGAAAGACCTCTGTGGCCTCTTGCACTGGCAGACCGTGTGGTGCCAAGCTAGAAATTTGCAAACTTTCCTGGAATCCTCCAAAACTGAGTCTGCCAGCAACTACGACCCTGCAAGTCCTTAGAGCCCAAACGGCCACCTCTGTGCTAATACACAGAGCTGGGGTAATACCTTCATCTTGGAATAGAAAATGGCCTCCATTTGCGGCCACAGTGCTTGGCAAACAGGGCGGTGCCAAGCTAGAAATTTGCAAACTTTGTTAGAATCCTCCAAAAACTAAAGCTACCAGCAACGAAGGACGCTGCAAGTCCTTAGAGCCCCAGATGCCACATTTAATCTGATACCCAGACTCCGAGGAAATTACTCCATTTTCCCATGGAAAATGGCCTCTGTTTGCGGCCACATGCACTGGCAGATCATGTGGTGCCAAGCTAGAAATTTGCAAACTTTCCTGGATTTCTCCAAAACTGAGTCTGCCAACAACTACGACCCTGCAAGTCCTCAGAGCTCCAATTGCCAAATCTGTGCTGATACACAGAGCTGGGGGTAATGACTTCATCTTCAAATGGAAAATGGCCTCCATTTGCAGCCACTCGCACTCACAGACAGGGCGCTGCCATGGTAGAAATTTGCAAACTTTGATGGAATCCTCCAAAAACTAAAGCTGCCAGCAACTAGGACCCTGCAAGTCCTTAGACCTCCAAAGGCCACCTCTGTGCTGTTACCCAAATGCCACCTTTAATCTGATACCCTGAGGAAATGACTTCTTTTACAATATAAACTGGCCTCTGTTTGTAGGGACTACCGTAAGCAGACAAGGCGGTGCCAAGACGGAAATTTGCAAACTTTGCTGGATTTCTCCAAAACTAAAGCTACCAGCAACTAGGACCCTGCAAGTCCTTAGAGCCCCAGATGCCACATTTAATCTGATACCCAGAGCCCTGGGGAAATTACTTCTTTTTCTATGGAAAAAGGCATCTGTTTGCAGCCACTCACCCTGGCAGACAGGGTGCTTCCAAGCCAGAAATTGGCAAACTTTGCTGTATTTCTCCAAAACTAAAGCTGCCAGCAACTAGGACCCTGCAAGTCCTTAGACCCCCAAATGCCACCCTTAATCTGATACCCAGACCCTGGGAAATAACTTCTTTTTCCCATGGAAAATGGCCTCCCTTTGATGCCAGTCGCACTGGCAGACAGTGGGGCACTAAGTGTGGAAATCCATAAAATTAGAGGATTTTGGGAAAGCTGCAAAGGCAAGCCTCAGAGACAGCAGAACTGTGATTAGAGCTAAGCAGTAGCCATAAGATTGGTCAGCAGAAAAACTACGTAAGAAGTAGAAATGTAAGGACAAATAGAATATTTGTCTCTTTATTAACGCTTGTCTACAATAACTCCCTAAGCTGCAGAAAAGTATATCTAGCAAGATATTAGGAAGTTTGAAGCTTAAAAATGGAGCTCTGTGCATCGTGTTTTAAGGCTTACAAGCAGGTATTGTATTCGAAATAAGCAAGCATTGTTTTAACCGACGGTACGTGTGCTAATCATGGTTGGATGGAACCACTGTCAATATGCTTTTGCTTTGTGTGATTGGTCAAAAAACTTATAAAGTAAGTTGTAACATTAAGTTCTTAGTCTGCTGCCTAGGATGGGAACTGATGGCATCTTCCCATTGTCATAATCATGTCGTGAGACTGATGCTGGAAAATAATAAAGCTCAAGTCGCGCTCCTAGCAGTCCCATCCTGTTCATGATTTGTACATAGCCCCTGGCTGGCGATACAAGGTACTTTGCCTTCTATTTATTTCCCAAAATAATACATATGCATAACCCCAGCACTTCCCATCTCTGTTTTGTATTAAAATGAGGTTATTAGTCTTTCACGTATGCACAATTCTTCTCTTGAATTGGGTCAGTGGTCCCAGGAATGAAGTCAGGAAGGTCTTTGTCAGGTCTCTGTGACCCTCTGGCATGATCCAAGGCCCTCTGCTTTGTGACGGATTGATATAGAGTCCAGGTGCTAGGCACTGTTCTACTGGTTTCAATATGTTCCTATTGTGAAAAACACCAATCACTTGTTTTTTTTTAATTTTAAATATTTAATAGTAATAAAATAGTTATAAAAACAGTAATACAATTAGAGCAATAATAATTTAGACAATTTGAATTAAGACAATATGAGACAATAAAAACAAAGAGTTACAGATGTCCGGGTACCTTTTTCTGGGCAGCACAAGCCCGAAAAAGGACACCCGTTAACAAAGGATTAACCCTTAAAAACAATAGCCTGTTGCATATTCATACACTTCAAGCATGATGCATAAATTCCATTCAAACACAGGATTCGGCCTGGTCATCGTCAACTTCTTCCTCCTAATCCTAACAGCGCCTTCGAGGTGGGAAGAAGTTCGTTTCTTCTGATAAGGGAGCAATAAATTCTTTTTCTCTGAAAGATTTAGGTGTCCTGTGGCTGCTATCTCGCTGCAAGTTCTTTCTTTAAAAAAAAGTATCCTACACAGCAGTTTCTATTTTAACAATTTTTATAACCTAAAACTATATTTAACACACTACTGAAGAGAATTAATACAGCATTACTTTCTAACACAACACATATAATATTCATTTTAATATTTGCGAAAAGCCAATCATAAAATACGCATTTTTCACACTATAATGGTTCCCTTGCTCCACTTCTTTCTACAAATGAGCTCATAATATAAGAATTAGCTTTAGCTTAAGCATCTAATAATCATTAACCTATCGCTGGTGTATCTAACTTCAATATGAATTGGTTCTAACCCTCAGCTAAAATTTTAACCCTTTAAAATCATGATTCAGTACTCCGCCGAGACGCTTTTCTTTCCCACTGTTGCCGCCACAGCGGGCCCAGGGAACAGCTCAGCTCCTGTCCAAAAGCTGTCAGTGCCCTACTCCAGCCTTCCTGCAGCTGGAGGCCACAGGCTGGACTGGGAAAATCAGCCACCTACAGAGAGCTGCTTTCCACCGGGGGCGGGCCCGGGATCGGGGGCGAGGCCGGCGCCGGAAGAAGGGTTCGGTTCCGGGCCGCGCGGCGTCATGGAGTCGCTGTGGCGGCTGAAGCGGTTTGACGCTTTTCCTAAGACCCTAGAAGATTTTCGGGTTAAGACGTGCGGGGGAGCGCTGGGTGAGCGGGGGCGCTGCGGGTGGTTGGGGAACCTTAGCGGGCCGGCGCTCTTCAGCGGCTCGGGGCGGCGGCGGTCGGGTTGCGGCCGGCTGACAGTGGTTCTCATCTCCCCGGCAGTGACGGCAGTTAGCGGGCTCATCATGGTGCTGCTTTTCTTCTCGGAGCTGCAGTACTACCTCACCAAGGAGGTAAGTACCGCCGATGGAGCGGACACGGCCCCAGTATCGCGGTGCTGCTTCCGACTTGCGGCGGGCAGCCCTTCAGGGCGGCCGGAGGGTCCTCGCCCCTGTCCCCGCCGGGCCGCCCCCTGGGCTGCCCAGGCAGCAGCTTCGCCCGGCATAGACCTGCGGTTCGCGGTATTTTTTTCTGCCCTGTCCGGTCGCCGCGGCGGTGGGAGCGGGCTGCCCTTCCCTGCCTGTGGCGTCCTGCTGGGACGGCGGTACGTCTCGCCGCCTGCGAGCAGCCATGCCATGTGAAGAAGGGAAAGCAAGCGCTGAAGCCCTGTTCCCTCCCCACGTTCGGAGATCCCCCAGTTATTTAACAGCATTGCAAATGGCATGCGCTGGGCTGTGCATGGCAGTGGCTCAGCTGTCTGGCAAACCTCTAATGTCTTAAAAATCAGCTCCTGAGCCACAGCACCAAGGGAAAAGGGCCTTTTGATTTGCTTACAAGTTAAATGGGACTGTTTTTCCTTTGTTCCCAGGTTCATCCAGAATTATACGTTGATAAATCAAGGGGAGATAAACTGAAGATCAATCTAGATGTTATTTTTCCACATATGCCTTGTGCTTGTGAGTAAGACTTCTGAATGGTGATGATAATTTTTGTCCTTGGCAGGGAGTCAAGACGCTCAGTGTGCCCATAACAAATGTATGTTTATAGATCACTTTCTTTGTGCACTGGTTTCAGATTTGAGCATTGATGCAATGGATGTAGCAGGAGAGCAGCAGCTGGATGTAGAGCACAATCTGTTTAAACAACGTTTGGATAAAGCTGGGAATCGTGTAACTCCAGAGGCTGAGAGACATGGTAAGATGCTGTTCTGCCTGTCCTGGGTGGATGCTCTGTTAGTCTTTCCACTGTATGCCTGTTCTGAGATTTGTGGAGACAAGGTGACAGCTGTAGAGTATTTAAATGCCACAAAGTCTTAAAATACCTTATAGCATGCAGATCTATTAAACTGCTCTTACACTCAGTACTTTTGCAAGAAAATCTTTTCCCAGTCCCCCTGTAACTATGATAAAGACCCATGGATACATTTGAGGAATAAAGTTACACTGTTGGTGGTCTTTTGGGATTAGAAATCAAGCCGTTGTTCTTGCAAAACTTGGCTTTAAATCCCGGGGGGTGCACAAATGGGACTATGTGGTTCAAAGAAAGAGCCTTTCTCTAGGGAAGGCTCCAGTGACTTAACCTTTAAGCCTAAACTTGCATTTTACTCCGTTAACTCTGTGCGTGTTAATGTACACCTGTGTAAATATATGGGAGTTGATCTATTGTTTGCAAGCTGTAATAAGTGATCCTTGGCTACATAAACCTCTCCTCTTCAGTTTTTGCATGTTATGACTCATCCTTTTTCTTTGATACCAACCAGAAAGGATTCTGACAAAGCGTTTTTCAGTCGCACAGTAATACTGTTTTGACTTTTCCTTTCCAAAACATGAGTTACTTATTCCCTTTTCTGGAAGTCAGTGTTGCTCTGAGTATCAACGTAACCAAATTTTTAGCTTTGTATCACTTTAGATTTAACATTTCTGTTGTTGACATTGAAAGGCTAAACTAAGCCAGGAGCTGAACAATTGGCAGGTACAAGGGTTTCTCTGGTTGTCATGGGAATGTGGTGATAGTGTTCTTACTGCTGCGTCACTTAGCAGCCACCACAGGTTGTGACTTTAAAAATTACTGTCTGGGGACAAAACCTATTCTACATGTTTTTCAGCAAGTCCTGTATCACTCATAATGTACTGGTTGGGTCTACTTAAGACACGCTTTAGCAAAGCCTTTATGCAAGTAATGTCTGATGCTTCAGCAAGGCTTACAGATAGCCAGTTCTTTCCACGGAGGCTGTTCTTGAGAGGACAAATACTATGCACCTTCTTGGTTTTACTCCACACCTCAGCAGGCTACATACATACCATTTTAGGTGGGTGTTGGGTGCAGGATGTGCAGTAGCACATTGTGTGTGCATAGAGTATTCATTCTGCATAGAGCAGAACAAGAGTACAAGACAGAGTTTCTAAATGTGCCTCATCACTTTGAATCCTGTTTTGTCTTAGAGCTGGGAAAAGAAGAAGAAAAAGTGTTTGATCCAAATTCTTTGGATGCTGATCGCTGCGAGAGCTGTTATGGGGCAGAATCAGAGGACCTTCGGTAACCTTTACACCTTTTTCCTATCTTCTTAGTGCTTGAATCCTGGTATGTCATATGCATATTTTTTTTTCCAAATGTCTATGAAGGTCTGTGCAATGAAATCCTGCTCTCAGGCACATGTTCAGTGGTAAGAGCTATTGTGGTTTGGCTATGCCTTTGGAAGCCGCACTCAAGATTGTTCAGAAGGTGCATCTGTAAGTTGTTTGGATTGTCTACATGCCTGTTTAAGCAGTACAAAAATTGTATCTCAGCAGGTGAGAGATTATCTGGGCTCGTTTGGTGTCCAGAGCAAAGGTGTTTAAATGATTTCACTGTAACGGAAGTTATCTTGACGTAAAACCTGGTTATGCCCTGGCCTTGCCTTCTTACTTCTGCTGCTGGCATTGTATCCTTACAGGAGCAAAGACCAGACATCTGTGGCTCATGCAAACAACAGGTGTCTTTTTGTATTTTTCATTCCTCAGAACTGGAAATTACTGTAAGAATATCTCCATGATAGTCCATATAGGTCCATATAGGATCTTGGCTATTTTTGGCTCAGTGATAACTTGGTTTTTCCCATCTGTCATGTTGTGTCCTTTCCCAGAGATGTTTTCATCTTGAGGTATTCATAACCGTTCCCTTCAACAGCAGGAATTTGTTCAACATGTCCACCAAAACGTGAAATCAAGGAAGAAACCTGTTTTTTTTTCTGGTAACTAAGGTATTGTCCACAGGTAGAAAAGTACAAAGAAAGTTTGCAGTTAAGCCCCCCTTTAGCCCAGTGTCTTGGCCTAAAAAGAGGAAAGGAGCAATAGAAACAGGCAGATGCTTTGTTCTCATGAGGAAGTTCCGAACTGCTTATAACTGGGGGACACTGATGTTGTTTTTGTGGCACATTTCTTTGCCAAGGGATGCCTTGGCTGTGTAAATGGCCAGGCAGAGCCCTCTTTGGACTCCAGTCCTGTATTCAAACAGCGTGCATCCTCACCTCCAAACCTCAAAAGGGACATCAAGAAGCTCATGCTCATTCAGGAGCGCTAGACCACTTTCCAAGGTCCAGTCCCCAATGTTTGTGTTGCTGCTTTGTTGAAGAAGAATCTGCCAAAGATTCAAGTCCTGAGCTGGAGCATCTCTTCTCAATGATAAAGATGATAAGACGGTGCTTGTGCTTTTTGCAGGTGTTGTAATACTTGTGACGATGTCAGAGAAGCATACAGGCGGCGAGGCTGGGCCTTCAAGAACCCAGATAGCATAGAGCAGTGCAAGAGGGAAGGGTTTAGCCAGAAAATGCAAGAGCAGAAGAATGAGGGCTGCCAAGTGTATGGTTTCCTAGAGGTCAACAAGGTGAGAGAGAGCTTTTGCTGTGAACCTGCTGCATGATGGTGAGGGCTGTGAAAAGGTAGAGTCGGGGGATTCTCCTTTTCCAGTTTTAGGTGCTTACAAGACTATAATAGAATAACCTCTGGGATCAGCAATGTCTTAGTGCTTGTCATGGGGTTCAGGAGGACAATCAGGAAGAGCAGTGGGAAAGAGGCTAATTCTGGTTTGTATTCTGTGGGCTGGTAGGAAGTCATGGCAGCTGGAGAAGTTTGCCTTTTCCTCCCACCTGGGTACCAAGTCTTTTTGCTGAGATTTCTGGAGGAGGAGAGGCAGCTTCTTTGAGCTTGAATTGTTCCACCTGCCCTTCTGGTTTTAAATCAGAGGCCACAAGTGGGTGCTGGAGATAGCAGTAACCAACAACTCGCCTGCAGAGGTGTTTGAGAGAGTGAAGTGTTATCTTCTTTAGAAAAACAGTGGAAGCAAGGCTCTTGGAGTTGGTTGTCAAGGCTGAAAATGCTCAGAGAGGTGGTTTGTGCAAATGCACCAGGTAACTATGTAACCTGTCATTTTGTGGCTTATGCCCACAAACAGAAGTTGCATACCCAAGTACCTTCTAGAAGAAGTCAGACCCAGGCTATATTTTTGTTTGTTTTTTAACTTCAAACTCAGTTGGTTTTTTTTTGGCGTGGTTTTTTTTTTTATACTCAATCCTTGTGTATTCTTCCTGGAGACCACAGTCTTTATTTCTAGAAAGTAGACCTTGTACTCTCATATCCAGACATTGTGATTTGAGCATTATCATAGGTATTTAACTGTTATGGGACCCTCTCTCACAATATATGATGAGCAGGAAGATTCCAAATTCTGGATGTAGGGATGGTCCAAGTGTGAGTGTCACTGCGGAAATTTTTGGGGCCTTTTTTTAGGCACTTGGAACTTCGCCCATCTTCATTCTCAACAGGTCTCCAGTTAACATAAAGCATAGGTTTGCCCAGGCATCAAAGATGTAATACAGTGTATGAGCTTGGAACATTCAAATCTTCCAAGGCAGAGTGCCTATGATTGCTAGTAAGTGTCAGGGAGGACTAGCACCTAATATCTATATCACTTTCAGAGTCCAGGATGAAATTTAGTTTGTCTTTTGAAGATTTTTGGGGGGTTGGGTTGTTTGGGGGGAGGGGGGGAGGTTAGTAGGTTAAGTGCTTTATTTTTGCATGCTCTTATTTTCATGGGTTTATACAATGGATCACTGCTGATTATATTGTTATAAGTGTTCACTCTCACTTTCTCCTCTCTTTTTCTTTGATACTGTTTTGTATTTTCTGAAGGACCAGTCAGTTCCCTACTTGGAGTTAATTCCTCCTTTTCTCATTTTTATGTCCACAAAATAATCTGGATCAAACAGCTGTTATCCACATCAGTGTTTAATTATGGATTTCAGCATCACTGCCTGTAATGAAAATGGGAAATTCATACCTCTCCTAGGATAATGTCTGCTGCTACTGTCACCTGTGGAAATGAGTCAGTTGGTGTCTGTCTTGTGTAAACAAAATCCTAAAAATCCAAACACCAGACAACTGCTTTGCTTACGTAGATTCAGACCACTTAATGAATGTGTACTGTCTCCTGCAGGTAGCTGGAAATTTTCACTTTGCACCAGGAAAAAGTTTTCAACAGTCTCATGTACATGGTAAAGTATTTTCTTTTCCTGTTTATTGGACCTTTTGGTTTCAAGTGTGTCTGACCATTTCCTTTTAATATCTTTGCATTACTGTCTGTAGTAACAACATCACTTCTTCAGTGAGGAGGACATTGTTGAAGTTTTGTTACAGTGGTTTCGAACTATCATGGACAAATAGAAAAGTGGTTTCTAGGGGTGCTGCCACATGAGTGTGGAGGAACTTGGTACAGAATATTTCTGGGCAGTCTCTCAGTTCTGCAAAACTTTGCTGCTTTGCAGTCAAACAACCTCAAGTAAAGTTTTCAATCCTGAACCTAACTACCAGTACGTTTAGAAGGGATATTTTCCTCTATTCATGAGGTTCAGAGTAAAATTATGTTGTGAAGGACTTCCTTTAGTATATTTATATATATAAATACAGCGTGGTGAGAACAATAGTCGTAGGTTACAAAATCATGGAATGGTTTGAGTTGGAAGGGACCTTTTAAGGCCATGTAGTCCAACCGCCCTGCAATGAGCAAGGACACCTTCCACTAGAGCAGGTTGCTAAGAGCCCAGTCCAGCCTGGCCTTCAATGTTCCCAGGGACTGAGTGTCTGCCAGCCCTCTGGGCAACCTGTGCAAATGCCTCATCACTTTCAACATATACAATTTCTTATATCCAGTCTGAATCTGCACTCTTTTAGTTTAAAAGCATTGTCCCTTGTCCTATCGCAACAAGCCTTATTAAAATGTCTGTTCCCATCTTTCTTACAGTTCCCTTTTGCTGTTAGAAGGGGCTCTTAGGTCTGCCCAGAGCCTTCTCCAGGCACTCCCAGCCTCTCTCCTTAGTTGAAATGCTCCAGCCCTTGGAGCATCTTTGTGTACTCGTGTAGACTTGCTCCAGCAGGTCCATGTCTTTCCTGTGCTGGGCATCCCAGAGCTGGAGGCATCTCTGCATGTGGGGTCTCACCTGAATGGAATAGAGGGGGAGTGTCCTCCCCCTCACCTGCTGCCCATGCTACTGGGAATGAACCCAATATGCAAGTGGTTTCTGGATTGCCAGTGATTATGGCCAGGTCATGTTAAGCTTCTCGTCCACTAACACCCCCAATTCCATCTCCCCTGGGCAGTTCTTGACTTGTTCATCCCCAGCCTGTATTGGTACCGGGGGTTGCTCTGAGCCAGGTGCAGCGCCTTCCACTTGGTCATGATGTTCACTGGCCCCACTTCTCAAGCTTGTACAGGTTCCTCTGGATGGCGTCCTGCCCCTCAAGCACATCAACCTTACTACTCAACTTGCTATTATCTGCACACAGGCTGAGGTGCCCTCAGTCTCACTGTCCATGTCATTGATGATGGTATTAAACAGTACTGCTCCTAATGTGGACCCCACTTATTCCAGGTCTTCATCTGTATATTGAGCCATTGGCCACTACCCTTTGCATATGATCATCCAACCAATTCCTTATCCAGTGAAGAGTCCATACATCAAATCTGTATTTTTTCCTTTTATCACTCCAGTTTAATCTGTACTGCTGAGGTTAAGGTCAGAGGAGAATGTGAATGTGCTTGGTGTGAGTAACTGCTGTATTTGGAGAACAACAGACAAACTTTTGAGCACAGAAGAAGTACTTTTGTACAAACAACAATAGTGAGAAAAGCCTGGTTTCCCCCATGATACTGATCATTTGTAACAAAAAAAAATATTTCATTATTGTGGCAAAACCTCCTTTGTGTGCTTGAACTATCATGCCAACAGCAGCCTTACTACAGCCAGAATCAACAAAGTCATGGCATATATGTTAAGGAGAAGCATCTCTGTATTACACCTCTCTGTAACAGACAGGAATACAGGCTGGCTGCCTCAGAGCAAGTACTTTGTGTACAGAGAGGTCAGGATAACTCTCTAATTCCATGTCCTCCAGAAATGCTGCACAGCTGAATTAAAATTCACTCAGAAAATACAGATAAAACCCAAAAGGGCTGTGTAGTTACTGCCAACCTCATCCACTCATCTGCTTGTTCCTGCTGGCTGTATCTGATGGCCTCCTCTTTGTCTATGGAAAAAGAATGTGGTTGCTTCCCACTCTCTCTTTGTCCCTCAGCATTTCATAGGCCTTTCCTATTCAGGGCTCAGGGGATATCTTTCCCTGCTGAAGGGTCTCAGCTTATGAAGCTGGTCATTTGTGAATGCCAGTCAACCTCTGAGTTTCCTTGCAGGATTTCTCTAAACCTCTTTCAGTTCAGCTCTGTCTGAAGGTACCAGACTGCATCCAGAATTGCAGTCCAGGCTAAGCATGAGAAGCAGTTGCCTAATGATTTTCTTCTTTTTGTTCTCTCTTGCTTTCCTAGTTATTTGTAATGTGGGATTTTCCTTTTTACCCAGACTTTTCCTTGGCAGTGTTTTCATGACACTAGCCAAAAACCAAGGAATTTTTCCAAACCCATAAGGAAAATGCACTGCTCAGAGCATGGTTGTTTTCTTGTACATGACTCACTGTAACCTTTCTTTCCAATCTTTTTCCTCCCTTTAATTACAGGTAAAGAATTTGACTAGTATTAGAGGACAGAGTTCTGTGAGATATTTCCAGAACTTGTATCTCATTTGGATCATAGTTCTAGACAAGAAGTTAAGTGCTTGTGGTGTTTGATTCTTCAGTAAGGTCTGCTTTAACATGCAGTCCTGTTAATACATTTAACAGAATGTCACACAGGATGAAGTTGAATGTCTAAGAGATGTCTGAATATTCCAAACTGTTGTTGAAAGTCACATTAACAATTCACTAAATAATTTTACTAGACCTACTTGATGCAGAACTCTAATGACTGACAGTATTTTTACTTTTCTTTCTATTCCCTACTGATATGAATCAGTATGAGGGTAAAGAATAGAGTAGTGTGGAAAGTTCAGTCCACTGCACCATTCTTCTTGCCTCCTATTGGAGTCTGTACAACGTTTGTACAGCTGATGGTTATTTTGAGGTGGCATTGCAATACTGAAGCTTGCATATCGGCTTTTCAGTTTTTTGCATTGTTTGTCTCTTATGCTGAAGTTCCTGTTGTATCATAAATCTCCAGCCAGGAAATGGGCATGGGCATCACTGTGACAGTCCCAAGGGTCCTATTAAGCAGCACTTTGTAGATCTGACTGCAGATGTAATCGTGATCTGAGCTTCTGAACTCTTGTTGTGTGCTTGGTGTTAACATCTGGAAACTGTAACTTCTTTCCTCGGGAGAAGCAAGTTGCAATGGCTTTATTTCAGAAAGTAGAATAAGAGGGGCTGACTCATGTGGCAGCAGTGTGTAAGGTCCAATTTTATTTCTGTTTAGTTCTTTATATATATTCAGTTATATATGTATTCAGTTATATATAATTTTATTTGCATAAGCTCTATGTTCTCAGCTCTCCATTAGAGGCTGAGCACTTTACTATTAGAGGTAGTATTTTATCTTAGTTTTCACCATTACTATGTTTTAGTGTGTATTGCTGCTCATTCCTAATCTCAGGTCATCAGAATTGTCCTGTCTAGTATGACTCACATGGCTGATCTTATGCCTTTTTGCCATCTAAAATGGTTAATTACCTATTATGCACTATTAGCTAGTGCATAAATACAATGCTTGAACTTCTTGGACAGGTACGCCATCTCTATTCTTCACATCCTGTGTTCCCTGATAATCTGAGCTGAACCTTTGGAAATGTGTTGCTTTGAAGCAAGCAGTGATGCTGCTTTTCATCCCAAGTTATTGAAAGCATTTAAAATTGGTCAATTTAGGCTTGCACCATGATGTGACAGCATCAGTGTCAGAGAAGACCCCCAACTCTGGAATGTCAAACTGGCTGCAAATGGTCATTTGTTTTTCAGTTGCACTAATAAATCCCAGATCATTAGGAGGAGGATTGAAAGAGATTGTGAGGAGGACTGAAGCACTTCCAATCAGAATTCTTAACACTGAAACTTGTAGTTTTGATTCTCCTGCTATGAGGGAGGTCAGAGTCAAACATTACTGATATTTACAGTCTTCTGTTTTAAGCAGCACAGCCTCAGACCCTGCTTATTCATTTGGTTCTTGCTGAGGTTGGAGTTGCTTCACTGTTGTCTGTTTAGACTTTGAATCCTAAACTGAGATTTTATGTTTGGGTCATGCAACATGCTGCAGATTTTGGTGAAGTTCTCTCTCACTTTTGCATCTGCAAGGACAGCCTCCAGCATCAGCTGGGCCTATTTATGACTCTAGTATTATATCTGTTTTCTTTTGCAGCAATTCAGACCTCCGGTCTGTCCTTCCTGTCTCAGAGGAAAGAGGAATGATTGGGTGATTTAGCTGTTTAACCTCTGAGATTTATGTTTCAGGGGCTGCTACCATGTCTGTCCGTGCCTCTATAGCAGCAGCCATCCCCTGCTTCATCTGCAGTAGTTGAGAGCGACTTTCCTGCCTGTGGAAACTTCACCTACCTAATGGTAGGCTCCTGAGGAGAGTGACATTATCTACATCATTTCCATCTTTCTTGCTCTGTTTCTTATAGTCAAGGGGAAAAGCTGAGGGTTCTCATTCCTCCTTTAGATTGTTTTTGGGCCACTCTGCTGCTGAGGTGCCATCATGTTGTCATGTTATGCCTTGCTTTTCTCTGTGAAGAGAAATGTGGCTTCACCATCATCAGTATTTTTTAGAGAAGACATTGCCCATCATGCTTTTTTGACAGCCAGAGAGCTTTTCAGGATTATTTAAAATGTCTCATTAGAGTCCTTCAATTCCTTAAAAAGAAGATGGTGTTGATGGCATCATTCAGGACATTCTGTCCTGAAGACACACTCTGAATGACTGTGACAATTTCTGTGGATGAAGCAGTCTGTGTGTGGTCCAAATTTTGTGGTTTTCTTACACCCTACAGGTCAGCTGGAGGAACAAAATTATCTTTGAAGATGCTGATTTTGAGAGATTACCATTTGTTTTCATCCTCTTTCGTGGTGATGGCTGTGGAAGGAAAAAACACAGGTTAGATGCTCTTTGCGATGATGATGGTCTTGGAAAAGGAGCCTTCTCCTTGGAGCCCCCAGGCTTTGCCTAGAAAGGTGTGAAGCTTTGTTAGCTCTCTAGGAGTCAGATCCACTGGTCAGTTGTACATCCTCATTAGTGTTCTGTTTATGTGTTTAACAAAGGGCTTCTTTCTTTCTCTCCTAGAGCTTGTTTGACAGCCAGAACCTGTTTGAACTCATCCTTGGACGCTGTGGATGACCCCAAATGGCCTCTCTTATTTTACATACTTGTTATTGTTTTGATTACTGAATTGTGAAAAGATACTGAGTCTTTGACTGCAGACTGGTTGTCATTTTTCAAGTCCCTTGGCACCTTCTCAGTGTCAGCCAAGAGCAAGTGACACTAACTCCTTTTTCTGCAGAGACTGCAGTCTCCTTCTCTGTTCCTTTCCTATAGCCCAAGTAGTTGTGGGCTCATTACTATTGCACAGGCCTCTACAGCTAGCATTTACTTATCTGAGTCTTCTCCTGCCCAACAACATACTTGAAAAAAATTGTGTGGGACTCAGTCTCCATCAGGACACCAGTTCAGTGTGGAGGAGATCCAAATCCTGTGATCACCTCTACACTATTCCTTCCATAAAGGAGGTGTGTATGAGCTCATTCTGGCTTTTGTCCCAAAGTAGTATCTGTTAGGGAACTATTTTTATCCCCATACTGAATACTGAACACTGAGAGTCTTACTTCATCCTCAGCATTGCTGAGGACTTTTTACCCTAGTGACCTCTTACCAGAGTTTGGTTGTCTTGGTGCTGAAAGATACAAGGTCTCACCCATTTATGGTGGACAAACTGTTTCCAAGTTATAACAAGTCTGTTTTGGAGACAACAAAAATGACATTTTCATTTGTCACTTCACTATCATCCATCAGATCTCAAGTTGTACCAGTTGTTGGGAATGCTTAACATTTGTCAAGTAGCCCTTTGGAGCAGCCTTTCCTTCTCCATGCCAAAAATCATGCTATTGTAGAAGCCCCAGCAGAGATATAGCTGAGAGGATCAAATTCCTGTGGGAAGCATTCAGAGGCCCATATAACTATAAGGCCCTGTAAGTCTATGACAGTTACTGATTAGTGTTAAATGTATATATTGCTCAGTGTTGAATACAAATGAACAAGCTTTTGAAACAAACAAGAAAGGAGTTTACTTAACCTGCCTTGAGATATGCTGTTAAAACATATGTTTCCCTGCCCCCAGTCTTTCCTGGTATTCACCTTTGTCAAGATCTTGCAACAGAATGAACAAAATCAGCCTCTTGATTTGTTATTTCTTCTGTGCATCAAGCGGGATGAAAGTAGCACAGGATTGATTAAGAATAAAGAACCTATTACACAGCTTTGAATGATAATATGTTGTAAATACAAACCTTGAGTGCATTTCTGAATAGCTTTGCTCCTAAAATTATCTCTCTTATCTTATGACTGAAAAATAATCTAAATATAACCAATATTGTTGTTTGGCATGCTGCTTTGGTGTTCACTTAACATAAATGCACATCCCCCCTGTGTTTTTCCTTTTGGGGATTAATTACTGCATTTTGAGCTCTCTGTTACACTTTAAATGATTGCTTGACCATATATCAGTCCTTTAGCTGTCTAGGGGGTGATTTTATATGGCCTAGAAAGTACACAAGCGCAGATGTTTCTCTTCCCCTTTTTGGTAGGAACTTTAAATACTACTCTACCTGAATCTCTTTGTAAGTATATTCTTAAGAGAGCATTTATCTTTTCTATTCTACTTTACTTGTTTTCCCAGTACATGCTGTTGAGATTAGGTGTTACTGTATCCTTTTTTTTCCTCTGAAATACAGAACTAACATGATTTTTGTTATTTGCTGCGCCCATAAATCTCCTTTGGAAGGAACTGTTAATCTAGGCTGGGATTTGAGAAGGTTTCCTGGAAGCTAATAGGACAGCTGTGCCAGGTCATTCTTCTGTGGTAAACGAGGTGGAAAAGGTGGAGAATCCTGTCTTAAATTATTTTAGTATCCCCACGTTGGAGATAATGTTTTAGTTAATGTTTAACTGCACTGTGCAGCTAATGTGCTTGAGGGGAATGTGCCAATACGTTAGAGCAACTTCTGCTTTTTCAAGTCAGATGAGAGAATTATCTCACTTATTCTCACTTGTACAGCATGTTAGAGAATATTTCCTGAAAATTCATGTACCAAGCCAGCTTATCTGTGAGTCATTTGTAGGAACTTTTACAAGGGTTAGTAAACCATTGGATTATTCTATGGGTAATCAAGGCAGTTGCAGGTTGACTGGTGTTTCAAGTCAGTAGCATCTGCCAGAGGGCTTAGACTCTCAGCTTTGCTTAGCTGCAGCATTTTCTGTGTTGCTCCCTGCCTCATTCCCCTCTTCTCAACACATCTTAATGCCACTTCCATCTTCCTGCCACTGTGCTCCTGTAAGATACTTTCCTCCATAAAATTCGTGCCCACTTTGAAAAATGTGTCCTATCTCACCTTGGAGCAATGTGTTTGGGTGGCAGTCTTTGGTTTTTCGGAACTTTCACATGTTTATTGACAGAGTCCTGAATGGCAGTAAGTGCTGTTAATCCTCTTTTAGGGGTTAAGAACTGAGTTTTGTGAAGTCCAAGGAGGCTTTGTGATTGTCCCGGTCAGAAATGCAGGATGGGGTGAATTCTTCAGATAGACAACATTAGTTGAAACTGTGTTACTAAAACCATGAACAAATCTTGGTTCTATAAAGCAGACAGAGTTCTTCACAAACTTAAGATGTTTAGCAAGTATCTTTATTTTGCCTGTTAGTTGTGGTTAAAGAAATGAAAAAATGTGTTTGTTTCTTCAGAAATAAGAGTCTTTGGTCCTAGCAGACAGTTCTCTTTTGTTCTCTTTTCTTGTCCTGTTCCTTATCTTAGCAGGCTAAATAGCCTGCTGGTTTATGTTAAGCTAAACATGTATCTGCAGTGTAGAGTATGCACATACGTGCTTAGCATAATCATCAGTGATCAAGGAGAAACAAACCTGCAGGATGGTGAAAGGCTCTTAGAAACTGAACAGCTCTACTGCAGAGTTGTAAATCACTTACTGGAGGGGAGTTTTATAAAAACTACTTAGTTGTGGAAAGCGTAGCAGAGCACTCCGGAGACATTTTTTTTCAGTAGCCGTAACTATTAAAAGGAGTCACATACAATGTAAATCTAGTGTAACATGTTAGTTAATGTCTGGTCCTTCTCAAGTGATGCCCTGGGATTTCTCTGGTACTGTGCTATTCATGTAAGTTTTGTCATGCTCACTAGTCCTCAGTACAACTTCACATGTACCAGTACATGTGACTACCCAAATGATAAATCTGATAAACAACATAATCCTGCAAAGGGTTCTAGGAGCACAGCTACCATGAGGATCATCCCTCTGCCTCTCTGTGCATCACTGTGCCAGTGCAGCTGTGGGATTGACCTTACTTTGGAACTGTTCTGACTGGAAGAATAGCCTCAGATAAAGCAAGACTTGCATTTCACCCTTTTACAGACTCAGATGGCTCATGACTGAAAGGTGGGTGGGATAGGAATGAGCTGAGGGACCGAAAGATGGTGTGACAAAGGAAGTTTTATTCCTTTGGTGTTATGAAATCATAGAATATTCTGAGATAGAAGGGACCCACAAGGATAATCACGTAGGTCCAGTTTAAATGCAGACCCATCATAGCCAGGATCTCTGTGGAACTTTGTTATAACTGAGGGTTAGCCAGCTAGTGTCTGTAGAAGACAGCAAGGCTTGATGTTTCACTGGCAGCTAAGCCACTGAACTCTTGACTTAAGTGCAAATAATAAGTGCAGCATGAAACAGCCTAGTGTTGCTGGTAACTGTTAAGAAGAATAGCATAGCATAATGCCAAGGCCACTTCTCCTTTCTTTCCTTCCCCTGCCCACCATCACATATACTTCCAAATTTTTACTAGGAATTTCTTTTTTAAAGTTCATTGATACCGTTGTCAGCACACAAACACAAACCTGTGTTCTGTCACTGTGCTAGTGGCAGTGACAGGTCTGCACTCCAGTCAGAGATAGCAAAACAAATATCTTAAGCCAGTGCATCTCTGAGCTCTTTGAAATGCAGAACCATTGCCTTAACTCCAAGTACCACAGCCTAGTCTCTGGGCATTTAGTTGCAAGAAGACCTCTCCCTTCATCAGAGCCTTAGGAGGAGTGTACTTTAGCATTTCCTTTTTTAACTGTACATTCTCTATTTTTCATACCTGTCTCTTTAGGTTTAGTAAGGGTTTTATATAAATACAAGTACAGCTTCTGGTGGTTTACTGAAAAATGTTAATTGAAAAAAAAGAGTTCACAGCACACTCAAGTAAATGTTTTAAAGGAGAGGCTAGTTCAAATCAGATCTTTAGCTTTGCAGCTGTTGAGGTTTGCTACTGTCCAAACACCAGGCACCCACAAAAGTTATTTGCTCACCCTCTCTTGTTCTCAGCTGGGTAGAGAGGGAAAAAAAAAACTAAGAGCTCCTGAGTTGAGAGGAGGACTGAGAGAAAACACTCTTAAGGGCAAAACAGGTTCAACTCTAAAGATATTAAGTAATTTTCTTATTAACAGAGTCAGAGGAAGATAATGAGAAGTAAAATAAGACTTTAAACCAGCTTTTTCCGTCCCCAGCTGTTCCCTCTTTCCCACTGACTGTGCAGGGAGACAGGACATGTTGGTTTTGATCAGTTCATTACCTGAGATATTTTTCTTTTTGCTCAGGGAGCGAAGTCTTTCTTCTGCTGTGGCATAAATCCCTCCCACGGACAAACAGTCTTCCCGAAACTATTGTGGCATGTCCCTTGTCCATGGGGTGCAGTCCCCTAAGTTTGAGTTTGGAAGCAAGGGCCCTCTATCTCTGGAAGCAGGGACCTTTGCTCTCCATTTGGGTCTCCCACTGGATCACAGCTTTCTCTGGCATCCACCCGCTCTGGCATGAGCACTTTTTCCATGGGCTGCACATGGATCATGGATCTCTGCATCCCCCATGAACTTCGTGCCTCACATGGGGACAGTTTGTTTCACCATAGTCCCTCATCATGGCTTGCAGAGTAATCTTGGCTTTGACACTTGGAGCACCTCTTCCCCCTCTTTTTCCACTGACCTTGGTGTTGCCCTGTTTTTCTCCCTCACATGTGCTCACCTCCTCCTCTTCTCTGACTAGAAGTCAGACTGCTGCTCATAGGTACTTTTGATAACGAGTTCTGCTAATCCAGAGATTCCTACTGCAGCTCCCGCAGCTCAGAGAGGTCGATCTCGTCTAGGTTCTGTGCCAGAGAGTCTCTCACCATATTTCTGCTGCTGGCCACGCAGCCCTGCCACCACCAAGCGGGCAGCGACAGCCTCCACGGCACCAGTGCTATTTAACACCTCTCTTCCAGCAGGGTGCTGGGAAGGAGAAGCTGCTGCCGCTGCCCCTGCCCTTCTTCCCACAGCAGGGCTGGCTGGGTGTGGCCAGGCAGTGGAGGCTTGCCAAGTGCCACGCCAGGATGGCAGCAGCCGTGGCGCTGCACCACCCCTGGAGAAAACTGTGTGCATGCTGTTTCAATTTTTCTTCTTTACTATGTCATCACAGAGGCATTACCAACCTCTCTAATTGGGCCAACAGCATGTCCATCTCCAGAGCCATCAGAGATTGGCTCTGTTGGACATGGTGGAGGTTTCTAGCAGCTTCTCACAGAAACTACTCCTGTGGTCCTCCCTCACTACCAAAAACCAGGCTGTGCCAAATCAACACAGCAGTTTGTCTTGTGCTAGGATCTCAAGGGAGCAGCATTTCTAATCTTTGTTAATAATGTAGCAAAACTTGGTGATGTGACTCCATTAGCTCCTAAAGTAATAGCCCACGATTATTGAACTGTGTTTTACTTTGCTAAATTGAAAGGTGAAGTCTGCCTTCCTGAGCACATGAATTTACCTGTTAGAATGGTCACAGCCTCTGGCTTCTTTGAGTTGATTGTATGACTGGATAAACCTGGTGGGAGCGATACTGAAATGGAGTTTGCAATTTGGATTTTCAGCCTGAGACTGATGCTCCTGGTATTGCATAAAGTCATTTAAGCAGCAAACTAGAAGATATCCATTGCCTCCCACAGATTGTAAAGATAAGCATGTATATATTGATTGTCATCATAGTTATAGCAGTACCTTACCTACTCCAATGCGTATGAAAGATAATTGACTAAGCCATCAAAAGAGTATTCGTAGTACAAAAAGAAGGGGAAGATGTTGGAATCCAAAATGCAGGGAACTCTCAGAACTTTGAGCCTGTAAGCCAAAGCTTAGAATTAAACACAGGATTTGATCTGAGACCCTGGAAAAGGTTTCCAAACTTAGGTGCTGGAAGCAAGAATGTGGATTTATAGTTTACAGCAGAGACACATTAAGCTAAATAAAAAAAAGTTTAGAGTTTAGAGTTTTTAGAAAAACTAAAAGTAGTTACAAAGGTAAACAAGAGGTTTAGAATGCAGTACTGTAGGTTTATATGTCATAACATGATTGGCTAAGAAAGTTTACATGAGTTCATAAGACACAATATTTAAGGATTGGGTCAAAAACATAAATATCCCACTACCATACATAATTGTTTGTAGTGTTTTATTGGTCAATAAATCCTTAAAAAGTCTTGTAACTAGAAGTCTTGTGACCTTCTGAACCATGTAGTGAAGATGTGAGCCAAACTAACCCTTCCTGCCTATGTAGAAGATAAGAAAAATAAATCGCATAATCTAAAAAACTCAGAGGTACTTTCTCTAACTCATTCAAAACTCCTTCAAAAATTCCCATACCATATCTCTGCCAGATCCCTTCTAGGCGTGTGTGGTGCTGCCAGCATTGTCACATTGCTATATGTGGGAAGGGCAGAGATGGGGCAGGCCAAATTCCCAAATCCCAATACTGGTGACAGTCACTGTGGCCCTACTAGTGGTTTGTAAATACCCTGCTCGGACCATTCCTGCAAAGACTTTTCCTTTCCTAGTATGTTCTCTGGGCAGCAGTAGCAAGGCTGATCGGCAGAGTACTGAGAGTTACTAAGATGTTGATGATTTTTAAGGGCACTTGCATGTTATATTAAAGCATGTGCTCTGCTCATTTGTTAGTTTAGATCTGTTGTGCCTTTGTGTTTTATAGTAGTGAGAGAAGTTATGTGTAGCTAACAGCAAAGCTTTCTTTTCTGGCCTCTGGGATCTTGTTTTTGCCCTAGATGAAGAATACATGCAGGTGAGGACTGAATACCTAATCTGAAGTAACTCCAAATTAAATTTACTTTCTTTCATTCTAGCAGTGGCTCTGTGTAAGGATTGGTATTACAGCAGTTTTATCTGTCACACACCCTACTATGCAAGCAAGAGAGAAACCCAGGCAATTTTCTTGCCATTTTAGATTGTGATGGAAATGAAAGGAGCTGCCTTATTGCTAGAATATGGGAGAGAGATATTATTGCTATGACAATGTGAGCTATATTGTTAACTATTTTTCTATTACAGTTCACGATCTGCAGAGCTTCGGACTTGATAATGTAAGTGTTCCTAAGGCAGTGTTCTAGTTCTTTTAGTCTATTTTCCTTCTGGATTTCCCTCCCATTGCCACATTGAGATCCTAGACTCCTGCAGATTTGGCTTAATGGGTCTAAGCAGAACCTGGGTCCTCCTTTAACAGAGGGTTCTGAAATACATTCTATGACATTTGCATGCTGCTTGGCAAGCCTGTGCCTCTCTTCCTGAGCCCTGCCTTTTTCCTTAATCTATACTTCACAGTTTCTTAAGGTTGATATTGTCACAACTGCTTCTGGATCTGTTGGAGTTTACCTTGTGCTGGGAGGAAAGTAGACGATGCTCATATTTATTCCTCCCAGGCAGCTGGTAGCATGTGCTTCTATTGCAAGGAAAGGAGTGGGTGGGAGAGCCTGCTCTGTAGATGGGGGGAAAGGGCACTGAGACCTGTGGATTTCCAGCAGGAGGAGGAGAAATTCCTTGGTTTGAAATCTCCTAGGAATAAAAAAGAAGAGCAAATGTTTTGGAGTTTACTGTTGGGATGCACAGAGAAAAGGAGCACCTGTCTCCATTCTAGAGCCACGCTCAGAAAAATATACCAACAATGACCTTCAGGCCCTTTACCTTACCTCTCATGTGCTGTGCGGCTATTTGAATTATTAGCATTTCCATTTCAGATCAATATGACGCACTATATCAAACATCTCTCATTTGGAAGGGATTATCCAGGCATTGTGAACCCTCTGGATGGGACAGCCGTCACTGCACAGCAAGGTAAAAGACAGCTGAAAGAAGTCTCTTTTTAAGTGTCTGTATTAATAAGTGTTAGAAGAGAACAGGAACAAAGTTCTCAGTTTCAACAAAATCCCTGACAGTGTTATGTGAAATGTGACTCCTCCACCTTGTGCTCTTTCTGGACCAGCTGTCTCCATTCACCCGGAAGAAATCTGCCAACATGTTTGGATTCTGTGACCTTTCTGAAAGGTATCTGTCCTGGTTCAGGGCAAATTTGGGAGAGAACCCCCAAAGGGCTCCTCTAGGAAAGGAGATTCAGTCGCCCCTCCCCCCAACCGGTCCGGGAGAAAATACCTCCTTGGAGAAAAGTGGAAAAAAACTGTTTATTAAACAATAAAACCTAAACAATATTAAATAATAAAACCCCTTGCTGCTCCAAAAGAGATGACAAACCCAGAAAGTCCCCTCCCCAGATTCCAGTTCAGCTCACTCAGTCCCTTATCAGTCCCTCCGGCACTGGAAATGCCGTGGCCCAGGCCCAGCCTGGTGGCCACTGATGCGAGCTGCTGGTGCTTTTATGGTTGTTCAGTCCAGAGCAGGTGTGAACAGGTCCAAAAAAAGGGAAAAAAAAAGAAAAAAAACCACAGTCCAGGGAACTTCTTTGCCTCAGCTAGCTAAACTAACTAAAAGCAAAAAAAAAGAGAGCCCTGTCCCACCGTCTGTTCATCCGCAGATAACACAGTCCAGGAGCAGGAATGTGTAGGAGTGGGTTCAGTGTCTGAAAACAAACTGCGCGCCTCCTCTCCCCCCCTCAATCTTTGGAACAAGTCTTAAAGGTGCAAAACTTATTATTCAACATAAGCAGAACAAGACGACTGGGGATAAAAGTATCATATAGTCAACCCAGGACAGTGTCTCTGTTCAGCATTCATGAATGCACAACAGCAGGTATAGTGTGTCATTATTAAGATATAGTTCAAGGAGAGCTCTGTCTAACTACTACATACAGTGAGAGAGAACCAAAAGATGCAGCATAGACAAAAAAGGCCTAATAGGTAGTTGCTGGAGAGCTGTGGTGTCTGCCTGACCTTAACATACCCAAGAGTAAGAGCTTGAAAAGCTGCAGTGAAGTTGAAATATTGCTGATCTTTTCTAGATAGCTCCAGGTTTGCTGGCTTGAGAGACAGTTTTTTCTTCCTCCTCCTGCTGTGCTTAAGTTTATTTCCACAAGCTTGCTTTTCTATGAAAGGTCCTTTACATGCCACTGCAGAGTTTCTTATTTTAGATCCACTGAAGTCTGAATAGTTTGTCTTTGGAGGTAGTTGGAGCTGTATGTAATAAAGCTTGGAGAAAGAAGTAGTTTACTTTGAAGTGGTGATAAGATTGTTAGTCCTACCTGAATCTGTTCTTTAAAGTTTTCTACCATTGATTTTGATCCTTGTTCCCAAATCAGAGGATGGCATTTGAAAAAAAGTACAAAAAAATTAAAAGGTATCATAATGTTCAATATGATTATGATGCTGTAGTTTTTCTGTGGAGTAACAAACTATCTGAGAGGGAGGACCTGTAGCTGACTGGTAAATTTCTGCATAAGCTCAAGCTTTTCATCTTGAGCCTCTGGGAAATCTACCTCAGTCGGTAAATTCTTGAAGAATTTGTTCTGAAGACATGCTCCAGTAAAGAAGTAAAAGCAGTAGATTGCAGGTCAAATTTATGTTTATTGCAGCTAAAGATACCATATGCAAGAATTACTTCTGCTGTAGAAATTGATGGATAGTCTTCTCTAGGGAATTTCACAGAAAATAGTTTTTTTCTTGCATTGTGTTATCCTTAAGAGAACTGAAGGAGCAGGCTGGTCTGAGGGAACAGAAGGGGTTTTTCTATTTTTTCTTCATTGGTCCAAATCTTCCTTTTCATCTTCTGATACAATAAATGCCATGCTTCTACAGGAATAAACTGCAGTGTTTATTGAAGTTGATCCTCATTTAGACCTAAGTTTTCTTAGGGCTGTGTTGTTAAGAAATTTTCCTGGACTACAATTGAGTTTGCAAGAAGTTTTACTGCTAAAGCTATAGCAAGTTTGTAGAAGCTTTTCTATTTTTTCAAAGCCAAAATGCCATGAGTTTTGGTTTTGATTGGAGCAGAAATGAAATTCACTCTGGCAAAAGGAAGACACATTTCAGACATTAACTTTACTGTCCTTGAAAACCTCCAGCAGCTGGTGTGCAGAAAGATGTTCCCGGACAAGCTGAACAAAACTAGTTTGTGTCTACCTGACCTGTCAGTGAAAAGCTTCCAGCTTATGGCTTTATATTAATTGTGTCTCTCCCTGTCTTTGCTTATAGCTTCCATGATGTTTCAATATTTTGTGAAAGTGGTCCCCACTGTGTATAGGAAAGTAGATGGTGAAGTAAGTACCTTTTTCCCTGCTACTTTGACAAGTGAAAGCCTTCACTTTCTCCTCATATTCTTGATGCTGACAGTAACTGTGGATCCAGATGGATTGCCAGATGTGTACCAGGGGCTGTATTGTACATTTAGTACTTGGAACCCCCTAGTGTGGAATTTGGTAAAGAAACCTGGATATCTTTCTCCACTTGGATTGTAATTTGTGTCAGATAACTTAGTAGCAATGATAGAACATAATTTCATTTTACAGAAACCCAGTTTAATTGCTCTAAGAATAGGGCTAGTATGAACAACATGTAGAAAAATGGCAGGGCACAGAAGAATGCTGAAGAGTGATCTTCATTTATGTGAAGACAGGCTATCTCTGTCTTTCTCTGCTCTCCTGCCTGTATGCATTATTTTCCTTTTTCTCACTCTTGATTATTTATGGCTTTCTGCTATCAGTGCTGTCTCCTGAAGCATGCTTAACAGGACTGCATTTTGGTCCTGCAGAGGATGACATAGACTCAGAGTTGAGAGGGACAGCTTATGCTATTGTGTGCCAGCAGAGACCACATAGTTCAGCCTGGGTGTTATGCTTCCCTCATACTATGGGCTAGCTGCAGCTTTAATTGGTAGCCTATAGTAAAAATAGACCTGATAGCAAATACCTGATCCTGATAGAGCTCTTCATGACTCTTTCTAACCACTGTCGGATTGCCCACAGGGGCAGGGCTACACTGATGTGGTTCACTGAACTCATGTTTTCGTAGCCTTTCCTATTCTGTGTTGGCAAAACAATGTTTGGTGTGTTTTTTTCCTGGTAGGTGGTAAGAACTAACCAGTTCTCAGTTACACGACATGAGAAAATAGCAAATGGGCTTCTGGGAGACCAGGGTCTGCCCGGTGTCTTTGTGCTGTATGAGCTTTCACCCATGATGGTGAAGCTGACAGAGAAACACAGGTAAGAGACATTTCATTCTATTTTGTTCATCCTTCGCTGATTTTGTAATTTTGCATAGCTCGAAACTTCATTGTCATTTAGACATGATGGTGCAAATGCCTGAAATTCATCCAAGCCCCTTCCCAGCCAGTGAAAAGGAAGAGGTGCTCACCGGTGCCTTTCCTCTCCCTGTGAGCTGTGGTCTGGGTTTTTTCTGTTACTATGTATCAAGGTGGAAAAGGAAAGTGGTGCAAGGAGCAGAAGTGTGATATAATGGTTCTTGGTTCAGACTTCATATGGGAAGACTAGATTTACAGATCATACCCATTTTACCAACAGCACCCACACAGTCCAACTGGTTCCTTAGTTTGTATTTGCTATAGCTTTTCTACATCTTCCAGCCAGTGTGGAACCTCCTCTTCTCTCTGGGTTAATGGCTGGCAATGCGTCTGCAGGGGAAGGGAAGGGGCTGTACCTGTCTAGTCTTTGAGGTTCATAATGGGGGGCAGAAAATAGCTATATCTTAAACTGTACTAACATATGCTTAGTATTTAATTACTGTGTTATGTGACCCTCCAGTGCATTCTCACTGGGTAGGAATGAATACTGTCTTAGAGATTAAAAGTCCATCTTTCAAATTTATAAATTCAGTAATTCCTCTTAGTGCTGATGACTAAAAGTTGCAGTGACAAACTCCATTCTGTAGCCAATAGGGGTTAATTAATTCTTTAATTTAAGAATTGTTAGCTATGAATATTTAGGTAATGCATACTTATATAGTCTGATGAATATTATTAGAATTATTAGTTAATTGTTACATACCCAACATTGGTATCTGAGCTCATATTGGTTGTTCAAATTCTAGGTCCTTTACTCACTTTCTCACTGGAGTTTGTGCCATTGTTGGAGGCATATTTACAGGTATTGCACCTTTCAATCATTTTGCTTTCTAAAGTGTAAACATTTACTATCTTACTCTTTCTGCAGTCTGCATGTCTAGTAATAAATCCTTGTTTGATTAAGGGAGATTATTTCAGCCCTTGGGAAGTGATACATGTTCTGCAGAGCCACAGGAGTGGCATCAGACTGTAGCTAGCACTGGAGGTTTACAAGATGCTGTAGATAATGTAGACCTATTACAGCATTTCATTTCATTAGACCTGTAGACCTGTCATAATATTTCATTTTGATGCTCTGCAGGACATTTTGTTTCCTAACAAAGCTGTTCTTCACAGACCATATGAAAGTGTCTGTACTTGCATTCTTGGCCAGCTTGGGTCTGTAAGTAGATAGTTGTTTTCATGTGGAATCAACGCCAGTTAAGTCTCTGAACCCAGGTTGCCATGGGCATAATATATATCTGAGAGACATCAAGCTGCTCCCAGACATAGGAGCTCCAGCTACTATTCTGCAAGGACTAGATGGGGTCTTGTGAGGCTCAGACGCTCCTGCAGATACATCTGAGTATCTGCACTTCACTCTCAGTGCTGGCATCTGGAAAAGCTAATCAGTATCTGCTCAGCTCTGTGCATGGGAGCAGCCTTGGTGCAGCTGTGCTCTCCAGGTAGTAGTCCAGGGTGCTCATAGTTGCACATGTGGGTGTTAAGGGCCAGCCTGAAGATGTGGTGAAGGACCTTAGAAACCAGTTTCTGTGTCACATAACATCTGTATCAAATACCTATAACATCATACCTTTATCTGCAAGATTTTCCCATCATCCACGGTGTCACAGTGCTCAATTAATCTGATACTGTTAAACAGAATTTCTGTCTGCAATAAATTTTATCCTATTCATCTCTCTGGTATGAAAAGTCATTCAGAAATTACTTTCATGACAAATTCAAGTGCCCCTTAGCACTGACTGGGTTTGGCAGCCAATTCATGTTTCTGCCATACACCATGCTCAGACTCTCTGTATTCTAGAGATCAAATCAACTAGAGGCCAATAAGGTTAATTACTTGTACCAGCAGTAGCATGGCCAACAGGACCGGGGCAGTGACTGTCCCCCACTGCACACTGGTGCTGTACCTTGAATCCTGGGTTCAGTTCTGGACCCTTCATGACGAGCAAGACATTGAGGTGCTGCAGCAAGTCCAGAGAAGAGAATGGAGTTGTGGAAGGAGCTGGAACGTAGGTCTGATAAGGAGCAGGTGGGGGTGCTCAGCCTGCAGAAAAAGAAGCTCAAGAGGGACCTTCTTGCTCTCTACAACTACATGAAAGGAGGTTGGAGCCAGATGAGGGTCAGTCTCTTCTTCTAACAGGGACAGGACAAAAGCAAATGGCCTCGAGTTGCACCAGGGGAAGTTTAGATTGGATATTAGAAAAGAAAAATTTTGTCATGGAAAGGGTTGTCTGTGGCACAAGCTGCCCACGGCAGTGGTAGAGATTCCTCCCTGGAGGAATCTAAAAGGTGTGTAGATATGCCACTTAAGGACGTGGTATAGTGGTGGGCTTGGCTGACCTGGGGGCAATTGGACACTATGACCTTAGAGGTCTTTTCCAACCTAGATGATTCCGTGCTATTCTAAAGTCACCTCAGTGTTTGAGTAACCGTATCAAATTGATTCCACAAGTAGAGATAATTTCAGGGCAAAACAACCATACAAGAGTTATCTGAAGCATGATAGACCAAATATTAAGTCCAAGAATACCATATTATATCGTAATAAACCGAGGATTCAATTCCCATTTTAGCTGCAATGCTTTGTAACCTGTTGAAATGTCTTTGTATACAGCCAGCTAATCATTTACTTATTCCTTTGATTGAAGTTTTGAATAAAAGAAAGAATATGAAGCTTTATAAAATCCAATCATTGAAAAATAGCTTCCTAGCAACCGTTGTGTCCCTTCCCTGGCAGGAGCTCAAGGTTCCTGTCCTCTGAAAACCTTGGTTGTCTGGGGTTTGTGGTACAGTAGACTACTCTGAGTTTTTCTGTGGTCACAAACACTGAATTAATAGGCTTCTTCAGGGCTGGAGAGGTTTGAGGAAAATACTGCAGAAAGAATTTAAGGCAGTGGTTTGTATTGCTTTGTGTCTGATGGGTGTACATTGCCATCTCCAGTAAGGGGCATCCTTCAAGGGCAGCATATGGTACTTTTAGGGTTGCTGTGAAATGAGCAAGAAATGGGAAACAAGTCCTTTGCAAACTGAGTCAAGGCAGCAAGTGGCGTAAAGCACATCACCTTCCTCTCCAAACTCTTCTCAGTCATCAGTAAACACACATGACACAGTCTGTCTCTTTTATTTCTGGAAAAGGGATCTTTTCTAGAGAAGCATGATCACCTCTGTCCTGCAGCATGGGTCTTGTCTGTCCTGAGGAGATGAGGGCTCTACTGTTCTGAGCAGCAACAGCAGCAGCAGAACCTTTTACTGTCTGGTGGACCTGGGATTCCTTTCCTCTGACAGCAGGGTTTGTGTTTTCTGTCTTTGGGAGCTGTTCTGTCTTTGAGGCATGTCTGACTTCATCCATTTGGTTTTTTCCTTTTAGTTGCCGGTTTCATTGACTCCTTGATCTATCACTCAGCACGTGCCATCCAGAAGAAAATTGAACTTGGGAAGACAACATAAATAAGCAATGGCATCAGCCCATTTAAAAACAGACAAACCAAAACCAAACAAATGAAAACAAACAAAAACAAACAAAACAATGTAACCCCCACCAAGCCTCCAAGGAGAACTGAACAGACTCTTTGAAACACAAATGATCTTCTGAGAGTGCACAGGAGAAGAAGTTTGAGACTTCCAGGTGGCCCTAACCACTCATATGTTACTGTGCCCTGATTCTTTGGCCTTAGTTTGTGGATGGAACAACTTAAACCTTGCTGCTATAAAGATTAGCTGTCATATCTGGCTCTGCAGGCCCTACTGTCACACTCTTTTTGTGTCAGTCCATGTTCTTCCAGTTCTATTCCCCTTCCCAACAGAGATGCTGGAGATACTGCATTCTGTTTGCCTCTAGGTATAATGTACTTTATTATCAAGAGACCTGTAATAGATTGAAGTTGCCATCAAATAGGCTTTCTAGCAACACCATCAGGGATTTTTAGTTTTTCCATAAAATGTTTCTGGGTGTGCTGATGCTGTATGTCAGACCTCCGTAAAAATGTGCTGAATCCCATCTTTTGCCTTCCAGCCATCCTGGGCTGTATGGGGAGCCTAAGCATTTGGGATGTACTTTCTGTGCTGAGGGAGCTCTCAACTGTTCTTCTTCTGAAAGATCCAAGTTGATGTTTCAGAAAAAAAAAGGTGTCCAGAATTTTAATTGATTTTTTAATTGGATTTTTTTTTCATTTCCCTTTGGTATACATTTTCAAGTGCATCCTCTCTTGTTTTAGTAAGGCTTATGGAAGAATAATTAAATTATTTGAACTAGTCCTGATACTGAATTGGAAATAAGAATTAAAAGACACATTGCATTGTGGCAAAGTGTGTAGAGATTTTGATGATGATAGGGCTTTTTTATGTTAAATCATTACACAAGTGAGTAAAGTGCTTTGTATCTGAAACTATATTGGGAGAAATTTGAAAATAATGAGGAAAAAAATTTGTGAATTCTTGCTTATTTGATGTAAAGCAGATTGATTACTTTTAAATCTCAGATCTGGATTTGCTTTGGTATGACTCTAATATTGGTCCAAGCAATTGGACAGGCACAGGATCAGATACTGCAGAGAGAAAGCTGTTTTACAATTTATTTTAGAGCAGGTTTTGCTAGGTGGTTGGGTTTTTTAATTAGTTGAACTTACCTATAAATCAGGGAGTCTAAAAGCTGCTGTTTTTTCAGCTGGGGAGAGAAGCAATTTGTTCTGTGGGTAAGGAGAATTATTATCTTCAAGCAAGACTGTCGAAAAGCAGGTTTGTTTTAAATGTATTTTTTACAAGGATATTTAATGAATCCCGTGGGTCAAGATCACATAGTACTACTACAGCATGAGGAATGGAACATAGTATCTGTATGTTTCTCAGGATCAAAAAGTGACCTGAACTGCTTCAATTGCTCATCAGTGCATTTCAGCTTTGTAACTAAATTTATAGGAATAGTAGGAGGAGAAGACGAAAGGAAGTACTGCAGCAAGAGTTTAACCCACAGTGAAACAGTTATCACCTTCCTATCTAGGACTGGCTTGTCCTTGATAGGAAAGCCAATTGCTTGTAAACTGGACAAGCATTGGAGATTATTGCCCAGAGCAGACCTGAGGACATAAAGAAAGATGAAGGGAAGGTGATGATGCAATACTTGTACTCATCATGGGAAACTGGAAATAGTGGAGAGAAGAAATTGAAGACACCAAAATGGAGATTCTCTCTGGAGAGACAGAAAATTAATGAACCTAATAGTTAAGTAATACAGGATTCTGCTATCAGTAGGGAGGATATGAGTCCAAGAGTTCTGGTGATTTTAATAGACTGAAAACCCAAGTGACTAAGAACCATGATAAAAGCTGAGTCTGAATCAGGGATGTTAGTGATTGAAAGTGATAAAAGACATCCTTCTAACCCTGCTCTGGAGGACAAAAACCTTTGGGGAGCTCAGTCCCCAGGGTCTGCAGTCTTGTTCTGCAGGGGGGTCATGTTCTGCAGGGATGCCTTTTCAACGTTGTAAGGGGTCAAAAAGCAAAGGAAGTGGTGGGTCATGCGTTTCCTAAGTTTATTCAACATAAGATCATTTCAAATGTATTTGTTTCTGTTGTCTTCTTTCACCATGTTTGATTTTTCCCTTTTTATTCTTCCTTGATGCAATTAAAAAAATATTCCCTTAGTTAAGGACTGTAAAAATAAAAGTCTTAGTAAAAGACAGGGCAGGGTGAGGAGGGCATCTTCCTTTCCTAAGAACAACTACAAACCTCCCCCAAAAGCCATCTGTGGGTGGAAATAGCTCTGTCATGTGAACAGCCACTTTTGAGCAGCTGCTGTCCTCCACTGCCTTCACAGCCCTGCAGAGTCACTCACAGCAGCTCACAGTCTCCATGCCCACTTCCAGCCCTAACATCTCCCCTTTGTCCCTCCCAACCAGCTTGGGCAGAACTGCACCCACCCTATGTCCAGCTAAACACAGCATTGCTACTGCCATGGGAGAATGGCACCCACAGTACCCAGCTGGTAGGACCAGCACGAGCAGTACCGAAACCCTGCGAATTGCAGGGTCTGTGAGCCCAGGTGGTGGGGTGGAGCAGCAAGCTAAAGAGCCAGGACAGCTGCTGGCAGTGTCCTTTGGCCCATTCCTGGCCAAACAGCCTGGCTCCAGTTTCTTGAAAATGCATCACTTGTAAAACACACTCCTGCCCTCATGTACCCGTCTCTCAATAAGGCTGAATTCAATGTCAGTGTCATGGGTTCTCATCCTGCGAAAGGCTCCAGACCAGTGGTTTTTTTCCCAATAGTGGTGCCAGTTCCCTTCACTGTCTGCTCCGAAGCCAAACACGGAGACCTCTGTGCATGCCAGCAAGAGTCAAAGCTGTGTGGACACTGGGGCATCCTACAAGCATATGAACAAGCAGTGCAAGGGGAGGTACAGTGGCAGTCTTTGGTACCACTGGCTATGCTCACCGGATGGCAGGTGTGCAAGGCAAAGAGCAGGGCTGTGAAGCCAGTGGAGGGGTGTCACCCATGATGCTCTGTCCAGTTGTCATGGATGTACTTGAGGAAAGCTGGGCTTAGGATCAACACTTGGGTGGGGAGTGGAGTGATATGGTGTTCTTCACGCTGGAACAGGACAGCCAGCCCAACACAATGCAGCTGTTGTCTCACTGCCCAGCAGAGTTCTGCCTGCCCCTGAGGAGCTGGAGTGCATGGAGCCATTACCTTGTTCCTTTGATGAACTGTTTAACTGTCACATGTGCTGCAAAAGCAGAGGCGAGTAGTGATCATGTAGTACACCTGCTGCTGAAGGGGCCCATTTCTTTGCAGAGGGTATCTGTTGTCTCCCAGCACCCAGCCCAGTGGCATCTCCCACCCCTTGAGTTGGCCAAGCAGCATCTCCTGGCCTGGCTGTAGGAAGGATCGCATCAAGCCCATGGCCCCACTATGGCCACAGCTGCCATCCCACTCATAGGAGTATGGTACTGCAGGTTACCTGAGCCCTGTGGGGACAGGCCAATGCCCACCTAAGTGCAGGACAGAGGGATGCCCCCAGTACCCTTTGTGCCATCAGGACTCGTGCCAGGTCTCCAGTGAGGCACTAGAATCCCCAGACCACACTGCGCCATCCGCAGGGTTTCCAGCACAAGAGACACCATCCCCCAATGGTGACACTCCGTAAGAGTTCTCCAGTGGAGAAGACACTGGTCACCCACTGCAGGTCCAGAGGTTTGAAGGGGATAAGGTGAACATCGGGCCTTGGGTTCACTGCACTCTTCTGGGTACATGAATGTCACTGTAGAGATGGACAAGACACTTCTTCACACACAATAGCCCATAGCCCAATCTTTATTGTTCACAGTTCATATTTATCTTATTTATCTCGGTTCTAAAGGCATCAGGTTTAATTCTAATTGGTAACTTACTGCAAATCATTACTTAGTAGTTGATCGTGTATGTGTCCATCAGAAACTTTCCTCTCTAACGATGTTTACATTCTTGTTTCATGGCTACAGAATTATCGTGGTTAGAGCCTCTATTTTCACAAATGCAATTCCTTTCTCACAGTAACTTGCTAGGCTAGCTTTTAGCTGCACCCAGCTGACGCAGCAGGCCTAATCTATGATTTTACAAGGGTAATGAGGCTCTTATTCTATAAGGCTTTACCTATATGCAACACATGAAGAGATGGGTTGTTCTCATGGCAACATCCAGCTCAAAGCCAGTGATCTTTTCTCTGTTCATCCTAAAGGACAGCAGGATGGTGTGTCCCAAAACAAAGGTGCATCTTCCCAGGGTCTTGGTCCCACCAGGCAGGGACAGCAGGTCACCCTAGCCAGCAGCAAAGAGTGGATATGGGTGACACAAGGCCTGTGTGTCCCAGGATGAAGGGCTCCAGAGAGCAGGGTCAGCCAGCCACTTCCTTCACAGGGTTTGTGTTGGCAGATTTCAACAGCATGGACAGGGGCTGGGCCATGCTAGCATTCTCAGAAGACAGGGAGAGACCAAGTCCCTTTAGATCACCTACGTCAGCACCCAGTCGTGAGCATCAATTAGCAGCCCATGACTGGACTCTTTCAGCTGCCTGGAGTTCTCCACCACTGCACAAGTCCCGAAGTGAGATGGGTCCCACACATCAGCTGTCAGGGCCCAGAGGACATTGAAGAGCTGCTGAAATAGGGCCTGGAGCTGGATACCATTCAGAGGACCCTGCAGGGTCTAGGGGAACAAGCACAGTGACATGCAGCATTAGCACCTCCACCAGCAGCCCAAAGGGAGACAGAGCCCAATTTCTCCTTGCAGAGACCTGGGAAAGGACAGAAAAAACAGATGGGATATTAGGAAAAGGGTGCAAAACAGGCCAGAGGGCAGGGTATGAAGGGAAGGAAGGATTGAGCTGGGATCTCTGCATCCCTCTGGCCCCATCATATCTGTTCTTGGCCTTGCCTCACTACCAGCCACCACTGAACTACGTCTGAGGAAGATCATGGTGTGCACCTGTCAGCAGAGACCTTATGGCTGCCTTGTAGCGGGTGTTGAACCATGCAGAGCTGTTGGTAGGGGCAGTGCAGTGGCCAGTAGGAGTGTGGAGGAGGGAGGGAACCCAACAGACAGGACCAATGCCATCTGTGAGGGCTCAGAAACAATGCCATAGGATGAGCAGCACAGGGCCAGCACCACTTTTGTGTACAGGTGGCACATGGCATGTAACAGCATGCCATGTGGCACCTGCAGTGATACATCACAAACACCAGTGGCACCACAGGATGCCTTCTCACCCACCCTCTCTGCCCAGCTTCCTTGGACACCCCTTGGATACTCACCCACCCTGAGGGACCTGAAATAGCCCAATATTCATTTCCTTTTCTAACTGTTCAATGACATTATTGCTGTTTTCTGCTGTTGCCTCTGCCACCATTTACTTCAGACCAGACAGGGCTGGCTGGCAGCATGTGCTGTACAAGAAACTTCTCTCTGCCTGCAACACATTTAGGGTCTGTAAACTGACCTGTGAACTAGCAGCAAAGCATCATCACCTTGGCCACGAGTCAAACACCAGCTTCCCCATCCTAAATGTTGTACATTCGCCTACCAAATGCACAATGCTAGCAGTGAGCCCTCTTCCCCATGCATGAAGAGAAGGGAGGGCAGAGGAGCCCCACAACCTCTCTGCCCTGCTGAGCCCATGCAGGCCCCATACAGCTCCCACCCTAGCAGTCCTGGGGTTCTGCAGTTTCAAGGGCATTAAATCCCTTGAAGATTTAAATTCCTTGTCCCAGGAAGAACATCTGTTCTCTATCAAAAAGCTCTCATGTAGCCTACGGTCAGAGGGAAAAGGGTTTTCCACTCCTCAGGGAATTCATGAAGTGCTCAGTGACACAGGACTTGGCTTCTGTGGCCTAAGGCAAGAGCGAAGAGCAGAGCTTGATGGGCAGCCTTCATCCCAGGTACAGAAGAGAGCACAGCTGGTTTGTGGAGGTATCCCTTCTCTACTAGAAAATCCCTCATGTTCTCACAGTAGCATCCTGTACCTCCCTCAGTTGCTATGTGTCAGCACTAGCTCCATTTTGCCATAGAAACCATTTTCTGTAGCTCCTGGAGAACAGAGCCCTAATGGACATCCCTGCTAACCATGGTGGCTGACTCAGATCTGTACTCAGATCTGACCCCCAGAACATGTCCCAGACAGCAAAAATGTTGTCCCAATGGTCCAGTCAACCAACAGAGATGGGACACAGAACAGAATGGGAGAATCTGTAGATGTGACAGCCTGGTCAGAGAGTGAGAAAACTAGGTAAGTTTTCCCAGAATTGGCTTGTGAGACTTCAGGCAGTTGAAGATAAACAATGATAACTTGTTATTGTAAAGAACCTGCAGGTGTTGTTTTCCTACTCTCTGTTTTCCTGTTTTTCTCAAAGATTGTTTATAAGAAAGGCATTTTGTTAGTTAGCCAATCAGGTGAAGTGTATTGATAATTGACCAGTCTGGTCTGTCTGCATTGGAACAATGTATAAAAAGAGAGAATTTGAAGTAAAGCGAGATGCTGTGCAAACCAGCATTCTGCTGAGTCTGTGTCATTTCTTACATAACAGCAACAAGAATCTTCATGATCCTAGGTGGCTGAAGCAGGGGATGCCTGCTGTTCCTTCTGATAGCCTGTGTCATTCTAAAAGCCCAGGAATCATCACTCCATATTAAAGGGGGAAGCACAAACAAGCCATCACCAGTGCAACTGGAAACCCAGATGTGGGTTCTCCCAAGCAGGAAGCTGCCATGAAATGCCAGCTCTTCTCCCCACAGGGTGGCTACCAGAGTCCCCGCACTTTCCCTGCTGGCAGTTACAAGTTCCTATGACTTAATCTTTTGTACTCTTGCAAGCACCCACTCCACTGAGCATGAACGGGCGAAGGTGATGCTACTGGGCTCAGTAGCCTCTCCAGTGCTTTTTGCAAGTTCAGCAACTGTGAAGGGAAGAGGAAATGTTGCACCATTCTGTGGGGGAGAACTGTGGGTGGTACAGTGAGGTCAGAGCTGCTGTTGCTTCTTCATCAGTACCTGCCACTCTGGCATTCTGGCACAGCCTCTCTATGCAGCCCAGAAGCTGAATGCCACAGTCAGGTTCCCAAGGCCAAATCAGGAATTTAATGATTAAGAAGATCACTAAGTGGGAGAATCTGCCTGGAGTGGAGCTACCTTCCTGCCCCTGTGTGTCCTGCTGGGATGACTCACTGACACCAGCAATGCAGAGTTCTCCACAGCCTTGTACATCTAGCACCTCACCAGGACTCTTGCGCACCTGGATGTAATTTTGGCTCAGAGGGGACAGAGCACTGTGAAATGTGCTCAGCAATTAGAAAAGCACAGCCAGTGAAAAAGCAGTGCAAGCTGAACAGTGGTTATTTTATCCAAGGGGAGGTCAACACTTTGCTTTGCAAGAAAGTTTGGCGCAAAGAAGGATCTAGAAACTCAAACTAGAACAGCACTGGAAAACACAAAGGGTCTGTATTTACTGGTTACAGGCTCAAAGGGCCTCTCCTCTACTACTGGGGAGCCAGGCAGGGGCTGTGCCCTGAGCTGTCATGAAGCACATTTTCTGGATCACACAGAATGAAACACGGGTGGGAGGAATTAGGCACACCACAGCCTCTGTGGTGCTGGCTCCACTTGTTTGCTTTCACAAGCTCCAGTGTGCCCAATCCTTACCACACTTATAAAGACCATGAGCCCTGCAGAGCAGCAGTTGATTCCGAAGGAGCCAAAGGAGGAGAGAACTCCTTCATCAGACACAAACCAAAACTAGTTCTACTGACCTGATCCCAAAACCCCTGGCAACAGTGTGAAGAACAAAAATGAGAGAGTGGGAGGTTTCGTGTGCAGAGGGAGTGCTGAGGTAGCAGATCATCTCTGGGGAGTTTGAGAGAGGGATCTAGAAGATGCCTCCTTCTGCTAGAACATCCTTACAGAAGCAGCTGATTCTTTGCGCCAGGCCCCAGGCATGTGCAGGTGCACCATGTGGGGTCTCAGCTTCCCAGGGCTGGTCTGCACAGGGAGCCAGCAGCGCTGCTCACCATGATCTCAAGATCAAGCAAAATGTCCCTAAGGAAAGGGCTCTGCCTTTGCAGTGTCTCAGGAAGAAATGTGTCTCCTGCAGCCCAGAGAAGCAGGGCCAGTGTAGTGTAGGCACTGCACTCTTCTCCATGTCCAAAATTTCACTCTATGACCTGCTAAAAACCTGGAATCATAAACAATGCAAATTAGCATTCCCAGCATTTAGCAGGGAGATGTCAATGCCAAGGAATCACAGCACTGTTGAAAAGAGAAACTGCTAGGGCCAACACCAATTCAGGTCAAAACCAAAGGGGATAAATACTGGCAGATGTGGGAGCTGAGCTGATCCTGGCCTCTGGCCACCTACCAAAATACTCCTCCGAGGAAGAAGGGGTGATGCATTCCAGACATGGCCAGAACATGGATCTGGCTCCTGGAAGGACTGGTGTGGGTCAGACTGTTCCACTGTGCTGGGTCAGACGTGCAGATGGGGTCCACGACTTTCAGGCACAACAACAATCAGGCTGATCATCTAACACCTTTCATCACATGTGGACAACAGCAACATCCACTGTCAGGCAACACAGTGCAATCTGGTCCTCCACCATGATATCATGTGAGCAACAAATATACCATCAGTCTGGGAGCTGGAAAGGGAAGGGGCTGTGGAGAGGGTGGAGAGCTGCAGCAGGGGAAGAGGACATGGCCAGGAAGCAGAAGGACATAGCATGGAGGTTTGGATGAGAAGCATGTTACCAGGAGGTGGGAAATATGCAACTCCAAGGTGCTCCAAGGGCTGCCAGTATTAGGGTGCAGCTGCTGTTCATCATGTGGTTGGCACCCTTTATTGCTGCCATGCTTCCCAAACTGCTTAGATCTGCTGGGATGAGGCTGGTTCCTCAATGCATCCAGAGGCTCCAGCTGTCCAGATACCCATCCTGGAGACCCTTGGGCTGCTCCTGGCAGCATTGACACATTTGTCAAAGATCTGTGCTGTGGAAGACCCTGCCTCAACCCTCAGTCTGCCACCCTGCCTGGGTGTGTGAAGGCTGTCCTCTCTTTAACCCATGGTGTGGGACCAGTACTAGGCACAGCCTTCCCATACAGACATCTCCCCCCTTCCTCTTGTCCTCAGTCAACAGGTTCCTGTCACCTGGTGTTATGGGTTCGGGAGGATGCCCATGCACAAAAAAATCAAGACACAGTCAGAATAGAAAAGCAAGTCAATTTTATTTGTTGCGTTAGCAATAAATACATACTGACCCCTGGATGTTGGAGAAGACCCCAAGCAGGAGAAGGAGATAGAGCATGGCTCCTGAGTGGGAGAGGCATGAGGGCAGCACACCTTCAGAGTGTCCCCTGGATCAACATGGTGTGCATCATGTCATCCCCTCTCTCCACTCCACAACCACACCCCATATCTCCTCCTCAGGAGTGGCCAGTTTCAACATCATCTCATATGGAGTCAACGCATGAGATGAGATCACAACAGCCCATGATCACACTTCCATGCCAACAACAGTTTTATTGTATTGTTTTCCTTTCACAGGATAAATCCCACCAGGTGACCAATACATGGTTGCATTTCTTCTACATTATTTTGTCGATATGCATCACTGCAGACCAAATATGTCAGGCCTTAGACCCATCTGCAGTCTCTGACACCCCTGGCCACCATAACCTGTCACATGCCTTTAGGCTGCATCCCTGTAGCCCTCCACTCCTGCTCTTCTTCTCCAGGCTGTTGTCAGTAGCCTTGCAGTGATCCACGTGGCTGATGAAGGCAGAGGTGGTGGGTGACCTGAAGTCCTCCTGCATCCACTGCTCACTGAGATCAGGGCTGCCATGGGGCAGACCAGGAAGGGGAACTGCTGGCATGAATCATGGTCACATTTGGGCTTGGAGGGGTCTGGGGCAGAGGCCTGGGGTCACTCTGCTGCCAGCAGCAAAGGCAGAACTGAACCTCTTGGCTCGCAAACTCACACCCTGAACAGACACCACCCCACCCTCCATTCACTTTGTACACACAGAGATACACCTGCAAATCCCAGGCACACAGCAGCAATTATAAACTGAAGTCTTTTGAGGAAGCTGGCGTGTCATGGCTTTATGCCCAGAAATGTTTGCTGTAACTTTAAGGTGGGTCAGGGAGCGGGGTGTGGGATTCTCGGGAGCAGTGAGCTTTGTTCAAAGCGTCACTCCGGGGTGTGCTGTGTGCTATGCAGACCGGATGTTACTTTGTTGTTTAGCTAGCTTGGGTTTTTTGTTAGCTTAAGCAACAAGTTTCTTTTTTTTCCCCTTTCCCTGGCCTGGCGAGACTGTGGCAGGAATCATTCAGTGGCTTTTGGGTATTGTGAAAAACGACAGTCACTTGTTTTTAAAATTTTATAGGTTTAATAGTAATAGAAGAGTTATAAAAATAGCAATACTATTAGAGTAATAATAATTTAGACAATTTGAATTAAGACAGTATGAGACAACAGAAACAAAGAGTTACAGACGTCCAGGTACCTTTTTCTGGGCAGCACAAGCCCGAAAAAGGACCCCCATTAACAAAGGATTAACCCTTAAAAACAACAGCTTATTGCATATTCATACACTTCATACATGATGCATAAATTCCATTCAAACACAGGATTCGGCCTGGCATCATCAACTTCTTCCTCTGAATCCTATCAGTGCCTTCAAGGCAGGAAGAAGTTCGTTTCTTCTGATAAGAGGGCAATATTCTTTTTCTCGGAAAGATTTAGATGTCCTGTGGCTGCTATCTCACTGCAAGTCCTTTCTTTAAAAAAAGTATCCTACATAGCATAGTTTCTATTTTAACATTTTTTATAACCTTAAACTATATTTAACACACTACTTAAGAGAATTAATACAGCATTACTTTCTAACACAACACATATAATACTCATTTTAATATTTGTGAAAAGCCAATCATAAAATACACATTTTTCACAGGTATTTTTTCCTGAACTGTTCTGCTTCATTTTGGTCCAAGATCCGACAATCAGCCAGGAGCTGAGGGAGCCGCGGGAACCGCTCCACCAGCCCAGACCTCGGGGAAAGCAAAACCAACACAAGAGGAAAGACACCAAAATCCACCAGCTTCATCTGCTATGAGAAGGAGACCAACACCAGCATTTGAACAGGTGGTATGGTGGGAAATGTGGTTGATCTTGACTGAAAGAGCCAAGAGGCCTCTCTGGAGGTGTGCACTGGATGTGCCGGAGTGCACTGAGTTTGTTTGAATGGAGCAGTCCCTGCTGGGGCCCACTGGGCGCTGCTGGGGAGGACCAGGCACTATTTATGAAGGCAACATCCCACTAAATAAGCCCTGCAAAAAACAGGGGGTGATGCAACACTGTCACAGCCCAGGGCTTTGCTGTAGCCCCAAGCAGGTATAGCATGACCTGAGCCCTTTGCAGCCTATTTCACCCCCACCTTGCAGTCCAAAGATCCCCTGGAGGGAGAGAGGCCTCTCTCTGTGGCATTCTGGGGTCCCCACCCCATGGCTGAACTCTAGACTCACTGGGGGAACATCATGTCTGCCCCACACTGACTTCTGAGTTCATGTCCAGCCAGAGTCCTCACCTGCTTCACACCTACCTGCCTAGCTCTGCCCAGATAGTTTTGTCCCCAAAACATACTCTATTCCTGCCCCATTCAAAAGGCCATGAGGCAGGCACCTTTGCTATAAAACTGCATAGTCAGATAAATTCTTTGGAAAAGCTGTGGTACCATTAAGCATCACCTGCACTACTCAGAAGGAATCTGTCCTCTCAAAACCCTGGTTGAAACACCTCCACTGGGATTCAGATCATGTCAGGGCTTGTCTGTGCAGATGACAGGAAACCTGATGCACCACAAACCATACCAAGAACAATTTATGAATTTATTTTCTCATGTAGTTTTTGTCAGCCCAACACCAAACACAGAAGCACACTCATGACCCCATATTGTCCCAGTGTAGTCCTTGCTGCTGTACTATTCAGGAAGGAGGGCAAAGGGGCAGTAGTGAGGACTGCTGAACCAGGATCAGCCTGTATCACACAAAGAAACAGGTTGTCCCCCAGCGCCAGAAAGCAGCTAAAAAACATAAGCATCAGAGAGAGTAGCTAAAGGAGTTTTTATTCACAAGGAAAACAAAGCTCACTTCTGCAGGTCTCTGTCTCTCTAGGCTGTCTCTGCACCCACAGGTTTTCATTAAACTTTCTGATCTTATCTTGATTCCTGCCACAACCACCCATCTTTGAATAGTCCTCTGCTGAAGAGCATTTATCCATTAATGATCTTCTCACTGATGTATCCAGGCATTGTGTAGACCAAAAGAACCAGGAAGATTGTCAGAACAGTGACAACACACAGCACAATTATGTATCTCTTGTACCACTTCCAGATAAAAAACACAAAGGTCTTCATGGGATTCACAAACCAGTTGAAAGTTGTTTTGGGCCGACTAGAACAGGAAGAGAAGAATATATAAGCACACGCTCAATCCACAGAACACCACGTTGGCCCTTCTGCTTTAGTGTCCTGCTACCCACATGAATCACCAGCTCTTCCTGCTGCTTCCAGGTTGGATCAGCCCAGGGGCTACTGTAAACACACTGCCTGTGGAAACACTAGAGACAACAGGATGGGACTCTTTGGAACAGCGCCCCAGTGTCCCCAGAGCTGTCCTTCACCTTCGTACACAAGGGATCCCTTCACACAGACAGACCTGACCACTGTACAAGCAATGTTATGGCACAGCTGCCTTGAGTATCTTCCTTAGATCAATCCTGGGCCAGGTGCTGCAGCCTCAAGTCCTGTGGACTCACTTGAGCTCTGGGAAACCCTGGCAGTCCTGGTCCTGTAGACCCCAATGCCCAGGACCTCAGAGATTGCTCTTGGCTTCCAGACAAGCCAATACTCTTGGTTTCCATACAAACAGCTGCTGAGAACACAGCACTGTCTGTTCAACCTAAAGGTAATAATACATATACTCACTTGGGCTTTTCCAGGGGTTCAGGCCCTTTTCGGCCCAAGCCAACAGGACTTTTGTCAGCCTCCTCCACAGTCAGCAGTTGGAACTCCGCTTCCACCTTACCCTGGAGGGACAATATGTCTGAGCCACAGTTGAATGTGTGGCTTCACAAACCAGGCCACTGACCATGCATCTTGCCACAACTGGGTATTTTTCTCCCAGTTCCACTTACAGATGGCTCAGAGCTTTTTTCTCCATTGGCTAGAGTCTTACTTCACAGCCAGTGGAAACTGGCCTGGTAAGAAACTGTTTTGCAGTTTCCTGGTAAGGAACTGTATTTTAATGAACTCCCCAACAACCTGATTTGTCTACCCTCCTCTGGGGTCGGCTGTCTGTCTCTGCCCCCAGACACGCTTAGGATGGTTCTTGCACGCTGGGCTTCAAAGGATGAGACTGGACGCTAGGTTTTTTCGGTCTTCAGTATTGTTTATTATCTCTTATCTATAAAGTCTTTTCTCTGCCCGAAGGATCTGACCAGCACGGCAGCCAAAGGCACTCTGCCCACCCCCAAGGCGGCCGCATCTTTTATAACAAAAACTACGTATATCATATTTACCTTTTGTCCCCAATACCTATCATCTTCGTCACCAAGTACACCCTCACCCCAGACCAATCCACAAGTGCCAACACCACCCCAGAAGATGGAAGACAGGAAGAAGAAGGAGAAGCCTGGTGGCACACCCTGATTCCTCCATCTTGTCTCTACAACCCCCCTGTACCGAAACCCCAAAATTTGTGATTCACCCTATAATGATATCTTCCCTTCACTATTTACACCCGAGTGATTCTCGCAGGTTCCATTTCCTCATACATCGGTGGCACATCTCTAGATGGATCAAAATCAAGCCACCAAGTGCTTTTGGCAACATTCCAGGGCTCCCGAGCCCCCCAAGGGTTCTCTCGGTAGCTCTGGACATCAGGAGTGATGTGCTGAGCTCCCACACCCTCCCACAGTGGCACTGAGCAAAATTGACCCTTGGAGACACACAGTGGTCCAGTGGCAGGGTGTCCTCAAACCATGACACAGGGGTATGAGGACCAAGTCTGTCCCTGGTGAGTTGGCACCTGCCTGTCTTGGGCAGGCAGAGACCCCAGGACAGGCTTCTGCTGCTGTCCTGACTGGCTGATGGGGAGCCATATGCCTCTTGCTTTGGAGTAAGAGTGAGCAAGATGAACATAGTCTGAGGTGTTTTAGTGGGAACACTAAATTCCTAAACAAAGACAGCTCCCCTCATGGAGCTGAGCTCTATGGAAAGCTCAGAGGAATACATTGAGTCAGACAACCCTGCATGCCACAGCACCTGGTTCTTCAGGGTAGACAAAGTGCTGGATCAGCAGTAAATGGAAGTCTTCAAGATCCTGCAGAAGCTGGGTCACTGCTGCCCTTGTAGGTTGTGTGCACGTAGGACAGGCTGCCATATTAAGGCAGAGGAAAAACACTGGCTCTGCTCACAGTGCCAGCTCCCCACCTTACTGTCAGGAAATACTTGTTCCCACTGGGGTCTGTGAATTCCATGTCCTCCGGTCTGACTGTGCCGCTCCATTTCATTTTCTTCTTCTTCTTCTTCTTCTTCTTCTTCTTCTTCTTCTTCTTCTTCTTCTTCTTCTTCTTCTTGTACTCCCTTTCCACTCTCTCATCATCTTCTTGATCTCTGAGTTTGATGAAGGGCCACCAGCCCCTCATGCGCTTATTTCGGAAGATGGAGAATCGAGGTGTTGCATTCTCCTTGTCCATTTTAATGGTACAATGCTCAGAGCTCTTGGCTGCCCACACCATGTCATACAGCTTCAGCTCAATGGAGCCTGCAAGCACAGGGAAGAGGAGACCACATGGTAAAACTCTGAGGTCAGCCCCACACGACATTTGGCTGTCTCTGCCATGCTCCCAACTGCCATGAGTAGGTCCCAGCTGCTGCAATGATCTAGCAGCACCCTGGATATTTACAGATGGAGAACCTGAAATTCTGCATAAGAAATTACTAGCTTAGGAGTTAGAGACTAAGAGGCAGAAGCCCCAGGTCTCCTCTCGTTTTTGATAAGGGCTGTTTGCTGAGTTCACATGTTGAGTTATTTTCACCCCTTTATCATGTCCCACCCTGCTCTCCTCACATGTCCAAGCTGATCTTTCTCTCTAATTCCCAGAAATGTCAATTAAACTTGATTTAAAATTATAAGTGCTTTAAAGGTTTCAAGTTTATCATAGATCTGCAACAGCCTCAGTTCATCTCCCTGTTTGTCCTTGTGCCTCTGTTCTGCCCAGAATGGGCTCCTGTCCCACTTTGGCACTGAGCCCTTGCAACAAAACAATCTTCCCACATCCTGGTCTGTACTGGTAAAAGCAGATGTGAGTGTTCTCTGCTCATTTCCAAGTGAGACTGCATCTGGATACTGTGCCAAGTTTTGGACACCCAATACAAGAAAGGTATCAACTAAATATTTTTTATTGGCTGAGATAGTCAAGTCTGTAGTAGGTGTCACAGCAAGGCGGGTGAGAGGCACACATATGTTCAGTCCAGAGAAGAGAGGTCAAGAGGGTGATCTTACTGCATCCCTCACAGCCTAAAGGAAGCTACAGAGCAGATGGAGCTAGACTCTTCTCAAAAATGGATAAGGAAAGCACCTCAGGCAACAGACACAAAATGCTGCAAGTAAAAAAACCTGAGAATTGTGAGAAAGGTGCAGCCAGGAAAAGGGTTCTGGAAGCATGCTAGGAATCCATCCTTGGAGATAATCAAAACCCACCCAGAAAATATCCTAAGCAACCTGACCTACAGTGCATTCAGCCCTTCCTGAGGCAGGAGATTGCAATACACCCTGCAGAAGCCACTTACTATCTAGAAGTTCCTGAGATTATGCATGCCAGAAATAATTGGCATTGTTAATGTTTTCTTCAGTGCCTCAATTCTTCATGGTCGAACCACTGGAAGTGCCTCAAGCAGTAAAGCCTCTTAAATACACTATGAAAGGTTGAAGTATAAGGTGAGTTTAAACATGCCCAAGGAGATAGTAGGGAAAAGGGGCTGCTTTTTAGTAGAGAGGTTAACATTTGAAGAATGGAGGAACAACTGAACAGAGTGCTATAAGCTTGGGGATGACAGCAAAAGTGGGAGAGAATCAGCAGTACTTGTACTAGCATAATGTGTGGGGAAATCACCACTAGCTCTCTTTTGGCATTGGGCCTTGCTGCATGCCCAGCTCAGCAGGTTTTATTACCGGGAAGTTTCAGAGCATCCAGGGAGGCCCCAGCAATGGGATGCTGCAACTCAAGTGACAATAGTCTCACAAAGGTTGTCTAGTCTCACACAGGTTGTCCCTGTTCCCACAACATAAGGTCCTGGGAAAAGTGTTCTTTAGCCCAGACTTTGAGATCTGCATATCTAAAAGCACAGAAAACAAGCAAGTTTATTGGAAAGGTTGTGAGGAAGCAGAACCTGGAAGTCCTGTAGTGTGACAGGCCCTGAAAAAATACACCAAGGCCCTGGGACAAGCATGCAAGTACTACATGTCTGTGTAGGGGAGGTGCCTTTCTCCAGGCTTTGTAGCTCAGGTGTGAAAAACCAGCCTAGATGACTGCTGAGCTGAAGAGTTTGATCTGATGGTCCTAGTGTCCGTTCTCAGAGAGCTGAGCCCCAGGGAAATGCTCCAGTAAAGTAAGGGACAGGTCACCCCACTTCCAGCAGGTAGCACCATACTTAGAAAGTCATTAGCAGAAATCCTGTCATAATCCCAGACCTGGAGGACCAGAACAGCCGGTTCCCGAAACTCTGATTCCTCCATGGAGAAGACAGAGTCCTTTTTCTTGTAGGTGATCTCCTTCTCAGTTGGGAGGTAATTGAAGCGGAAGATGAATCTCCAGTTGAAATTGCCTTCCCCAGTCAAGGAGTTAAAGTGAACATCTGTCTCCTGCTTGTCATGGTCAAGACCTTTTATCCAGCTGCAGGAGAAACTCAGTTATCCTCTACCCTTGTCAGCCAGCCTGAGAGGATAGAAGCACTGAACCCCATAGGGTAGCAGGAAAGGGTCAAACCAGAGCAACTCCTGGACAACATCTCTGGGGTTAGAGCAGCCCATGCAGAGGACTGGAGTAGGCACCTCACACCAGAGGTTCAGAGAAGGCAAGCGAGCATGTGGGCCAGGGCAGGGAGCAGGGCAGCCAGGCTCTGGCCTCCCACTCATTCCCACCAGACCTTTTCACGCAGATGTCGCTAGAAGGCTCTCCTGTTACTGGGTTGACATCATGAAGGATCACATTGTCCGTGTTCCAGATAATCACATGGAGCTCATAGCTGTGGGAAGGACACAGAGGTGAGACACATGCCCTTGTCCCTGGTGCATGGGTGGGCAGATCAAGCCCTGAGCACAATGCCAGAGCAGCAGGACTTGAAAATTCCCAGAAGTGTGGTTCCCCCTGCTCCTCGGCCCAAGCACAGCCCAGCAGTCTCACTGCCAGGCATAAAACCCTTTCTGGACACTACAACCCTACAAGGCAAACATCCACAGTCAGTACAGGTAACTTTTGCAAACCAAATCCCTGTTGCATGGGAAATCCACCCTCCTCTACTAAGCCATAGGAGCACAGAAAAGCTTAGGCAGGAAGGGATCTCTGCAGTCCCTGCTCCAAGCTCTTGCTCTAGCTTCATAGTAGGTCGATTGTGCAGGGCCTTGTGTGCATCAGTTTTTAATATCACCAAGGATGGACATCCCAGCATATCTGGGTCAGTCTGTCCGTATTGCAGGGTAGCTTCACTCTCAGTGGGAAAATGTTTTCCCTATAGTCAGTTAGAGTTTCCCTTGCTGAAATTCATGTTCATTATCTCTTGTCCTTTCAGGTGCACATCTGAGAATAATCTGGACCCTCCATCTCAAAAGTACCATCAGATCCTTGAAAACAGCAGATTTCCTCCTTCAACTGCATTTCTCCAGACTCCCAAGGACATCTGTCCACTAGCCAGAATAGAGTTTGATGGGTAGCTCTGTCCTCTGTTTCTATTACCTTTATGTCCAGCCACAGAGACCTGCCCTTCCACAAAACTTTGTGTGACTGAAGCTCTTATGGCCCAACATGATACACTCAAGAGAACATCCTGTGGTCAGAGCTGGAGGAAAGAGGGCTGCATGCCACACTAGCACTGACCCTCAGCCTGTGCCCTGTGGCACATGGCACCAGCCACAGGCCTACCCCCACAGGTGCTACCTGACAGGCAGTCATGGTTTGATGTTGACAGGTGGTGGTGCAGGGACATCATTTGGAAACATGTCAATCCATATGTGCAAGGAGCCCTGATGAGAGAAGAGAGCAAAGACACTTCAAGAGACAGACCACTCTCCAGCTCTTCAAGGAGCAAGGGCTTGATCCTGCAAGGAAAGTTCTCATCAGAAAGCCCCTGCGTGGTTCTCTCCATTCCCAGCACTTGAGAGTGACATGAGATTCGGTTTTACACAGGGAAAAAATTGAGGCTATGAAAGATTGCTTATTTCTGCTCCCAAGAAAAACCACTTCACCTACACTGAATCAATTTCAAACGGAGGTAAACACGTCCCTCTGTCTTAATAAGGAGCATATGGTAATGCAATGCTTCAGCAAAATCAAAAAAACTAAGAAGTGATAGATCTGACTTATGCATTTCCAGTGCCAAACAAAGCCAGCATTACTACAGAACTCTGCTTTGTTCAAACCTCCAGTACCCAAGGGAACAGGAGATTTCAGTGCAGGACATTAAACGTTGAGTTCAGATGGCTGCATTGCACAAAACTAAGGATGGAGAAGCCAAGGATGGAGAACAAGTTTCTTGCAAAACAGCAGGGAAAAGGGACAATGCAGAGGAGGCAGGCATAGGCAAGGATACCATCACCCATGGGGGTGCGTGGTGGCAAGGCTCAAAAGCAGAGCAGATCTATTGCCACCCACACAGTATCCTCATCAGAGCCAGTGCTAAATGGCCTGTGGAGACAGGAAGGACTCTGGGTCACCAGCACTGTGAACACAACATCAATGGACTGAATTTCCTTGAGGAAAGGGTGTTCAGAAGCATCATGAGAGGTCAGAGGGTAGATGTGAGCAAAGTACAACCATGGCCAATGTCCTCACTTCATAGCTGGGCCAGCCATCCACAGACACAACTCCAGTCACCCACCCAGGAAGGGGACAATGTGTAAGAGTCACAGGAGACCAGACAGCTGGCTAGAAACCAGCTGTCCAGAAGGTCCTTCCCCAAAACAATGTTGAGGTTTGGCATGGAAACACATCTCACCTGCACAAGCCCCGGTGTTCTCCGGGTTGTACAAAGACCGGATTTCCACATGCTCTGGTACTAGCTTGTGCCCATATCCTGGCATCTCTTCCCAGTGTTGCAGGACATACAAAGCCTTACATTCAACATCCAGTGACAAGTTCTCATCTGCCACTCCTCTCTTGTTCCTCACAGAAGCCTCTGCAGCAGAACACAGCCAGGGAGAAAATGAAGGCTTCTGGCCAGCAAGAGTCATGTCAGGACATCAGTCACTAGCACAAGCAACAGGAGATGATGGACTGGGCAAACAAGCTCCTCTTCAGAAAAACAAATGGGGAGAAGCAGGAGGGCAAAGATGAAGGGAGTGAGTTCAATATTTTGCAGGGATGACAGAAATGGCAAGCAGGAAAAAAAACAAGCCAAGAGAAATGCAATGAAAAAGGCAAAAATGAATTTACTCTGGCCCTGGGAAGAGGATCCAAGGGACATTGAAGACGACGTGATCCTCTGGGGCAGTTTAAGTCCCCACATCTCTGTGGTAGTGCCAACAGATCCATGAATGAATTTTTGCCAGAGAAGTGCTACTGGACATTACTTGCCAGTCTCAAGACATGCAGCTGTGCTCTCTGTTAATGAACACAATTAGTAATTGACTCCTTTGGCACAGCGAAGCCAAATGGCACTTCAAGACCAAATCTTGCTGGTGGGAGATAAGCCAGAGCCAGTAGGTGAGGGCATAATGACCCACTTACTCCTGGGTTTATGGAGCGCAACTGCCCCTTGGATATCAGTCTGAGACTTAAACCACTTCAAGCAGTGCTCAAGCACAGCAGAGGTTCACAGAGTGCCAGCTTCAGCTGTGTTGGAACCAGAGCCAGGAATGCCAAGGAAAGCACCTTGTTTCTCCCTCTCCAGCTATCCAGTGACCTGGAAAAAAGGAGGAATGGCTTCTGGAGGCTCCTTGCCTTCTCCTGAGTAAGATTTCTTTTCCCTTTTTTGCATAAGTCATAGAAACCACCAGAAAACTGAGGAACAGTTTCACTGAAACAAGGAGAAAGTAAAGTTGGCCATACATGTAGGTGGTGTCCTCCCTCTGAGCAGGTAAGGCCAGGGGTCATCCTTCCTACAGGCTACATAGCATTGCCTTGCAGTACTCAAACATGCACATGTGGGCCATATCTGCTCTAGTCTTTCCTCAAGGCTGGATTCAATTGTGCAGGTGTTGGCAGCAGCAGGGCCTGGCCTTTGCTGAGGAAAGATCTCCATCACTGCTGGTAGAGACTGTGAAAGGTTGGTGTGTTCTTGGACATCTGTGGCCCTGGCTCAGGGTTTGTAATGCCAGGTAGAAGGAAAGAAAACAGCAACTGAGAAGCTGAAGTTGCCCACAAGGAGGAGATCAACAGTAAAGGGGGGCAGTGTGAAATCACTCGAGGCCCCTGAAACCAGTGGAAGCACAGAGCATTCCTGGAGAAAGCCAGCTAGAAACAGAAAAGAAGACTGAAAAAAACACTCCCTTTCCCCTCCCCCCCAAACCCAAACACACCCAAAACAAAACAAAACAAAACAAAACAACACCTACAAAAAAAAAAAGACCCAAAAGCATTTAAAAAAACCAAACAAAAGAACATCACCACAAAAAAAAAAACCAAACCAACAAAAAAAAAATCACCCCATAAAACTGCAAATCACACATAACCCCAAAGAGGACTTCATTATCTTGCTGATAGTGATCATAAGCAGATGAAGGTAAAGCTTTTTGATAGTGCCAGCCACCAGAATAAGCTGGCATACAGCAAACCTCCATGACCAGCACTGCTGTGAAAGTAGGTTTACTTTGTTCCACCCAATGCCAGGGAAGCCACTTTGGTATCTAATGGCCTGGATCACATCTTCTCCCAGTGCAACAATGTCCACTGAAACGAGGGCACTGAACCAAGGATGCACCTCACAGTGGCCCAAAAAACTGGGCCATGCAGGGCACATAGTAGAGAAGCCAGCCTGGACACCTCAGGGAAGAGAGGATTGTGGGCTCCCAGACCACCCACCAACACGTGCATTGCTGAGCACAGGCAGTTGTGTAAGGGACCAGTTCAACAAGCCCTCTGTACCTTCAGGAAAAGCCTCTGGAGGGACCTTGAATATTTTATTGTCCACTTTGATCTCCTCCCATCTGTACTCTGCAGCAGGGATTGAGTTTTTCTTGCATAAACTATCCAAGATCTGTGTGGGTTTAAAAGCATCTCGCCACATGTTGTAGCCATTTCTGCATGGGAAAAGAAAACATCAGGAACTTCTTCAGCTTAAGTTTCTTTCCTAGGCTGTGAAACTGCCTTCCTTCCCAAAGCACAGCCTATATCACTAGAACCCTGCTCAGATTTCCACTGGGCTTAAAGAGGTTACAAAAAGTCTTAATGAATGAAAAGCTAAACAAATTCTTTCGTGACAGAAAACAAGCTGGACTTGCACCCCACAGAACTATTAGCTTCTGAGTGGCAGAAGCAATGCTAGGAGCAGGAGCAATTCTGGATGCAGTTCCTCAGCGAGAAAGAACTTTTAGCTGTGCTGGGTACTCTGCTCCATTCCCACAGCTAATTTTCCAATAGCAGGGTAGGAGAAGAGAAGTTTGCAGAAATTTGGCCAAAGATGTGGAGAATCCATATGGAAGGAGGACAAAGGAAATCAGATGTCCTGAGTGTTGCTGCTTACAAAATGCTGCCAGAAAAACTGCGGTACTTTCTGCAAGAGGTCAGAGTCAAGCAAGCACTTTTCTCACAAAACACCAATTTGTAAGGAATAAAGAAGGTTTTTTTGCTATTTTATGTAAGGTATATTAGATTGCAGTAGGAATTAGAGTTATCACAGGAAGCTGGTAGGTGTCTAAAGAGATAGAGTTATCCATGTAACTTGTAGCAAATCTGTGGAGCACCTGCAAATACATATTCTGTCTCACAGAACAGGAGGGGCTCTGTTACCCACATGTGGCAGGTGAGAAGAATGTCTATGGCCCTCCATGGACAGGATGTAGGTGCCTTCCACTGGAAGAGGCTTCAAGCCAGTATCAAATTTTTCACCAGCACCACTGCTTGCATTTACTGAGCAGAGAATGGCAGAAGGTCCACAGGAAAGGGAGAGACCGCCAAGCATTACTGTCACCTCCCCCAGAGACTTACCTTAACAATGTAAACTCTCACAAGAACCTTGATGGGTCTGTTCCTTCGAATGCCCTGGGAGACCTTGGGCTCTGTAACAGCTTCCTCACTGGGGTAGACATAGAAGGAGCCCTGCAGAAAACATTTTTCAAGGAACAGCTGGATATACATGGGAATATTTCAGAAAGGTTTGAAGCCACCAGCTTCACCTGCCAACTAGAAAATCAGAGCCATTTCCCCATGCAGATCACAGACACCCTGTGCCCATAGGGACAGTGCTTTCCAAAGGTCAAATCATGTCCACATGGCCCAGGCAATCCCTGCTTGCAATTTAGGCTGCAGGCTGTCATACCTCTGCCAATTTCAGATCTGAGCACCTCTAGGCACTTTGGATTGCCAAAGACAGAGGACACCAAACGTTTTCTAGGGACAGCTACAACTTCTATAGTTGACATTTCAGAGTCTTCAAGAGCTCCTGGATGGGAGGATGATGCCTCTTTTAAATAAGTTTTCCTAACTTTAAAACCAGTGAAGCTTACTTACATAATACTCTATACTGAATAGACTCAGAGGCTTAAACCAGAATGAGTCCTTTATGCTTCATGCTTTCTCCTCGCAGCAGCTAAAAAAATCTAAATTGGCTGGATTTATAAGATAAAAACAGTAGGACCACAGTACAATTTCTTCAACAGACACTAACAGTACCCTGGCCTTGCTGCAGCTCAAACTGCACACCCATGTACTCTGCAAGGTTTTGGTGGTGTTAGCTTGCTCTGAAATACAGGTTATAAGGATCTTCTTCCATAAGCAGCACAAATGTCTTTCAAATGAAACAGTACCTTGTACTTCCCCACATAAGGTTCATCCTCATTTCCATCTTCATCTTCATTTGCTTTGCCACGATGAAGGGGGAAAATACACAACCAGTCTTCAAAATTACCAAACTCATGTTCCAGCTCAGAGTTGTAGATCTGAAATAAGTAGAAAGTAATTCTGGGCCTTTTCTTGCCATCTCAAAGGGAAGGAGAGTCAGAAAGACCATCCTTTCTCTGTTTCAATTATTTCACCTAGTCCTACCTTACTTCTATATTACTCAGTGCAGGATGTTAATGGTTTTCCTGCATGTCCCTAGGGCCAGCCTTAGATGTGGATGCACATCTCAGCTTGGCTCCAAGGTCTTACTAGCCTCATCAAAGTCCAACAATAGTGGGGCCTCAGCACACACTGCAGGTTCTCCTCCCAGCATAACTTCCACTGCAGGAAGGTGAGGAAGACATGGACAAAGGGCCAGGGCTGAAAGTGACTAGGTCACCCCAATTATCACCTGAAGGGTGGCAATGAGCTTCCTCTTGGGTTGAGCAGGTTCAGCTTCAATCACTGCCTCATCCTCTACTTCCATGTCAATGGAAGATGCATTTAAATTCCCTCCATCTAGAAATGACGGTAAGAGATTAGGAAACACTCTGATTTCGCACATCATGTCAAGTGTCTCTACATGAAATCACCCCAACCACAGTTTCTGCTTTCACCCAGGGCTTTGGCCTGTGTCACAGCAACAGGAGCTATTGCTGTTTGTTACAGGTGTCCTTCCAGCATCTTCGGTTTCCCAGCACAGCATGGCTGGATGGGTGGAGGGACAAAAATTGGCACAGACCTACCAGCCTGTTTGGCTGCGTGGCCGCCATTCAGACAGGAATTGGGTGGAAACCAAATGAAGGAAGGTGTTTGGGCCAGTTCACAGGTGCTGTCAGGGAAGGCACAGAGGAGAGTCCACCCTCCTCTTTGGATGAGTGCTTATTTGTTGGCCTGTTTGTTTGGGTGGCTAACTGAAGCATCACTGCCACTTTCAGCACAGCCAGCTGAAAGAGACCATGTCTAGACCTTTCTCAGGGGCACCACCAAACCAAGGACACAGTGGGTGTGTGTTTGTCCCATTTCCCAAGGCTCCAGATCCCTCAAGCGCTAATGGCATGCAGGTACCCTCAAAGTCTCTCCTTAAATTGTGATGATTTACATAATTTTTATACTTTGCACTTTCCCAGGTCAGAGGCGTATGAGTCACTGCTTACACTTCTGCAAATCTGAACCTACAGCTGTAACACTGTTCTCAGATCGGAAAAAGATTGTTATTACTGTCCATTACCTCTGGTACCTCCTGTTACCTGATTCTCACCTGCACCCCACGTGAGTACCCCATAAGCACAAAGTGATTCCCAGATCCTGGACAGTTTTTCCTGCCCATCATCCTCTCTCCATCCTACCACTGCTTCCTGGTCTCACGTAGACAATCTCATGATGCCTGCAGATGATTTTTCTGCATTTTTATCACACAGGAAAACACTTGCTTTAACACCATTTTACAAGACTCCACTATTTTCCAGGACTTTTCTAACTATTTTCCAAATTTTTTTTCAGGAAGTTTGGTGTTTTCAACTTGAAATAGCCTGATAGCCTTTGTCAATGTCTTCAGCCTCTCTGCTCACTTTTATGTTATTGTTAATGAATGTTGCAAGGGTATTGTCTGCACAGACACCATTCTCACAAGCGCAGTACCCTCTGGGATGGTATAAAATCTTGGTTCTCCCCACTAAAGGGTGAGGTATTGCTAGAGAACTCACCTGCATCATTCAGGTCATCATTCTCAACATCTTCCTCATCACTGCATGCCTGAAACACACACAGTCACCTCAGATCTCTGACAGAAAAGGCTTCTCCTTCCAAGCACAGAACACTAACATTTTCCTGCCAGCAGAGTAAGACATAGCGTGAAATCATTCTGCAATAACATCATTGCAGGATGGCATCCAACAAGTGTCTTAATGACTTTTTTCTTCTCCCCAGATCCTCCTTCTAGCTTCTTTTGATTGGAATTTAAGTTGACAGTGCAAGGAAGGAAATTTGGAGCAGACTTGCTCCCATAACACATACTAGTACATAACCAGGACAGAGTAAGCAGCATGAAAGTCCCTGTTAAAGTCAGCAACATCACATTTTCCTCAACAGAAACTGCCTCATTCTCACACCACTTGAGCACCGAGCCTCAGGGATGTTTCAATACCCACCTCCTGGTGAAATCAGCCCACCCGGTAGATGCTTGATACCTGGCTACGTTAAATATGCTTGATACACTAAAGTCCTACAGATCCATGCCAGGAGAGCTCCTATGACACTCAATATGGTTGAAAATATCTTCATCAGACCAGTGCAGCCTATTTTCCCTTCTGTTGGCAGCTGCCACAAGATATTATCTGGTTATACAGCTCTTTGAGGGATGCATAGTACTTGGACCACCAATCCAGTTCTTTTAGTTCTGTTTTTTCCTCTTCAGATTCATCTTCCTTCTTTACAAGCTTATTGATAGGAATTTTCCTCAAAGGAGCCTTGAGAGAAAAGAGAAGAGCATTCAGAGGGAAGAAATGACCACCCAGGACACTCATGCACCCTCCTCCAGTGCCCTGGGAGCCTCTGGTAAAGGCTCAGCATTCAGGTAGACCACAGGAGGTGCAAAGCTGCCTGTGGCTTCAGCTTTGTTCTTTGCTACAAAAGAAGCCATTCTCAAGGCACAGGGCAGGCCTCCTTAATGTCCCTGTGCCAGAGCCCCAGCACTGCCAATGAGCAGGCAGGAGAGAGGAGAGTTTCAGTCCAGAAAAAAAACTGGTGTATGAAACCTAACACTGAATTTCTGAACTTTTTTGTTGTTGTTTGTAGTCTACAGTTTGGTTTTACAAACTTCAAAATTTGTTGGGCCCAACACATCACTCACCTTCACAAAACTAAGGGGGTGAGTGCTGGAACCTGGGTCACCAGCTGCCAGTCCAATGTTTACCACAGTCTGAGATGGAAGATGGTGAGATGAGACATTGCAAGCTGAGATGAAAATAAAAAACTTAATGTTTCCATGCATTTATTTCTGCCCACTACTTCTTACTTTCAGCTACAGGAAAATCCTCCCTATTAAAACTAATCTGATTGATTTCAAAACTTTTTAAAGCAGACCCTGCAAAAATACTGCTGGAAATCCAGCTACAGTACTGAGATTAACCACCATCCATCAATATGCTTGTTGCTGAGTCCCAGGAATTCAGAATTATGAGAGATACCTTCCCTGCTCAGAAATAGCCACAGATGGATCAACCTTTGCCTTCTGCTTCATGCTTCTGGATCAGGAATGCTGGCTATTGCTATCATAGAGCTATTTAGCTAAGCTATTACCCAATGAACAGTCTGTGACCTGGCAATGTGAGAGAACTGAAAACTTTTCAATCCCTGGTCCTAGTGGACCAGCTCCCTTTAGATGGAGGTCTCATTGAGCAAATTCTTCCCTGTGAGGGTGGTGAGGCCCTGGCACAGGTTCCCCAAAGAAGCTGTGGCAGCCCCATTCCTGGAAATGTTCGAGGCCAGGCTGGACAGGGCTTGGAGCAATCTGGTCTAGTGGAAAGCGTCCCTTTGGCAGAAGGTGGAACAAGATGATCTTTAAGCTCCCTTCCAACCCAAACCATTCTGTGATTCTATAACCTTGTGATTGCAGGGAGAGGATTCTGCTGCCTGGCTAAGAGCAAGTGGAAGAGCCAGGGATCTTTGCCACTGGCAAAACCTGCCTGTTGTCTCTGTGAAAACCTCTCCAGGTAGCTTACCTTTGGGCACATCCCCTGGTTCCTCTTCCAATACTCTGGGAGAGAATTTCATCACATCAGACACGACATGGCTACCCACAAGCACAGTGCGCCCAAAAGCACACTTTTCCATCACAAAGATGCTGAGTGGAGGGTGCAGGTATACCTGCTCTGGGAGCTCCTGCAAAAGATTTATGCGTGGGGTTCACAAGAGTAAAGGTGATCAACCTGTGTTGAGCTATCAAACTATGGCAGCCCTATCACATAAGGAGAAGCCTGCTGGCACCTTACAGCTATGCCCAAAAATCAAAGCCTTGCAGTGACAGGCCATGGCTAAGATGGCTCTTGGTGGGCAATTTCACAAAGGTTTTGTTCTGCAGCTCAACCATGTGGTCATGGGAGAGCAAAATCCTGGAATCAGTTTCCCTCCTTCTATGCTGTCCCATGCAGTGAGGTAATACAGACTAGCCATGGTGTACCCTGCCATGGCAGAATCCACCTTCCCACTCACCACATCCATGTATTTAACCAGCTCAGTGAAGTTGGGGTTCTCTTTATAGGACGCAATAACCTCTGACTCCACCTCCTTGCCAGCACATTCAATGATCACCTGAGGCTCATCCACCTCAAACAAGTTCACTCTCTTCAGGTCCCTCAGGCCCCAGAACAGGATCTGAAGCACAACATGAAGCTGCTGTCTGAGACTTGCCAGCCATGGCACTGCCCATGCTACCACCCCCCACCCACAGGACACAGTCCTCAGAAGAGGCGCAGGCCTGCTCTCCCAGCTCAGCTGCCCAGCAGCTTTGCCTGTTGAACTACTCAAATGATTTCCCCCTCAGGTCAAGCACCTCCATTTCTGGCATCTGCTCAGGCCTCACAGGCACATTTGACCATCAAACTGGACTCCCTCACCAAGCGGTGCCCTCCACTCAAGGGCAGCTTAGGGGAAAGCCAGTGCAGCAGAAAGTGGCGCACCTCTATGCGAAACTCCTTCAGTACCAGGTGGATGCCCTCAGGGATGATGAACCGTCCAGCACGGGGGTCTTCCAGGTAGTCAGGCTCCTTGGGCTCCACATTATCAGGCACTGATGGCTGAACCAGGACACAGCAGGTGATGAAAATCACTTCTATTCCATGCCCCTCTCTTCCACCTTCTAGTTCTGTGCTCATAGGCTGTCCCTGCAGCCTCCTCTCATTGGAAAGCCAGATATGGCCTCCAACTTGGAATTCTGGTGAGTCCCATGCAACCAGTTCCTCACCCACATAGTTCTCCTCAGAGAGCTGGCAACCATGTGCAGCTTTCTACAAGCCTGTTACCTCTAAATAGCCACTGTAATCGAGCTCGATCAGTTCAAAAGTGGCAATGAGCTCTCCCGCTGCTTTGCTGCCTCTGTAGAAATCAAAGAACTGCAGGGCAGGTTTGGTGTATGGCTCATCAACCAGCTTCACCTGTGGGACAGGAAAGGCCTGCCCGAGGAAGTCAGAGGAGCCCTGCAGGAAAGAGGGGAATGACTCAAATCATCCCTGTGGTATCTCACCACCTCAAAGACCACCACTAATTCCAGCCAATCTGGGACAGTACAAGACTAGTCTTCCAGCCATGTTATCCTCTGCTTTGATTTTCTCTGCTCCCTCCTGAGCTAGGAACAGATAAAGGCATGTTTACAGCAGCTCCACTTAACTCCCGGTTCATCTCCATGCAGAACTCGGCAAACGGCCTGGCACCATGCACCAGAGGACATCAAAGCTAGATCAGGTTTTTCAGAGTCTCTTCCAGTCAGGGTTTGAGTATCTCCAAGGATGGATACACTACAAGCTCTCTGAGCTATAAGCCAAGCATGTGTTCTACCTCTGTGTAAAAATTGCTTTCTTATATCAAGATGTATTTTCTTCCTTGCCAGTTTGTGCTCATTGCTTGCCGTTGGGCCCCTTGGTACCTTCCATGAGAAATCTGAACTGAGCTTTTCCATCCTTTCCCACCTGGTAGCTGCAGACAGCAAAAAGACACTGGCTTTCTCTCAACCTCTGTAGGCTTATTATACTCAGCTCTCCTCCTCTGTCCTGTGCTGCATCTTGGTGGCATCCTCTGGACTCATCCCAATATGACAGGGTTTGTGTTGTACTGGAGCCACAGGAAAGCTGCTGAGTTACAACAGCAGAATCTGGCGCAAGTTATGTCATTAGCCTTAGGATAGCAAAGAGGCTCTAGGAGACAGTGTGACTTTAAAGCACTAATAAAGAGAGAAAAGGGAGGACTGAGGAGGATTGATCAATGACATGTGGGGACACAGGGAAGGAATAGCCCTAAAAGCTAATATCAGGATATGAGCCCTCTGCAACGTGAACCTGCCAAGGAAGCAGGCATAATGTTTCTTCAAAAATAAGAGATCATGGATCCAACAAGCACTTATCAGCCCCTGATGAGTTTAGAATATCTCTGAGTCAGAAAGTTTCAACTTCAGCCACAGTCCCCACAACTCACTATTACCAGTGGACCAGCACCAAGCTGTCATATAAACCAAACAAAGAAGTGGCAGCACTCAGAGATCCTCTGCCTTCCCTTTTCCAGAAACAACAGAAGGAGGGCAGCATGGCCATACTTACAAATTTATTGTGGCTGAAAAGGTTGATTATAATGATGGGAGTCTCTGTTTTCAACTCTTCTTTCTTCCCATCAATAATAAGCTGGTCAAACAAAAGTAGCTTGTTCCACATAGGGCTCAGTGTCTCCTCCAGCATCTGCAGATGGAGACAGAAGACCCAAGTGTTCCACAGTGAGTGGAAATAAACCACATACAGGAAAGAGAGGAACTCTGGGCTGATTCCCTCTCTCACACAGCCACATGCAGCTGGTGGCTGGAAGAAGGGATGTGGTAAAAGTGTGGGATCAGCACTCAAGGTCAACTAGCACATGCCAATCAATGTTTGAGACCATGCTCAGTGACTGTCAAATATTCCCTGAATATAATTTCACTGCTCAGAGCATAGATACCTGAGTGCTTGGAGATACAAAAGTCCCAGGAGGACTTCCATAGCACTGACCTTAAACATGTCAGTGAGGCCATGGTCATTTTTCTTTCCCCAGGTTCCCAAGATGACAGAGGAAAGAGTTTAAGTGGTCTCACCCTGGTGGTCTGGCAATGAGTTGAAAACACCACTCTTGCAAATGGATCTGAAAGGCCATTATCATCTGCAGGGAGGATCCCTCGAGCCTGATACAGATGGGCTCGGAGCTGGAAATAGCTGAAGTCTGGTAAGAAAAGGAGAGAGGAAGTCCCTGACGAAGTCCTGTATGAGGCCAAAAAAATGCCTGAAGGAGAAGGCCTGCCAGATAAGAGTAGGCACATTCTGTGATGAATAGCTACCACTTCTAGGGACTGTAGTTCTCAGGCTAGTACATCTCAAAAGGTTTAGCCAAGACAGACAAGCTCCCCAGACACCTCTGGGAAGTACATGGTATGTGACATGTGAAATGTGCAGTGTTCTGCTATGAGCATCTACTGTGGGTGACCACCACCAAGCCTCATCAGAGGGGCAGAACTCATGCCCATTGCCAATTTGGCAGCACATTCAATGCCTACAAAGCTCCCATTCTGTCTGCTGCTTTAGCTGTGAATGTGCAAATACATCCTCATGAGATCAAACCGGATGTGCCTATCCCAGTCATGCCTTGAAGACAACCATAGATCAGCTCCTAATTCTCAGACATACTACAATTCTCAGATCACAGTGTGGCCTGAGGTGAAGGACTGTGGGGGGACACTTCACCACCCCAGACACTAATCCATGGATGGGACCTCTCAATTCACTGCTCTCCTGCTTGTGTGAAGAACTGGTATCTGCACTCACCATCCCTGCTGAGCCGGCTGGGAGGGCTGTATGCTGAGAGCTGGGCTATCTCCTGCTCACTCTCAGAAAGGAACTTTTCAGGCAGCTCTGCCAAACAGTTTTTCGCATATTTGGTTACCCCAAGCCACATGTAGATTTCCAGTTTGGCAAAGATTTCACCAGTGTGTAAGCCAGGGACCTGAAAGCACAGAAGGTTTAGCAGATTTCACACCTCAGACTAAGATGATCACCATCAGCCTGGGACTGACCAAAGAGCACAGGAGAAAGAGCACCATATCAGCAGAGGCAAAAGGCAGTGGTGGAGTGAGAGCTGTCTTTCTTTGTGAACTCTAGGATTTCAGGAAGGAGAGCTGAAAGCAAGAATGGGGAAACAGCATGAAGCAAGCAAGGGCACACTGTTTTGGTATAAACCCTACCTTCATAAAGACAGTCTGGATCTTTGCACAGTCTTTGCCTTTCTCCTCTTCAACTACTGAGTAGAGGATGTTTTGTGCAGGAATTCTGGCATGTGCCACACGCCTGTTGTTGCTGAGCATCCAGATGAGTACATCAGGGAGAGTGCACTGGGGCTGGAGGGAGGGAAGGGAGGAACATCACAGCAGAGGAACGTGTCATCCTCCTTCCATTGACATGGTGAAAGCTTCATCTCCCCACGGGAGGGACTGCTGAGCAATGGCGGTTTCAAGATCCAGAAATAAAGGACCTGACATTGGTCACATACTTCTGAAAGTCAGCCCTGCAATATGACTCTGGGGGTGTTGTGGTTTAACTCTGGCTGGAACTCAGCCCAGTGCAGCCTGTCACTCACTGTCTCTCAGTGTGACGGGAAACAGGATTCAAAATGTGAAAATGAAAGCAGTCATGGACTGAGATAAAAACAGCTTAATAGGGAAAGAAAAAGCTTCACACACAAGCAAAGCAAACCAAAGAATTCATTCCCCTCTTCTTGTGGACAGGCAGGTCTTCAACCATCCCCAGAACAGCAGAGCTCCATCACAGAAACAGTGACTTGGGAAGAAAAACATCATCACTACAATTGTACATGACTCTACCCACACATAGGTAAAGATGTGAAAATTATTTGACTTTACTTGGTGAAAGACTTCTCCAAACTTCAACAGCAGCTGTCCACCTTATGTCAGCAAACATGGCGTTCTGGTTGACACTACAGAAACAAGCCGATTTTTTTCAGTTACTTAAAATAAAGCAATGAAACTCTGAGCATGAAGAGTCTCTGCTATGGATGACAATCTTATTCCAATGCAAGTTTGAATCCACAGAAAGTATCTATGGTCAGACCCTGGTGGAAGTTCAGGCAGCATAAGCAAGGCTGTTTTCCGAGGCAAAACCGTCTGCTGCAGACAGGGCCTTAGGCTGGTGGGGTGGAGAGGCCCAGGAGGCCTGGAGCTGGTCCAGCTCTGCCTCCTACCCACTGCAAAGTTGCTTGGACCACTGCTCCGCCACCAACAGCCCTGCAAAGCTGCCTGGGCTCATCCCTCATTAGAGCTATCATGAAACATGGTAACTCCCAGTAGCTGGAACTTGGAATTTTATATAGTGAGAGAAGACAGCAGAGGGAAAGCTTCAGCTCAGTATCTTCTCCTTGCCTACCCTCTTCAGCTCAGAACAAGGGTTCCCTAGTAGCCACTGTACCTCTTTAGCCACAGAGCATATCTTTGCCAGGATCCTCCTTGTCTCCTTAACCTTCTCCTTGACATTGTCTCGGGTCAGGTGCCGCCTCACACGGAGCCCCTGCTTTGCATACAGGATCTGAACAGAAAGCACAGCTGTCACACAGCCAGCCATGTCCCACTGCCACCCCACTGGGGGGTCTGCAGGGAGCCTATTGTGCTGACCAAGTCCATCTTGCCCCATTGCGCCCTGACATCCACCATGGCTCACTGCCGAGTTGCTGAGAGTAAACCTCCATGAAACTGTCACAAGCCATTGAGCAAAGGGTGCCATGAACTGGAGACTACAATAAATCATCAACCTGGCCAATATAATCCAGTAACAGAAGTCCATGAGCTTTAAAATCATTTGGAGCACAAAGATGTCTAAGGAATAAACATTCCAGAAACTGGTGGTCTAAGGCTCCAGACAGTGCCTGCGGGAGATCTTGGCCAAGGAACAACTTGGGGCCACAGTAGTGTGGGATTATGAAGATGTAGGAAACTGCAACACAGGGCTTGACTTTCACCATTATTAGTACATATCGGAGATAGCGTACACATCTGAAGAGAAACTTTGGGATGAATCAAAACTAATAATGAAATCCAGAAGAAATTCAGGATGTACATCCACTATGGACTGGCAAGGCCAGAAAACTCATCTCTTAGGTGGGTTCTCTCTTCCAGAGTCTCTCAGGCTTAGCAGAGTACCTTCACCATAGCTCAGGTTATGACATGCAAGGAAGCAGAGGGAAGGGAACTGGGATCCAGATATGCCTAAATTTTATTTCCTGCTGCTGTCACTGCATTTTGGTCAGCCTTTCAAAGCTTTGTAGTCTGACAGGGTCTATGACCCTACAGCTGTGCTGTGATGGAGGGTATGCAATTGTTCTAGCTAGCTCTCTCATTCAGCTAGCTAGTCTTGTGTGCCGGGTGTTAAGTGCCCACGTGTTGTCCTTTCTAAGGACAGACAGATGAATGGCTGTTGTAGACCTGCTGGATATGTACTCAGTCAAGGGGCTGAGTTTTCAGGAGTAGCAGATCTCAGTGAGCCACCACAAAACTGCCTGCAGGAATATGGTACACCAAAAGGCCTCTAGCAACCTACCAGGCAGCATTATGCACGTCCTCAACTACATATGCCCCAGTGGAGATAAAGGAAGGCATCAGGGCAAAGCATGTGCACATAAAAGGGGGCAGCCATGGCAAGACCCTGTCTCTTTTTCCTGTGCCAGAAATTGTATTGCTCTGAGCAGAAGTTGGGAGATGCTGTAGTAAAAGCCTATGACTGATACAGTGAGTTTTAGCTCCAGGTTTCCTTCTTAGCCTCAGTTCCTGCTGATCCTCCAGAAGTTTTCCCAGAGCAGGGATTGCACAGGCTCCCACCAATCACCACCAAACCCCACAACTTACAGTGTTGCGCATCAGGTATTTTGTCCGACATCTGTCCAGGTTATTTGGATGAGCCATTGTTTTTCTCTCTGTACTGAGTGAATATTGCCTGCAAGGAGAAAAGCAGCACAGACTCTGTATCCTTGGCACCCAACATGTTGAGCACAGCTTACAGCAGGGACACAAGCTCCAAATCCCTGATACCAATCCAGATGTGTCAGGAGGCTCCATTTCTGCAATGCCTTCTTGTAGTATTGTCCACAAGGGTCCCAGGATGAGGGAAGAGACGAGAAAGTTGACTGTATGTATCAGAAGGCTTGATTTATTATTTTATGATAGATACTATATTAAAACTATACTAAAAGAACAGAAGAAGGGATTTCATCAGAAGGCTAAGCTAAGAATAGAAAAAGAATGAATAACAAAGGCTTGTCTCTGACCGAGACAGTCTGCACAGGTGATTGACCCTTAATTAAAAACAACCAGATGAGACCAATCACAGATTCCCCCTGTTGCATTCCACAGCAGCAGATAAGAATTGTTTACAGTTTGTTCTTGAGGCCTCTCAGCTTCTCAGGAGGGAAAAATCCTAAGGAAAGGATTTTTCATAAAACATGTCGGTGACATCTCACCCTTTTTATTTTAAATAAATTAAAAAGAAAAATGTTTGCAATTTCATCTGCTGGGCCATGCAGAGGAAAGAACAAGCACTTGAGAGGCTATGTGTTGCCAATCAAAACATCAATCAAATGCTAGTGTGGATCCATGAGGGAGATTCTTCACTTGCAAAACACTAAATTCCATCACATCACCAAAACAATCTTAAGACATAAGAAAATGCAAAAACAATGCAAAGAAAGTTCATTGCTTCAAGGTCAAACAGCTGAGTTTCAGGAAAAAGTCCAAACTGAAGATGTTCCTCTTTGACATCACTGAAAGTCTCTTTCGGTCTTGAAACAGGCTTACAAAATTTTGGCTTTTCAATGCTTTTTGAGCTGCTAGCTCTTTCAACTCTTTTTATTTAATTTTTTTCTTTTTTTTTCTTTTTTTTTTCTTTTTTTTTCTTTTTTTTTCTTTTTTATCAGAAAGCTTGATTTATTATTTTATGATAGATAATATATTAAAACAATACTAAAAGAACAGAAGAAGGGATTTCATCAGAAGGCTAAGCTAAGAATAGAAAAAGAATGAATACCAAAGGTTTGTCTCGGACCAAGACAGTCTGGGCAGGTGAACTGTGATTGGGCGTTAATTCCAAACAACTAGATGAGACCAATCACAGATTCCCCCTGTTGCATTCCACAGCAGCAGATAAGAATTGTTTACAGTTTGTTCTTGAGGCCTCCCAGCTTCTCAAGAGGGAAAAATCCTAAAGAAAGGATTTTTCATAAAACATGTTGGTGACAGCCTTCTCTTCTGCAAGCTTGTTGGTTCAGAAGGTACACTGGGGATTCTCAGCACCTGAGGCTCCCTTTCTACTGTAGCACTGTGGACTGAAGTGCATAACGGCCCCCACAGAGTAGTCATGGGGATTGAAACAGTGGTCTTTTGACTGTGTGATTGAAAAGATTGAAGGAAATATCCTTCACATTTAGGAAACATGTGAGAGACCAGGAGCACTGAGGCTGTCATCTATGACCACTCTGATTCTTAGAACAGGACTGGAGTCTCCTCTCCAAGCTTGAAGAGCTACAGAGAGGGTCCTTTTCCCAAGTCATCCTCTTTTCCTTCTGCACATCCACCTCAAAAGGAGAAGAGAGAAGGCTGCACACAGCTAGGGCAGAACATGATATGACCTCCTAACCTGAAAACAAGAATCTTCAGGACATCAGGGACATGCTTACCTGCATCCACCTACAAATTCCTCCAGCACCTCTCGGAGTCGCTCTTCTGCTTTAGCCTTTGGTCTTCTCAAGAGCTTCTCCATGTCATCCAAACCATGCTCCTGTAGCGAAATCACAATATTCACGAAGTTTGCACCTGATGAGGGGTCAGAGTAAAACCTTGCATTTGTCACAAATGGCTTATACCTTTCTGCAGAGCTGGGATTCATGAGTGCTGCAGATCAGCACTATGCTGCCTGGGACTCTCCAGAGCCTGAGGATAACCTTAGCATTTGTTGTTACAACACCTTTTGTCTCAGTCCTCAAGCAGCCACTAACATACACTGAGGCAAGCTCTACTTTCCTATTTTCAAGCCAAGAGGCAAAGGCAAGGTCCAGGAGAGAGACTGCATCCCCTTTACGACAACGTGAGGCTGACATTCTGCTTGCCCAATCATCTGCCCAAGGCTCACACAGCTCAAGACTGGCAGCAGAGGAACTTGTTGTCACAGACATCATATCACATCACTCACTCCTCCAGGAACCACCACTAGGCAGTTGCACAGCATGAGTCCATCCATGTGGCCTACCCAACCGTGTCTAAAGGGCAGGTGGGACTAAGTCCTGTGAGAGACATGGACTTGCATGGGTGGTGAGAACAACAAACATCTCACACAGCAACTGCACATGCAACAAAGCACACCAGGAAGGGGCATGCTACAGACAAACACCCTGAACATGCTACCAGGCGCTCTGCCAGTTTGACAATCCGGTTGGAAATGCAGAGTCTCCAGGTGTGATCCTCCCAGTAGCTCCATACATCCATGCAGGGTTTTTCATGCGTCATGGGCAGGCAGCTGTATGACCTAAGGACAGCAGGCAGAGGAGGTTACGGCTGCTGCTACAAAAAGCATATGCCATATCATAACACATGCACTTGCACATCCAGCAAGGGAGCAGAGGCTGAACTCTGTCTCCCTCACAGGGAATTAATTGGCTGCTTTGGGTTCTGCACCATGAACATGAGTGCAAGCTGCTGGATCTGCCCCTTTGCCATCCCAAACTAGCACACAGGGTTTCTAGTAGAGACAGCAGCACATGCTCAGACAAATGAGGCTGACAGGAGCATGGGATGCTGCCAAGTTTTCTCACTGCTATGGGATTAAGTAGTAGCAGGCACAGGCCACACAACACAAAGACCAAGACATTGCCAGGCCTGTGGGACACACTAGGCAATATTCTCAGAGCAAACATCAGAAGAGCTTGTGTCTGTGTCTTGCCTGTTTAACATAGGACAGCATATGCCAAGAGTACTCCTCTCCTTCCTCACTGAAAACAAGCCCTTAGGACACTGCTTGTGAAGCAAAAAAAGGATGGCTGTTATTGACAGGTCTCAGTTTCCTTGGAACCCCGTCCTTGGCCATCTGCAAAAATCAAGTAGACACCACAGGGCTCATAGATCTAGTGGGAAATCCCAGCCAGCTAGGCCATGGCAAGCTGCAGGGTTGCAAGGAAGAGAAACCTATGATTCCTTGCTGAGCAGACCTCTAATAAGATCTGGAGCAACCAATATGGGAAGCTGTAATAGCTCCAAGAAAGGTGGAATAGAAAGATATAGACTTACTTGTCATATTCCATGGGCTCTGGTCTCTGACTCTTTGTAACTGATTTGTTCATTGCTGCTAAAGCTGGAGTCAGGGTTTCAGCATCCAGCTCACCATCTGAACCAGCATTCAGTAAAGACTGCCTTTCTTCTTTCACTTCTCCCTTTTCCACTTTTTGCCATCCTTTGGTCACAACCTCTTCAGATTTGCCATAGTTTCCTTGAAGGTGAGCATTAAATTATAAAGAGGTAAGTGGGATCACTCAGGTTTTCTTAGAAAAGATGTTTTCTAGCTGTCAATACCAGACTCTTGGCAGTCTTCCTGACAAGAGAAACACAGGCATTTACTGCTTTGGGAACTAGTAGTTGTGTCCAACCATTGGTGCATCACATGGACAACCAGGAGATCCAAGAGGGAGCTGGGCAATTGCAAGGAGGTTCTTGTGTATGCCTTCTTCAGTTCTGCCAGCTCCACCAAGTGCCTGCTGACTACCATCGACGTCCTTACACTGGTGCCAGCATCAGCTCCTCAAGTAGCATCAAACATCTTCACCTGTCCGGCTTAGCAGGTGGGGCTTTTGACCCACTCTCAGGCCACTGTTTCCCCATCACTTGTTGTCACATCCCCTCAGTGCCACATGGCCAACCCCAGTATCCCAGCTTTCCCTCCTTTTTTTCCTTTTCTTGTTACCAAATCCTGCTACTTCTTTGTACCCCTACTTACTAGAAGACAAACTTTCCCAAAACAGGTACTTGCACACAAATGGTGCAAATCTCCAGTCCCATAGAAGAGATTCAGGGTTTTAGTAAAGAACTGTGCACACTCCCTGGACTCATTCCTCATCTTTCCCAACTTCCCAAGCTGTCTTGACAGGGCAGTATGAAGAACTGACTTGGCTGTCAGAGGGAGATTCACACTGTTCCCATAGTTCCCATAGGACATGGGGCCCTGGGGAATACCCACCTATAGAGATTTCAAAGTTGACAGGTTTCGAGCTGAGAGAGGAATCCATCATAGTGGCTTCAAAGAAGGCAGCAAAGAGAAGAAATTCATCCTTTCTCCCCAACACATTCTGAGCAAGGAGACAGAAATCAGCCTGAGAGCCTTGTGTGCCAAAGCACTGCCTGAGCACCAGGGCATAACTGATGTCTTCCAGCCCTTCCACAGGACCTCAGCAGGATGCTGCTGAGATCACCACTGGGCTGCCAGAAGCAGGATAAGATTTCTTGAAAATCCTGAGGTGTTGGTGCAAAGCCATGGATTGGCTGATGCTTGTGTGAAGCCACTGAGAAGGTTGTAGGCTAAGGGATGGCTACTGCATCGACACAGCTTCCTCCCTCCTTGCCTCTTTCCCTTCACAGCTGTGCATGCCAAAGACTGGCATGGATCAGCCATGTCAGCACAGGAGAACTCACCTCAGGGAGTGGATGAAGCTCTTCGACCTTCACAGTGACCTCCCTGGGCTGCTCGGCCTCCTGAGAGCTCCCAGCCTCCCCCTCTCCCTGCAGCTGGCTCAGTTCTTTAGTTTTCTCCTTGGATTTTTTACTTTTCTTCTTCAGCTTCATTTTTCTCAGGGCACCTCTCATCCTGTACCCAAGCTTCCTCTCTGCTGCACTGGGGCTGCTGAAGGTCTCCACTGTGATGGCCATGAGGATGCGCCCACGGTAGAAGATGCCCTCACCCATGCCTTCATTGAGGTCTTTGTGGACATCCCGCAGAGTTGAGTTCTGGGGGGAGCCATACATGTTCACCCAGGCTAGACCAAATGTGGGGTTAAAGCCTGCAGAGACAGGGACAGGGTATCATTATGCTCCAGGGTGCCGCTGCAGAAAGACCTCCCCAAAAGGGACTGCCCAGGACACCAGAATGTCAGAGTGCCTCAGCCACTCCTGGTCCCAGCCCCAGGAGACCAACATGCCAAGCAGAAAGTGCATGGCACAGGGCTGCCCAAGACATCCTGCCCCAAGGCAGCCCTGCGAAGCCTCACCATTCCTGTCAGAGTCCGAGATCTCCTGCAGATCAATGTAGTGTGTAGCAATGGCCACATCACCGACACTGGTATCATCCCGCACCTGGACCTTTATCTTCCTGGACAGAGGTGGGAACATCTCAATGAAACTGATCTGCTCGTTCCACTCGGGCTCAGTGGTGCTGGTCTCTACTGACGTTTCCCCCTGGGAAGGAGAAGGTGTGAAAGTGACAGTCCCAACTGGTGCCCAGAGAAAGGGATGCCTCAGAGCTTGTCTCAGAATGGCATGCACTCTTGTACCACCCGCAGATAGTGCCAGGCAGGCTCTGGGGGTGGCAGTGTCCCTGCTCCTTTCCCTGTTCCTGCAATTCCTCTCTGTTTCATTAATGAGGGGCTGTCCCAAGGCCCTGGCATGACCTTCAAAATCAAGGGAGTTAAAACGAGCAGCAAACTCATAGGTATCTAAGGGTTGCCTGGAGCACTCCAGGCCCACAAGACTGCCAATCAGGGATTGCTTCTCATATTAATGGGTATTATAGGACCAGAAACCCTGATCGTGTGTGCAAAAACTGGGTCATTATCTCAGTAAAGTCTCTCAAGGGTCTCATGCTGAGCCCAGTTTGACACAGAAAAAGGACTTTGCTCCAGGATTTATTCCTATATTTAAGGATATTAATCTCTGCCTGCAAAGCCAGTGGCTGTGCCTGGGGCTGGAGATGTCCTATGAGCAGCTCTCTGTAGAGACAAAAGCAGAGAACAGCCTTCTCATTCGGACATTGCACAGCCATGGCCACACAGCCCAGACCACTGCTAAAGGCAGCAACACCTGGGCTCTCCCAGCCTATTTTCAGTGGGATTGCTGTGCCAAATGGAGGCTCCTAGCACCATGAGACCACCACATGCTGCCACACAGTCAAGGGAGAATCAGCCTGTCCCAACACAGCTTCCCCTCAGACTCACCTGCTGCTCACAGAATGAGACCTGCACATATGGGTCGATAAAGTCTTTTCTCTCCCCTATGATCTTGGAGATACCACCCATGATGCCTGCTCTCATGCTGGGCAGACCCTCAGCATGATAGAGTTTGATGGAGACCCTGGCCCAGGGTCTCTCTGCAGGGACTCTCTTAGGCAGCAGCAGATTCCTGAAAGACAAATTCATGTTCTGCCTCTCTCCTGGAGTCCACGTAACACAATAATGGGAAATTCTCTGACTGGCACGAAGACTGGATCCTGCCTCACCACAGGGCTTTTTCACTGGGTCTTTGCCCATCAGAAGAGGGGAAAATGGGGCAAAAAAGGTAGTGTGAAGAGAGACATGGCAGTGTTCCCCAGGATCGTGTAAGTTCCCACTGCATCTACCTTTCAATGTCCTCATCCTGGTTCCTGGAATAGGTGGGAAGGAAGCCCACAACATCCCCGTGTGCAGAGACAGAGATGTTGCACTTCACAAAGCCTTTCACGCCTGCCCGGGTGTCCACGGGGTCACTGATAACTGCCCACTTCTGGAAAAACCTGTGATCTGAGAGGCAGGAAGAGGAGTTCCCTAGGGAGCAGCCGGGTTACCATTTCATATCCAACTCTGTCCACACAAAGACTGCTCTGGCCCTGACCCTGCCTCTGAAGGTGCAGGAGGTCTCACCTGCCTTCAAACAGCTGGGTGGAGAAGGAAGCTCAGATCTTCATGCAAACTAAGTTCTTTAAAACCAGGGCCTTGACCAGACCCATCAGAGCATGAAGGAAACACCAGTTTCAGACAGAGCCAGGGTCAGACACAGGTATGTGGTGCAGTTCTCATACCTGGCTGGCTGTACACTGTCTCAACATCCATCTTGAATGTTCCTATGCAAGTTCCCAGAAATGGTATCTTCTTTGAGTGAAAAACCTGTAGACAGCACAAGCCCCCCTGAGCACCATGAGGTGTGGACAGCCAGGTGACAGATATCCAGATATCCCCGAGGAACACAGGGCTGCCAAGAGGTGTTCCAAAGCACAGCTGAGGCAGTGGTTGCAAGCTCTTCATGCAGACTGACTCATCTGTGTTAGCCCAAGGACTACCCAACCACTCCCACAAAGCCCACCAGCCCACAGCCCACAGTCAAACCTAGACCAAGGCAGTCATGTGGAAACAATTCATCTTCTGCAGTCCCAGGTAAGCCACAGCCCAACAATAGAGCTAGGACAGATCTGTTTTCCCACAGGAAGTCCTTGTGTCCATATCCTGCTGGGTTAGGGCAGAGCCATGACCCCACCAGGCTAGCGTCTCTCCCAGATCCCAAGTCTTGCTCAGTTCTTGCTGAACTCTCTGCAGCAGAAGAGACATGCAGCTTTTCACAGGGAAAGTACTGGAGACCACTTGTCAAAGGGTGTGCTGGCTGGTTTTTGCTATCTTCAGAACATTTCTGCGTCTTGGGAAAGTCTTTGTGCTTTGGGCCAGGGGATTTTCAACCTCTCTGCCTGCTAGGGCTTCTCTACAGCACAAATAATTTCTTAGCTCCCCTCACATCAGTCACTTACCTTCAGGACCTGCAGGATGAGACTCCAGGGTAAGGGGGCAGTAGAGAATTGCTGCCAAACAGCAGGGCAACAAGGCAGAAGGCAAGAAAGTGCCCCAGAGGCCCCACTGCAGTCACAGGGTGAAGTAAAACCCTCATCTGGAGGAGGTGGGAAAGCAACACTGCCCAGCAATGGCTCAGAGCAGGGCTAGGTCTCTGCCCCAGTGCAACCACGGGAAGGCCCTGTGGCTCTCTGTGGGCAGGTGATTGCAGCTGGAACACCTCAATGGTATTGGTAGCATTGCTTTGCCCATTGCACCCAGTGTCTACACACAGAAGCATCAGGCTGTACCACTAACCAGTGAAAGATGAAGAGGAAGACATATGTACCGAGATCTCTATGAGTCTGTGCAATAAAATGTCCCTCGGCTCATAGAAGTCAAACAAAAAGTATTGGAAGAGAAGAGCAAGATAGATTAGCTCCCGGCTTCGAGGCATCCCTTGCAAGGATGGTCCCAGGCACTTGGGACACTGGTGGGGCAAGGACAGAGCCTCTGTCCATGTCACACACTTCATTGTAGAAGGGGCAGTTTGTTGACTTCTGTGTTGCCGTGTACCTCTTTTCTTCTCCCACCTTGACTACAAAGGGGTTGATGTTCACCCCCACCAACTTCTGTGCTTCAATTACATTAATCCCAACCTGAAAAAATATGCGAGAAAGCCAGCACTCCTCCTTGTCTGAATCAGCACTCTCCTTGTTTACACCTCCATCCTGAGATAGTTTAAAGAATACCAGTATGCACATGTACAGGGCAGTCTCAATGCAAAGCTGGATGCCTAGGGCAAGCAAAAGCATGGCTGCTGAAATCTGCTACAACCAGGACAGACCAAAGAAGTATTTGAGATACTTGTTTCTTTCAGACAAGCAAGGAAATAAAATGTAAGAACCCCAGTAATTTTGACAAGAGCTGACCTTCCCAGCAGCACTTGTACCCTCAGTTTCTGATCCCAAGGGGTTGAAAATGAACTGCTCCCACATGGGAGGGGCCACAGAGCATCTTGGAGAAGATGCTTTTTGTATCTTCTGTTAATACTCCTCTTTGAATTCTACTGAGATGGACACCATTGGAAAGACTGGAATGCGGCTGCTTAGGATTTACTTACATTTACTGCAACTGCTTATGAGTCTAAGAGATGAAAGAAATGTTCTCACATTTGCTCTTAGTACAAGCAATTAGGCCATGGTTAAGGTACAGAGTGATTGCTTCAAGGGAATGATGGTAGGAAATTCAACCCTCACAAAAACTTCCTGCTTGGTTGATAGGACAAAATATGAGTCCACATTTACTTAGAACCAGAGGAGGATTTAAATCCATAGCCATGCTGGGAGACTTGCCCTGAAATCAATTTAGCCTGATGTGAGATAATCAGCCAGAGCCACCGCTTCTCAACAGCCTCTTGGCATGTCCAAGCAAGCCCCCACATAGCCCTCTGGCCCTGGTCATGTCCCACAGCTGTCCCTAAGGAAGACAGACAAGACCCTGGGAAAGCTGGAAGGCTCCAGCCCTGCCTGGGTACTCTCTAAAGCTCTGCTCAGGCAGTGTTTTGCAATGGCACATGTAGTTGATTCCCTTCACCTGTTTATCCATAGCTAACTACATGGGCTTACTGATACTGTGGCCGGCACTCATGGATGCAGTTCATTCAGGGAATCTTACATCTTGCCCAGGGAAGTTACACAAAGCATGGTGGTCTTCCTGCTAGAGGCCTTGACAGAGTATGTGGCAATTGAAGAAGCCCAGGCCTTCAGCAAGGTAGTAAGGGACTGGCTGTAGGGCCAGAGGCAGCTATTAGGACATGCACCCAGTGCTGCCATACCTGGAAACTCTGCAGAGTTGGGATGGCAAAGAGGTCCCGTGCAGAGCAGAGTCTGGAGCGGCTGCACAGAAAAAGAAGCCCAGGTGAGCAGGTGTCCTTGTCAACATGGACCTGAGTAAGTCCCCACCAAGGGAAGTAACAGAAAACCTCGTAAATAATGGCCCTTTGACTTGGAAATGAGCAAATCCACAACACATACTATCTAGGGTCTTTAGAGATGGAAGTTTTCTGACATTTTGCCAAAGCAAACTGTCATGAGCTGCAGGAATTCCCCAGGACCCAAGCAAGGGCAAGAAAGAAGACCATGCCATGGATACCTCTTCTCAGGGCTGAAGATGATGCCTGAGTCCTCAAAATCATATATATCATAGAAATCTTCCTCCTCTTCCTCTTCTTCCGCAGTCTCCAGACCTTTTGCCAGCTTCCTGCCTAGTGCAGCAGTCTTCTTGTCCAGTTCCTTCACTCTCAGCCACTCAGCAGCCCTGCAAGCCCCACCGCACGCCATGAGCCATACATCAGCCCTCACAAGTGGGCTGTGAACTGCCCTCCACCCAGGAGGGTGAGCCAAGACATTCAAGGCTACTTACTCCAGCTGCTCAAATCCGGGATTGTGGATGATTAACTCTGAACTGTAAAAAACAAAAGATGTTTTTCTCTAAAGACCAGTGTGCCACGGCTGTTTTCTGATGCATTTAAGGAACAGTGCCCCAGCCACTCTCCTGTTTGTTTTTTGGCAGGGACACCAGAAATTTTTTCCTAAGCTTATCCACTGTCCATGTGTCTGGTGTTTTCCCTCTAGTTCCACAAGTGACACTCTTGTGGAAGAGTGTCACTCTTGTGGAAGAGTGCCTCAAGTGACAGGCAGGCCTTGCTACTGCCTGTCATCCTGTTTGCCCAGAAACCTACAACTCCCCTGGCTTTGGGCACTACCAGCCTGCAGGGTGCATGGAGTTGCTGGAGGCCAAAACCACGCTCTCTGCAACTTTGCAACCACAAGCCAGGAGGGCTGCAGAAATGCTCTCGGGGCTCTCCTAGGGAGTCCCAGGACTCCCAGGGCCTACAGTGGATCATTGCAGTCAAAGGCTTGTTATGATAACAAAGTATCTCTTTATCCAAAAGCCCTGCTCCCTTATTGCTGCTGTAGAGTTGAGATGCATCAGCCTGGCCAGAAATGGAGAGTAAATGAGGCTGGATTGCAACCCAAAGGCTGCCACTGACAAAGGCAGCTGTACAAACTGCCTGGAAATTTGCTCTTCCTAGGATTTCCATACCTGTCTTTCATAAGATAGACAAAATCCTCTTCAACCCAGCTCCCCGCTGAGCTATTTGGAGGCTGGTAGCGCAAATCCAACTCAATGTAGATCTACAAAGCAGAAAGTGAAAGGGCCTGAGAGCTGGGTAGCCACAAAACAAAGGCAAAAATGTCACAAAAAAGAGAAAGGGGGACATAGAAGAAAAAAAAGAAGTGAGAAGCTGGTGGAAAGACACAGAAAAAAGGTGGACATATCCCCACAAGAAGCATATTTATACCAGACTCCCATTATCTCTCTCCATCTAATAAGCTAGACATAACAAAACTCTCCCCTCCACAGCTTCTCAAACTCCATGTTTCATTGAATAAAAGCTGGCTCAACTTTACAAATCTACCATAGAGAGGCCCAGAGAATCACCTCGAGGCATTTTTGACAAGGGAACTGGGGAGAGCCCTGCACAATAACATGCAGGATTTGGAGCAGTCCCTCTGGAGGAGGCACAAGACAGCTGGCAGAGGATCCCTAGGAAGGACAGCTTGGATTAAAATGCTGGAGAAGCCATCAGCACATCGAGAGCCTGCATCATAAGAGACAAGGAAGGACAGCTAGGGATATACAGAGAACACTGGGTATTGACACAGCCAGCACAGGTCTGAACACCCTTGGTCTGCAGGTGGCCAGCCTGATCTCAAACCAACACAAACACAAATAATTTCCCAGCAGAGACCAAAGACACTAGCATGGAGGGGATCACTCCTTAGTATGCTGAAGAGGATGTACTCTGGGTTCAGAGCTCAATCCCTGGAAAATGAATATTTCTGGGAAAAGAAATGCAGCCCAAGAAATCAGCAGTATGGTGATCAGGAAAGGCAGCAGCAAAGGCTGGAAGGAGACAAAGCTGAATGAAAAGCTAAGGCCCTAAAAACACTCCTTCAAATCACCAGGAGAAGAAGGGGTGCAAGTAACTCTAGTCCCAGAGGAGAACAGGATTTGGACTAGCAGGAAGTCTAATGGCTTTATTCCCACTTTTCTAAAGGAGCAGCGTCTCTCTTGGGGTCATGTCTCTTCCAAGCTGAGCTGAGAAGGTCCCAGGCTGCTCTTAAATGAGCAGTCTTGTCTGCCCTATTTCTATCCCCTGCAGTTGTTGTGCAGCCAGGGTTGCACAATCCAAAACTAACCCAGCAAAACTGAATGTGGTTGGGTTTTGGTTGGAGCAGCTCATCAGCACATGTGATGCTATTAGCACAAGGAAAGAGGCACCCGGGGCAAAGGGCTGGGCCACAGTGTACCTCTGACCTTACACAATGGAGTCTCTTCAAACTATTACCAGCACCACAAGGTGAGTCTAATCCCTGTCTCTTTGCTGGCATGAACATTTATCAAGTGAGCTGCATGGGCTAAAAATCATCCTGGAAATGGACAATTTCTACCTGGACCTGCTCCATGATCCAGGAGTCCAGTAACACCAGCAACCTGTACCTGTGCCACTGAGGCTGGTGGTCTGGTGGCCACAGAGCTTGCATACCATGTGCCACCATGTAGTTTAGTCATACTGCCTGCGTAAAGAGCAAGCAGAGATGCAGCACCTTGCAGGACCGCTGCCTCCGCTTCTGCTCTTCCTGCCTGCCAGCTGCTCTGGCACAGGTCTGGCAGTCTGGAACCCACTGAGCTGTGCCTGCACACCCAGCTGGCAGGAAACAGCTCATTTTAGGGTGGTGTTCATCTTCTACAAGTGCAAAGGACTGACTTAGCTGGAGGAGAGCAGGACCCGCAGAGCAGAGGGGCAGTCAGGTGTCAGTGACACTCATGCTGTCCCAGACACTCATTAAGCCATCCAGTTAGTGCTAGTGTTTAACCCAAAAGCTTGCTGGGGGTTCCAAGGCACCCTGCCACCTTCCACCTCACTCCATCACTGCAGCAGCCCATACACATGCACTTCACGGTGCATGAAGCAGAGGAGATGCCACTTCCTACATGCAATTCCCAGACTTGAGAAGGTTTTACAAAGCCTCCCTCTGTTCATTCAGGCCCTTGACAGTTCTCCAGGAGCCCCAGCCCCATTTGTAGATGCTCCTAGAAACCTCTTGGTGGATGTGAAGTGTCTGTGGAGAGATGGCATAAATGCCACAGTGCTTCCAGCTCAAACAGCATTTTGGATTCCCCCTCAGTCCCCAGTCCACCTGGAGAGTACCACATGAAGTTTCCCAAAAAGTCTTACTGACTGCTGATAGCCAGGCTGTCCACAGAGGACTTACATCAGTGACTCTGTTGCTCTTGTCTACAAGGGACTCACGCAGGATTAGCCTTCCAGATGTCATCAGGTGCTGAAGGCTGAGGACAAGGGTACCAAGCAGACTGGTGAAAGGAATGAGGGATTTGTCTTTACAAACAAACTGTGGGTTTGCTGGTAGATAAAACTAGTACTGAGAGATAAAAGAAACAAATCCTTGGGAAGGATTCCACTGATTGGTGAATGGACTGAGAGATTTGTCTTTACAAACAGTGAGTCTGCTGATAAATAAAGTTAGATACAGAGAGATAAAAGAAGAACTATACATTCCACAGATATTCCATTGATTGACACAAGGGGGGCAAAAAAAAGGGAGGGTATACAAATTACAAGGGAGTCTTAGGTATTAGGCATTTTGGGAAGTCTGTACCTCAAGTACGTCAGCCAATGGGGAAAGAGAGAAGGGAAATGTGGCCAGGAAATCAGGATAAAAAGGAGGCTGCGTCCTCTAACAATTTGAGAAACCCCATGGAAAACACCCATGACCTCTCACTTTATTAAAATAAAGTTACAGGACTCATCTGTTTCCTTTTTGGACATAAACCTCTGGTGTTTGTGGATTAATTTTCGTAACACTGGAATAAAAAGAGAGACTGCAACAACACTGTACATAGCATCAGTGCCTACATCCTGGGGAGTACTGGGACCTCCACTTTTCCACTCACAGCCCCTCTGAGCTGCCCTGAAGTGTTTTCCATAGGGAGTGTGGCAGCTGAATACCTGAGACTGACCCTGCAGCAGGTTCTGCCTTTTTCCCAGTCATGCCCAGGCAGCTACTTGCATCTGAGCTGCAACTGATGGTTAAAGGTTTGTGCAGATCCAGACTCATGGAGTGCGAAGGAGATCTCCCCCTCAACAGAGCTGGGCTTCACAGAAGCCAGTCAGTGTCTGGGCACCCAGCAGAGCTGGGGGAACTCTTCTCAGAAAAAACTGGGAAACAGAAGCTTTACACAAGAAAATACAAAACTAGGACATAAAGCTATGACCATAAGAATGTCAGCAAGTCAGGCCAAAATTTACCTACTCCAAAGTGGCTTCTCCCTGGAGAAGGGTTATCTGGCTCCCCACAAGTGGCAATAAGGCATGCAGGATGGCATTTGCCAGTCCTAACCCTGGCTTGTGTGTCTACACCCATGTGTACATGGATCTCCATCTCCTCATGGCATCTCTGCTAGCAGCCAAGCTAAGCCCTGCATGAAGCAGAGCTTCCCAATGCCATCTGGGAACCACCACTGGAAGAGCCTACCCAGGACTCAGACAAGAGGAACTGCTCCCCACACATCTCAATTTCAGCTGTGAGCTGTTGATCTCTTGTATTCCTTCTCACCTCCCTTTTCTCTGAGACACATAGCCTGTCCAACTTCCTACCCCCAAAGAAGGAGTTTGTCTGCTCATCCTCCTCCTTTCCAGCTTTGCCAGCTTGATGCTGCTGCCACAGAAAGGATGCACACACAGAAGTTCAGAGACCATAAAGAGATACAGCAATGTAACAAGTTTTTCCCTTCTGTTTTTCCAGACTCTCTATTTAATTTTTACCATCCCAGTGCACAAACCAACTGCTTTTGAATTGTACTGTTTGTCACCTGCTATTATGCTGCTCCCCAGCAGTGGAGCTGTGTGGATATAGTGTCAATCCACTCATTTCCCACTGGACTCCTTTGCTTCAGGCTGTCAGGTCCTACTGTTTTGTTACTGTTTGTGGTATCTCTTTTCTCTTTGTCCTGCAGCAGTTTCTATTGACATTTCAGTCAGACAATTCCTCTGATCCAGCTCCCATGAGAAAAGCATCCAAGAAACAGTGACAGAACATTCTGCCACATTTTATGCTCTGTCATCATCTGTGTTTCACATGTGTTGTGCTCATCTCTTTTCTCCATGCCCTCTCCAGCATCTTAAAAAAAGGTTTGCATTATTAGCTGTAGGCAAATTTGTTAGGTTTGCATTATTAGCTGGTGCATTTTCCTTCAGTTCTTAACAGTGCTGGCACCTTTCCCTGCATCTTCATGTTTCACATGTCCTGAAGGACATGCCTTTGTTGCCTTTCTTGCTCCAGTACTCAATCTATCATCTCTAATCTTGGGTTTCCCTGCAATATTTTACAACTGTTGGAATAGCCACTGAGTTCACAATGTTGTGCCTGTGCCATCTAGAAGCCCTTTAAATTCTGGCCGATCTTTTAAATTGAAATTGCTGTTTTATTAAAGGTTAAACCATAACACAATGCATTCAGGCCTTTTCTACACCAACAGATATATTGAATTTGGGTGCAGCATGGTCACAGTCACAAGGATGTTCAGTATGACAGCGGGTCCTCAGTCTGCAGCCAGACCTGCCTTTGTAGCTGTTTTCTAGGGCCTTGTTTAACCTTTGTCCCAGCTGAGGGTCTGATCTGGATCCGTATGTAGTCCCTGTTACTGCTGGCACAGCTAAATCATTCCCCTTATTTAACTTAATATATACAGTATTGCTGCCCCACCAGAACAACCAGCTCCATCCTTCCTCTATAAGGGGCATTCTGCTCATCTTCTTTCCATCAAATTTTCAATAAATTTTGCAAATTTTCTACTGCCACTAGACAATGTAAAGATCAGTATGTCTTCTCCTGCACCTCGACTGGTCACCCCAACAATGACAGGACTCACCTGTTCCTGAATACCTTGCTGCAGTTGTAAACCTTAATAGACAGCATTTCACCCATGACAAGCTTCCCATAGTGCGGCCAGCGAAAGAGCTGCAAACAAATGGAGCAGGAAGGGATGACAACTCATTCTCAGCCACACTTTCACTGTCTGGCTGGCTCCCCTGTGAGGTGACCAAGCCCATGGACATGATGAAAAGCAACTCTGATGGGAAGTTACTTCCTGCTGGCCAGGCATAGAGCCTCTCCAGCAGCACAGAGCCACAAGTCAGCTGCTACAGAAGTCAGAGCAGCACCACCCTGGAAAAAGAAGGATGCTTGTGCCTGCTGGGGTCCCTGAGCTGGCAGGTTGAGGAGTGAGACAGAACATGGGAACGTACAGAGGTGCTTGAGGAGAAGTGATCACCCAGGCAGGGAGTCATCTGGCTTAGAGAAAAGCTGCATTCTGAGGCTTCAACTCACCACACATCCAAAACAGTGGCTGTCCCTTCTGCTCCCCCCCACCTTCACTGCCTTTCCCCAGGCAGCACATTGGCACTGGGACTTGAGCAAGGGACAGGTGGGAACCACCCACTGGCATAGCACAGGTGGGCTGTCACAGGCTTCAGTGGGGATGGCACTGGAGAAACAGACATGCTTCCCAGGTCACCCCCACACCTGCCCCTGCACGCACACACATATGCACACATATATACACTCAAACACACAGGTCCCACTCCTGTCCCACAAGGCATCAACTGCAGTGACAATCTGGCTTTCTGAGGCCAGGGGGAGCTTTGCCTTCAGCTTTGATATGCCCAGGCTTCCAGGCAGTGTCACTCAGTTGAATTTCAGTTCTTGGAGGCTTGTACGCGTAGGTTACATACACAGTGTGAGGGATCCATCTGCCCCTCTGAGCAGAGAGGAAGAAGGAGACAGCAGAGAAATTCTGAGAAAACAGTCTAGTGGAAGGTGGCCCTGTCCATGGTGTGGGGGTTGGAATGAGATGATCTTCAAGGTCCCTTCCAATGCAGACCAATCTATGATTTTATGACTGAGACACTGACCTGTCCCATCCCAGTCCCACATGATCCCAGTTTCCTCACCTCCTTGAAGATGGCCTCTGGGCCACAGCAGACCTTTCCTGTCTTCTGGGTGAAGCCTTGAGAAGTAGAGAGGAAGTGTAAGGTGCTGTCAGGGGAAGGCAGCCCCCAGCACTAAATCCCCAAACCCCCACCCTCCCAGCCACCCGGAGCCCACCTCAGAAGCTGAGATGGACCTGCCTCTCGCCATGGCCCAGCAGCTGGGAGGGCCGCCAGACACCGACGCTGAGCGCCATGGAGCTCATGGTGGGCCCTGCTGCCTCTTGCTCAGCCATACACCACCCAGAGTGACTCAACTCCAACTCACCCAGCCAGTCTGGCCAGACACTCCACACCCCAGTGGCCCATGGGCCAGGCAGCCCCTCCTGAGGGACATGGGGAGGAGGGGGAAGCCCTGGCTGTACTGCCTCCCTCCCTCCACACATGGCACCAGGCTGAGACCCCTCAGAATGCATCTCTGCTGGCTGAGAGAGCCCTGGGCCACGGGGGACCCCTGGGGAACACTGCAGGAAATGGCAGGAGAAGTGGAGCCATCACATGGCCATTCTTCAGCTGGTGCTTGGAAGGACACAGGCTGCTGAATTCAGAACTGAGACACCAGCTGCAAATATAGAGCCTGGTTCTGCTTCCAGTCCTAGCCCTGCACCTTCCCCAGCACAAAATCACAGGTCCTGAGGCTAAGACCCTCCAAAGCAAACAGAGCGAGGGTGGGAAAGGGCAGCTCAGATTGTAAGGGTTGGGCTCCTCTGACATGAGGAAACAGCACATGCTCAGCAGCCTCCTGAGCAGGGGCCTGAGGTGCTACTCAGTGGAGGTAGGATGCCAGAGCACTTTGGGACAGCAGTTGCACCTCAGCTGCCACATCTCTGCAGGGCAGAGACAAGCATCAAAATCCACAGGCAGTGGGACAGGAGCTTCAGCTGCTCCGCAGCATGCTAGCGACCTCACAAGGAGGGGTAGGAGGGAGACCTGGGGCATATGGTGGCAGAAGCTGGCTGTGCTCCCTGCTGCAGCCCCCAGGCCTAATTCAGCTCATCCTATCTACTTGAGAGCTAATAGAGATGCCAGAGTTCTTTCAAAGCACAAATTCAGACCAGATTAAAGCAATCAAAAAATCATAAGCTGAGCAAATTTTGGAGGGCATTTCTTCTTCCTGAGGGTCTGCTTCTCCTTCTCAGGTCCCAGCACCATGTATGCTAATGTCTTTACAAAGAATTTGATGAGTGAAGGTATGGGTGTTAGCTTGAAATGGGTCTTAATGTCTCTACTAACTTTGGGCAGTAGGTTTGTTGCAGACCCCAGACAATCTGGCTCCTGAAACAGACAAGTGGCTCTATACAAGCCTGACCTTCTGAACTTTGCTCTAAAATGACGGGTTCAAGGGGGGATATGTGGTAGGCAGTTCGGGAGGGTTGTACCTTCCTGGTACCTAAGCCAATGCACAAAGGAAGAGGGCAATATGCAGCCGGGAGTTCAGGGTGAAAGGAGGCTGCGGCCTGCAAATCCTTGAGAGAGAAAAGTGGACTCCCCCTTTATTCAAATAAAGTTTCAGGACTCTTCTGTCTCCTCTGTGGACACTGGCTTTTCATAGCATGATTTTCCATAAACCTCCATCCACATGTGCTATACAGAGTGCTTTGCAGCAGGCCAGAGTGGCTTATTAAGCTCCACAAACACCAAGGAGTGAATCATACCTGTGTAATGCCAGTTGCTTCAAAGCAAGACCTGCAGATATTCCCTTTATTCCCCTTTTGCACAAGCACTTCCTGGACCACCTGAAAAGCACTGCTGGGGGAGGTGGAAGCATGCTGTTGTAGGAGGATGCAGCTTTACCACTGTCCTAGCTACAGGAGTATTCTACGCCCCTCTACTTCACTCCTGATGAATTGTTGATGATGGATCATTTGCAGGAGCTGCCCAGTGCACACCCGACCCCTCAGGCCTATGAGCAGGGTGTTAAATAAGGAGAGGCAAACCCTGCAACACAGGGCAGAGTTCCTTTTTCTTCACACCAATGACTCAGCTGTCTTGACTCCCACCGAGGAAGCACCAGCACAGTCACACCCAGTCTGAGGGGTCATCTCTGCTAATGGGCCATACAAGACTCAAAGGGACAGCAGAATGGGCAGCTGCAACATTTTAACTATCATGGACTCTCAAAATATCCCATGACTCACAGTGTTACCTCACGAATTTTGAAAGTTTCTGCCCTGAGGGAGGTATTGAACATCCCCACCTGAACCTGAAAGGAATGAGAGGGATGTGTCTTTACAAACTATGGTCCTGTTTGTAGATAAGGGCAGATATGGATAGGTGAAAAAAGCAATGGGAAGAAACATAAATTCCAGAGGAATTCCACCAATTGACACTGTTGCTCACCCAAGGCTTTGCTAAATTCTTGGACTTAGAGAAACAGAACAGAGATACGAAGAAAAGAAGGGTGGAGGCTTGGGGTTGTGTGGTGTGCACATTGGAAGGGGGTCTGTATTAGGCCATTAGGGAAGTCTGTACTTCTCAAGTACCTCAGCCAATGGGGAAAGAGAGAAGAAAAATTGGCTGGGAAATTAGGATAAAAAGGAGGCTGCATCCTCCATCATTTGGAGAGACCTTATGGAAAATGCCCCATGGTCTCCCCATTCATTCATGAGTAAAGCTACAGGACTCCTGTGTTTCCTTTTTGGACATAAACCTCTGGCGTTGTGGAATAATTTTCCTAACAAATGAGTATATAAAATCTTTAGGCCTGGGGACTTCTGGCACCACCACTTGATAGATTTGGAGGAGAACCAGAACTTCAACAGGACTTGTACCATCACCCTGACCAACAGGGTGCCAGGTTGTATTCAGTCGTTGTGGGTTAAAACCAGTTTTCTCTGTATCATTGTATTTATCATAATTGAAATAAACAGGGCAGGAGATCTTTCTCATTTTTAATGCTTTTATTAAAAGTGATCAGCTCAAGGTTGGGAGGCTTGACAGGTCCGCGGTCTTGCCGTCATCGCTCCCAGGAGTGGCAAGAGGGGGAGGAAAATGCAACTTTGTCTACTAGGAGGCAGAGCTGGGGGTCCTGTCCTCACAAGAGCAGTGGGGATACTCCCCTAGTTTTGCTTTTTGGATTTGCTGTCCAGGGTACTGGCCCCAGCTGAGGTCCTCTTTGGCTGGGCCGAGGGGCAACAAAGGTTCTCAGCATCTCTGCAGGCTCTGTACCTTTTTCCTCATGTCCCGACACCACCTCAATCTCCTAATTCTGTGTTGCCTCGTTGCTTTAGGGGTCCTTTCCTGGGTTTGGTGGGGGTCCTCTCTCGTTGCATCATGGCTCTGAGGTTATTTCGCATGTCCTCCGATGTCCCCTCATTTCACTGTCAGAGAAGGGCCATCCACCTGGCCCAGGCAGGGTGGTACTTGACAAAAAGGGGAATTCTCAACAATAGAGAGTTAACGACCCACTCTTAACAGCTGATTCCAACATGAAGCTAACAAAGAACTCTGCCAGCGATTAGCTCCCAGCTCAACTTGTAACTCTGCAACCTGTTTTAAAAAAATGGTTAAACCCTTTTTTTTACTCATAACAGTAATCACTTTAATAAATTTCAACTCTGACCTGTAATCTCTCTTAAGATTTTTGAGGGTTCATTTCACACACCAGTTGACTTTCCAACCAGCACGACCATGCAACAACAAAGCATAGCAGACTTGACAGCATTTGGCATCACTTTTGTGAGCCCAAGTAAGTGAGATCATCAGTTTAAAACAGACAGAAAGCTCAATGTCCTGACCCCACATTCAGTCATCCGTAGAGTGGAGTGAGGAGTGCAACTTGGGCAGTTTAATGAGACATCCACACCATCAAATTATGCTGCTGCCGAGTGGATCCAGTACTTGCTCAAAGCTGGTCAGAAGTCAGAACCTCCCTATGGAGTTTCTGTGGCTTCCTCAAACACCTGGAGCAATATCATCACTGCACCCACCTGAAGACAGTGCCTCATTTTTAGCAAAACTGTCCCCTGTGTATTTTAGACCTCAAGGAGGGCCATTAACCCAAGCAGTCATCCAGGGAAAAAAGGCATTATCTCCCACTGCCTGCTGGATAGTGTGGCATAGCCCAGCATGAAATGTCACCAATATTTATTGCCACATGTCCAGGAAGCAAAAGAAACCCTCCCCACTGAGCTCCCACATGCAATAGCTTTTGATTTTTTCAAAGCCCTGAGGCTGAAATACCTTTGGGGATCACATGTATAAAAGTGCTTGTTTAATCTTGGCGAGGTTAAAAAGACTTCAGCGGTGTTCCCTGTGCTCACTGGGAAGATAAATCAAGCCGGTGACTGGGGAACACAGAGAGCATGCACAGCACATTGTCCTGAGGAAAATGACCTGACCTCTCCTCTAACTCGACAGCCATACCATCAATCTGCATTCCAGCTACACCCAGGGCAGCATGTGGCAGGAAACAGACCTACCATCCTTCCACCAAAGTTCCCAGCAGCTGTCTGCACTTCCTGTAAAACCTGGAGCCCCAAGGAGAGTAAAAGACGGAAAACAGGAAAAATTCTGCCATCCTAGGTCAGTAGCTTCTAAATTTAGCTTCCCATGGCTTTTCACATGGGCCCACACCCATGCAGCTCTTCCTCCTAAGTTACAACTACAGGACTTGTTTCCTTTTTCTTGCTCACATTTCAGCCACTTACCTGTGGGTAAAGAGCATCCCCTTCAAAATCTGGTCTGCTCCCACAGTGGGAAGAATTTCCCCAGACCCCACTCAGACCTGCCTCTACCACTTCTTGGCCTCCTCCTCCCCAAAACAGGAAAGGTCTCTTCTACCATAAATGAGTCCTCTCCCTGGAGATACCTCAGCTTGCTGCAGAACAGTGACTTCACTCCTTACAGGGCAGACATAGAGGACTCACTCTCTTTTGCATGGGAGCTGGCAGAGTTTAAGGAGCAGCAAAATGGGCTTCAAAATACACACACAAAAAACCCAGCCTTAGGTTTCTTGTATGTATAACAGAGAAGGAGAGCTCTATCTACAGACTGTGAGCAGCTGAAAACACAAATGAAGGATGTTCTCAACCAAAAGAGCAGTTTCTCAGAGATGACTTGGCAGTTTTCCTCCCTCCCTTCCACAGCTGTAACACATTTCAGTTTAGACAGCCACTCAAGATGAGAGCTTGCTTGGTTTCCTTCAAGACTAAGTCTTGAAGTGCACGACTTAATGCAAGAAGTGCAAGGAAATGGGGTGCTGCAGGTTAGGTGTCAAGAAAGACAGTCCAGCTTTCTCTAGAGGAAGCTGGCTGCTGTTTATGTAACCTGAGAGAATATAACATGGTCCAAATAGGTTTGAATAAAAAACTAGAGTAGCTTCATCTTGGCTCAGCAGTGGTCCTGACCCCTCAGCCCTTCAAGCACAAGATATGTCATGGTAGACGGGGTGCAGCTTCCTCCATCATACATTAGCGGTCAGAGAGCGGCAACACTGAGCACAGCGAACAGGAGAGGGCAAACAGGGGCATGGCACATCTCTGAGGGTGTGGCACGTCAGTTTGTGAAGCAGTTCGCACAGGGAGTGCAAGCAGGCAGGGTTGAAGGATTTTCCTGCTAGTAAGGTGTACTGTGTATTGTTTGCAGTGTTTCTGTTGGTTGGTAGGTTTTAGGAGTCTGGGAGTAATGATTTTTATGCAATTGAAAACTGTAGTCAGTAAAAGTGTACGTAACCAGATGGAACCCTCCAAAAAAGATGCACCTGTCCAGACCCATTCCTGTGCTTATGTGTTTGAGCTTATCAGTGGTTTCAGGGGGCGTTGCGGAAGAAATCTGCCTGCGGTGTGAACAGGTGAAAGATCTCCTTTCGCTGGTGGCTAAGCTTAGAGAGAAGGTTGAAAGACTAAGCACTATCAGGGAAAGTGAAAGGGAAATAGATTGGTGGAGTTCTGCCCTTCCATCCTTGAGAGAGGCCCACCAAGAGTCAGAGGACTCCCATGCCTCTCACTGTCAGACAATAGAAGGACACCTGGTAGATGAAAGGGAATGGAAATGGGCCCCTTCCTGGGGAGGTAATAATAAAAATTCCTCCAGACCCCCATCCCTTAAACAGGTGCCATTTCAGAATAGGCATGAGCCCCTGGATCTGGAGAGTTAGACAGATGATTTAGAAGAAACTTATCTGCCCAGTGAGCCTCCCAATTATGATTCATCTGTAAGACAGATCACTGCCTCTAATATCAAAAAGAAAATAAGGGTAATTGTAGTGGGTGATTCCCTTCTGAGGGGAACAGAGGGCCCCATATGTTGACTGGACCCACCCCACACAGAGGGGTCTGCTGCCTCCCTGGGGCTTGGGTAGGGGATATCACTGAGACTGCCTGGGCTGATTATTACCCACCGGTGATACTCCAGGCTGGCAGTGATGAGATTGAAAAGAGGAGTGTCAGGACAATTAAAAGAGACTTTGGGACACTGGGACAAGTGGTTGATAGACAGGGGTGCAGGTAGTCTTTTCCTCAGTCCCTTTGGTGGCTGAGAGAAATGGTGAAAGGAATAGGAGAGCTCACATTATCAACAAGTGGCTCAAGGGTTGGTGTCATTGGTAGAATTTAAGATTCTTTGATCATGGGGCAACTTTTACAACACCTGGCCTGCTGGAACCAGATGGGCTCCATCTCTCTGTTAAGTACAGAAGGTTTTTAGCTCATGAACTAGCAGAACTTGTTGAAAGGGCTTTAAACTAGGTTTGAAGGGGAAAGGGGATGCAGCTGGGCTGTCTGGAAGCAGGCCCAAGGGTGGTAAGCCTGAGTTAGGGGCGAAATCAGCAGCCCAGCTGAGGTGCATGTATACCAGTGCACGCAGCATGGGTAACAAGCAAGAAGAGCTGGAGGCCATGGTGCAACAGCAGAACTATGATGTAATTGCCATCACAGAAACGTGGTGGGATGACTCACATGGCTGGAGCACTGCAGTGGATGGGTACGAGCTCTTCAGGAGAGACAGGAAAGGGAGAAGAGGTGAAGAGTGGCCCTTTATATTAGGGAGGGTTTTGTTGCCATAGGAATTGAAACTAATGACGATGAAGTTGAATGCCTATGGGTGAGAATTAGGGGGAAGGCCAACAAGGCTGACATCCTCCTGGGAGTCTGTTATCGTCCACCCAACCAGGAAGAAGTGGACAACTTATTCTATAAACAGCTAGAGTTTCAGGTTCATCAGCCCTGGTTCCTGTAGGAGACTTCAACTGGCCAGACATCTGCTGGGAACTTAATACAGCTAAAAAAAGGCAGCCCAGGAAATTTTTAGAGTTTGTGGAGGACATTTTGTCGCAGCCAGTGGGTGAGCCCACTGGGGAGGGACTATGTTAGATCTGCTGTTTGCAAATAGAGGTGGGCTGGGGGGAGATGTGGTGGTTGGAGGCTGCTTGGGGCACAGTGATCATGAAATTATAGAATTCTAGATATTTGGTGAAATCAGGAGGAACACCAATAAGACTTTTACACTGGACTTCCGGAGGACAGACTTTGGCCTATTTAGGAGACTTATTCAGAGAGCTCCTTGGGAAGCAGCCCTTAAAAAGAAAGGACTTCAGGAAAAGTGGGTGTGCTTTGAAACAGGGATCTTGAGGGCACAGGAACAGACTGTCCCTATGTGCCGAAAGACGAGTCAACGAGGCAAATGTCCAGCCTGGATGGGTAAGGAAATTTTGGAGGAGTTTAGGAATAAAAAGAAGATGTATCATCTTTGGAAGGAGGGTCAGGTCTCTCAGGAAGTATTTAAGGGGGCTGTTAGAGCATGTAGGAAAAAAATTAGAGAGGCCAAAGGTCAGTTTGAACTTAAAATGGCAACTTCTGTAAAGGATAATAAAAAATGTTTTTACAAATATATCCATTGTAAAAGGAAGGGTAAGACTAACCTTTGTTCTTTATTAGATGAGGAAGGGAACTTAGTAACTGCAGACTAAGAGAAGGCAGAAGTGCTTAACGCCTTCTTTGTCTCAGTTTTTAGTGAGAAGACACCTTGCCTTCAGGACAACTGTCCTCTTGGGTTGGTTGATGATATCAGGGGGCAGAATGGTCCCCCCATTATTTAAGAGGAGGCAGTCAGAGAACTGCTGAGCTGCTTGGATAGTCATAAATCCATGGAACAAAATGGGATCCATCCCAGGTAATGAGGGAGCTGGCAGATGATCTTGCTAAACCACTCTCCATCATTTACCAGCAGTCCTGGCTCACTGGTGAGGTTCCAGATGACTGGAAGCTGGCCAGTGTCACACCCATTCACAACAAGGGTGGGAAGGAGGATCCTGGTAATTATAGGCCAGTCAGGCTGACCTCAGTACCCTGTAAGGTAATGGAACAGTTTATATTGAGTGTCATCATGCAGCACTTACAGGACTGCACGGGTACCAGACCCAGCCAGCAGCGGTTTAGGAGTAGGTCATGTTTGACCAACCTGGTCTCCTTTTTTGACCAGGGGACCCTCCTGGTGGATGCAGGAAAGGCTGTGGATGTTGATGCGTACCTGGACTTCAGCAAGGTCTTTGGCACTGTCTCCCACAGCACACTCCTGGTAAAGCTGCAGCCCAGGGCTGGGACAGGAGCACTCTGTGCTGGGTTCAGAACTGGCAGGATGGCCAGCCCAGAGAGTGCTGGTGAGCGGGGCTGCATCCAGCTGGCAGCCAGGCACCAGGGGTGTCTCTCAGGGCTCTGTGCTGGGGCCAGCTCTGTTCAATATTTTTATTGACAACATGGATGAGGGTATTCAGTCTCTCATTAGTAAACCTGCAGACGACTCTAAGCTGGGAGCTGGGAGTGTGTGTCCATCTTTTGGAAGGTAGGATGGCTCTGCAGAGAGACCTGGAATGGTTGGATGGATGGGCAGACTCCAATAGGGTGAAGTTTAATAAATTCAAGTGCCCAGTCCTGCATTTTGGCCACAGTAACTCCCGGCAATGCTACAGGCTGGGGATGGTGTGGCTGGACAGTGCCCAGGCAGAAAGGGACCTGAGGGTACTGGTCGACAGTCCGCTGAACATGAGCCAGCAGTGTGCCCTGGTGGCGAAGAAGGCCAATGGCTCCTGGCCTGGATCAGGAATGGTGCGGCCAGCAGGAGCAGGGAGGTTATTCTCCCCCTGTACTTGGCACTGGTGAGGCCCCACCTTGAGTGCTGTGCCCAGTTCTGGCCATTCAGTTTGGGAAAGATGTTGAGATGCTCAAGTGTGTCCAGAGGAGGCAGAGGCTGGAGAGGGGCTGGGAACACAAACCTATGAGGAACCACTGAGGGAGCTAGGGGTGTTCAGCCTGGAGAAAAGGAGACTCAGGTGACCTTATCACTCTCTACAACTTCCTGAAAGGTGGTTGTAGCCAGGTGGGGGTTGGTCTCTTTCTCCAGGCAACAACTGACAGAACTAGAAGACACAGTCTCAAGCCATGCCAAGGGAAATACAGGCTGGAAATTAGGAAACCTAAGTTTTTTATGGAAAGAGTGATAAAGTTCTAGAATGCCCTACCTGGGGAGGTGGTGTAGTCACCATCCCTGGATGTGTTTATAAAAAGACTGGATGTGGCACTCGGTGCCAGGGTTTAGTTGAGGTGTTGGGGCTGGGTTGGCCTCGATGATCTTGAAGGTCTCTTCCAACCTAGTCATTCTTTGAATTCTGTGAATTCAAGTTCTGCCTTCACTCAAGCTTGTAACTTAAGTTTCAGGGCCTGGATCACAGATGCAGTCTCCCAATGTATTCTCACCATCTTCTGGTTTATCGGGTAGAACACACAAATTCTTTTGCAACTTCACAGTAAAGGAACATCTTATCTTCCTGCAGGAAAGGGCTGTGGGGATTCAGTAGTCTTAGTGATTCAGTAGTCTTAGTGAAAGGGGAACAAAATTAACAATGATGGACAACTGGCTCTGCTTTTTTTTTTGGATCTCACTGAACCTAGGCTCACTTAGATACTGAAACACCACCATCCACATTGCTGGAAAACAAAGGGAAAAGTCCAGGAAGGAAATAAGAGTCCAGACAAGTTATCAAAGTCAAAGTAGAATATTTATTTATGTAACTGAAAGTGCTGACACTTCTAGTGCAATGACAAGCCCAAATTTCTTTATCTCTACTTGGAAATGAACCATCTTCCTCAAAACATTTGTGCTTTGCTATCATGTGCCTGTTCTACAGTCCCCAGATGATGTAATGCACACTTCACACTACTGAGGTGACACCTCCTTGGAGTTCCACAGATAAGTTACTTCTTCGTTTTGTAACTTGTGTGATATAAAGAATTCACTCAAAGCATCTTCATTTCAGTGTTTCCAACTGCAGGACTTTTAAAGTCACATTAATGTGACTCATTAATCTCACTCCAATCCCATTAATTAATGATTAATTCTCATTTAACCCCCATAAATAAGCAAAGTGCAGTGTTCTTGAACTATAACAATGGCTTCAAGCAGGAGTTCATCACAGAAAGAAATTTTGCTAATAGAAAAATGTGATTAAAAAGAACACAGAAAGGAATGTTCACTGAAACATAAAAAAATAATATTGGCACTTAATAAAGACCACAGGAACGACCTCAGGCATCCAACCAACAGTCTTTGGTCACGTCCGTTTCGAAGGCAGCTTGATAAAAGACACCTATCGAGGAGCACATGGTAAGTGTCATTATAGCAAACACAGGTGTAACACTTCTATCACCAGGCTCAGCACTAGAGCAGGTCATTTCAGAGGCCTACCCTGATAGCGAGCAGCAGATGGGCTGTGTCAAGCAACTATGTGCGGTGTGATGTGTTACAAACTGTCGCTGTTGCAAGGTAGAAAACCAACAAGGTCAATCTTTCTGTGACAAAAACTTCCAGCGCTTGGAGGTTTTTCTGTATTTACATTTCTTCCAATAGAAATCTTTGAAAGATCAAAGACTGAGCACAAGCAGGTGAAAGAAGTGGTGTGACTGGTGCAATCTCAAGGCACTAAGCATCCATAGTGTGTAAGGGAAAGTGTGGCTGCAGGCAGCTCTTCTTCACCCCAGTGCTACAGGTAGCCAGGGCTAGCCTGAATCTACATCACCTTGATTTCTGGCAGTTTCAGGGGGGGCCACTCCTGCCCTTCATTGTACGACACTAGCTGCTTGGGCACTTCAGCCAGAACCACCTGGGAAAGTGCTTCCTGGGGAGCCTGAAGAGAGAATGGGGAGAATAAATCAAAAATACCACAAAGAAACAATTTGGTAGCCCAGCGAAACAGACTCTTAGAGAATTTGGAACACCTGCCCTGCTCATTCTGTTTTAAGAATTGCTTGCTACAGCTTTAGGGGCACTTCCAGTCAGTCTCAGTGAGCGCTGCTGATGAAAACCACTTGTTCTCACCTCAACCTCAGACTCACATAGCCTTTAAGTGGCCCCAGTCTGAGTGAAAAACTACCCCAGCCACTAGCAATGTCTCTCATTTTAGGTTTTCATTTGAATCACTCAAGGCAATTGACCATGCAAAATGCATGAACACCAATGCCAACAGTGGAAGTCAGGGAGCTGGTGAGTGACTGGACTGCTTTCAACAGCAGGGAGGACTGACCTCAACTTTAATCACTCATGGGCCTCAACATCAGAGACTGACAGTATGATCTCAGTTCTTTGCCTAAATGTTCATATCCCAGGACAGAGAACATCCCCTTTAATCCTGCAATAGCCAAGAGATAGTATGTGAAATCAATTATACAATGAAGGCTCTCAAGAACAGCAAGACAGCAAGACACAGCTTTGAACCCAAGCCAACATCTCAACTCTCACTGGAAACAAGCAGCACAGGCATGCCCTCTGAGCATGCAGCTCACTGCCTTGTCAAGACCATGGTCATTTTTAGGATGCATATATCCTGGCAATGGCACTCTTCTGAATTTAAAAAAAAACATAGATTTTTGAATTGTTGGAAAGGCTCAAACTGGACAATGTCCTGTGCAGCTGGCTCTCCTGTCACAGATTTCAGACCACCGCTATCTCCATCAAGGAACTCCATTGCTTTAAAACTGGCTTCACCAACACCAACAACAATAATGGACCTGGGCAGCTTAGAGGCATTAACAATGGCTTGCCTAGTTTGGTCTAGATCAGTGATCTCTCCATCTGTGATGATCAGCAAGATAAAGATAAAGTATTGCTGAAAAACATGAGAAAGCATACAGTTAGGTCTTTCAACACCAGAGCTCACATAACTGAAGGCAGATAGAGCACTCCCTAATGCTAAGAAAGAAATCAAATGTTGCTGGGCATGAGACAAAACCAGAACATTAAAGAAACGTATGTTCCTTCACATTTTTTCCTATGCCTAATGATTTTCATTGTGCACTTCCAATATTATCTGTACAAGAAAAAAGAGAATGGATTAAGTTCAATTTATAAAAAACAGTTACATCAATTGGCAAAAAGTACTAGAGACAAAAAGTATTACTAAATAAACATAGCTGCATACAAAATTCACTGATTGGTGCTGTTTTACTGACTGGCATTCAGGAAGGCTAGAGATATTTAAAATCCCTGCAGTATAACTCAAAAAGCCTTGGTTGTTTTTTTAATGAATAATTTAATTCAGGTGTGTCTAATTAGAAGTATTAGAAATCTCAAAAGACAGCAGTGATAAATAACATGAGATGTTCTAGAGGTAACATGAAGGGAAGAATGGCTTTTCCAGAAAGAAAGGAGTACCTCAAACCAATGCCTTAGTGTGGTAAAGCGTTTAAAATTTCTATAGTTTTCCAGAAGATGAAGTTTAGTACCTGGTTCTGAAAGGAGCAACTGCTGTTTTATGGCAGCCATTTACAGACTTAAAAGGAGGCAAACACAATGAAAATAAGAGAAAACTGAATTTCCAATTCCCAAGCACAGTTAACACAAATTGCTGTACCCAATTGCTGATTCTTTATTTAAATATTTAGGTTTAAATCTGAAAGAAAAAGTAGAGATATTTAACACATTACAAGGAAGATTTCCCCAAAGTGCTGGGAAAGTTAAAAAATACCCTCAGAAATGCAAGAAACGGATCTCCTTAGCCCAAGTGCCTCACAGCATGGGAAATGTATTTGATAGACATACACACATTAAGTAGCACCAAAAATACTGACACAGCTCGGTGATAAAACAAGTAGCACAGTATATGTTGAAATTCTTTCTGATTAGTCTGCCAGAATGAAATCAGCTAAAATCTATCAGTACATCCAAGTCTTTCATTCTTAAGCAAAACAAATCAAGTTTTAAAGAAATTAAGTAAAATTTTAACAGCAACCATGGCCACAGCAGCACACAAAGGAGCCCATGACCACAGAGAAGCACAGATGCTCTGCAATCAGCACACTGATTGAACAGCTCTCAGACTCCACGCCACTATGGTGGGACAGATAGTCAAGCCCTCTGGTAGCTTCTTAGAGGTTTTTTCTCAACATTCTTGAGAGCAAAATTGTTCAGCACAAAACTCTATTCTATGTGCATGCCCTACAGGTGACAGAGCTTGGTAAGAGATTAGAGCGAGGCAACTGCTGCCTCAGTCCAACTGAATAGCCAACACAGCTACCCTGTACAATGCAACGGTAAGTACAGTGCCAGCAAACGGGGAGAGAAATAAATATCACTTGAGCAATGAAACTAATGTGTCTACCCAGTATAGGTTCATATCAATATGTACCAAGAGAGCATCGACGTGGTCTCTGTAGGCTGACAACAGACAACCAAACTTGTGATTCAAAGGAAGGAAGATAACATCAATTTATTATTCCATTCTTTTCAACCATCAACATGGAAAACAGAAACATCAACCCAAAGCAGATCCACAGTAAAGACTTTGCACTTACTGCAGCAGTTCCTTGTTGCAGCAAGTGTGCTGCAAACCTTGCCATGTGGTTTATAATAGGAGAGAAGGTGGTTGGCCTGTAGAGTCAGATCTGCGGCAGAATCTGGTGGTAGGCATCCACAATTTCTTGGATCCCTACAACACAAGGAAGGAAAGCTGCCACAAAAGCCCACAATTCCTCCAGTCATTGTTTTATAAGCATTACTAAACAGCATAGCCAGAAGACAACTGCCACAGCTGTGAACTCCTGAAGGGAAAATAAGCAGCAGCATAACAGGAAATACAGGAAGCACAGAGATGAAAACTGTGGACAGGTACAGAGATTGGATTTGCACATCTCTTCCCCATTCTACAATTCTTCATATCATTCTTTGTACCTTTAACATCAGAAAGTTCAGGATTTTAGCTTTTGAGCTGGCAGGGCTGATTGAGAAGGCTTTAAACCAAGTTTGAAGGGGGAAGGCAATGAGACCAGACTTGTTAGACATGAGCCTAGGACTGACATGCCAGCGTCAAGGGTGAAATCAAAAGCCCAGTTAAAGTGCATCTATACCCTGCTGACTCTGAAGTGTGTGAGTATCACTGGAACACACTTGCACACTTACAGAGACAAGCCAGGGTCTCCTATGGTAATAAAAGCCAAAAGGGAAACAGCAGAAAATTATCTCAAAGGAATGATGAATGTTCCTCCAGGAAGGCGATACAGCCAACAGCCCAGCTGAGTGCTTTACACCAACACAGAGAGCACAAGCAACAGTCAGGAAGACCTGGAAGCCATTGGTGCTCCTAGAAAGCAACAACTTTGTGCCCTTAATGAAACTTGGTAGGACAGCCATGGGAATCCTGTCACTAGAGTACAGCTACTGACAGCTACAGGCTGTCAGGAAGGAACAGGAGAGTAAGGAGAGGTGGAGGGGTTGCCCTCTACACCAAGAGGTGGATTGAGTGTGAAGAGCAGCCATGTGGGTAAAAATCAGATAGAAAGCCTGTGGGTAAAAATTAGTGACCAAGGCAACAAAGGGAACTTCATGGTTGGGGTCCACTACAGGCTGCCTGATTAAGGGGAGCCAGTTGTTGAAACCTTTCTGCTCCAGCTATGGGAAGCTCTTGTCCTGCTGGGCAACTTGAACTGTCCTGATGTCTGTGGGGGAAGTAGCACAGTGAGCTGTAGGCAATCCAGGAGACTCCAGGAATGCATGGAAGATAACTTCTTGACCCCAGTAATCAACAGCCCTGCCAGAGAGGATGCATTGCTGGATCTGTTGGTCACCAACACAAGGCAGCTAATTGGGAACATCAAGATCAGAGGCAACCTGCACTGCAGTGATCATGCATTGGTGAAATTGGCAGTCCTGAGGAATATGAGTCAGGTAAGAGTAAAATTAAGCCCCTGAAGGTTAGGAAAGCAGACTTCCAGCTCTTCAGGGAGACAGTCAGTGGATCCTCTAGGATACTGCCCTTGGGGACAAGGGAGAAGAACAGAGCTTGGCAGATTTTTAAGGAAGCCTTCCATAAGAGCTAGCAATCCCAGGAGCAAGAAATCAGGCAAGGCAGGCAAGAGAATAGTATAGCTGAGTAGGGAATTGCTGGTCAAACTAAAGGGAAAAAAAAAATGCATAGACAGTTGAAGCTAAGACAGGTGACCCAGGAAGAGTATAGAGATAAAGTTCAGTTGTGTAGGGGCGGCCAAGGTGGAGCTGGAACTGAACCTGACAAAGTAGGCAAAGAGTAAAAGGAAGGGCTTCTACAGGCCCATTAACCAGAAAAGAAAAGTCAAAAGTGTTAGCCCCTGATCAACAATGCTGGAAAACTGGTAACAACAGATGAGGAGGCTGAGGTACCCAATAGCTTTTTTGCCTCAGTCTTCAATGGCAAACTACCTTTCCACACCTCTTGAGCGGATGGACAGCAGGATGAGGACTGGTGGAGCAAAGTCCCTCCCACTGTAAGTAAAGATCAGGTGTGTGATCACCTGAGGTATCTGAATGTACTTAAGTCTATGGGACCCATAGATGGCTTCACCAAGGGCAAGTCCTCCCTGACCAACCCAGTGGCCTTGCACAATGGCATAGCTCAGTAGACAAGGGAGGGGACAGAGATGTCATTCATATGGACTTCTGTAAAGCCTTTGACACAGATTCCCACAACATCCTTCTCTCTAAACTGGAGAGAGATGAAGTTGATGAGTGGACTGTTAGATGGATAAGAAAGTGGTTGGACAGTCACAACCAGAGAGTAGTGGTCAATGGCTCAGAGTCCCAATGGACATTAGTGACAAGCGGGGTCCCTCAGGGGTCTGTATTGGGACCAGCATTGTTTAATATCTTCATTAGTACGTGAAGGGAACAAGTGTACCCTCAGCAGGTTTGCAGATGACACACCTGAAGGACAGGGCCATCCAGAGGGACCTGGACAAGTGAGAAGTGGCCCATGGGAATCTCCTGAGGTTTAACAAGGCCAGATGCTGGTGCTGCATCTCGGCGGGGTAGCAGTGCCAGCATTGATCCAGACCGGGCCAGGAACAGATTGAGAGCAGCCCTGATGAGAAGGGTTTGGGGGTGCTGGTGGATGAGAGGCTGCACACACCCGGCCGTGTGTGCTGGCACCCAGAAACTAACCATGTCCTGGGCTGCATCAAAAGAAGTGTGGGCAGCAGGTCAAGGGAGGGGATTCTGCCCCACAGTCCCCTCAGGTGAGGCCCCACCTGCAGTGCTGCATCCAGCTCTGGAGTCCTCAGTGCCAGACAGACACGAACCTGGTGGAGCCAGTCCAGAGGAGGCCACCAGGTTGATCAGGGGGATGGAGCACTTCTCTTAGGAGGAAAGGAGAATTGGGTTTCTTCAGCCTGGAAAATAGGAGGCTAAGGGGTGACATAATTGCAGCCTTCCAGTTCCTAAGGGGGCTTACAAGAAAGATGGACAGGGACTTTTTACAAGAGCATGTAGTGACAGGACAAAGAGGAATGGATTCAAACTGAGAGTAGGTTTAGATTAGATACTTCTTTGCTGTGAGGATGGTGAGGCACTGGAACAAGTTGCACAGAGTAGTTGTGGCTGCCCCTTGCTTGGAAGTGTTCAAGGCCAGGCTGGATAGAACTCTGAGCAACCCTGGTCTAGCAAAAGGTCTCCCTGCCCATGGCAGGGGTCTGAAACTAGATGATCTTTAATGTCCTTTCCAATTCAAACCATCCTATGATTCTATGAAGTTGCAGGGAAAATAACCTAGCAAAGATATGCTGAAGACTGTGTTTATTCTTCCTTTCTACCTTGTCAATTTACCCTGTTTAATTGGTCACGTTCTAATTAGACAAGGTCAGCAGCTCTTGGGAACACTAACTTTTCATTTTTTCTGTGCAGAAGTTAGAAAACAGACCCTGACTGAAGATTCAACCATTTCTGTAACAGAAATGGCAGTCTCTAAGGGGTTTTTTAATGCAAAAAGTTTTTTTCAGGTTAACCAGACAAAATTTTTTTAAAGTCCTATTTTAGATGGTATGTCCTCTTCTATGGATCCATCTAAATTGGCCTATTCCTGGCTTGTATCAATGCAGCTTCATTTGTTGCTGTTTACATTGTCCATCATCAGGTTTTAGCATGGTACCACTAAAAACTGCTGCACAAGGACCCTAAAAGAGCACAGACCCAGACCCCAGTGAGGCAGACAAGGCTCAACTGAGAAGAAATGCTTGGATTTTAGCACTGAATTTCAAATTCCACTTTTTGTTGGCCTAAGACCAGAGAAAAAAAACTAAGTGAAAAATGCTTGTTCAAGAACAATTCTGTGTGACAGCGTGCTGAGAGATCTCAGCCCTTAAAGGCCATGATCTAGAATTGGGAGCTGCCTTTAAATACAGCAGTGTGCTGGGGTGACCCTGGCTGGATATGAGATGCCCATCAAAGCCATTTATCACCCCACTCTTCAGCTGGACAAGGGAGAGAAAATACAATAAGGCTCATGGGTCAAGATAAGGACAGGGAGATTGCTCAGCACCCACCACCATAGGCAAACCAGATTTGACATGGGGAAATCAGTTGAATTTGTTGCTAATCAAATCAGAACAGGATAAAAAAAAGTAAAAACTAAATCTTGAAAACATCTTCCCCTCACCTCCCCTCTTTTGAGGCTCAAATTCACACCCGAATTCTCTCTCTCCTCCCCCCTCAGTGGCACAGCAAATGGGGGCTGTGGTCAGTTCACATGTCATCTCTGCTGCTCCTTCCTCACTCAGAGTAAAGTCCTCACTCCTTCCCTGCTCCAGCAAAGGGTCACTTCCACAGGAAACAATCCTCAATAAACTTCTTCCATACGAGTCCTTCCCACAAGCTGCAGATCTTCATGAACTGCCATGTAGGTCCCTCCCACAAGATGCATTCATTCAGGAACAAGCTGCTCCAGGGAAGGGCGTCCATGGGCTGCTGGTGGGTATTTCCTCCCCCATGGACTCCATGTGCTAAAGAGGCACAGCTGTCTCACCATGGTCTTCATCACAGCCTGCAAGGGAATCTCTGCTTGAGTGCTTGGAACACTTCCTCCTCCATCTTATTTACCAGCCTTGGTGTGTCTAGTATTGATCCTCTAATATATTCTCACTCCTTCCCTCTGATTGCTGTCACACAGGGTTTTTTCCCCCCCTTCTTAAATCTGTTATCCCACCATCACTGATGGGCTTGGTCTTTGCCCATGATGAGTCAGTCTTGGAGCTGGCTGGCATCAGCTCCATTAGATCCCAGGGAAGACTCTGGCAGCTTGTCAGAGAAACCACCCCTGTAGCCCCCACTACCAAAATGTTGCCACACAAACCAAATATAACCCGAAACCACCTCCTCTGAAGAAGACGGCTATTAAAAACAAGCAAGCCTTTAAGACAAACTTGAAAAGAGAGAGGTCAAACATATCCACATTGCTGGTGGAGAAACCCTAGTTTCTAACAGCCTCAGCAGATGGTGGCTCTGGAATCTCAACAAGCACAGGCATAGGGCTGAGCTGAATCCACTGGCACCTGTAACCCAGCAGAAGTAACCAATTTGAAGCAACAAAAATTTTAGTACAGACTGACAATCAATTAAATCTAGACCCCTTCACTGAAGGTTATGGAGCTTGCCTGCATCAACACACATCTGCTTTTGTCAGCATCAAGGTGAGAGTAAAGCTATATTTGCCCCATATCTTGGTGCTGCATTTGATTTCCACCAGTTGTGAAATAAACACAGCACTTCAAACATCTCCCCCCACTCAGTGGCATTATTAATAAAGAGGTGTGCTCATCTTGGCAATAAGGGTTGCTGGGGTTGAAGTTCAAAGCAAACTCATGAGATACCTTGGGAAATGGGACACTACAAACAGTTAGGGAATGCAGACATGGACAGAGCAAGGGCCCAGCATTGTGAAGGCCCTACCTGCCAGCTAGGAGGAACCTGAGCTCCAAAACCAAATGCAGGAAACAGTTTACGCTGGAAAGAAAGGGCAACAACAAAAATGAGAAAGAGCAATTCTGTAATAACTCACTCTTCGGTTTTATTCAGCAAAAGTAGCTGGAGACCAAGGCAGAATTCCTGCCATAAGGAATTGGTACACCATCTAGCTGCCCATGGCCTAGCACCAGGTATCCAATGGTTTCAGGCTTGGGCTTGAGAGTTAGATAATTTCTCTCAGTGCAGCACCCCACAGGACTCTCAGGAGATTTCAAAGTAGCAAGAGAAAAGCCAGACCAATCCCAGCCTGGCTACAGGACAAAGCGGACAAACATGACTGCTCCCATTCCCAATGTCCATTCCCACTGAACCAAATAGGACATTCATGTTTGCAATGCATCATCTGCAACAAGGGATCAGTGCCCAGCTGAAGCATCAAGGGACTCAGAAGGGACAAGCCAAGAAAATATGGCAAATTATGAAGGGCTGCTATTGCCCTCCCTAGCACTGACAGAAACAAGAGGAAACAGTAGCAGCCCCTAAAGGGATCTCCCAAGGAAAGGCAGTCCCTCAATCACTAAAACAGTGCAGGGCTAGAACAAGCTGTTCTAGTCACATTTTTTACATGATGACTAGATCAGTCAAGAAAGATCATTACATATGTGTCATAATTCTGGACTACACTTCCCACACTCCAGATGGCAATCAGGTACTTATTTATCCCATCTGGGCTGATGTAGTGAAAAGAATCTGGTGACTTGGGATCTCCACTGCAGGCAGTGAAGTCTACACCCACCTGATCAGGCAACATGATGGCAGCAAGTCATTGATATGTCAGCACAAACAAATGAGAAGAACAAACTATATACAGAAACAGGGGGTTAGCTCAGGCTAACAGTTCCTTTTCTCCCAAGCACACACCAACCCTACACAGGGACATGCACACAAGCCTGCACCCCTTTTCCCACTTGGGTACAGGTATTTCCAAGCCATAGCAATCCTTTCCACTGACAGACTGAACCAATTTCTCAAAAGAAGTTTAAGAAGCCCTAGCTCCACTAAAGTGCTACTTGATCACAAAAAGCAAAAATACAGTACCCTTTAGTGTTTTCCAGACTTCATCACTGCAAATTCATACTGCATTTGCAGTCACTCATGCTGCCAATAAAAGTACTGAACACCAGCTCACTGCTTTTGTCCCGTCATCTACCAATACAAGCAGTGGGGAACAACTCACCATGAAGTTAATCTAGCAGCCTCCTATCACATAGTCCAGAAATGAATATTCGGTCTCAATCTAGAGGAACAGGCATTCTAACACCTACTCATTTCACTACAATCAGAAAATAAAAAAGAAAAAAAAAACCCAATGAAAATCTTCCTACCTTGCAGGATTTTATCCTAATAATGCGAGAGTTTTTGTAGTTGTTTTTCTTTTGTTTTTTCTCAGGACGAGTGCATACATATTCCACCTACAGAAAAAGGACAGAAGCAAGTTCCAAAATATGTGCCTTTACAGGAGAGCAAACAGACAGTGCCACACATCTCCCAGTTTCAGAGTTACCAAAATACCCAGCAGAATTAAGAAATTTCATTTTGAAAGGTCTGCAACTACTTTGGCCACTATCTGACAAGCTAAACAGAGTGCTTTTGCCACTAGCACTAGGCAGAGGTAGCAAAACTCTCAGGGTGGGGAGGCTAAAAAAGCCTGGACCACAGGTTCCCAGTGGCAGTGCTTCCCTGCTTGGATTCATTCACATTGGTTCTGAATTCACAAGGGCTAGAAAAAAGGCAAGAACCTTCCACCCTCTTTTGTATTATGCCAAATCAAGCTGGCTGGCAACTGGAGTAGTTCTGGGCTACGTCCTGTGTGCAAATACAGCTGCCTCAATTCAGGTGAATCTCGGTCCCCAGGAGAATGAGATGTCAGGTTTCACTGCAAACAAACCAAAACCAGCACCACCAGCATGTGACTCAACTTACTCTCGACTGGATGACCAAGACAAGTGCCCCTTGGAAGAACTACTGTTAGCTGTTAGCTGGCAAGGTGACCAGAGTGCTCAGGAAGGTGACCAGCTCCAGCACATACATTATATGAGACAAGCTGTGCTTCTGGACTCATCTGTTACAGCGCCAACAAGCATTTCTATTTTCACTTGACTCAGCAAAGGCCAAATCAAGCTGAACTGCTGGGAAAAGTAGCTCAGCAGACAACAGGGCCAGCAGATAACAGGCTCAAGGATATTTTTAGAAATAGGAATGGTAACAGAATCCAAAGAAAACAAAGAAATAAAATTCCCACACCAGTTTTTTTCTTTTTAAATGTTGGCTTAATAATATAAAAATACACATATTTGGAGGCAACAACTAAAAGCGCATGTCTAAGGTCAGTATTAGAAAGGGTTTGAAAGCCTGAAATCTGGACTAAGTTATTAGGGGTTGAGGAAGTTCACCAGAGAGGCAGTACCAGCTGTCTGCATGTGCCCCGGGGTCATCTCCAAAGTGCCTATCAAGTCATATGAGCTATCACTGTCATGATCTGCACACTGCACCTGAAAGGAGGAGGAAGCAGGCAGTGGGCAGGCTCCTGCATTACGGAGACTGGCCATGGCTCACTGTCCCATCTCCTGCTGGTGAACTCCCCCATGCCATCAGGACTGGGGATGCCGGCCACATCACTAACTGAAACCCAGGAGCAAAGACACACAGCCGGAGTGAATCTCAAGAGAGAAACATGTTCACTTCCTCACCCATCTAAGTATGCAGGGTGAAAACTTAAAAAAATCTTCCCCTGGTTTAAATTTAAGAGATTAAATAAATAAATAAATATTTTAAAGAAACATTAAAACCCCCCAACATTTCACAGTTCAAATGTGTAAATGTGAGCTCATTCAGGACAATATATGCAACTGAGGTAATGGGAACAAGCAATTAAAACTTCGTTATCTAAGCTATGCTTCTTTTTTCTGTCCAACAATAGTATCAATTTACAAGGAAATTCTAATTTCCATGGAACAGTAAGTCTGTCTCTTTCTGCATCTCATACCAACTAAATTAGAAATACTTTATTAATAAACAGTAATTTTTATGTCAGAATGAAGGCTTCAGAACTAGGTAATGCAAAACAGCAGTGCATATACAAATAAAAATATGCTAATAACTAGTTTACAGCAACATGGTGTCATAGCTCTCCACAAAATCACTGGTGAGGAGCATTTCTAACATGTTCAACTGCAGAACACAAGTGATTCCAGAGGCAGTCAACTAAGGGACAGTTGTAAGCAGCTGCCTCCTCCTCCTCTGAAGCTCACATGCCACACAGATTCAGGAACCCTCTTTCTGAGATCTGCCTTCAGAAATTAAGAAGTTGATGCTACTCCAGTATAAACCACAGTGACAGTTTTCTCCTAAGGACAATGGGACAAGATGAACCCATGGGTAACACCCTGATAAGGATGTCAAATTCAATGGCTAGATATCTGAATTTGAACACAGGGTTCTTTAAAGGACTATTCAGATCTACTGGGGGTCTTCAACTGGTAGCAACGGAAAACCCATACTAACAGCCAGGTGAATTATGGCTCAATGTAGTCACCTAAATGGGAAGCCCCATGGCATCCTTCAGTGTCTCAATGACAAAAGATACCACAGAGACTATTCCCCCTTCTCCTCCCCCATCCTTCCCACCCCACTTCTGCTCTTCTCATCTAAACACTCCACCAAGAAGCAATTCCCACTCCTCCTGCCTGAACTTTACTTGGCTTCTCCCAACAATTCTGATGTTTGTACATCACCCAAAAGTGACTGGATCATGCCAGGGAGGCCTTCTCTTGTGCAGAAGCCAGGGTGCAGACTCCCAGCGAAGGGTCTCCTTTATGCCAGTACACCTGAAGAGCTTCAGGGAACCCAGGCACTGCCATCTCCACACACCTCCTCTCCGCTCCTTCCTGCTCCCACTCCCCTCACAGCCATGGCAAGGACCAGTTCAGTTATTAGTTCACAACATGGTATGGCTTAAAACAAAACTCTTTTTACAAGGGTTTTTTTTCTAAGACTGGCCAATATTCACTGCAGGCAGCCCAAAGAGTGGTGTTGCTGCAAACAAAACCTCCAATACGGAAGGACACTGTATTGAGTTATTTATTATTTCTTCGCAAATGAACTCTCCAATACTCATTACAAGCCATGAAATACAGTCAGCAAGGAAAAGACCCCTTTCATCTACAGGAGGAACTTTCAGAATCCACAGAAAACTATTTTGCCTTTGTGTATATGCCATTAAACCTGTGAATACCAATACATACAAATTTCTATTTTGCTACTCCCATTTGCTACATTTGTTATTTCTATTTAAGTAACTATGGGGCTGAGGCACCGCTTTCACTTATTTTTCACAAAACTGCAACAAAGTGTCACAAATATGAGCTGTTCTTAACAAGAACAAGGAGAGCATCACTCTGAATCACAATGAAGAAAGAATTGCCATAATACTAGATAACATTTGATCAAAAGATTTATGTTCACACACATATTCAGCATTTAATCCTCATACACAGCTAGCAAAGTTGTTGTTTAGGGGATACACCCAAATGGTGTATGCTGCCCAAAGGTTTCACCACTAGGTCAACTTTTGGAAGCCTCAAACAAGAAGTTTTGAGGAACAAATTCCAAATGAAAAATAAAACAGTAGTGAAATATTATATACTTCACTGTTGTTAGTGAAACTCTTGACTGTCAGTCTAGACTCCCCTGACTAACTTCCCCAGCACGATAAGAATATGAACAGTTTAATCCTTTTTCACAACTGCATTGGGAAATTGCCCAGATTATTTGCCCATGCATCAAGAATTTTGGCTTAAATGAACTAACAGAAAAAAGCTATCCTTTTGAAGAAGTAGATAATTCTGAAGTGGACTCGAAAGCATAGAAAGCTTCTAAAAAACAAACAAAACAAAATAACAACACAAATATTTTTGGGGTATAGCAAATATAGCCCCACAAAACAGTATGGGTAAACCACATCATGTCAGTTCTAACCAATGACAATATGCACCGCTTAGTCACCTCCTCTATATGCCTGCTGCACACTTTTGAACAAAGATGACTTCTTTCTGACCTAAAACTGTTGATACCCCACCAATAAGAGCTCACAAACACCACTCAGAACACTGCCACCTATCAACAAGCCCAGCACACCTGTTGGAGGTTTGAATTTTTCTTTCTCTCAGGGAATTTTTCTCCCATTTGTTGCCTAAGAGAGACAAAAGATGCATCCAAGATGGGGAGTAGGGGGCAAGGGGTGTAGTTGACTGCAGCCTCCTAGGTGGGGAGTGAGCTTGGTAGCTGGAGGAGATTTTCTCTTGCAAAGTGCAGAGATACCAAGACTTAGCTGGGGGCCAGGGCCTGGGCTCAGCCCTCTCTCGCAGCCTTGCTCTTGGTTGTGGTTTTGGTGCTGAAGTGCTGCTGCCCAAAGGATTCACCACTGTGGAGATTTGTCCTTCAATGCTTCTCCTTACCCTGGGTGAGGCTTTGCTCGTAAGAGCAGCTGTTAAACTGGGACCTTTTCAACAATCAATCTTGATGAGAGACTCATCAAGTGCTTGGGTACCTCAGCGGAAACCCAGGACCCCTCTGGAGGGAGCCCCTCCCTGCTGCTTGTGGGAGTCTGGCTGCCACTGCAGGACCCACATTGCTCCTGCCACAGCTTCGGGTTTTTTGCTACACTTTGTTTGCCACCCAGGGTCTACTCTACTCTGCCGTTCCAGCTGCTTCCGAGGTTCCTGCTGCAGTCTATTTCAGCAGCCGGAGGCACAGCGGGACCGGCCGTCCCTGAGGGGTCCAAAGGAAGCCCCTTCTCCATCCCTTCCGCCAGCCCGCCCGCCATTGCCGCGTGCAGAGAGGCGGCCGAGCTCGCGCCACAGCGCCCCCTGCAGCCCCGGGGGAATCATCGCCCCGCCCTGCCCGGCCGGGAGCCAGCAGCGCCCCTGCTGGCCGTGCCCGGAACTGCACCGCAGGGGAAGGTGCCTGCAGCCGGGACAAGGCGGCCCTGGGGCTCTGCGTCTGCTCGTCCTTGCTGCCGGGCTTGGGGTTTGTTTGCCGTGGTATACACACACACGCCAGTAAGGAACTGCTATTCCTTTCCCCCTGGCTTTGCCTGAAAGCCCTGTCATTTCAAAGTTACAATAATTCAGAGGGAAGGGGGTCATATTCTCCATTCCAAGGGGGGGTTCCCACCTTCTTTGGCAGACACCTGTCTTTTAAACCAAGACAACACCTGAACACCTATTTTAAGGCTAATAATCTCAGTAATTATTAGGAACTACCACACTGCACAAAGAACATTAGCATGCATGCATTTTGCTAAATCTTCCATATCAAGCTTTCAGCATGAAATTTCTTCAGAGAGAGGATGAAGAAGTAAAATTCTGCCAAGGTAAAGCATTTAGGTGTTAGAAAAGTAGAGAGAAATTATACTCACACAGAACAATCTATGGATTTAAATGCCTTTAAATTATCAACACATTGCTTAGAAGAAAAACTAACATATTAAGTTGCTATCAGATTTTTCTTTTGTAGAAACATATTAAAATATGTAGTTGTTCTGCTACACCTCTACAAGCCAGGGCCACAGAGAATTAGTTATCATACACAAGACCACAGGGGAATGCAATTTTGACTTAAAACTAAATTTCTACTTCAAACAGATAGAAAAAGAATTGGGAAAACCTTCCAGTCTCTTGAATGGATAAATCTGACAGGTACCTCAAAGCCCTCTCTGTGTTAGTATCCCAAGGCGCTTAAGTTTGTCCAATATCTGCAAGTTTCTCAGTTAACTTAGAAACAGTGCTAGAAAGCCGCAATGAAAAAAACCCAAAACAACCAACTACCCAACCAAACAAGACACCACAACCAAAGCTCAACTTGAAACCCTGGCCAGAAGAGCAAAAAAAAACAGTTACAATTCTTCTTATGACTAATCATTGGAAATTGTGTCACTTCTGCATTTCCCGACTTCTCGATTTGACCACTCATCATATTTTAAAACAGACATGTAGTCATTTATCTATCTCACTACAATTCTAGAAAGGCAATCTAATAACTTAAATATGACTAGACAACCTGATAACGCATTGTTAGCATCAACAGAAAATTGATGACTTGGAACAACGAAGAGAATTTCTAAAGGCTGTACCTTGATAGCTTTATTAAAATCTCCACCACAGAAAGTTTGCAAGCGAACAATTGAACTTCCTCCAGCGTGGATTTAAGCTGATCTTGATGACCTTGAAAATATGACAGCAACATGTCACATGAGAAATACAGCATGCAACTCACTAGAAATGATTACAAGAGGGCTCTTCATGGCAAGTTAAGAATAGCCTCAACCAGTTCAATCCTGGCACGTATCAATGGCAAAGCAACAGCTCTGCAAGAAATAAAAGCTTGATGCTCTCAGTGAAGGTAAATTTTACAGCCAAGCTCAACACCATTGAGAAGGAAGAGAGACCCTCTTCTCACTTGCTGTCCATGGTCAGACTCCTTACTCAGGTACCTCCATCCAGTCACCAAGCAGCAAATAAACAATTTGCTGCAGCCATAGTGAGCAGAACACCGTTATATAGGATACTTTCTCTGCAAAACTGGTGCAAAGCATGACCAGGAGTGGGACTCTCTCTCACTTTGAGTAAGAATAAACTGTCTGATCAACTCAAGGAAAACACTACGTGGAAATTCTACCTCTGCTCTGGATATGAGCTGCCATGCTCCAGCATTGCTCCGCTTGTCAAACTCCAGAAATTGATCCGATTTACCTAAGAAATCCTGCACACAAAAATCCTGAAGTAATCAGCCTCCTCTATATTTTACCAAAATGAGTAAAGAATTAACTAAATACCAGACAATACTTTGTAAAAGAACAAAGTCAAACAAACTATACATTAATTTTCTTTCCTCTTTCCTTTTTTATTTTAGTTTTTAAAACTGCTGCACTCTGTAAGTCATCAGCATTTATAAGCTCGAATTTCAAGATCTCCTCCTCAAACCACTTTTATAAATCACATCACTTTGTGAACTGAGAGTTAGGACTAAATCCCTGTATTGGTCTTTGGTTTAAAATAACATTGAGCAGAACATCTAAATTTCCACCTTTTCTTCTTTAACAAAATTAAAGAAATATCAGTTCACTGGACACAATTATATAAGTGATTTGTATTCATATACAAATATTCCAAAGCCAAAACAATACCTTAAAACCTACACCTGGCAGTTGAGTTACTAGTTTGACATTGTGGACTTCAACATGCAATTGTATCTCCAACTTACTCCACTGTAAATAACACAAAACACAGCAAGCCTTTGCTCACAAACGGATTACTGGCTCAGTTTAATGTCTGCAAACACAGAGATTCCTGGCCAAAAGGCGCAAAATGTAATTACTAGAGAAGCATGCAAGATAATTTCTTAAAAAATCAATACCTTTTTGTCCAAGTTTTGGGCTTCAATTTCCCGGTACACAAACCTGGTATCCTTAATCTCCTCTACTGAAATCTCTGCCATGGAAATTTTGGGGGCAAAAAAATGTAAACAAGAAATGACAGAGTTTTGCTTATATTTTGTCCATAAAAGAAACTGTAGTTTCTTTTAAATATCTCTCTCCTGTATATATGTAGCATTTGAAGATATACTGACAAGAAACCAGAAAAGCCACTTTATCCCAGACAACATATTGAGAGACTTTTTTCAAACAAAAACATTATCTACTGTAAGTGCCCTTTCCTGCTGACTTTTCCTGCTTCAATTCCAGCAGTCGGGTGAACACTGAGCTAGACACAACCTAAGGTTAGAAGACAGATAATAAAAATATCATGTTAGACAAAGAGGAAAGAATTACTCTTGAAGTGCCTCCTAAGTTAAGCAATTAATTACAAAATACATGTATTTCTAACCTTTGCTTTGTGATCGACATGGTGATTTTTCTAACCACATTCAATGGTAACACAAACGAACGTGTTTAACTGTGTTTTCAAATTTGAATATATTGCAGCCTTTGACAAAGCAGATTTTCACTTCATTTTTCATAATAAAGCCAACTCTCGCTGCTATTTTGTACATCACTTAACACGTCTACACGTACCTGTCCCAGTGCCCACTCAATCCCTCCCAGGTAGCCATCATCATTTAAATCAAAAGACTTGTTATCAATATCATACATGCCGAATTTCAGCTTCTGCACTTTCTCAAAGTAGCAGTCCACAACCAGTTTCTTGCAGAATTCAGGGTCTTGGCAGTTCTTGACCTTTTCCGTGTGATCTAGCTGCACAAACACAGGAGCAGAGCTGTTGATAATGAGTAACAAGCCCATATTCTCCCACACAGCTTTTTACCTGCACCAGGTGGACACAGGCACTTGCAAGGCTACACACCCTGGACCCATGCCTCATTCTCAGTGACAAACTGGGCTGACTGATGACTCATCAGGAAAGGAAATGGTATTGAAAAACACTACTGTAAGGGAAAATTCTGAAAACCAGGGGGAAAAGACTGCTGAAACAATGTATTCTGGAGCGTGTGCTCTACGGCAAGTCATATCCTTACAGGCAAATGAGCCTCCTGATGCAACTCTGAGCAAACAAGTCAGCAATTAAAGAAAACACTGAAGATTTGAGCGTGGGCAGTGGGACTGCTGACCAATCATAAATCTGAATTAGGTGTATGTCATACACCTTCCAGGAAAACCTACGGGATGGAAAAGAGGAGACTCGGCGTGTTTACACCCACCGGCAGCGCGCGGCCACGAGCCGCTCTTACCTCAGCCCACCGGCCATCGCCCGCGTCCTGCAGCAGGACGCAGAGGGGGTCCACCTAGAGCTCAGGTCCCCGTCGAGGAGGCTCCGGCAGGCCACGGACAGCTCCACCCGGGACACGCACGCGGCCATCTGCGGGCAGAGCACAGCGTCAGACGGCCCGGCCCGAACCCCGCGTGCCCCCGGTGCGGCGGAGCGGAGGCACGCGCGGGCGGGGCGGGGCCGCGGCTACCGGCGCTCCGCGGTCCCTCCCGCCCCGGGCCAGGTGGGTGCGGCGGAGCGCGGTACCTCCGCGCAGCCGGGTACCAACTGCGGCCCGCCTCGCCCATCGGCTCTTGAATTCACCTATTTCTACCGGCCTCTCCCCGCTGCTCCCGCTCCCCCCGCAGGAGCCCTTCCCTTTGCCTCGGTGCATGCTGCTGCCTCAGGTTTCTACAATGGGCCGGGCCTGTCGTCCCCTCCCCGGGACAGCCACTCACGGCCCTGCACAGGAACCGGGACCTCCATCCCGCCAGCGTCGCAGCTGCCGCCCCGCGCCGAAGAGCCGCCCCACGCGGTGAAAGCACTGCCAAAGCCCCCTCTGCTCACCCACGGGAGCCACAGAGCCCCCGTGCTTTGCCGTATTGGCTTCCAAAACACCGTAACATCATCCCGCAAACAGGGGATAATAACTAAATTTTACTAGACATTATACTGCACACGCTTCTGTTTGAGGAACAGCTATAATTCTCAAAACTGAATTAGAAGATAAGCCTTCAAGCGCCAAAATATTACAGAGACTGGACAGTTTGAGGACTAGAGTTTAAATGGGACTATTTCATAGAGAAGCTTCTTCTTCTGAGTCTGGAAAATAAGGAATGCTTTGGCTTTTTAGTACCCAAGTACCCCATGGCTTCCTCATACTTTCAGGGTGAATATATTTAACTCAAAGTGATGAGCTTTTATTGTACAACATTTAATCCCTTGGACATCCCAATCAGCAATCTACCCTGGACAAATGTTAACAAAGTCACTTAATACGCCAGTGCATGGTGCTCCAGTGATGGTGACAGGACAAAACCAGCACTCAGTAAAAATTAGCAAAGCTTTAGGCAAAGACAATCAGCTTTAAACTAAGGTCGTCATCATCACTTGGTTTAACACCAGCATATTTTAAAAAAATTGTCTGAGGTAGTCAGCTGTTAAAACTACTGGCAGAAGCCATCAATTTTCTACTCAGTTGCCTTCAACACCAAGATTCACAAAGAAACCACTGATTTGCAATTTTACAAGAAATGTATATAAGTCACAGGTATCAAGATTTTTCTTTACTGATCCATATATTCTACCAGACCAGCTTTCATCTCCCAGACTCACATAGGTGAAAACAGACAACAGCAAAACTTTGTCTGACACCCACTATTTGACAACAAGATTAGGACATCCAGTCTGGGCTCCCTTGCCAACATTTTGCCTCTGTTTTCTCTACTGCAACAGAGCGTTCTGTACTAGCAAGAGGCACCTTTCCTCCCCACTAGAGCTCAAAGCATCAGGAGTTAAGTTAACCTCAAAGAAACAGCTCCCCATAAGCTTTAGCATCCCCAGTCAGCAATGGCTCCTTTCTGGGAGGAAACCACCATCGCAGATCTAAAGCTGCATACAGACCAAGCCCATATATATTTATTCCATGTTACAAAGACACCAGAAAGGAAGAGTTTTGAGATAGCAACTGTTAAATCACACAATGAAGCCAGGAGGTGAAGGGACGTAAGTCCTCAAACCCAATCACCTCTTCTCTGCTACCTGAATCTCTTCTCCAGATCCGCAGCAATGAAATTATGAAAATACTCAACTGTTTCAAAGATTTTACTTCCAGTACCCTAAAACCCAGAAGGCTGTCTCATCTGATTGTTTTAAATTTAGTAATGGCATAGGATTTCCCTTGAAATACAGCCCAGATGTTCTGCTGAACTACTGGGGACATATACAAACTACAAGGCATCCTTTCCCACTGTATCCTCTTGCTCCATCAGATCACAGGAGACTCACTGATGCACATGACCACGAAGACACAACAGAGCACCAGCAGGCCAGCTGTTTGGAGTAGCTGAGCAGGAACTGTCCTAACTAGCCATACACCCTTCCTCACCAACTTGGGAGATAACAAGAAAACAGGTTTAACAACTACAGACTGAATCCTTATGAAAACAGGGAGAGCTCCTTAACAGATTCAGATTTTTTTTAAAAATTAACCTGAAAATACCAGTTTGAACCTCAGCCAGCAATTATTTATAGATTACTGCCTATGGATGTCCTTGAAGAGCCCACGCAACCTTATTTTCACTTCATGGCTACCCAAGCACACTGTATAGTGTTCTCCAGTATCAGTCAATTCCTTGAATAGCAGCAGAAGAAAATCCTGGTCATAGACATCCCAGCAGCAAGAGCAACGAGCAGCTGGTCTGCTAAAACACAGCATCCATTTCAGCAAAGCCTGAAGACTGCTTAGTCTGCAGGTAAGCAACTTTGCTCAGTTACCCTGCTCATGCAGTTAACTGAGCAGCACAAATCTCTGGAAATCTGCCTGCATTTGAAAAGCTTAGAAAGATTAAAAGTTTAACATATTTTCACCTCCAAACAGACACACATATATATTTAAAAAAAAAAAAAAAAAACTAAAATAAAGAAACCAAAAAACTGAATGGGAAGAAAAAATAGTGAACTTCTTCACCAATTAGAAAAACTACCTCCAACTTGATTTAACAGGATTTCATTATGATAATATTGGCTTAATTTTTTTTCTTTTCCTCCATAATGTAAGATTTCTAGAATTTACTTTCATTTCTCATAGTAAATTATAGTGATTGCATCTCTCTTTCTATAAAAAAGTGAATAGTTTATGTGAAATATATCAGCTGACTTTCATCTCCACTTCTTTCCATAGAGTCCCAGTTATTTTCCTACAACAGAAGTGACAATTCCAAAAGTTTTCAAAATGCCAGCAATTAGTGCTTGGACTTAGAACTACGCCATACCTAACACAACCCCCCTCCCTGTTCCTCTTTAAGCTGGAGCCTATGATGACTTCTCTGATTTGCACTTCCACACAATGCTGCAACATCATCTTGGCATTTTATTACTCCAAGCTGCCAGCCTGGCACATGCCAGCTCACTGCCAGGGACAGGCATTACGGCACCACTCAGTGCTGGTGCCATAATGCCTGTCAGAGCAGAAACGCTTCACCACTTACCAGTGCTGTGCAATCGACACACGAGCAGAGAACAATCTTCTAGTGGTTACTAAGCTCAAACAGTGTACAAAGGCTCTGATCTCAGGCTAAGCAGTTTGCTGCAATTACACTGAAAGAACTTGGGGGTTTATTATTTTTATTAACAGCTGTCTTTTTTTTCCTCAGCATGCATTCAAGAACACCAACTGTATTCAGCTTGCAGACGGTAATCAACATTTCAAAACCACATTTCACGTTGTTTCACTGAATTTTCATAGAGCATACTTATTTGTATCCAATCATACGCACAAAACAAACTTAGTTTTTAGACTTGCAACAGTATTTATAATGACAGAATATTATTTATATTTGTTGTGACACAAATTTTTCCAATAGTTTCAGAACAGTGAATACTATGAAGGACTTTCTAAACAAACTGCCATCAACTCGATTCAATCCTGGTAAAGAGTGCCCATGGTTCATCAGCCAGCCTTAATTCCAGGGATGAGAGCTCCCAGGGAGGACAGACATAGTTCCTGCCGGGTGAAGTGGAGGCTGTGCTGATGCTGAAACTCTGAGCCATGACCAAGGGTAAGACCCCCAGCCCAGTGCCTGAGCTCAGAACTGGACTGCAGGCCTCATCAAACATTTTATTGACCACTGCAGACCTATGGGCCTGCTAAACATGCACGAAGGTACAACCTGGCTCTATCCACTGAGCTGTCTCCACATGAACACTGAAGCTCCAGTATCAACATGAAAATGGGGGGTTGGGGGGGTGGTGTGTCCAAAGTCAGCCAATGGGTACAAGCTCTGACAACCCAACCTCCAAGAAGCTCCCAGAAACTGACTGAGGAGGCAAAGCTCCCATTTATAACAAAAATAACAATCTTAGAACAGCGTAAAAAAATAAAAAAAAAACAAAAACTGAAACAAAGCCCAACAATCACAACTGGCATGGTAATTTTGGTAATTTTCAGTAAAATATCCAAACAAGAATTTCAATCAGTTAATCAGTTCATCTTTATTGCAGCTTCCCCCCACCCAAGAGACAAGTCTCAACTCTGGGGAAAAAGTACCTTCTACAAATTCACCTTTCTACCTGTACTACGTTCACTGTTAACTTATACACTGCCAATATACCCCTTAACCACAACCAATAAACTCAGAGAAATTATCATGTATGCCTTCACTATAGATCTATTCTCCACTTTTCTGAGAAATAACCAACTGAAACTATTTAAAATATTAGTTTGGAACATATTAAATTACAAAATGTTTCAAATTAACACCCAGACTTAAGCAAAACCAATTACCAAACCAAATTCTTCATGCAAAGAAAACATTTCAAAGTTCTCCATAGGATTTAACAGCAGAGTAGCAAAACCCATTTCCTTGAAAAAGTAACTTAACACAGGCTAGAGCTTTGGAGTCAGTCACTGGACTTAAGCTACAATAGTAACTGCAACCCTAAAAGTGTTCACTGACTCCTCCCACCAAGTAAGATATTTTTCCCATCCCTTTCATATTTATTCACCTGCTTTTTCCTTCTCCTCACCGTGATTCTCAAGTACTTATTACTGAAACCTGAAGAACAACTTAATTGAAAAACAGACTTAACATCTCAACCACACAGACCTTTGTAACAACCCCAAACATGTATTTTACATTGCCAACCATCTTTGCCTTTCTCCAGTAAGGCCTTGTTCTTTCCCTTAAATTCCAGCTATTTCTACTTCAGGCCTAAACATTCTGTCCCATTTCCCAGGTAAATCCAGCTGTCTACCACTCAGTCTTCCATTTTTCCATCCAAACTCCTTAAGCTGAGATCAAAGACTACACCACATTCCTCTTCTTTGGTTCTTCAACTACACTGCAGCTTCACCAGCAAGTACCTCCACTGACCAATTCTTACTTACACGCACCCATGAATTTTGAAGTGATTCCTCAGCATTCATTCTGCTTTCCCCTTCACAACCTCTACCCTTCCCAAACTCTGGAAATCTAAACTATAATACCACTATCCTTATAGTTATACTACATTGATATAATTTTACCATTCCTCCAAAACTAGGAACAGTGACTTCAAGGCAGAAACTCAGTAAGTCCATCTAACTAGACTAGTCCATACTGTGTAAACAGCATGAGTTCAAAGTAAGACTTTAAATACAAATATGCCAGCAATACATTTTACTGATCTTTGCTATTGTATCAAATTCACAAGAAGAATTTTGGTGGCTACATTGTACCAACACCCATTTAATCAATGAAAAGTTGTCATACTTGATTCTTTTCTTTCTTTTCAACTGCACTTGTTGAATAATCACCAGAAAAGACCGAAATACTACACTTGAATTCTTTACGCTATTTTCAGTCACCCTGAAGTTATTATGGCGCAGTGACAACTCTTGCCTAAAAAAATTAGTAAGGACATAAAGCAGAAATGACCTTTTAATTTCTCACACTTTAAGAACAACATTACCCCTTCACATTATATAAGTCAGGCTTCCTTCTTTATGGACTTTAATACTGAATCTAGCTCACAAAATACGATCCAGAAAAAATCCCAAACCTTAGTATTAATTCTGCAGTACTCCTAGGAAACTGAATTCTTTGACTTATTCATTGCAAGTTCAGCCTAATTGCCAATACTCATTCAGTTCTTTCTACTTCTGAGTATAGGCTCCCTTTTAAGAGAAAGCCTAATCTGTTATGAAATAATGACATTTCAAAACAAAAAAAAACCTAAAAATCCCACCACCACAAAAGCCTGACATTAAGGAAGTAGGATAAAGAGAAGGATATGGCAAGGAATTTTAAAAGTTGTTTTTTCTCTAGCCCATCCAGACTAACAATAGTACAATTTAAAGGCCACAAACACCAAACAGACCTCATGTTCCCTTTCTATTCTGTTCCAGATCCAGCTTCTCTTGCCAGTGAACCTTCACAAAAGCACAAACCCATTTACAACAGTGGCTTCAAGCCACTCCATTTGTGTCAGAAACAAGTGGGCCAAATGATGACACAATCTTCCTGCATTAAGGGAGACTACACAAATGCAGGCAGACACCTATTTCCTCTTCCATGTCTGCGATCCACAGTATACGCACTGTAATAGTTTCTAACCTACACCCTGAAGAAATCTGTTGTCATTATGTTTGAATTTGCTACAAAGGTGCTCCACACCCTTGAGAAAACACATCTCTGCAAGCCAAGCATCTGAAAATCCCTACAACTCCCACCAGGGACCTTTTTTCTTTTCTCAAAATGAAATGAATACTTTCAACAAACTTATAAGAAATGTGACTGAACTGAAGCAGACCAAATTCTCAAGCAACCACTCTGATGAAAAATCTAGAGTAAATTTAACAGATACAAAAGAATGAAATAAATTATATTCACTCTAAGCAGAGAGACGTGGAATTACCACCACTAGGTGGAACCTGCAAAATTGGTTACAAACTGCAGAGCACTACCTCTCTCAACCTGGCAGCAGTCAGGACAAACATCAGACTGAATTTGGCATCACAGTCATTTGTCCATCACAGATTCAGAGCTTTTATGTGAACCTAATGCAGTAGCAGGGGATTTGAAAAGCACAAAAATATTAAAACAGTATCTGTGAGCTGACCAAAGAAATTTAAAAAGCAGGTTCTTCCTACCTAAATTACTTCCTCAAACCTAAACAAGACAGAGAAGGTTATACTGCATCACCACACCATGGCTGGCAGAGAACACAGTTACAGGGATTCCTCTCACCTTTCATAATAACAAAATTAAGTGATCCTATGGTTATATATTGATTCCAGTCACTGCACTGAAATAGCTGGTATTTCATATAGATACCTTACCTGCAGATTCATTAGGATTCATAGTACATTCACTTATTAGTTTAAAACTAAGCATTTTGGATTTCACAAAACTTACTGTTGTTTCTGTTTGAAGCTGTTTTTACAGGCCCAGCTAATGACAAAATTTGGTACCAAAAGTAACACAAGCTATCAGGCAGAAGGAAAAGACTACAAAGTCTTCTGTTCCCGGAGACATGAAAGTAGCCAAATACTGCCTACTCATTCAAAGAAGTAGCATGATATAGTGCTTGCACTGCAAGGAGAAAGCACCATTTGTGTCATTGGCTGAACAAAACTACAGCGTCAGTTACCCAAAGTTAGGGCTAAGCGTCCAGATGACAAAAAACGGCCTTCCAAAAATTCAGGGCATTTGTGCAGTAGGTCATGGTATTGTGCATGTAATTTTCCACATATACTTGAAAGGCTTTTTTAAGAGATGCATCCAGTTAAAATATACACACTGACTTCAGTGATAACAACTACAGTTGTCTTAAAAAAAAACTTTAAAAAGACTTACCATCAAAAATATTCTGATTTACAATCTAAGAAAACATAAGACTCTGCAGAGCTCAAGTTTAACTACTTAACAGCAACTCATTTAGATCAACTACCTATCTCATATGATAGCTGTCTCTATCATAACAGCTGAATTTAAATTTCAGATCAGTTTAAGAATGTAAGTATTTAGTCACTGATTCATTGTGCTCCTTTTCACACAAACTCAGTGCTGAAGTTTCTGAACTCATGTCCATTCTTCATTAAATCAGTGCAGCACTTGTTTTCACTATAGCTAAAGCATGGTTTGGCCTCAACCTTTCAATTCCCCCTCAATCATCTTTGATGATAAAGTTGAAGTTCCCTTAAAGTGAGGATGAAAACATTCTGCCACTTGCATACTGGTTACTGAGAGACAAATTAGCTATACCACCACCAGTCTGCACACATACTTCCCAAAAGCACTCAAGTCAGTATCTGAAGAGAGCTCTAAGTGCTATTAAGAACACTCTCATGTATTCATGTAACACAGAATTTCTGCAACACAGAAAACTGGCTCTGCAGCAATGCTGGAATGTAGTGGGGGAACCCCAGACAGACGAATTTGTGATATTTAATAACTTTGCCTCCCCTCCTTAAGGAACAGGATTTCCCAAACATTCAGTCACTGAACTGCCTGTGTCTAATGTTACTTTTAATGAGCCTCTTCACTTTTATAGCTGGCTGCACTAGTGTTGCTCAGACACAAGTGGTTTATAAATTCTGTCCTTGTATTAGAAACATTTGCCCAATAATGGAAAAAGTATTGGCAACCATCATTTTCACTTCAGAGCACAGCTTCCTGATCAAACAAGGACTTCCCACAATCCATATCCATCCTCCCGTCAAAACAAGTAGCAGTGTTTTGGCTATACTGCTGAAAACAAAGAAGTTTGTTTTCAGCAGTATAGCCAAAAAAGCTCATTGAGAAGCACATTCTGGCAAATGCCACCACAGCAAGGTCACTAAACAAATGGGTGCTACACAGAGGTTTCCAATTTTAATGACAGAGATCCTATGAATTCCATCATAAAAGGAACTCAACCAAAATTATCTAAAAGGAATTCTTGAAGTAGTCTAGGTTCTGACTATATTACTGGTTTCCTCCCCAAATCTGCATAAGTGACTAGAAAGCATTTCTAAGCTGTCAGTCACATAGAGCAGTGCTACATCCACATATTCACATTCAATGGAAAACAGTCGACATTAAACTATTTGTTCCAAACTCTGAAATTGCTAGCTGGAAGTTCCACTTTCCTTTAGATGGTCAGAAATCAGAGCCATACAATCCAATCGATTCCTTGTTTAACCATACTGTAACTACAACATGAAGAGTTGAAAGAGTCACCAGCCTTCCTGAAGTAGTGACCAGCCCAAAAGGCCACACTATGCCAGAGACAGTTTTAGGCAGGATTAATTCTTATTTTCTCTGTGCAAGCCTTAAAAGTCCTTACTTTTTGGTTTTTAACTTTACAGGGAAATTAAATTAGCACTCCTGTGTACTGTGCAACATAAGGGCAATCCCCACTCCAGGCCCCAAAGTCTTTCCTGACTATGATCAATCAGGTCTAATTCACTGGTGATTCATAGCAAAAGAACTCAAAAGTTGAGGAAAATGGTGAAGCTGGTGTGAGAATAGCAAATACAGAGTTACAAACTGATTTTGTGGAACTCATACTGAATGAAAACACATTCTCTGTTTCTGAAAGCTTACCTAAGGTATTTGGGAAGCAACTAGTAAGACTATTTGAATTTCAGGCCGTAGACATGAGAACACACAAGAAAGATAGCCACAAAAGAGTAAGCTTTGCCTCTGCACAAGCAGTAAAGGAACTCAGGTAGAACTCATCTGGCTAATTCTCTCCAAAGCTGCCATGCTGTGAATACACAAACAAACCCAGAATGATAACAAAGGAATCTTCACAGAAGTGAATAACCAGCAAGTGAAAGGAGTCACAGCCAAATCATCTGACGCCCATGCTCAGGCTGGAGCTACCAAAAAAGAACACTTTTAGGGCTGCTATTTTTTTTCCTTTTGGTGTTTATAGCCAGGAGTGAAAAGCATCCAGGTCAGGGAGGTGGGAAACACTCCTTGCACAAACAACACCTAAACATTCCACTTAGTAACAAAGCTCCAATAAAATTACTAATGTCATCTGTGTAAAAAAACTAGCCACAGTTAGACCTACCTGATCACAAGATAGGAAAAGAGGTGCATTTCAGTAAACAGCCACAAATCAATGTGCGTACTACCAACCAACAGGTTTTCATTCCATGGAAAATCCAGACTGTGGAAAAAACAAATCTTTGAACTGCAATCACATTCTCACTGCAAGAAAACAGATAGGAAGAGAACACTTTGAAGTTACTCTTCCTGCAGAAGCATTAAACAGCTTCCCTTCCTCTCCCTCTGTACACAAACTCTAGCCCAGTTTTCCCAAAGCCATGAAAAAATATACAGCCACAGAGCAGCAAGGAGCACCAGCAAACCTGGAAAAGAGCAAAGATAACCAAATGTATTTGGCAACTCTGCCTCCAGGCCAAAGCAGAGGTTATGAAAAACCTCACAGCAACAGAATTTAGCATCTCATTTTGTTTTCAAAGGCATGCATATCTGAAGCAGCAAACCAACATAAAACTAATTTGTCTATTTCCCTGCACTCCAACTAAATGTATCCAACATGTCAAATTTCAAAACTGTCTCTTTCCAACCAATTAGCAAATATAGCAACTAGTTGTTTTCTTCCACTAGAGTCCATACTGAACAGGAAATGCAATCCTTTGTTTCAGGGTCTAATCTGCGTATCTGAATAATGAACCTAAACCAACTGTTCTCAAACAGTGATCTATTGGCCAACCAGAGGTTTTAAATGTTCCATAATACATAGTAGTTTCAGTTTTGCAGATCAGAAGGCCAACACAGTTCAGAGCTGCTGAACAACCTGCTGAGGGTCAACAGCACTTGCTACAAGAAGCAGCAACTTAGGAACCACCACAGCAGAAGACTAAGGAGAAACAAAATAAAGAAACCATAATCATTATTTACATTCAATGCACCACTGGTGTGCCTAGAAACTGGAAACATACTCTTTTGTAGAGTCTACAGTCTTCAGCACTCCAAAATACTCTCAGCAAAACAAGCTGCTGATTTCACTGAGTACAGGCAATGACTTTAGGGACAGCATGAGCAATGTGGAACTGAACAGCACATATATTTTTAAAAGGGAGACCTTCAATGTCATCTGCTACACAACTACAGTCTTCATTTTTGCATTGATCTTTCTCTCCACTCAACACAAATTCAGACCATAGACACTGAAGGAAAATACTACATGCTATGAAAGGAATGCTACTTAAAATAAAGCATCCTTCAGGTTTCTTTAAACCTAAAAAAGCCTCAAACATCTCATAAATCTACATTCAGACCATGACAACAATTAATTGGTTAAGAACTGGTTTTAATGCTGATATTACAGAATGCCAACAAAATCTGTGACATTAAGGGATAATTGCTTGAAATTTGGTAATAAAAAAAAAAAAAATGTCACCCACTGTCACCCAACTAATGAAATTCTTTCATCTAAGTCACAATTTTATCATTGACTAATTGCATTCATTTCTATTTATGGTGGAAAAAACCCCATACATTAAACAAATCAAGTGGTAAAATGTTACATTCACAACTTTTTTTTTTCAGCAGTAGCACTTAAGACACACATAAGGAACTGCTAAAAACATCAACTTAGCCAGTTATATAAACACAAGTACCTTCTTGCCATTATTTGGAGAAATCGGGACATCAAGGATGTTAACTTCCTGACACTCCAGGCATCAAGGTCAAAACAACTGGGATTTGAGTAGCATCCATCACCTGATTCTGTCTATTGCTACCTCTCGCTAGCAATCAGCTTGGGGTGTTATATCCAATGGCAGTTTCATACCTTCCACATTGGAGATGGGATCTATTTTTAAGGCTGTTCATGAATATTGACAAGTGCTAAGTAAGCAATTTTATGAACTCTAGACATGTAGTCTACGGGTATTGCTCATAATTTAGCACAACATACAGTTTAAGGTTACTTCTAACATGAAACCACATTGTTACAGTAAACAGTTTGCATTGACCCTTAATAATGAACTTTTCTCTATTTATGTTTTAAAGGATCAACTGTAACTATTTGAGTTGATGTACTGTTTCTGATACATACAGAAAACCTAAGCATGCTATGACTTCCTATTTTTTTCCAAGAGCCTACTCTTAAGGAAAAGGGGACATTTACTAACTGATTTATGCTAAAAGGCAAAAAGAAGAGCCCCTGCTCCACCCCAAATCCTCCATTTAAACATTCAATCCAAGTAAACATTCACAACCCCCATGGCTTTCTGGTTTGTGCTTTTTTTTTTCAGATAAGCACTGAAACATCTTTAGACCATACCGAAAAATCAAGAATCAGAAAAAAGCTTTCCAAAACAAACCTGCACTTTTAGCAAGTCCAAAGGAACAGGCACACAAGCATGTTTCACAGCATATGCTGTGTCTAACACAAACACTAGAAGCCTTGGATCCATTACCAAGAGGATCACGATGTGAAATCAAAAGACAGTAACACAGAACTGTGTATCTAATTCCAGACACCTGTAGTTTAATTACATTTCACAACAAGCATTGTTGTGATGCATTTGAACTTGAAAAAGCAGTTATCACCAGTTTTGGTGAGTCAACACACACTAATATCTTAAATCAATTCTGTGAACAATGAAGCCAAGGTTTTCCTTTTCAGTAATTTTATTCTAATGTGAAACACGAAGAAACAAGCACCCAAAAAACTCCAATATAGTATGAAACTTTAATAAAAGTTGCTTAAAAAACAAAGAGCAAAATTTTAAAATAAACTGACTTTACTCCTAATCACACACATCTTTCTGACATCAGGAAGAGTACTTTCAGACTGTCGGGGAAAAAAAAGAAAGAAACAAAGATCTGCTGTTGAAACGTTACTCCCGAAGACTGTTGAAATGCATAACATGAAGCTTCAGAGACAGACAGTTTTATTAACAGGAAGCTTAATTTTAAACAGTATATACAAATCACATGACTTTTCCAAAGTTGGGACCACCTAGTAATCTGTCAAAACAAAATTATGCTAATGAATTACAGAAGCATCTGTGTAATGCAACCGCCTCTTTATTGAAGTACACCTTTATACAATCCTTCCATGGATTCCTGTACTGTGAAATCCTCTCGGGACGCAGCGCTGCACAGGTTTGCAAATCTCTCCTACACACCACATGAATAAAACTGTTGCCACTTGCACCTCTCAATTTTGCCTGCCCATACACTTCAGTGTTCCATGTATGCAACACCAAAAAGCACTGTTTTTCTTTGTCAAAAAAACCCCAAAACAGTTTGAAGTTTACTATGTTTAAGTACAATGATTTGCAGGGAATAGCAGGATTTTTTTCAGGCAATGCCCAAGTCTTAAAATTTGTCATAAGCCAAGCAAGGACGAACCAAAAAATTCTACTTTTCACTTGCGTAATTACTTCCTTTCCATTTATCTGTTTTTCCATGGAAGGTTTCACTGCACAACAAAGAAAATGGCAACTCTTTACAGACTTTGAATACAACAGCACAACTTTATTGCAAAAATATATAGTAAACTCAGTACTTTCAAGTTTTGGAGAAAAATAAATTTTATCTCTGAATTCACCCACAGCAGTAATTCACAACAGAGTTGCTGAAGATACAAGTTTCTTCCATTAAACCCTAATTTAAAACTTTATATGGACTCCAATCTTCTACTAATAATCACCACTTTGGTTCTCTTAGCAGAGACTCTATATGAGGAGTTCAAGAGACATGTGAGAAACACCAATATCCAACTAGTGTCAAAGATCCTTTCTCAACTGATTTGTGTAATCCTAACAAATCAAGCTACTTAAACAATAATGATTATTTTCAACTGAAAACATTTTAAATGTACTATAAAACTCATATGATTTATGTTTGAGGTTAGCTATACTTGTGGCAAAAGTCTTATTCTGCACAGTTATAATTGCAATATATAAATAACTAAAGGTTATACCACACAGAACAGCTTGAATTTTACAGAACGATTCTGCTCATACTCATAGGAATTAGTTTGGTAGACACATCAGCAAAGGGCATAATTCAACTGTTCATACAGTGAGAATTTTGGAAAAAATAAAGATACATACACAAAGCAATTGATCTGTGTACACTGAGAATTCATTCAGTCGCAGAATAAAATCAGGACTTTAAACAAAGCTTTGACCTGTGAACAAAGCGAATTCAGCCAGCTTTTAACCAAATCTAAAACTAGCTATCTAATTTACAATGGCTTACAAGAACACCACTGAAGAGCTTCACTGGCTTCATCTATTTCCCTTATCCAAAACTATGTCAAACCAATCTCAGCTTCTCAATAAGCACTGTGTCCAGAAGAGTTTACCAAACTTTTATGATGAATAAGAATCTGTGCAGCTTCTCCACATATTTGTACGAGGAAAATCCACCACACCTCTCTCCTTGCAATGTTTCTCATGTAACGGCTAGCCCAGTGCTCTGTCTTATCAAAACCCATCTGCTTTACAATTTAAACAATCCACAGGTTCTATCCTGGAAATACTATAAAAACCAATCCAGATGCATTTGTCACAGCACTATGAATATCTATTCTACAACTACTTGAGGAACAGCTACCCTAATACAAGTTTTACTTTTCTGGAACCTATAGGCCTTTCATTTAAATCAACAACAGCTGCCATAGCTTCATCACGAGACTCAAATGCAACCATTGCTTCTCCAGTGGGCATGCCTTTTTCATTGTATTTTAAGCACACTGAACCAGGGATCACTTGGTAACCATAAAAGAAATCCAAAATTTCATCCACCGAAACAGTAAAGGGCATATTCTGCACTTTAATGACAGTTGGCCCTGGCTTCCCAGACCCTGTTCCAAAACCTGGGGGTCCACCAATATGTATGTTTCCTGGTCCGGGTCCAAACCCTGGAGGTCCACTTAAATGTCCAAGACCACTAGCAATTGCTGGAGGACCAGCACCAAAGGCAGGGGGCCCACTTAAATTGCCAGGACCATTACCAAATGTCTGAGGACCCCCTGCAAAACCTGCTGGTCCACTCAAATTAGCAGGACCACCGGCAAAACCTGGTACCTCAATACTCGCACCAGGTAAACCACTAGCTGCAACTGTTGGTATTCCTGGTCTAGAATCAGGAAAGCCACCTATTCCAGGTGGCGGTAAAGGGGGACCAAATGTGCCAGACCCACTGAAGTTACCAGGGAAATTAAATGGAGGACCATTATTTGTTTCTTTAGCATTTCCCCCCAAGAAGGCATGCTCATCCCCACCAGGGCCCTGTGCTCCTGGCACTGCTGCATTTCCCTGAATCGGTATTTTCAGGATCTTTTTTCCTTGAGATGCTGGGTTTCTCTCAATATCTCTCATTTCTTCTACAGTTATCAAACGCAAATTAACATCTCTTCCATTCAGTTTTTTACGGTGCAAGCGTTCTGCCTTACGAGCATCATCTTCAGCTTTAAACTGAACCAGTGCTTGTCCTAAACCTTGCCCATTATTATCAAGAAGAACTTGTACAGAGTTTTCTTCCACTGCCAGTCCCTCTAGAAACTGAAGTATTTCAATTTTTGTTATATTGTATGGAATATTAGATATATGCGCACACAGTTTTGGCAAGCCTGATTCTCCCTCAGCATTCATCAGAATTTCTCTCTGGTCATAGCTGAAGTTCTGCAATCTTTTACGAATCACATCTATCTTTTCTAACATTGCCTTTTTAGTAATTGGATGTACCTGAATGAAGCGATTCCCTATGTACTGCTTATGATGACACAAAGCTGCTTTATAATCAGCTTCATTCCTAAACTCAACAAACCCCTCCCCAATTGCCTTCCCATTGGGTCCATAAGCTATATAAATGCTGTCCTCAACTATATCCAGCTTTTTAAAAAAATCTATCACATGTTTGTTCTCCGATTCAAAGGGAAGACCTTTCAAATAAACACAGAAACCATGCTCATGGGGAGATCTTGACCGTGACCTTTTCTGTCCAGTGGGAGATTTGGACCTAGGATGAGCCTGGGGAGGAGGATGTGCCTGCCCAGAGGGACCCAAGGTTTGCTTGAAAGTTATGTGGCCTCCAGCAGCTACCCACTGTCTCTCTGTTGCAGGACTAACTTCAACATAGCGCTGAATCATCAGCATTCTGTTTCGCTTCAGTGCTTCAAATGTATCTTGAGGAGAAAAAAACTTAACTAGTCCATTTCCATTATTTCGACCTACATGATCCTTCAGCATATGGACTGCATCCACACGGAGCCCAAGGAAAAAGTCTTTCACGTCAGATTCTGTTGCAGTAAAGGGCATTCCATGAACGCTGACATACAAATCATCTGGATTGATTGGAATTGGCTTGACACTACCTTGAGAATTCATCTGGATAGGATTTACAGGATTCATGGGACCAATAAACAATGGATTCAAGCCGCTGTTCATATTCACTGCTGCTCCAGACCCATTCATTCCAGTGGGTAAGGGCGCTACAGGTGGAGGATTCATAGGAGGCATTCCTGATATGGGAGGCAGAGGTGTCATTGGAGGTACAGGGGGCACAGGAGGTATTGGAGGAACTGGAGGAACAGGAGGCAGTGCGGGTACAGGAGGTGGAACAGGTATAGGGGGAATAGAAGGCATTGGTGGCAAAGATGGCATAGCTGGGATAGGAGGGATTGGTGGAGGAGGTACTGTGTTCATTGGGGATGCTGTGCTAGGTATAGTTGAGCTAAATGTTGGACTACCAAAGGTACTCCCAAGATTTGGAGGTGCAGTGCCAATACTGGCAGTAGAAAATGTGGATATGTTTTTACTGCTTTCATGCACCGTAGTAGAAGCAGTTACTACACTAGGAGAAGGATTATTAAAGTTAGGTACAGTAGTAGGTAAGTTAACCCTTCCACTCATTCCAGAACTAGGTGGTGGTCCTGATCTGCTAGTATTCGCTGGTGGCATATCTAGATTGGCAGTTTCAAAACGCCTACGGCTGAGCTCTATCATGTTCTGCATTTCAGTTTTACTGCTCAGCAACAACGTTACTTTTGACCCTTTAATTGTACCACCTGTGCGCATCATACCAAGCCTTGCATCTTCATCAGTGGCAAAAACGATGAAAGCCTCACCCAGTTCACCCCCTACAATATGCACGCCCCCATCAGGAATGGTCAATCCAGAGAAGAAGTGGCGAATGTCCATGGTCCCCGCCACAATCGGGAGACCTTGCAAGCGGATGACCACAGCCATGCTGCGCTGAAACAACACACACCTGCAGATGAGAAAAGGCAACGGCCATGTCAGACTACTGTTTGTGACACCATGTAATTACCTACAGACACCATCTACTATATTTGTTTATATACACCTAATAACATCCTGCAAAGATAAAGCGTGTTTATATTCCAAGTTCCTTATTCATGTTTGTTTACTTCATACAGACTGAAGTATTAAACATTTATCAACACAATCAGTATACATTTTGCACTAGAAATTCCAAAATAGCTGTTATACTAAGACCCACAAGTGTCAGTTAAAAAAAACAAAGGAACATCAAAAATCAGAACTATTACATCAGTAGTTTAATAATTAATGGAATGTAAGCAAAAGGAGTATTTTAGCCAGACAAAATAAAATTATTTTACCATACCCTGATATGGTATCCACTATACCTGACAATATGGATAAAAAATTCTGCACAGCTATGGGAAACAAACAGTTCCCTTTAATCTGGGGAAGGATTTTACCTCCTGCCAGGTGAAGACAACTAGAAACATAACAGTGGGTTGGTAAAGAACAAAACCCATTATGGACAACTAGCAACTGTGAGACTCACAAGACATCCTGACAGGGAGCATCTATATTATACTGACCTGATGTTTTTTCTCCTAGCAAAAGCAAGAGGTCCAGATGACCTGAACCTTGCTATTATAAACTAGCCCCAGACTTTTTGTGAAAACAGAGACCTCACCTAAATTAAATTAACATCTATGCATATCTAGATAGATATATGACCTTCACAATTTTCAAAATCAAGGTATTTTTTAATAGTTGCAGATATTCTATCTAGCATGACCCCCTTACATCTCAGATGTAAGTAAATTAATTTCATCTCCACAGCAGGCATTAGTAGATGCTTAAGGTAATTCTGAACAGCTAGATCTGAACAGTTACCTTGCGACCTCAGAAGTCCAAGCTCATATCAGAAGTTGAAGATAAAGAGGAAGCTAGATAGTTGACACTTAGGCAAACCTTCAGCAAAGGCTGAAAGCATGATATTAAATAATATTAGCACAATTCAACATCTCGGAAGCCAGTCTCTCGTCCTAAACCATCAGCAACAGCACCATGCTTCACTTGAACCACTTATCTCTGAAACTTCTTGACTTCCTAGGTACAAGCCAGTTCAGTACCTTTATGGAAGACCTCCAAGGCTCCCCTAAGTCATATACCAGTAGCATTAACTCAGCATTTGAAATCAAGGATGAACCAGATCACAGAATCACAGAACTGTTTAGGCTGGAAAAGACCTTAAAGACCAAGTCCAAAAAGATGCCACAATGCAACACCACAAAGCTATGCATCAAAGACTCCCGGCCACTACCAAAGCTCTGACCAACCACAATCAATAACCATCTCCCAGAAACTCAGCTATATCCCAGCATACACTCAAATCTCTAAGTTGGCTCCATTTGCTTGTCCAGGTCATCCCAACACTTTAGAGAAGACAAGTCTTGAATGACTAGGTAAAGCCATAATTTAATCAGGTAAGGCTGAATCCAGTACTTAATGAAAAGAAGAGTAACAATTCTTCTACGGGGTGAAGAAGCAACAATTCTTTTGTTTGCGTAATGGAACCTCATATTACTAAAATGTGCCCGTAAGTATTTTGTTCTGTTGACCAACACATCAGAGCTAAATCCTTCAACACACTAATGAACTCAAGCAACATACTGGGGGGTACTACAGGGCATTGTCCCACAACTATCAGCAGACATCAGATAAGTGTGGAGGACCTTTCTCCCTCAAGGAAACAGCAAACAAGCCCATTTGCACAAAGTCACTCTGCAGCTTTAGTCACTGTGCATGAATATTGGATTCCTTACTGCACCATCCTGAAAGAGAGACTAGAACTTGCCATTCATAACATAAGAACATCCTTAAAAAAAGAAAACACACCACTAAGAAAATCCCTATTCCACCAAGGAAAGACAGCAACAGAAAGGCTTATACTATATTAAGGCTTCTACTGTACTAAGCTTCAGGGACAATGTTTTTTGAAAGCAACTTTCTCACCTCCATGGTAAGGCAACAGAAGCAACATCCTTGCCTTTAGCTCTTATAAGGGAATTAAATTTAATCTGAAAATAAAATTCATTGCCCAATCATTTTCCAACAACAAAATAACTTGCTCACGAGGAAAAAAAAAACACAAAAAGTAAGGACTAGCTAGCTATGCTATCTAAAACATCTAAAAACATATCTAAGACTTTCTGCACTGTTTTAAAAAGTAGTGTTTTATAATGATTCTTTTGTTTTATTTTAAATTTGCCTAGCATTGATGACAATCTCTGAAATAAAAGTTAGAATGAAAATTCTGCCACCTTTAAAGAAACTGTATTAAAGAGTATTTTAAACCCAAGGTTTATGGTGCGCTACAGGATTGCTTCTGAATTAGATGATCCTGAGGCAAGCAAGCGGTCTAAAGCGGTCTAAAAGCATCCCTGGCTTGGCACCTATGCTTCCAAAACTGGAATATCACTAAAAGCAAATCTTGCCAGGAGGTTTAGATTTCTTCTACTGCCTACTATACACAGAAATTAGTTTCAGAAATTTTTTATGTATCAGAAGTTAAAGACATTTGAAGCATCTCGTGTTAAGTGGGAGACTACTTTTAGCTATCTCCTTAATGCAAAAGGGATGATAATCTGATATAGCCATTGGTTGAACAAAGGCAACTTGGGAAGGTGTGGGAAGACCTTGTAATAAGGTCTGCTGGTTTGGAACACCTTACTTTCTTTAACAGAACTGACACCTGCTAGATAACTGCATTTATAAATTATTATAGCCCAGAGATAGATAAAGTCACAGAAGAGTTCAAGCATTTGAACATTTACATTACTTCTGGGACAATGCAAAATAAATTCAAAACTTCATAATAAATGCTAAGAGAGTACTTGAAGTCTTGTTACTAAGGACTCTATTCAGATCCACTAAACCACTATGGACAAAAAATCTAAAGAGCCGCTTAGGCATATAGTTACTAAAAAACCTATCTGCAATGACTTCAGTGCAGTTAATTCTATGCAGAGTATTAAGCAAATGCTTGCTTAATGTTAAGCAAGAGCTGACAATAAAACGGTCTGAATAAAAAGAATTTTAAGGACTTAACTAATCAGTTATTTTTGACAAAGGAACATGTAACACAGCTGCTTCATTTTTTCAGAATTCTGATACTTAGAAAAAGTAGTAGTGTCAATTCTGTTATTTACAGAAAAATCTCAAGGACCAAAAGGGCCAGATTTTAAATTTCTAAACACTCACAAACTGCATTTTTTCCAAAATGCACTTAGGAAACAATAACCCACTTGCTCAAATTTTCCAAGTAATGAAAACGCAAAGCCTGTTTAAGTATTTCACTGCTGACTTGCAAAGAGAAGCACATGCAGAGGCAACATTAACTTCAGATACAAAACAGGCCACACCATTTCAGCAGGCATTGAAGGCTTTTTGTTGGGCTGTCAGTTCTCATGCTGCCTGCTTTTCTCCGAGTACAAAAAGGTACTTCAAGGCAAAAGTGGGTTTTATTGCCATTTTGTGTGTTTCATATATTTGTGGAAAGACAACATCCTACAAGTGTACTATGGACAATCCATCCCCAGTAGCAAGCTGTGATCAAAGCTGGAGATTTACAGGCTGGTGACAACCAGCATGATTCAACTCATTTGATGAATTTTAACATGTCTTGACAGAAATATCTTTAAAAATGTTGATGTTACACTGGAAAAAAAAAAAAAGGTGTAAAAGATGACAATACTATTTATCTCATCAATGTGCCCGTTAATAACATAATAATAATTTGGGTAATTTGTAAGCACACCGGATTAGCTTTTTAAGATGTATGGATTTTGCAGTAGAAAAGTTCAGAAGATTCATCCTAGTCCCTGGGAAGTATTAAAGTACAATACCCACATGATACACACACACACACACACACACACACACACACACACACACACACACACACAAACATATCTGGCAATTCTTGAGTGAAGACTAAGAACTGCAGGAACACTGGTACTGTGGGAGGAATTTTAAGTATAAGACTGTCTCACAAAAGTTAAAACTGCAAACTACAGTTTCATCTTTTACTTAAGGCTAAAATCAACCTGTTATAGTCATCCTGGAGCCAATTCAAAACTATCTCACCCCTTTAAATACTGCAAAAGCTAATTAGAACCAATTGATGTACACTTCTACACTCCAACAATTACAAACACACAGACCTGGGGCTTGCAGCAAACTAACTGCATTTACCAACAGTGCAAAATAAACGGGAGAGTGTTCCAGACTACCACATGCTGATGAAACAACAAAATATTAGTTTGGCAGAAAATTCTGTTTACAAGAAAAACATTGCCAAAAACATCATCACCGGTGGTGAGCAGACAAGCTACAGATTATCTGACTCACGTCTTTTGACACAAATTTACAGATTCCAAAAGCTTCATGTGTTTCTTAGGATATACTCAATATGCATATAAAGAAGTCTTCAATTCAAAAGCTCTTACCTGCAAAGACAGATGTTTTTTTCTTAACAAGTAGCAGAAGCCAAGCCAATCCTGTGGGCAACCAATTAAAACCAACTTTTAGACTGCAATAAAGAATAAATGGAGGCAAAAATCAATGCAGGCAACACAATAGCAGTAACAGTCCACAAAGAACTGTATACACAGAATTTCAAACCTGCAACCACCACAAGGCACTGCAACATAAAAGAATCATAAGGGCACATTTTCTATAGATTATCTCTATATGACTTATTGGTAATTTCATTGTAGAGCTTTAAGACATAAATATGCCTTCCACAAAGACTATAGAAAGAACCAGAAAGTATTAAAGTCTTTCAAATTTTCCCATCATCAATAGGTGAAAAAAATCTCTCTTTCAAAGGCAAAGAACGAGAGTTAAATACTTGAAAGCCCTAAATTTTACCAAACCCTGCTTCATTAATAATAGTATTCCTTCCTCCAACTTTGCATCTACTTACTTGAACAAAGTAAGGTAAAGTAAGCCATGCCTAAGAAAACCACCCCAGAACTGCACCTGAAGAATTCTTCAAGAGTCACACTAGCTGGGTAAAACTGGCATTTCACAGCCATGTCTATGCAGTCAACTCCACAGAGCACACAGCAAGAACTCCCATAAGATACTCTACTTTCATTTGTAATCTGCCATTTCATTACCAAAATCCTCATCAAATGTCCATTTTTTTCATTCCTGTATAAAAATTATCTTCCCAGGTTTACAACTCAACAAAAAAGCCAAGCATTTTAAGTGGCAACACAAGTATTTCGTATTTAAAGATAGGATGGAAAACCTTTGCTCTTTCATTATTTGGCAGACCACCTCACACTAAAAACGTGATTCTTTGGAAAGCCATTGAGGAATGAATCTCACTAAGAATAGATAACTGCCTCCTTCTCACACAACCCCAACAGGCTGGTTTCAGTTACAAGCACCATTACCGAAATGAACTTACAGCAAGAAGTACTAACAAACACTTCAGACACTCCCTAACAGAGAGAATCAAAACAAACATAACTATTCACATATCTTCCAGGACATTAATGGCAGGCTTACAAGTGAGAAAGATAGAACTACACTTAAATTAAAATGGCAAACACATTTAGAAAAATATGACTTTTGTTTATTAGACCTTCAAAAGAAACATGCAATCCTATATTAGAAGGACTCAACTATATACCTTCATGTATAGCAGTGTCAACCAGCAGCTTACAAAGAAAGAAAGAAATGCAATCACCTGAAACACCATTTCATGTAAAACCACACCTGCTTCAAGCAGCATTTCCCATTTAGAAGAAAAACCTAAATCATTAGATGGATTTCCAGTACAGCAACCAGGTTCCTCTTCACAACACTGAAAACAAGCTGAAAATCTGCAGTGGACTAAGACAACACAAACAAAACCAGGCAGCATTCAGAATAGGAGCAAAACTCCACTCTGCTGTGTTTAACTTCTTCACCAAATACCATCTACAATTTCAAGTGTCACGTGTCTCAACTTTAAAGAAAACCATCCATGCCTTCTGTAGGCAAAAATAACCTTTCCAATCAACAGAATACGCAACAGCACATTAACTAGACAAGCACAGGCTAGAGCAGGTGTTCCCACATAGAGCTGGCACCACATCTCTGGGAGTTCTCCGGAGAAACTCCACAACACCCTGTCCACTGTACAGAAAGATCCAGCATCCACTGGACACACAACAAATTATTAAACCAGAGGAATCCACCATGGAAACAACCAGCCGATTTGCCTGCCTAACACCAGTAGATCAAGGTGGGGAAATAAATCACTAAGAGTAACAGGTAAGTTTAAGACTGAGTAAAACCAGAGCCATGAGGTTTTATCGAAAGAAAACTCACATTTCCGGGGCTCATTTAAACATTAATTCATTTAGGTTTTTTGTTTGTTTGTTTGTTTTTCAGGGAAGGGTGGTTTTAAGGTTTTTTTTTTTTCGTTTATAGATCTTGGGGGAGGGAGGCGGTATTTTTTTGTTTGGTTGGTTGTTGCTGTTTGGTTGTTTTGGGGTTTTTTAACGGAGCTGATGTTTACTAACAGAAGAGACTTTATTGAACAACAACTCCGCTGGCGTTTATAGGGTACACCCAACAAGCATTGGCAGCGCCGCAGACACCGGGGACCTTCCTCCCCGCAAGGTGCGGACTACTTGCCTCGCTTCATTCCCCGGGGCGGGGCAAGGCGCAACCCCCCCCCCCCCCCCTCCCGCCTGAGCATCCCCGGGATCCAGACACGCCGGGGCCCCGCGCTGACAACGGGACCGCAAAGCTCCCCGCCGCACCCGTCAAATCCCCGCCTCAGGCCCCGGCACGGCCCCCGCCATGTGGCCCATGCCCTGGCTCGGGCTCCGGCGCCTCCGCAAGGTCATTCGGCCGCCCCCGCCAGATGGGCCCGCGGCGCCTGCGTTCGGCCCGCACGGACTCACCTGCCCGCGCAGCTCCGCGGGCCGGCGTGCGCGGGCGGCGACAGGGAGCCAGGGACGGGGGAGGGGCCGGGGCCGGTCCGAACCGCCGGGCGGCAGCGAGGCGAGAGCGGCCCCGCTCGGCGCCCCGGGGCCGCAGGCGGGAGGCGCCGCCCGGCCCGGCCCAGCCCGGCCCGGCCCTTTGTGCGCGGGGACGCGCCCCCCCGGCTGCCCTCCCCACGTCTCCCCGCCGCGCCGCGGGCCCGCAGCGCCGGACCGGGCAGGCGGCCCGGCCTGCCCGGGCGCCGCCGCGCTCTTACCGAGGGGATCTGTACGAGAAAAAGGGTTAGAACGGAGCCACCCCGCCCGGGCCTGCGGCGCGCTGAGCCCCGCGCACCGACCGCAGCCGCACAAAATGGCCGCCGCGATGCGGCGCCGCTGGGGGGCGGGGGCCGGGCGGCGCGGGGGACGGGCGGGAGGCACGGGGAAGGCGGGGTCGCGCGCTGGCGGACGGCGCGTGCCCCGGACTGGGCGGGGCCGGGGCCCTGGGGACGTGCCGCGGCCGGGCCTGCACTGCGCGTGCGGCGCCGCTGAGGCCTGTTGCTTAGGGAACGGGAGTCCGGGAGAGCATTGAACTTCTAACGAAGAAAACAACCCTGAGAGCGACTGTTTCTAACCTCTTGACGAACGACCAAGTTGCTGAATAAAAATGAAAGATTCCTGGGAGCCGATGCCGCGTGCTGTGATTGTTTCCTTGGCTTGACTGAATCCAACACTGATAACCAGGCAGAGCCCTGAGCCCAGGGACCTCTGGACTCTTCTGGGTTCTCCATCACTGTGCTTCAAAGGACACAGGCACAGCAGCACCAGCCTTTTCCAATGGAAAAAATCCCTGTTTAGTCCTCTGCAAGAAACGGATAAAAATAAATAATTGCTTCCTTTTGCGAAAGCTTTTGCAGTGAATGTTGGAGTTCAGCAACTCAGTTAACTTTGCCCCTGTTTCTCTTAGGGGGTGAAAACCAACAGATTGTCACAGTTGTGCTCTCCTGAGGCAGAGGGATCCAGCATGGGGTTGCTCAGCAGCACAATCATCCCCACTCCATTTGTTTTCCTGTATATCCCTTCTTTTTACTCCCAAATTCTGCTTTACTACTCTCATCCCCTCCCAGGCAACAGCCCACGTGCTTATCCTCTCCCTATTAACCCCCGGTTTTCAGATTTTGTATTCTATTTCGTATTTATGATAATAGATGGCCTGAAAATAACAGTTCTGCCAAGGTAATATCTCCTTCTTGTCTAGGCAAGTGTAGGCAGTATCCAGTAATTCACCTTTCTATACCACTAGTGACAATAGATAGGATTGGCTGTCACCATGCACCCTGACATAGCCCAGAAAAGCAGGTGATTTAAGTCACCAGAGGCATCAACAGCCAGGCTTGCCAGCCTCCCTGGAGAGCTGGTTGCCTAGGGCATGCTAGCTGTAGCAGGAGCATCTGCAGCTCAGGGCTTCACTCTGTGTCACCATAGCACTTCCCAAGCTGCACCAGCCACCCCACAGTGGGGAGACAGTATGGAATAACAAGGGGACAGTGCTGGAATACACCAGGTCAGAGGAAAAATAAGACTTTTCAGCTTTTGTGCAATGGGATGAGTCACCACATTACTTTTTGTTGTTCAAAAGAAGTATGGTGAAGGTTTACTGTGTGGACCATTAGGAGCATGCCAAGGGACCAAGAGTACCAAAGACAAGTCAGCAGCATGATGCAGATAGTTACCAACAGCAGGAGGAAAGTATCAGGTGGAAAGCAAAACATTGCTAGATAGAAGGTTAAAGGACAAGGGATCATGTAACCATGTCCAGTGTTTTTCCTGTAAAATGTATGTGGGGAAAGGCACAGGGAAAAAAACATTAGAAAATAATGGGATTTTCCTTCATTAGACACTACGAAACCACTGGGAGCACACTATGTCTCCTTTACCTAAATCAAAACTGAAGAAAGGTGTTAGGTATGCAACCAGGGGAAGAAAAATGATGCAAGACATTTTAAAATAAAGCTTGAGGAAACCAGCATCCACTGTGGCAATTGCACATGTGAAATAAATATATTTTCCTCCTTGCAATATTAATTTTACTGCACCATTAGTCTGGAAGTATTACCCCAAATCCAAGGTTCTTTGCTTCTCTAGACACTAAAGGTACCATTCCATAAATACAGCCTCTAAACCTATTCCTTCATCTATGGTTTGGATGAATGAACTCAGTTTGCTAAATGATTCATACTACTTTGTGTTTTCCTTTCCAATAACTACATGTCAACCACAAATCTTGTTTCCAAATCATTTAGAAAACTGCTCAAGAGAAAGAAGCCTCACAAAGTCTCCCAGAAACACTCTCTTCATTCCTCATCTCAATCTCTACTTAAAACCTGTCAGATATGATCTGGCTTAATGATCCTGTGTAGGTACACTTAGAATCAAACACTTTGTTGGTTTTACTATGCCTACTCAGCGCAAGCCTATCTGATTGTTCATTAGTATGAGCTTTGCTTCTTATAAGAGCATCTTGTACCTGCCTTTTTTATTACTCTGATTTGGATCAGCTGTCAGAGGGATCATTTCTCCCAGCCACACACATTGTCCATTTTAAAAACTAGCATTTTCTTCCTTCCAGTGCAGGACCTTATTCACCAGCCTGAAATTTCATCAAAGCTGTCAATAGTAGAGGTCTCAGGCCAGTTTTTTGGCACTCAGCACTGGGAAACTGTACCATTTCAAAGCACAGAGCTTACATGTTAGCAGATACAATTTGACTGGAAACAGTTGGCCCATGACTGATGTAACAGCCGAGAGAGAATTGCCAACCAGCCAGTCAGGCAGGTGTAGCTCCCCAAGGCTTCCATATTTCCCCTTTTAAAAATTGGGGATATTTTCCAGTCAGTGAAAACTTCACCAGACTGCCACAATTTCTCAAATTGATGAAGTTTAGTCACTTCCTCTGTCAGTTCCATACAGGACTCCTGGCATTGCTGCCTTTATCTTTGTTGGGATGCACTGCTGCTGAGTTCAAAGAGCGGATCCTTTAATATCAACCACTTTGATGTAGGATACCGGGTTATAACTGTTAAAGTTGATACGGCTCATGCTCACGAGAAGGCCCTGTGGGAAAGGCCCAGCTGCAGCCGGAGGGCCGCAAATCGGCTAAGGGGCGAGAGGCCATTATCAGCTGAGTGACAGCTGAGAGCGAGCTTGTGATTGGCTGGAGGAAGCATGAACAGTGTATGAGCGGGAAGCTGATTGGATGACAGGACGGGTGGACAGCAGCACTGCAGCCGAGCCAGCCAATGGGTGGCCTCTTTCTGTTAGGTTTTGTTAGGCCTCTGGTTTCAGTTATGTCAGGTAAGGTATAAAAAAGGTGCGATTTCTGTAATAAAAGGATCTCCTTCGGATGCATAAGGGGGTCTGCGTCGCTTTGTTCCCCATTGCTACAGCTTTCTTGGGCTCCTCTTCCGTCTAAGGCATTATCCCATAGGACTCTATCAAGCAGATCCCATGTGAGTCCAAAGTCTACTCTCCTGAAGTTGAGCACAGTGGGCTTGCTTCTCACCTGTTATGAGTAAAAAAAGGGTTGCTCATTTTTTTAAAAGGTTGCAGAGTTACAAGTTGAGCCAGTTCTGGCACAGGAGAGTTCTTTGTTAGCTTCACGTTGTAATCACCTGTTAAGAGTCGGTCGTTAACTCCCTATTGTTGAGAATTCCCCTTTTTGTCAGTACCACCCTGCCTGCTGTCAGGAGGATGGCATCCCCCCCAACCCGACGGTGAAAGGAGGGGATATCGGAGGGCATGCAAATAACCTCGGAGCCAGCATGCAACGGGGGGAAGTCCCCCCCCCTCCCCCCCCAAACTTAGCAAATAAACCCCTAAAAACAACGAGCCAACACAGAATTAAGAGATCAAAGTGATGTCTGGATGTGAGGAACAGAATCCAGAGCCTGCGGAGATGATGAAACCCTCTTTGCCCCTCACCATAACCTAACAGATGTCGGCTGGACTGAGGACCTCAAATGTCAACCCAGATTCCCAAGAATCTGTGGTGCTTTCAGGATCGCAGAGTCTTCAACTGTGCCAACAGACTAGTACATAAAGCTGTATTTCTCTCCTCCTTCTTCCCCCTTTGAACTGCACATGCCATGCCTGGCAGCAAACCGGTTCAGCTTCCCCGCCTGAGTAATAAAGGCATTTAAAAGGAGAAAGATCTCCTGCCCTGTTTATTTCATCACCCTTGTTATGGCCCCAGGAATCTCTATATCCACCATTTCACAGCCAGCGCAGCCCAGGCTGCCCTTGAGCTTCACGTACCTCACTGGCCTGTCCTTGTTGCTGAGAATATGGCGGCATAGCACCTCTCCTCATGGTCTCCTCTACCACTTGGAGAAGGAAGTTGACACCACTGTATTCTATAAACCTCCTGGATTGCCTGTGTCCTGCTGGGTTCTCCCCCCAGCAGATGTCAGGGTGATTGAATTCCCCCATGAAAACTAGGGCTTGTAAATATGAGGCCATTCCTGTTTGTCTGTGATGACCCTCACTGAGTCATCTTCCTGCTCAGGTGACCTGCAGCAGACCCCCTCTCTGATGTCACCTGTCCCTGTCCTCCATTTAATCCTGACTCCTAAACTCTCTGTCAGTTCCTCATTCAACTCCAGGTGGAGCTCCATGCACATCTGCTGGTCACTGGCATAAAGAGCAACATTGCCTCTCTTCTCCCCTGCCTCTATCTTTCCATTCCAACGCTCCAGTCACAAGAGTCATCCCAACACATCTCCTTGTTGCTAATAAGATCACAACCCTCCAGGCACATGAATGGTTCTAACTGAAATGGTTCTCACTTCAGATACCTTTTTTTTTTTTCCACTGTGTGAAGGGCAGAGCCTTGAGGAGTAGGGGGACTGGCCCAGGACCCATCCTTTGTGGATTTTTCTAAGTGCAGAAAATGGGAGCGTTCCCAGCTGTGAGAGGCCCCAGCACAGGGAGGTCACTGCAATCCAGGAGAGCCCTAAGGGTCTCACTCAGGGCCACTGTTTACAGGGCGACAAGAGATGGGCTTTAGTCACAACAATGTTTCAATGTTTCATCCTGGCCCCACTTCAGGTCATAAACTTTCTTTCAAAGTGGGAAAACAAGAATATTACGCCACTAAAAAAAAAAAAAAAAAAAAAAAAACACAAAAAAAAAACCAAACCAAACAAAAAACCACCACCCCAAACCAAGAAACACACCAAAAAATCCCAAGAGCTCATTATCTGAACACCAGGAAGGGCTGTTCAAAGCCAAGGCCTAGTGAGAATTTTTCAGATCATGATGCAGCCTTTGGCGGGTGGGGGGGGAGGGGAATGATGAACCACTATTTATTGGCATCCAACTGGTAAGAGTGGGATAGACTGAAGTTTCCATTCCCCAAATCCTTTAACTGTATTCAGTGAGGTACAATTAAATGTTCATCCTTGGCATTACTTCTGTCACGAGGGAAGTATCTCCACTATACATTTTTCCTCATCTTGTCCCATAAACATTTCAAATAAACATTTGTTACTAGTATGAATGAGTTTCCCTAACCTTCACATGTAGAATTTTTATTTTAAATCTCATCAAATAAGAGGTGGTCAGAATCTTCAAGATTTGAGGCTCCCTTTTGTCAAAATAACCACAATTTGAGTTTTAAAAAAATTAGCTTAGGACAGGCATTGAGTTTGAGAAGAATGACTCTTCAAAAGTCAAATGTCGACTCGATGATGGCAAACTTCTTACAATGTTCACAGAAAAGTTTACCCTTTTCTGTTGCCTAATGAAACCTGCAATACAGCACCTTACTGATTGTCCTGCATAGTTCGCCCAACAAGGTGGATCCAAAAAGACTGACAGTAGCCAAGTTTAATTCTTATCTGTAATTTTTTATCACTCTCAAAACACAAAGAACAATTCATAAACATATATTTCTAAAACATGCTAGGAAAGCATGTTATCACATGCTTAATCTAGAAAATATGTATGGCCCAAGGATGAAAAAGAGTACATGCAACACCGCTAAAACATATTTATGCATATGACATTTTAAAAAATATTGTGATGAAATATAAGGTGCCACCACTACAATATTAAAACTGCTAAAACTTGTAATTTCAAATAGAACAATCAACAATTAGCTTTGCATTACAAACAACTAAATCTGTCCTTAGTTACAAAAAATGCACAAGCTTCTGTAACACAATCCATCTTGTGAGATTCAGCTTCAGGTTTTACACGACACAGTTGATCCTCGAGGTAGATTCCATCCCAAACTGAAGGTGAACATATTGTCTATGGGGTATACCAAATTCAGCAGCTCACACATTGTCCATCAATCAACACAACTAATTTGAGAGCTCTTTGTTTATGCAGTGAAAAAAAGGCACTTCGCCATACAGGGTTGGGTTTCTTACTGGAAAGATCACCAAAGAGGAAAAAGGAGAAACACTCATACAAATTAATCTCATCAAACCCTTTTTAACAGATACTTCCCCCAACATGTGCAGAGAATGGATGCCCATGTGAATCTCTAGTCAGACAGTACAGTCTGTGAGACAAAGAAAACTCCAGTGCCAGGTGTTCTTATTTTTCTTATCTCCAGTCAAAATATACTGACTGAGCTGGGCAGACTCCTTGCAGAAACCAAGGGCCCATAGGCAAACCAAGTAACAGCAAAGGTCTCATGACAAGGGGAGGAAAAAAAAAAAACCCGCAAAACCCCAGACTGCCTTAAGACATTGCACTGTATCTGTTCTCCCCACCACCTCTACCACTCATGCTCCCACCAAAGCGGTGCTGCCACCAAAGCTGACATATTCTGCCTATCCCCTCCTCCAGTCATTCAAGTTTTCTATCCTCACGGAGAAAATATTACATGGAAAAAACCCAATGGAGGGGACAGCAAAGTGCATCATGATTGTATCATAAACTCTGGAACACAGAAGAATCTTTTGAATTAAGGCATGCACACAGAAAGAAAAACAAGGAAAATAAGCCAAAAATACTCTAAATTTCAGAAAAAAATTGGTCTTAACTACACATAAAACTTATCTGTGAAGGTACATAGGCACACTGAGGCATCGCTTTCCTCTACAAATCCAAGTGTCCTCCTATCTGAGAATTTCTTGCAGTACAAGGCATTTGAGAGGCAAAACCCAGCTGATGTTGCGGGATATCTACCTCAAACAGAACAAATCTGCAACAGGTCTGTGGTGCAAACACAACAGTGACTTGGGACAAATAACACCAAGAAGCAACCTCTTGCCAGAATGCACTGGCCAAGGAGTAACATGCTGATTTAATTTTCTCATTAGAAAATACAAATCTGAATAAATTACGTTTTAGCATAAATTTCTGTGTGTCAATAGAAGTACAGTGGGTGTTGGATCAGCCTGCCTTTCTCCACAATAAAAACTAGTTTTATTTTTGACTTCTTAGATTTTGTGGTCTGAAAGGGTAGTTCTCTGGTCAAACTGCAAGTGTCAGAAAACAGAAGTGCTGCATAATTTGCTCAAGACTGTACAGAAAAATGCACTTTTAATCCATATCTAGTCCATGGATAGCAATGTTTTCTCAGTGCTGAGTCCATTTAATGCTTTTGAGGTCAACTCCATCTTGCACCATTTCCCAGAGAGGGCTGTAAAGAAAAGGAGAAAACTGAGGGATTGCAAAGGACATCATCAATAATTACACAAATTTTATCAATGACACAAGGAATTAGGAGATACCTATCTGCCTGTCTTGCCATTCTGGAGGTCAGTGAGCTTCAGATGATCAGCCCTCAACTGTGTTCTCAACCAAAAATACAAGAGATGAGAGGACAGATGCTGCACCTCATTTCCTGCTCCTAGTTTCAGCATAAAACACTGGTGTCTCTGAGACTGAACCTTAGCATTTTCACTGTCCAGATTAGTCACCGGTCTTTCAGTTTCATCAGAATAAAACAACTTATCAATACATTAACTCAGTAATACCATCTCTGGCTTAGAATCTCCTAGGTACTGCCCTATGTGCCTGCCCTAGTCATATTCTTTCTCTGATAAAGGCAGGATCTGGGAAAAGGTTTGGTGTCAGGTTTGTTTCCTTACAAATTTGTCACTAATGTTAAAATCAGGCTCCTACCCACCTAGGGGACACTGTTGCTGATATAGAGAAACACCAGCAGATTCTTGAAGCAAACAATTACTTTCAACTAAATAAATCCAATTCTTCCCATGATTATCGCACCTAAGAAGTCTTCGTGTTCAACGAGACAATATCTCACCTCATTTCCCTCAGCCTCTTCACGTGCTGTATGCACTTCTGCACTGTATAATCCACTTCTTCTTCTGTAGTGAAACGACCGATGCCAAACCTAAACCAAAAGAAAATCATTAAGGAACTGAATAACAAGCACATGAAGAGGGTGGAACAAATCTACCATTTATTTTTATCAGGAAAGAAAAATATTTGGAAGCATAAGGGCAGACCATACCACACACCTTATAGATGAGTGAGCCAAGTCTTCATCTGTTCCGATTGCCCGCAAAACATAAGAAGGCTCCAGAGAAGCTGATGTGCAAGCACTGAGAAAGGGTAGGAAGGGAAATGTCAGACTTTTCCTTAATCTTCTCCAACAAAGAACAGGTCACTTACCTCTTTACAACACCGTCTATCAACTTCCCCAGCCTCCTAGAAACCACAAGAGTGATATTTCTGCTACTGAAGAAAAAAGAATACAAGAAGCAGGCATTGTTGAGAAATGAGAGTAATAAATTAGGAGTATAAGGAAAGGAGTGAGAATACAGGTAATACACAAGAATAAACACAATGCCACATAGAGGCAGCAGGAATGCAGATTAAGAGGTAGTTGAAGTAGGGGCTGTGAAAAAAAGACAGAAACTATCCAGAGAAGGTAACACACCAGGAACATAAAAGGGAAAAAAAAGGACTTCACAAGCTGCTGTTTGGCAGCAGAACAAATAAATGAAAAACAGTGCACAGAGGGATCCGGAGCAAGATGATTGCAGTTGTCAATAGAGCGAGCTTCCACTTTGCAGCAGTATACAGAACTGGTTACATGCCGTGACTCAGTTTTTACAGGTAGCAACATGCAGTGCCAATTGGAGAGCTGTAAACAGCTCCCCAATGCACAAAGTAGAGACTCAAAAGAGATCTTCACATTACAGAAGCGTTTGGCTTCAGGGACAGTCATGTGGAGACTTGCTCTTCCTGCTCCTAGTGCCAACTAGTTTCTAATTAGGATATGCTGACTGCTTTGTTCTCAAAGGTGAGAGAAGGAGAAGAGGGGCATTTTAAACTCCATTCATTTCATCCTGAACATCAGGTTTGTCTTGGTGACTGAAGTATTACTCGTCACTCCTGTAGTCAGGAGAGCTCCATAAAAGCACATGCAATTTTCTTTCTCATTTTTGCATTTAACACAGGAACTATGAGCTGATTTATTCAGATACGGGCCCAGCTTCACTAATTGTGGTAAAAATCTCCTGAAGGACAGAAGCTCTTCAAATTTTGGCCGCCTTTAGAATAAAAGTGTCACCAGTAGAACTTAAGGCTACTCAAAAACCCAGTTTGCAAGGCTAGTAGGAAGGAATTTCTGGGTTAGCTTTTGTGGTTCTATGGGGGTCTTTTTGTTAGGATATTTTTTTGGTTGGTTTTTGTTTAGTTTTGTTTGTTGTTTTTCTCTTCCAGGATAAATAAATTTGACCTTCAGTTGAAATATGTCACTTAAACACCACTGTAGAATGTAATCAATGCCAGGCTGGCTCATTAACTGAATATGCAAATACGGGGTACAGAGGAAACTACTACTTAGCTTTTACCTTCATTAGCAGATGCTATTTTCTCTGAAAAATACACTGCTATCTTTCCCATACATTCCACATACCTTCCTGAAGACAGAGCCACATCTTTCAGAGCCATTAGAAGACTTTCTCCTTCCACATATGCAAAAGATAAATTGATGCATCCTACATACAAATAAATGAAATAGAAAAAAGAATCCATCAACTGAAATCTCAGGCAAATTGTCCCCTGCAAGGCAGAATTTGCATCATGTCCTCAAATGCATTATTCAGCCATGGCCATTAATACCAAGGAGCCAGACAGTACTAATAGGCTCAGAATTTTGCTTGAGTTACCTGGATAGCGATGCTCCTGATCTCCATTCATCACCACATTAGGAACTTCACTCATTATTTTTGTAACCAGTCGTTCTGCCAATTGTGAGATTCGTTTATGGTCATACTAACAGAGAAACCAGAAAAGACACAAATAATAAACAGTGTACAGTCAGACCTCACTTAAACGGCTTCATGTCACCAGCTGCAAGCAGAATTAAGAAACTGGGTTTGGCCAGACAAGGGAATGAACACAGCTGAAACTTAAAACTGTCAAACTTTGCCTGCTCTAGACACTGTTTTAAAAGAGAATAACCCCTTGGCTCGTAGCTAGCTCAGTCTTCACAAATGTTTCAAACCATTCAGAAAGATCTACCTACACAAGCTGCCAAACTGACTTTCATAACATCACTGAGTGCTTTGGGTTTAAAGACAAGTTAGGCAGTGCAGAAGATGGTGCACTTTGCACATAAGAAAGGGCTCCTATTTCCTTGCCTCTTTTTTCCTCGGAGCTCTCTAACTGTACCACAGAAAGACATGGACTTGCAAATGACTATGAACTCAGCTTTTATAATAAGTAACCTGCATGGTGAGAACTGCCCATGTGCAGTGTCTTGTTCTAGACTGAAAAATGAGGCAACTAAGAAAGCAGTAAGGTGTAGGATCAGCTTTGGCACACAGGACTGGCCACATGCACACATGCAATTCATGCTTGTTTACACTTGAAAAAGTTAAAAGAAAACCAGGCTAGCTCCAACACCATTTGGTTTTAAAATGCTGTAACTCTGCCAGGCAAGGAGGAGAATCTAGATCAGAGGTTTCTGCAGAATTCAGACTCTGCAGGCTCCCTAGCCTCAACTTCCACAACACAAAGCTCAGATGGTGGAATTCTGCCTATCTCCTGGAAAGAAGCCTGATCCTTGGGTGCAGATATCTGGCCTATGCATCCCATTGTTACTGTAAGTATTTTTACATTCCAGCTGTAAGGAAGGCATTGGTGCCCACAAACCAATGCAGCAGCATACAGAGGCTTATACACCAGACCTAGCAAGTAAACTTTACTGTCCAAGCTAGGAATAAAAAGAAAATAAATTCTTAGTTGCAAAGCTGCAGTAAACTTGAAATTATACTTCATAGGTCCAATACATATAATAACAGACTGGGAAGTCTTATTTTTCCAATATACATTACATAAACATGACAGTCATTTCAAAGATGTTGCTAATACACATGTGCATAATGGAGAAGTAAATACAAGCAAATAAAAGCCATATTTCACTAAAGCTGTCAATTGTAGCCTTGTAGTAGAAAACTATGACTCTTAAAGAAAAAAGAAACTTTACCAAGAACTTACAATCACCCAAAACCATCCCTTAAATTCTCAAAACATTCACTTAATGCTAAAACATGAGAATCAAATTTAATTCAGTTACATGGATGCAAAAAGACCTAAGGAATCCAAGACTTAAATGGTGCTTTTACACTATTTTCTGGAGCCCAGAACAAGTATCTTGCTGCACATACCTCCATCTCTTGCTGCGCCACTTCACATGCTGCCCCCAGTCCCACTGCTAGAGGTGTGGGCACAGTCCCAGACCGCAGTCCTCTCTCCTGGCCTCCTCCACTCTGCAGGGGTTCTAGCCTGACACGTGGTCGACGGCGAACATAGAGAGCACCAACCCCTTGGAAGCAAGGAAAGCTGTTTTACCATATGCCCAGAGTTCAGAAATTATGAACAGGGACTCCAAGCTTTGGTAACATTCCTTATTTCCACAGCAAACACACACGTGGACACTTAACTGGAGAAAAATAAAGTGAACAAGTTCAGTATTATTTTCTAGGAAATGATGTTTGTCCCCAGTAACCATGTTGAGGCTCACAGAGCTTCAGCCATGGGAGTTCAGCTTCTTCCACTCTGCTTCAGTCACCCAAGGACTCAGCACTTTTCCTCCTTCCCACAATTCCTGTACACAGCTGAAGTTCAGCCCCTTGCACTGAAGTTTTTATCGGGAATTTACAAATGTTCTCTTATTGACTTCCAAATTCTTTCCCTCGATTAGCAGACCAGCACCAGTCCCACGAGTCTTCTCCCTTTCTTCTCATTAGGAAGACTCATTAGTGGCAACAATTTTCAGTGAGTTGATTAGATAAGCCAGTTTTGCTAGTCAATCATTTTAGTGCTCTACTCTCCTCACCCTGAAGCCAAATTTTCATGCCTTTGAGTGCCCTGGTACACTTAATAAGTGACTGTCACCACAGCAAGGACAGTTGCAACTTCCAGGCATAACAAATGGTGAAAATTTATGTCTATTATCAGTACAAAAATACTAGTTGAAAACTTAGTCCTTGTCCAGAGATAATGTTGTCAGCTCTCAGCAGAACTCATAAAGGAAAAAAAAACCTTGTTGAAAAATATGAATTTTGTCTTTTGTTTCTGAATAGGATAAGTACAGTTATAATGTTTTATATATATATATATATATATAATGTTATAATGTTTTATATATATAATGTTATAAGTTAAAATGCTGTATGTATAGCATATAGCAAACATGATTTCTGACTCTCTTAACACCCACTGTCGCAAGCCAAATGGACCTTGACAATAATAATAGCTGAATTTTTAGTATTTGTCCGTCAACCAGAAAATGGATAGCTGGATATTAAATCCCATTCTGCAAAGAAAATGAACAAATGGGGTTGGAGGAATGGAGCCATTGGAAGTAGAAAACAATCAAAAATCACCAATCAGTTACCTTTTGGTCTTCTTGTTTCAAATCACGGTCTGGTCTAAACTTTGCCCTATAACCAAGTGATTTCATTTCAATAATTTCAGCATTAGTTCTGCTTCACACCAAGCAGATGACTCCTGAAAAACCCACTGCTGCAATGCTGCCACCATCATACAACACTGTTTCTTCCTTCAGTGAAGCCACCTCAACCCATCTAGCATTGAAGATCCACTTACCACAGCTCTATGCTGGCAGCAGTGCCTGAGCTTCTCTGAAGTCTGTCCAACACCATTCAGAACAGTTTTCTACAGCTTAAGTAACTGATACTATGACAAATGGGTTTGACTTCACACCTTCTGTAGTTACTTTAAGGTAGGTATGAAAACAACAATTCCCTATAAAGCACTTCAGTGAGTACCTTTGGGCCCATAAATTTTATGGCCACTGATGCTCATTAGGTCAATTTTCATGTTGTTGACATCCATAGGAATTTTACCAATTGCTTGTGCAGCATCCGTGTGGAAGAAAACCTTGTGTGCACGGCAGATCTCACCTGTAATAAAAACAAAAACCAGATTACCTCAACTAATTGCTATGAGCCCAAAGATTCCAGCAATGGATGTAAAGCATGACTGAATCTAAACCAACAGCAATATATTGAGGTATCTGAGGTGACAAAGGCAGAAATGAGGGCTGTGATGTTTTTTTTTACACTGAAGTGGCTAAAGCTGTGCAGGAGCTACTGTAGCTTGATGCCTTGGAACAGGTGTAGGCCGGTACAACTACAGTGAATTTCTCCGGTTGAGAAGTTAAAAAGTCTTCTATTGTTAAGAATTGAGATTATTTCCAAACCCACACCTAACAAGTTTAAGAACAAATGGTTGCATGAAATATCAAAGCCTCCACACAGAAATGACTCCATAGTTGGAAAATATTGTTTTTTCTTGGTTCTTTTTCTTTTCAACATCCAGTACAAGCCAGCCTTCCTTTCAAGTTTCTCTATTTGACATGTATTTTTATGTCATTCCCTATATTTTCCAAGTTTTCCAACACTCAGCTTCAAAACCATTCTCAGAATTGTCACACACACACTTATTACTACTACATGAAGTCAGATGAGCCTGTCACCAGGCTAAAATATATGAAGAAATAGTGTATTGTTCATGGGCAGTAAACATAACTATTATTTATTTTTGTCATCAAGAAAATCACAACACATCTTCCACAGGATCTGCACAGCTGCATCCGAGACCTCTTCTCTGCACAAGGGGTTCAACATAGTACTTCATAGAATAAGTAACCACCCCTGTGTCCAGCGAGGTCAGGCCACAGGCCACACAGTAACAGGGCCTCAGGCTCCCTCTGCAAGGCCTCAGGCCTGGCCTGCTGGACCTGTACAAGGTGTTAGGAGAACATACCGGGGGAACTAGAGCTGGCACCAGCTGTCTCTGGCATTTAAACATGGGTCCATGTCCTAGGTTGACTATATGATGCTTTTATCCCCAATCATCTCATTCCGTTTATGCCGAATAGTAAGTTTTGCACCTTTAAGACTTGCTTCAAAGATTGAGGGGGGAGAGGAGGCGCGCAGTTTGTTTTCAGACACTGAACTCACTCCTACACATTCCTGCTTCTGGACTGCGTGGTTCTGCGGATGAACAGACGGCGGGACAGGGCTCTCTTTTTTTTCTTGCTTTTTAGTTAGTTTAGCTAGCTGAGGCAAAGAAGTTCCCTGGACTGTGCTTTTTTTTCCTTTTTTTCCCCTTTCTCTGGACCTGTTCACACCTGCTCTGGACTGAACAACCATAAGAACACCAGCAGCTCGCATCGGGGGCCGGTCCGGGCCTGGGCCACGGCATTTCCAGCGCTGGAGGGACTGATAAGGGACTGAGTGAGCTGAACTGGAATCTGGGGAGGGGACTTTCTGGGTTTGTCATCTCCTTGGGAGCAGCAAGGGGTTTTATTGTTTAATATTAAGTTTTCTTGTTTAATAAACAGTTTTTTTCCACTTTTCTCCAAGGAAGTATTTTCTCCTGGACCGGTTGGGGGAGGGGTGGTAGAATCCGATTTCCTAGGGGGGCCCCTTGGGGGTTCTCTCCCAAATTTGCCCTGAACCAGGACAGTCCATAGTAAGGACCTTGACAATATAAGCACAGGAGGAAAAAAAGAATCCTTGGGGCTATAAACAACTCACTGATGGTCAAATGTTTGTCAATGAAGAAACAGAACCAACCTTTAAAAACCTTGGCAAAAATGCTGCTTTGAGCCTAATGAAGAAAGAAATAAATTCAGCAGCTAATCAAGAAAACCAGGTGCACAAGATGCCTGCCACAGCCTAAGAAAACAATGGAGTACATACCCTATGGAGTATGTACTCAAGAGCAGAGCCAAAGCCAAAACATTGTACAAAACCTCAAACACCTTATGAAAGGATATCTTGAATATGAAGGTATGATGGTTTTGGCTGGGGTAGAGCTAACTTTCTCCACAGTGGCTAGTATAGGTCTGTGTTTTGGATTTGTGCTGAACACAGGGGTAATAATAGATGTTTCTGATATTGCTGACTAGGGCTTGCACAGAGCCAAGACCTCCTCTGCCCCTCATATGGCCATGCTGGCAAGGGGACGGCAGGTTGGGAAGAGACACATCCAGGACAGGTGACCCAAACTTACCAAAGGGATATTTCAGACCATATGACATATGCCATACACTTTCAGTAGAGAAAACTTGGAGGAAGAAGGTGGAAGGGGGAGACATTTAGAGTGATAGTGTTTGTCTTCCCAGGTCACCACTGCATGGGATGGGGCCCTGCTCTCCTGGAGGTAGATGAAGATGAACACCTGCCTGCCAATGAGAAGCAGTATGGAATTCTTTTTCTTCACTTGTGTGCATGGTTTTTGCTTTCCATATTAAACTGTCTTTATCTCAACGCATGAGTTTTCTAACTTTTACCATTCCAATTCTCTCCCTGATCCTGCTGGTGGGGGAGTGAGTGAGTGGCTGCAAGGTGCGTGGTTGCCAGCTGGGGTGAAACCAGGTCAGAAAGGGTAAGTGTATATGTTTTTCTACTGTCACAGGAAAATATCAACAAATCATCTGGGATCCAGGGATCTGGAGGATCATCAGGGATGCACCTGCTCACCCTGCTTGCTCCAAAAACCATGGTTCTCCAGGGTCTGCCTTCATCTGCTTTGAGGTCCCTGTCACTCCACTTGCCGGCTCAGAGCCTGGCTCACCCTCTCCCTGCCTCCTGGTCTAGAAGCATAGCTCTTCAGTGGGCTTCTGGCCTACAAAGCAATTGTTCATGACTATATACGATAATACTGGGGGAAGGATTGTCCAAGTGTGGTGCTAACCATCCTCTCCAACTCCAAATCCTGCACATTTCTCCTCTTAAACACTACAAGTGCTTAATAAATCATTATAGTATATAAGCTCAATTTTGGCCAATTATTATTCTGTACAATTTTTTTAATCCATCATACAATCCAATGAACTGCAGCTGATCCATCCAGAGCAATGACTGCTGCAATGCTCACCATAAAGGTACTGAATTTCATTCTCATTTCGCTTTGGACATCAGTTTTTATTTGGGACAGCAGTATTATTTATTTATATTACATTTTTTATTTTAAAATATTTATGTTATTATTTTTTCCTTAGCTACATTACACCTAATCTTTTGCAACAGTACCATTTGGGGATGAAAACATCATCTAAAATGATGCAGAAGCAACCTTAGCTGGCATCTAGAAGCCACAGTGTACTTACCAATGTCATGAATTGGCTGCTTTACTCCTATTTCATTATTTACAGTCATTACAGAAACCAAACTTGTATCAGGCTGGAATGCAGCCTCCAGCTCCTGGTGAAAGATTCAGAAGGACAAAAGTTGTGACTAACAGAGAAGCAGGATTCCTGTGCACATCTTCAATTTAACAGCAACTCAACCACCAGTCCCTCATTTGCAACATACTGACAAACAGCCCTGGGGAGAACACAACCCAAATGAATATTAAATGCCTGTAGCATGTCCTAACCCTTCAATACACCTGGCACCCCACGTGGTTAAATCAAATCTCAACAGGCTTTGCTATATCCCATAAATGTCTCTGAACTATTTTCTTTAAGGAATTAACCACCCACAGTACAGCTTAAGCCTCTTCTAGCCAAGGTGAGGCTGGCTGTAAAGGAACTTTATACAAAAGTCACATCACACCTGCAGCAACGTGCTAATAAAACACCACTCATTACTGTGCCCGCAGGCTGATCCCTTGGTCCTATCACACACCACTCCTCTCCATGGCAGGAGAGGGACTGGGAATAAAACTGTTGCTGCCCTGTGTTACAGGACGTCAAGGATGAACTAAAAACATACAACTTCTAAATTTTAGGGCTGCAGCCAGTACATACAGAAGGGCTGGCTCATGAACAGCCATAGGAAGTACTGTAATCACTGAAACAGTGCTTCAAGTACTGAGCTCCTTATAGGGTACTCAACAGCTCCACCTGCACAGCAGTGGCTGAACGGTGGGACAGGAGGTGGATGTTCTGGTTGAGAAAAAGTGTATGATGTTAGAACAGAAAATCCTTCTCCAGATATGACAGAGTCGACTATGACTCTCATTCTACTTTGTGATATTTATTACCCTTTCCTCTTTTTCATCTAGAGGACACAAGGTTTTGAGCATCAATTTGAAGCAAAATCCTCTTATTTTTTTAGTTTCTTTCTGTCAGTAACAACTTACCTTCAGATCTATGAGCCCATTTTTTTTAACAGGTAGATATGTGATGTGAAAACCTTCTGTTTCCAGGGTACGACAAGAATCCAACACACACTTGTGCTCTGTTTGCGTAGTAATTATATGCTTTTTTCTGGATTTATAGAACCTTGCAACACCCTGTCAGGCACAGTCCATGAAAAAGAAATTGGCCACTGAAGAAAGCAGGCATTATACAGTATGACTGGAAATAAGAAATTACTACTTAGATATAGTTCATTTGGATCTTTCCTGTTTGACCCAAGCTGTGAATCTAAAAGGTAGATCATAATCAACACTACATATCTCCATCAGCACCTGCTTTTCAAAGCATCTTACTTCTCAAAAACTCTGAAAATGTTTATTGCTGTTAAGCTGTAGAAGCCATTAACCGTAGCATTTTTTTAAAACTTTTGCAATGGAGTCATAAACACTGAGAAGTCTGAACAACCATATAGTACATACACAACCTAGTCTTCATCAGAAAAAGGTTTCTAATCTGCATGTCCACTATATTTCACAATAAAGATTTTAATTACATAAGCGGAAGGAATGTATTTAGTGCATGCGAGATGAACATCAAATATTTTACACTGCCCTCAAAATCATGTCCCAGGCATCAAATCATTCATCCATGTATTTCTTCCACATATGTAACAGAGTATCACAAAAAGTAAATCCAGAAATGCAAATATGTTATACTCCAACATATTAACATTTAAATTGTTGAGAGATGCATACAGTTCTTAAATACAAAATTTTAACATAATAAATAAGAATCAGTATAAACTTTTTACCTTAATTGCCATATTATTGGATTCTGTTGCACCACTGGTAAATATAATTTCCCGTGAATCAGCTCCTATTAAATCTGCAACTTGCTGTTTAAAAAGAAATACAAATTTGACTTGTTAAGAAAACATACAATAAATTCTCTACAGCAAAATACATGTGAAATGTTCTCAGGAATATTCCCTTGAGCTTCAAAGGATTACAGCTGGCACCTAACAGAGTTATGCTAAAAATAGTCTAAATATCTGAATTATAAAATACACAAGGAATCCACAGTCATTAGAAGTGGTATTAAGCATTAACCTGTTATAACACAGATAAAACTTAAGTAGACAAAAACCCATTACATATTACTTGAAAAAAAAAAGAAAAAAAAATCCTTCCCTAAGATTAGAAGAGTGATAAGATATGGTGTTAGTCCAATGACTGCAGCAATGTGCTTGTGACTCCAGGAAACCAATAATTCTGTGGCACTTTTACTTAAAGTATTGGTTTCTGCCATTTCAGTTGCTCTAATCTCACTGTTGGAACAAGTGCCAGCTTCTGCACCTGGGACTGGAGAACCCTGGGAGTCCAGACAGACTGGGGAACAAGAGGCTGGAGAGCAGCACCACAGAAATCTGAAACCTGGAAGTTTGGGCTGAAGGCAAGTGGAGCAGGAACCAGCAGTGCCCTGGCAGCCCCAAGGGCCAGCCTGTCCTGGGGGACATCAGGCCCAGCATTGCCAACCCCAGCAAGGGGGAGACTGTCCTGCTCTGCTCTGCACTGGGGAGGCCTCACCTCAAGTCCTGGGGGCAGTTTGGGGCAAATCTATATAAGGAGATGAAGTTATTAGAGAACATCCAGAGGAGGGCCATGAAATGGTTAAGGGCCTAGAGGAAAGTCTGTAAAGCAAACAGCTGAGGTCACTTGGTTCTTTCAGTCTGAAGAAGAGGAAACTGAAGTCAGACCTCACTGGGGGCTGCAGCTTCCTTATGAGGGGCATCAGAGAGGCAGCTCTCTGCTCTCGGTGACCAATGACAGGGCTTGAGGAAACAGATAGAGCTGTGTTGAGGAAGTGCAGCTGAATAGTAGGAAAAAAGTTTTTTACCCAGAGGGTGGTCAGGCACTGGAACAGGCTCCCCAAGGAAGTGGTTACAGCCTTAAGCCTGCCATAGTTCAAGGACTGTTTGGAGAATGCTCTCAGGTACATGGTGGGATTGTTGGGGTATCCTGTGCAGGGCCAGGGTTGGACTTCATGATCCTTGTGGGTCCCTTCCAACTTGAACTATTCTGCGAGTCTATCTTTTCCTGCAATAAATCTACTAAAATACAGCTAAGCAAAGAGGAAGTTGCTAAATCCAGCCCACAGAGAACAGGGGTTTTTCCCTTCCTTTTTTTGTTAGGTTTTTTTGACCCTGAATTTCCTCAGCAGCAAGGAAACCAACACAACAACCAAAGACTCACCCGCCTCGCCTTCTCCATGGCAGCTTCACTCTCCCAGCCATAGGCGTGGGTCCTGGAGTGGGGGTTGCCATAGTAGGCTGTCAGGTATGGGAGCATGCTGTCCAGGACTCTGGGATCCTGTGGAATACAAAACATCTAGCCTTAGAAAAGGAGAAGGGAAACTATATCTGTTCTCTCTGGACATACCCCCTTGCCACAGTATCAGCAGCACTTCTGTGGCAGTATCTTGCTTTAGCTTAGGTCTGACCTTGAAAACTTGAGGCTATTACATGTTAAGTGTAACACAAGTATTCAGCAATTATGATCTGTGCACTTCACCCTGATCTGCACTGAAGGTCAAAGAAAAACAACATCATTTAGGAAAACGGAATAACAGACCAGTTTGGTTTGGAAAAGACTTTAAGGCTTATCTAGTTCCATGCCCCTGCCACGGACAGGGACACACCTTCCACTAGGTCCGGTTGCTCCAAGCCCTATCCAACCTGGCCTTTCTTCTGAGCGGAAAAAAACCAAAGTCTTAAAATGTTAAGAAAAATGTCAGATCAGTATTTTGGCTGAATTCACTTCCTGCTTCTCTCAACTGTCTCCACTCCCGCAGGGGTCGGTGAGAGCCCCTTCGCGGCTCCACCACGCTCCGGCCCTGCAGCACTGAGGCTGCCCACGCAGGGGGCTGCCCCGACGTAGCTACAGCCCTTCCAGAGGATGCCCTGACTGCCCTGTGGTGACAGGAACAGTCTGTGTCGCTACAGGCGGCGTCGAACGCCGCCTCTGTTCCCCACGGCAGCTCGAGACACACGCGAGCGCTCAGGGAAGAGAAGCGGGAGTGTGAGGACCCCGCTCCGCTTCCCGTGCTCGGTACGGCCCTTACCAGCGGGGTAGTGGCCTGGACATCCATGTAAAGTGGCCGAGGAGCACCACCGCCATCGCTGGTTCGCCCTGAAGGGAGAAGAGGGGGAAAGCTGCTGTCATGGGCCGGCAGGAGCGAGGCAGCTGTCCCTTCCTGGACAGGTGCTCTGCCCGACCGTGGCCTTACCCTTACCCGGACCCGGTCCCGGTCCCGGTCCCGGCCCCGGTCCCGCTTCCGATCCCGATCCCGATCCCGGTCCCGGTCCCGGTCCCGGTCCCGGTCCCCCCGCTCGGAGCCGCCGCGGGGCTCGTTCGCCCCCCAGGGCCGCCAAGCGCCGCCACAGCAGCATAGCGCGCGACGGACAGAGCGGGGGCGTGCCCACCTCTTCCTGGACGTCACGGCGCGCGCCGGAAGCGAGGCCCAGACCGGCGGAGGCGCGGTGCGGCCTAGCGAGGTACGGGCGGGGCGGGGCGGGGACACGGGAAGGGGAACGGGGGAGAGCCGGGCGCTAGTGAGGTGAAGTGCGCACTGAGGACCCCGGGTCGCCTCCGAAGGTTCTTGCGTCTCGCAACGGCCATGGCCGCCGTTCTCGGGGAGTCCACGGCCTCCACGGCCTGAGTCTCTGCACTAAGTCCTCGGCATGGCCTCGGTCTCCGTAAGGGTGGGTTCACTGCCCGTTCCTCTGCCTCCGAGACCAGCGGCAGCAGGGAAGGTCGGGCCCGCAGTGGAGGCTCTGTTAGGTGCCGCATGTGCTGCTCACTAGGGACTGAGAGCACACAGGCTGAGGCCCCGAAACAGCCTCGGCAGCCACAGCGGCGCCTGCAGGAGCTTGTTGAGGGGAAACGAGGCCGTCATTCCCTCCTTGTCCTTCCTACCTGCCAGACAAGGAAACAAGCCTGGGAGTCATCACAGCTTCCAGCGCTGCACGCGCGATAAGCTCTGAGCTGCACAGCCTGGCCTGCCAGCCCAGTTTGGTTATAGAAGTCTGTTAGACAAAGCAGTGAATTGATGTGGGTATTGTCCTTTCTTTTTTAGATGCCTGTGACCGTGGGCCCATATGGGCAGTCGCAGCCCAGCTGTTTTGACAGAATAAAGATGGGTTTCATGATGGGCTTTGCAGTGGGCATGGCTGCAGGAGCGCTGTTCGGCACATTTTCCTGCCTCAGGTATGCCAAGGAAATGGCTTCCACAGACAGGTGGTGAGAGGGAGATAGACAGAGAGAAATGGTCATTCTGTGGGGTTGGGAAGGCATTGGGTCTGGTCCTGTTCCAGTCCCATGAGTGGAACTTTGTCTGTGATTCCCAGCTACTGCAGTAAGTCGCTGGTCTATGACATGTGAGTCTGGTGCTGGCAGGGCATCACCTCTGGGTGCCCTGTGTGTCGGGAGGTCACAGTTTCACAGACCTTTTCTTGCCTCTTGTAAGCGACGTTCATTGGGAAGCTGAGGCTGTGGAGGATCACCTCCTGGAGGAACCAGATGAATTGTCTATGCAGATACATGTGCCGCCCTCTCCTGGCCCTGAAACTTCCTGAGGTGCTCTGTAAGCTCTCAGTGTATGCATCATGGTCCCTTTGTGTGTCCTAGGCCCTGCACAGAGGCAGTTACCAAAGTGACCCTGAGTCTGAATGGCAGGAATGTGGGTAGACCCATAGCTGGCATTGGCACAGTCCCACTGTGCAATGGAGAGTGACAATATTCCACTTTCCCCTGGGACTGGGGAAAGTGGAATATGCTGACATGAAAACAAGCTGTGTTTGTTGCTTTGTGTTTGCCCTGGTACTGTTGACGGGCTTTGCACATCATCTATGACAAAGAATCACTATCACTGAAGTCAGCTCTTTCATACTTAGCAGAACTCTTTCTGTTTGATGGTTGTTACCTGTGATTAAACATGGGAGATGATTTGGTAGTGAGGTGAAGGAGGAAAAGGCACAAATCTTAATCCAATGGGAGTTTGAAGTTTTGTAATCTCTCTCAGCTCCCAGAGGGTAAGCAGCATGATGCTGGCAGAAGATACATATTACAAGCATTTAGAAGAATCAGTGAGAGTGATTCTGTTTTACTTGAATGATACAGCTACAGTACTTCTGCTGTTCCATTTTTGAGAGAAAATCTCATGTTTTAAGAATGAAGTGCATGAAATTCCTTAGACCCTTAAGTCGCTGCAGTGTTTAAAAGCCAAATATTAAAAGAGCTTCTTGAGACAGAACAATTCTTTTTGTTTTAGTCTGACCTCAGGTAAGTGAAAAATGGAGAATAAAAACACCTTTTGAAGTTTCTAGGCCTTTCAGATGTCCCATATTAAAAACACAGAGTCAGTAGTAAATAGAAAGTTAATTTTAAGTTGGTGATATTAAAAAGACTGCCACTGCAGCTAGAGAGGATCACAGTACAACAGCTCAGACAACTCTTTCTGTACTCTGGCAAGTGAAATACTTGGCCGGCATTTTTCTTCCAAGTATTAAGGGTATTCAGGAAACTAGGATGCAAAGCTGTTCCTGCTAAAAGTGTGGCAGGAAGATTTCCACTGCAGGAAAAATACACATGGGCCATGTGAGGTGAGGGCTACACAAGAGCCCCTGCAGTAACACAGGGACCTGCAGCCAGTCTCTGGGGAGGCAGCAGTACCATTGCACAGATTTAGACTGAAGAAGTGTTCCATTTCCAACCATGAGCTGATTGTCTCAGATGTTTTCTGCTGCACGTCTGTGATCTGTCAGGTTTCAGCTTTTATATAATCCCTATGATTTTCTTTATCTCAGGATTGGCATGAGAGGACGAGAGCTGATGGGTGGAGTTGGCAAAACGATGATGCAAAGCGGTGGGACGTTTGGGACATTCATGGCCATTGGTATGGGAATACGCTGCTAATCTGGAGCTTGGGATTCATCCCAGAGTGCCCCCACCCAGCCATTCCTCTGCCGTACAATAATAAAATCTTTAGATACATGGAAGTGAGAGCTCTTAATGAAACAGCGCAGTCCTACCCTCTGTGCTCTGCTGACTGTAAGCACATGTTTTACAAATTTCTGCTTTCTTCCCATCTCTTTCTCCCAAAACTATGAGAATAATCATTTTTACTACATTGAAATTCCTGTTTTACAGAGAGAGGTATACCACACAAGTTTCTCCCTGTGGCATTTGGGCAGCTCACATTGCCGATGTAGATGTGGAGCTGCTTTGTTCCTTCTTGTGTTCCTCAGTCGAGGAAAGTTAGATGGTTGGTACTTCAGATTAATTATCAAATTTCTGTCCTCTTGTAAAAATAGGTGGGTTGAAGCTGGTCCCATTTCTGAATTCCAAGTGTAATGGGGCAGATGCCTCAACAGTGTAAGGGACCCCAGGATTCAGGCAGCTCCCCTAAGAGCTGTGCTTCCAGAAACAAAGCCTTTTCTTTCATTCTGGTTTAGCAGGCCTACAAGGTGGTCAGGACTTCCCTAGGAGAGCAGGGGAATTGCTCCTGCTCCTCCCCAGCCCCAGAAGCACTGCCTTCAGCTGACCTAGGAAAGGTGTTGGGTGTTGTAGTCTCAATTAATTGCCTTTGAAATAAGGCTTCTTTCTGCTCCTCATTTATCCTGTGTGAGGAAGACCTGAGCAACAGCACTACCTCAACTGGCACCTGTACAGCCTGGATCTGGTACAAGTACCTTTTCCCCAGTTTTTAAGGCAGAAACACCACCACTCAAAGCGTGTTCTCAGATAAAGCACACCTAGAGAGCTGGCTCTACTTCCTCACCTGTGTTACTATTCCCAGGATCCTGCTGTATTCCCAGCCCCTCTCCACCTTTTCCTTTTGCTTGCTCCAAGTTCTTTGATTAAGGACAGGCCCTTGCCCCACTGCAGCTCAAGGACAGCTACAGCCCCAGAGGCTGCAGAGCAGATCCTCTCCACACAATACTACAGCACACCAGCAGCACTGCTGCCTGCCCCACCTTCACCCACTGCCAAGGAATGTTCTGTTCTTCCTACTCTCTCCACCTTGGTCTTTTCTTAGTGGTTAAAAAGGCCAGGGAGATGGGACAGGGGTAGAAAGAGCAAAGCACAGGGGCAGGTTCCCTCTAGAAACCAGATTGAAAGCAAACATAACGGACTCCTGTAGCCCCAGGACTCTCAACCATTTGTGAAGGATGGGAGTGGAGGTGGGCAGGAGGGGTTTGTGTTGAGACGGAACTTTAAGCATGCCTGAGGAGGATAAGAGTTGTGCCCAGATCCTCAGCAACCTTGGCCACACTGCACACAGGACTGGGAACAGCTTCTGCACATCCTCTCTGAGCACATGAGATCCCATGGTGTACCTGCTGTACTGTGTAGTCGTATCCCAGACACTGGGCACAGCACAGCATCTATCACTCACCTCCAGGCCTAAGCACACACTGCCTAAAGGCACATTGGGAGAGCAGAGAAATAAAACTTCATGAAGGCCTTTTTAAGAGAATTTTATTTGAGTGGTTCTTACAAAGATTGTTGCAATATGAAAGTCTTTGATAGAAATATCAAGCTGTCTTGTCAAACACACTGAAGTAACCCAAAAATATATTTCAGAGCTCACAGAGCTTAAAAAGAGCAAAGATTATATGCAACCAGAACAAAACACTTTTCTGTATTTCCTACCTATTTTCAGACTTGGCTGAAATCCTCCAGCTCTGCCTCACTGAGTGTGTGGAAACTAATCTGGAAATGCAGAGATGTTTTGTTTGGAAACTTAGACACACCTCACAGTATTTACAAAGAAACTTTTACAGATACAATAATCAAAAGTTACCATCAAGAAATAAAACCCTTCAATCCTCCTAGTCTTAACAATTTTTCAGCACAAAGCAAGCTGAGTAGCTGTCTGCAGTCAGCATTCAGTAGCTTTTTGGATTTTCCATTTATACAAAAACACTAAATATGTCCCTTCATCCAGTCTCTCTGATACTACCCTTGAGCAGATCACCCACATTTAGTGAAATGTAAAATGTCTTGGCTGCATTAAAAGAAAGGCTCATGAAACATTAAAAAATGTCATTATGTCCCATCTGCCTTTTACAGAGTACTTGTTATCTATGAGCTACTTCTCAGTTCCTACAGATCACCTTTGTCAATGTACAAGAATTACAAGGCAGAACAAGAAGTCAACAGCTTTGTATACAGTGGAAATGCTAGTTAGGGAGAATGAACACACTGCATTTCTGCTTACTTCATTTTATTTTTAAAGATAGCAGGAAGTGTACACAAAATGACATTAAATCCTTTCCTTTAGGTTTATCTAAATAAAAGATAACTCAATCTTCCTCCAAAAAATACCTATGTACAAAACTGACTAAATTAATCTTCATCGTCGAACAGGAACCAGTAGTTGGGTTGCAGTCATAGAGTCTGGGAAAAGGCTGTGGTATGTTGGAAGAGGTACGTACGCTGCTGTAATCATTTTACCTAATCACAAGAGGAAAAAAGTAAACATCAGTGTTTGGTCATTTCTGTAATGGATGACTAAATGTAGGCATGCACATGGAACACTCACCTGCAAACCACCTCCCATGCAAAGCATTGACAGCTGCAATGGCAGCAGCGATGGAGGGACATTTCACATACACATTGCCCTGCAAGACAGAATAGTGCAGCCCGTGAGGAGTCAGAGACACTTCCCCAATGCTGTTCCTCAGCCACCCCTGGACCTGGCTGGGACAGAGCCACACCCATTCCACCAGGCACCTGCTGGCATTAATCCATGACACAGAATGAACACAAGACAAGGGGACAGTGGTACTGACAGGCACTACTCCACTGTGGCAGTTACTGCAGCCCTCAAGTTTTCTAAATAGGATTTTGCAAGATAGCCCAAACATGCATTTGACCAGCAATCACTGAGCTGCTCCTGAGAGCCTTTTAGAGAAAGGATCTAAAGGCTCCTAATCATTAACACCATGTGAAAGAGAACAGCACAAGGTCTGGTTGCCCCCAGGGCAGCCCAGCTGCCAAGGCCTATAAGCTACTAACCTCAACCACGTATGCTTCACTCAACATGCAAGCTCACAGCCTGTATTCCACAAGAACCAAGCACTCCACATTGCCCCAGATTGAAAGCAACACTTCAAGCGAGACAGACACTATAAAAATTCTCCTCCATAAACATCAGCATATTTATCTTTACTTGAACAAGAACTGAGGCAAAGGGAAAATCCCATCCCTGCAGGGCAGGAAGAGCCTGAGATGGTTCCCAAGGTGCATGACAGACTGATCTTTGAACTTCATCAGACACCTGGAGTTTGCCATCTGCAGATCAAGCACTGTGCCTCCCTAATCCAGAGAACCTCAACAGTCACATCCAACAACTCCAAGACACAGAGATGCCTACAGTAATGTGTGGCATTTTTCTGGCTGCCTGCTTAAAAACAAACCATCAGTAATACCCAGGAAGATCAATTCTATCTGAAATAGATTTTTCAGGAAAATAGTACATTAAAAAACAGACTCCAGCCTTTCCTTAGCAGCTTTAATCAGCCGGTATTAACTCTTCCCACTGCAATTTAAAGTAACTCCTTTCTCATGGGGCAAACCTGAGCTTAAGGGCTGGTGTTTAAGGCACCAAGGAATCAATCAAAATACAGAGCTCTGGTCTCAGCCTCCCCCTGCAAAGGCACCTAAACTGCTTAAATGCACAAATGAGGTGCAGGAACACAAAGCTGTGGTTTTCCTTAACACCCGGCAGAACACACAGATGAACTCAGCTGGGACTGCAACTGTTTAATCCACAACAAATTACAACCTCATAAGCCAACCCCTGACAGCCCTCAGCACAGAAGTCTGGGACAGAGCCCTGAAGGTGCCCAGAATCTAAGCCTGGAAAACAGAATGGTACAATGGAAACTATCAGTGGGTATTTTATATCTGTGTCACTGCTGTACTTCTATGACAAAACAGATTTCATTTTTTATGAAACATTAACTCATTACTTAGTATGCTGCAATTTCTTCTTTTAAATCCACCTGCTTATGTGAAACAGAATTTTGCAGCTCCATGGGCTTAGAACCTATGTGAGGTGTCTTGAGGGCTGGTGTAGTTTTGGGGGTGGTGGTCTTTCTGGGGGGTCGTGCAGTGATTTTTTTGTGTTTAGTTGTTGGGAGGGTTTTTTGGAGGTGGGAAGTGTTATGGGTTGTTGGTTATTTTAGATTTCTTTCTGTCAAAGAAAACTTCATTTTCTCTAAATAACAAGCATTATGGGGAAGGTTTCTGCCTCTCATCAGTCCAATGGTCCAAGACCACAGGTGTGATCTTGAAGATTACAAGATGCTAGGTAAGGCAGCACAATTGTTTTTTGTGCTAGACTGCAGCTCCTATCTAACCTCTCTGTAACCCACAAGAAAGGGTTTTAGGTGATATTGGGGAAACTGCACAAGACAGCAATGGCTGAGTGCTAAATGGATCACCAGGGCAGAACAATCACACCTAAGCACATCAACAGGAACATGGGTTTCAGCCTTATACCTTAGCATGGAACATAAGATGACACTTTTAGAGTCGATAGAAATTAACCCAACTGTGAAACCATCTGAAAACTGAAGTTTTGTTTGGGCTATGAATTCTTTAAAAAAAGGGTTCAAGACAGTTAACCTATTTACAGACCTTTCAGAGTTTATACAGTCTAAGAGCTGAAATACAGGGAAGAGGTAACCAGTCTGGGGTTTATGTAAACAAGGTGAAGTCAGAAGAAAAATATATTCACCACTTTAAGATGCAGGCATTAATCTGGAATTTGGTCAGCAGCACCGGTCTCTCTCTTCCCTATTCTAACTCCAGGCCCTCAGACTGTCCACTGCAAGGCCTTCATGTTGTCAGCGACCACAACTGTTTCTAAGCATGGGATGAGGCACACATTTACCTTACGCTGTAATTCTGTTGGAGGAAGGGCCCTTTTGTACTGAAGCCTGTGCTCTAGAAAGAGGAAACTGAAGTCCCTGACTTGGGGGAAAGGCACAGCTTAAGGGAAATGCCAAATGCCTGAACTGGTCACTGTTCTTCTACAGCAACTTCAGCAGGGTAAACCTGTAAGAGCAGCACCAGAAAGCTGCTCATCCAAGTTACACACAATGATTCACAATAGGAGGGAACCACCTACATTCTGCACAAACTAAGACATTTAGGTACAGTTTAGGAAAAGCCTCATATTTGTAATGCTCCCCCTAGACAAAATAGAGCAACAGAGCTTTTAACATCTGCGCAGTGTGTCCCCCCTGGAAGTAGGCATACCTGAGCTGAGTTTTTGTCAACATAGATGTGGATAACTCCTCCATGTTTGTTACATTCCTCAATCACATCATCTTTAATTTCGGTGTCCCAGCCAGCTTCTTCTTCACTGTACATGGGAAGGAAAAACAGGACAGATATCATTCACACAAAATCCACCCACAAAACCCATTAAACACACTCTTGCAACATTTTGATTTCTTTCTTAAACGTTAGAGTCACTGACAAATGCCAAAGAGACAATGATAAATCACTTACGTTTGAGGATTAAACATGTTGGAAAGCTGGAAGCACTGTGTTGCAAGTGGTTGTACAGAAGCAGCTGCAGCCAGAACTGTTGTAACAGAAAAAAAAACTCCATTAGCATATCTAAGAACCTGCTATGCATGGCTCTAATTTATTCAGCACAATAGAAACAGCTCTGACTAAACAGAAGTTGAAGGCAGGAAAGCAAAACTCAGAACCAGACACTACTGATGATAGATATATTTAAACTGATCAATACAAAAAACAGCACACTATAAATCACAGTTGAACCTGAAAAGTGAAAATATAATTGTGTACATTGATTTTGGCAGAATTTCCATTTGAACATTAAAAGGCATGCATCTGCATCTAAAATGTATGCCTGAGTTGTATGTCAGCAGCACCTTTAATGTTTTGCTCTTCACAAAAGCCCAGCAGCAGCTCAGGACAGCACCATCCCAGCTGACTGGACAGCAAAGCAAAGACAGCCTTGAAAATTCTTAAAACCTACTTTAAGCATGTTGAATTATGCATCAGAAGTGTACCTGCACCTTCATCACTTGAAAATGCAGACTGAAGGAAACATTTGACACCTGAAATTGCTCTCTCCCTATAACAGTGAAATTATTACTTGTCATTTATTGCTGCTCATCATGCCAGTACATTACATTAAACACTGTCCCACAGGCTGCCCTTCCACAGGCTTCAGGCTTCCGTGAATGGAGCTGCAACAACAGCTGCCTTCCCCATATAATTCAGACATTAAGGGTTGTGCAGTCAGATAAGGAGCAACTCAGAGACAATAAACCCAAACTTCTGATTCTCAAATAACTCCTCTAAGGCAGGGAGAACACCACTACCCAACCACAAATACCAGTCCACACATTTTCTGGGACTAGGATATGGCTGGGGAATGCTACCAACACTGGAGAAAACGCTACCAAGAATTTTCAGTCAAAAAATCAATCACAGCATGATTCCCCAGAGACAACTAGACAACTAAGAGAACACAATTTCTCAGGTGTGGGCAAACCCTATACCAGAAGAATTTCCCCTAGAGACACCTGAAATAAAATCTACTAATTACAAGTCATAACAAATGCTAGTTTACCTTCATTCTGCTGGGACAGTCTCGTTTGTAAATCTAAAGAAAAATACAGAGAAGTTAATTAGTATGCTTGCTAGCATCACTGTATCATCACCTGCCAGCCATGTTGTTCAGCTTGTATTTCTGTGGTTAAAAGCTTATTCCAGCATCACTGTTCCTCTCTAGTTGTGAGTAGTTTCACTAATTTCAGCTTATCTACTAGAATGCTCTGTACTTGACAGATTCTGTGACAACAAAGCATTTTAAAGAGATACAATACCTTAAAAGGACAGACATGACTGTGTACCTTTAATTCAATGTATCCCTCCAAACTTGCTTTTGCTGTGATTGAGGTCTTTACAAGACATGTTTTACTCCATGAGAAAATAATTACAGCAATTCTGACATGCATGAGAGTTGTATGTCAGCACCAACATCTTTACTACCAGGAAGCAGTTATAAGCACACAGCTATCCAAGCATTCTTAAATCAGTTATCAAATTTCATTTCAAGTAGAATAAGGCAATATTTCATCTGCTATGCTTATAGATGGCATAATGATACAAGTAACTGTGTTATTTTTTCAAATTCAAAACATTTTCCAGTGTTCAGAACATGTAATTTGCCTAGAAAACATTATTTACTTGTTTAACATACACTTGTCCCAATCCAAAGGGATGGGAACAAACAAATGCAGACTTTGAAGCCATTTTCAAGTCACAACATCTTTGAACTAACAGAAAACTTCAGAATTCAAGTACTGTAAGTATAAGCCCCTTCAATCACGGTTCCATTTAACAGACACTAGGTGTGGGAAAACTGAAACAATTGCCTTAATTCACTCATTTAGAGAGTAGCAAAGCAATGAGCACCAAGTAAGCTTCCAAGCTTACCTGGAAATACCTGAAGGCACCAGGTATCAACATACTTTTCCCCTTTCTAATAAAACCTCCTCCACGACACTGAAGAACCAACAGAAATAAATGTTTTTCTCTAGATTTTCCTCATGTGCCTTTCCAATCGTTTTGCAAAGAACACGTACCAGGAAACATACTGAAAAGCAAGGGCTGGAAGGAGTAAGCTCTGAAGGCTGAGTTGTAAAAAGAGCTGGCCATATTTGGCAATTTCTCCATCCAGATCTGAACCAACAAAGTCCTCACCTCAATAGCATGAGAAGTATCACAATAGCAAAGGCTGCCTTAGCCTCTATTCTCTGCAGAAACTGCATGGTCTTGGCCAAATCAGTAACTAATTACCTAGTTAATTAATACTCACATTCTTTTGAAAACAAAGGCGTTTTAAAGAAATCAGCAAATATCTGAACTCCCAATTTAGATGTGGATAGACACTTTTCCTGCTGCAATTCCAATCCATGATGTCCAGCAGAACTTGTCTATGTGGGTCAGCCTGAGGCTCTACAACCAAATGCTCCAGAATTCCTGCACCAAACCCTGGTAAACCTGCACATATCATCAACACAAATTCTGTCCACAGCCAAGTATCTGTTCTAAACACAGCAAAGTCAGCTACCACTATCTTGTGCAACAGTTTCACAGGTTAATTATTTAACACGTTTGAAACATAACCTGCTGCTCACCAGATCTTTTATCAACTAACTGGATTCTCTTGTTGCTCATGACTGAAGAACGGTCCTGTCCTCTCACTTCTGAAATCACTCAGAATTAAGAAATTAACTGTCACTCTATACTCTCAACTCATACATGTAGTTTTAAATAGTATGCAGAAACTAAAACTAATACATCTGACCAATTCAGATCAAAGTAGCTTTTTCAGTATGTTCTTATGTAACATCTCTAAGGACAAGTTAGCACAATGGGAGTACATGTTTAGCGTACAGAGAAAGCAGAAATACAGACCTATCTATCAAAGCATTTTGTGTCATAAAATAAAAAGTTTATTTTGAAATCCAGATGGCTTTGAATAGGCCAAAGCCTGCCAAACATTGCCCAGCATCTAGAGTCATTACTTAGAACAGAGACCAAACAGAGGTCCAGGATGATAATAGTATCTCCTCCTCTTTTGCAGTGCACCATATCAATTTTTTTCCATAAAAAGATAGCTCCTTCTACATGTAAGGAATGCTTTGTCCCACAAAACATTAGAAAAATGTTCTATAGGCTATTTTAAATTTCCTATGTTCAGAAAGAGAACAGGGAGTACACAGTGACAACTCTTCAGCTTCAAATTCTTTTTCCTTCTGGATGGCCAAATTCTCAGGTGTCCCCTAGAACTAATTCTTTACCTTCTCTACTGTAGTTTGATTGACTCCCTCTTGAACATGGATTATCAGAAGTGTTTGCAGATGTATTTATTACACCTCAGATGCTCAGGCCTACTTGCCTCTAGGAACACAGCTAATATTTGAACAATGTATCATGCTGCCAGGTCATGTTCTGGCACTGATAAACTGAAGCATTTAGATATTCTCCTCCTCCCGGGCCATTCTTCAATTGCTAAGCTCCCAGACTATGAGAGTGGAATTTGATATAACCCTGAAGAGGTGAACAATATACAACACCCCAAGAATTTCTTATTGACAGCACCTACGCATTTATTCACCTCACTTCTACTGGTGACCATTTTAATTCATGTAAATATTACACAAGACCAGCCCAACATCTGAACTTTGGCTTTAACAATAGCCTCCAACTTTCCCAAGTTTCACCTGTAAAAAAAATCCTTCTTTCTCTGAGCCAGCTTCCTGACACACCCTGTACTTCCTATATTATTCACTTCTCCCGTTTATTATCCACTTCTCCAAATGACAGAAGTCTAAAGATCAGCAAGAAGCTGCTCCTCCTCTGACAAGGAAAGGCAATTTTATCAATGACTGCTGGTCTTTAAATACAGTTTCTGATGGTATGCTACACTTTCAAAATATTCTCCAGTTTATCCTTCTTTTGTATGACTTCTGAAGGAGCAATGTCTGCTCAGTAACGGGACCAGAATCTGGCCAGACCACATTCCTCTTCCTTCAAGTGTACTTCAAGTGAAATTTAGAGTCACATGTTTCAGCTCTGTACCATATCATGGACTTAAAATGTTTATCGACAATACCAGAGATGAGAACTCGTGTTTCATACATGTATTCCATCACTCATTCCATGGGACTTTTACTCCTCTGAACTGCATATATTAGCCTCTTTTAGCTTTTTACTACCTTTGAAATAATTTTCCTTTTTTATTTTTAAACTACATATTCCTAGCTTACCTTCCTCAAATTCTAAACTTTATGACCAGTATCCCCACTACAAGCTGAGGCAACTAAATACATAGAAACATCTTGGGAGTAGTTTTTCATTCAACTGCGTCCCACTTCCTGTTTTTTCTTTTTTTCTTCAAGACCTGATTAACTTTCATCTATTGCTTTCATGACTTTAACAATGTCTAACTCAATCTGACTGTTGGCACACAATTATCTTTTTATCTGTTTCCTAAACTAAAAATCTTGTTTCATTATCAGTCATTTTTCCTATTCTTCATAGGCTGTGGGATCATTCCTTATTTCTTTTGTGGTAGCTGATCACACTAACAGAACTTTTTCTTCTTTCTGTAGAATACAGATCCAATACAGCATTAGCAATGTGAAACAGAAGAAACTTTTCACATCCTGCCTGTTCAAACACCCAAGTTGCTCAGACCAGATGACTTAATTGCCTTGTTTCTTCAACCATCAGTTAGACCAGTTTGTGTATCCTTCCATTTAAATGTGAGCAACTCATGATCCCTCAAGTCAATGGTCATTTCTAGTCTCATCCATAACATCTTCATTACTTACCAAATTGAGTTTAAAATAGCATCCCCTCTTCATGAGTCAGTGAGTGTTTGATGAAGAAATTTGTCGGATATCACATCCAGGAATATCTGGGCCCCACCATTATTACTAGCAATTCTTCTCCAATCTGTATCGGGGAAGTTAAAGTCTCCCACAATGACATAATTCCTGGTAGTTATTTTCTCTAACAAGAGTAAAGAGATCTTTAATCCATAACCAAATCTCACTTTGGGGATAGCTCATGACTCTACGGCAGCAAAAAGCTTTATCTTTTTCCAAAGTTACTTAAGTTGCACATGTCTGCATCATTCCTTTTGTACAATACAAGTGGAATGAACAATGCTACCCCTAACCACCTTTATTTCCACAGTTGCTACACATGCATCTTCTTCTAACACCTGTATTCAGCCTCATCATTTATTTCTCCACAGCCATGTCTTCTCATGCTGATTCCATACTACCTGAACCATTCAGCTGTGTCAGACATTTTTGGCCATGTTCTTGATTTAGTGAGCTTGGATTTTTTTTTACCTTGTTTAAAATGCAGGGGGAGGAAAAGGAATGTTGTTTTTTTAAAACACTATTCTCATTTCTAATTGCTGACGTGTTTTTACATGAGACTGCCACACCACTTTATAACCTGCATAAATGTTGATCTAACTTCAGCAGTGGTTAGCTTTCCTTCTCTTTCTGGACTAGTCACACTTTTTCCTCACTACTGTATCTTTTTCATCCTTCTCAAACAGGCAACTGACATTTTTCTGTCACTGGCCAGCTCCTTTTCCTTCCAAGGGCACATCTGTAGAACAACTCTATATTCTATTAGCAACTGTCTACAGCTTCATGTGTATGCTCTTCTTAAGACTGCACCTGACCTTCAGTAACCTGATTCAGACCTATCTTATTAAGTCTGAATCATTTCCATCACAAGCTCTGCCAGAAGGCAAACAACAATGCTACCTTTTCTTTGCTACTTTCCTGACATGTCCCACACATTCCAGCATCTGGTTATTTGTGACATTCAGGTCCTTTCTACTGTTTATGACAGTTTCGTATCCCTTGTTCGTAGTATTACCCAAAAGTAGCAAAAAAACCCCAAAAAAACCAAAAAAACCCCAAAAAAAAAAAAAAAAAAAAAAAAAAAAAAAAAAAAGAAAAAAAAAAAACCAAAAAACCACCCAACCCAAAAACATTCAGGGAGGTTACTCCCTGCTCCAGTTCTGAAGACCCCATTAATAGCTTGTTTTTTAGACCAGCTATGAACTAAGCAGCAGCAATGACATCCCTCAGCCTCATTCCAGCATACCCACCTGCAGAACACACATACAACTATAGCCAAATCCAAGCAACACACACATACCCTGACATGAAATGTCTTTCCTCACAAGGACATATGCTGTAAAAACGCTGCTGCCATCTTTATGATGTGTTCCCCATAAAGTCCTAATAACGTTCCTGCCCCTCGTACAACTCTGCTTTTCTACAGGGGTCAATCCCCTTCTAATTCTGAGCCTGCCATTTTTAACAGTCAACACGTATACTGCAGTAGAACATAGAAATCCCCACTAGCACAGAGAAGAGTGAAGAGAGGAAAGTTTGGGGTGAAAATCAGCAAATTTGGAAAAATATGCAAAGTGAATCACACCCATCTAAATTTTGATATACTATCATTAGTTATTTGCTTATGATTTTGCAGTGCTTTACAGTTTGTAAAACACGCTGCAATACCTCATTTTAAAAGACCAAAATGCACTTTCAATTTAAAAGACCAAAAAACATAGTTAAATACCTCCTCTCTTAAATTTATAAAGTAATTTAAAAAAAATATATATGGGTAATCATTTCTTACCTGTCACAGCTCCAAAGGCCAAAGATCCGCTCATCTGCAGAGCCTGCTGTGCAGCTGGAGGAATCTGCAAACCAGTACCTGGAACAGAACACAGAGAGACCTTGGAGCAAGCCCTTTCATTCAGCTAGCAGTAACAGAAGCATCAGAAATATTCCTGTTGTCAAAAGAAAAAATACCACGCATTTAAATGTTTCATTCATTTATCCAAACAGTTCTGTGGAGTGTTTTAATTCAAATTCTGCAAACTTCTTCACACACTTGTTATCCAACATTGCACACACCTTCTGCAAGTCTTGCCATCAACTGAAGGCGACCAGTTGTTCCCAAATCAATTCCAGTCCGTTCCAACTCATCACTGTCCAAAAATGAGCTAGCACTGGAAGCATCAGTACGCTCAGTAACATGTCCAACTTTCATTGGCCTTCCAGCCAGCTCAAATCCATTGAGTTGTTCCAGGGCCTTTTTGGCACACTCAGAGTCTGAGAACTGTGATTTGGAAAAACACAAATTCAGTAATACTTGCCTACAGGGGCAACAATTCTACTATATGTAATATCCACAATTACACAAATAGGAGAAACTCTTTAAGATAATAGCAACAAGCTAATATACACATGCTCAGAATTTTTCATTTAAACCAAACACACGCATATTTTGGTATTTACTCTCTCATAGTTAGGTACTATATATTTAAATATATTGTTGAAGTTATAGCATCTAGATACTGCAATCAACAGAAGTCATGGCTGTGGCTCTCTTTCAAGAGTGACACTCAATTCCTTTGAAACCTTACAACTGCCATGGTATTTACAGGTTATTCATAACAGATATTCTGCTTTATGCTGCAAAACATCAAAATAAACACACAAGCATTTTATCAGTGTTAAAGCCATCAAGTATGAACTATATAATAAGTTTGGTTTCATTTGTGTCCACGTGCCAGAGGTCCCGAGACTTTTTTCCTCATGACAAATTGCCAGGTCAGTTAAACTCAAGTTCACAAAACTGTGTACCTGAGGGTAAAGAGGAAAGATGTTTTTAACTGAAAGTTGCAGCCCCTATTATTTCTCCTAAAAAGCTCAAATTAAATTATTTTCAGCTATAAAAAACACCAGTCTTTACTAGTGTCTTTACCTGCAGAAGACAACATTTGCTTTTGCAGGCACTAACTACAGAGGAAACTATTCCCACCTAAACATATTCACTGCTCATTCTCAATACACAGACAACCATCAGAAACAAAGAAAAAAGCCAGTGATGCATCCTGCAACATGGCACTTCTGAAATTATATATATAGTTATCGAGCAGCTATTTAGTACCCCTATGCATATGTACCAAATTTAGATTATGCTTAGTTTATTATGTTTAGATTGCTACTATATAACCACTCAGATATACACAGGAAGGTTCACATATAGAGATATACTCCTACATAGGAAGGTTACAAATCAGATATTATCTTAGAAACCTGGTAATTCTAGTCATACCGTAATAAATCCATATCCTTTTGAGCGTCCAGTTTCACTGTCCATCATGAGCTGAATACTTTCAATCTAGAGATAAGAATAAAGCTATTAACAGACATTTTGGAACGAACTCCAAGATACCAGAACACAACATGAAAACAGCTCTGTCAAATATACATACATGTATGCGAAACTATTACATTTTTTAAATTAGTTTCTCATTCCTTCCTCATTTCAAAATTAGTACACAGACAGCTAAATAGGTACTTGGATAGTAAGAGAAGCAAGTAAATGTAAGGGTTTTCAGCTCATCTACGGGTAGAGGCTTGATGCAGAATTCTAGCAGACTAAGAAGCACGCAGACATGATCAGATCGTAACTGAAACACACTGATCACGGCACTTTATATGCTGAGAAACTCTGTTTTACAAACTAAGAAAAGCAGTATGCCTGACTGAAGATCTTTAAGAAAAAGCTGTATATTTTACTAACTATTGGTACATAGGAACTCCTAGAAGCTTACAGTTACTGAATTTAAAACACATTGCTGAGTTATCAATTAGCCATAAAGTAGCATTGGGAAGAACTGGAGTATACGGAAGAAGCAGAGGTCTTCACAGGTCTCCATAAAAGCCTCCTAAACTACCTTAATCCTACTGCCAGACCTCGATGGTAGAAAAAAATCCCCAAACCACCAGAAGAGCAGCCAGGTACATTAAAATTTAAACAACTGTAGCAATTTCCTAGGGTTTTGTGCAAGAGATTTAAAGGGATAGGCATATTGAGTCTGAATAAGGCATGAGAAAAGTATATACGATATGTATATGAGGCAGTTTATACCCAAACACAGTAGGCAAAAACCTCAAACATTAACAGACTTCTTTTTACCCATTAAGAAGTATATTGAATATCTAACTTTTCCCCCATGTAAATGATATATACACCAGTACCCAGCACAGTAGGGCTAACATATTGTAACACTACAGGAAACTTCAGGTTTTATCTGCACGCTTCCATAATTCTCTCCACATAAACTTACTACCATGCTGCACCTGCTGCTCAATGTTCTGGAGTAAGAATGGGCCCACTTCAGAGTGTATAGGACACACTGCTAATTTATGGTCTTAACATCAACCAAAGCTGCAGCAAAAAGTCATCAGAAATAGATGATAGATCAGAGACCTCATCCCCAGTTCTGATTTTTGTGCTTTAACCCGTGAAATGGGGCTCCCATTCACAATCCTGAAAGGGAAAGATACAATTTGTCTGGTCTCAAGGGTTTTTTTCCCCTACTCCTTAATTTCAGGTATTCACTGAATTCTGAACTTTCTAAGACCTGCTATTCAAATTCACTGGATACCATCACAAATCTAAGTTCTCATCTGCTCTCCAACACTACGCACATACCTAAGGCCTGTGGATGCATGGGCGCAGCAGTGCAAGAAAGCTAAAGGTGTTTTGTGAGTATGAAGATGAATTATTTCCAGAAGCTGCTAGGGTTCTACAATTAAGCTAGGTTTTTAAATAAACTAACACGACATGCCAAAATAAAGTTTACCCTGCCAAATGGCTCGAAGATTCCTCGAAGCATATCTTCAGTTATATTGAAGTGTAATGATCCCACATAGAGCCTCATAGGACCAGCACTGCCCTTCTGCAGATTATTTGCCATTGCTGCTGCTCTGTTTTTCTCTGCCTAAGGAGAAAATAAAAATTCATCTTTGATAAGAAAGCAATAAAAAATCCCCAACATAAGAAGTAAATATCTATCAGACCTAAACTAGAAGGTTCACCAAACATACAGAAACTTTTGTATGATCTGCAGTCTATTCATCAGACTTGAACTTAAGAGCTACAAAACCCAAGACCATGACCAAGTACAGAGACTAGAGACTTCAAGAGCCTTCAAATCAAACAACTTCATGCAAAATTCTGATTTCTACCCAGGAAATTATCTGGAAAGCATACACAATATAGCCTTCACTTCTGTAACACTATTAACAATTTCTTTATTGCTACTTGCTTAAGATCTGCATTTTCCTAATACCTTTACACAACTTTCAATCACTTTAATTTGCCTGTTATCTATGGGAAACAAAAGTCCATTATCACTAGCTTAAATAATCATCCTTGTTAAGGTTTTCCAAACACTCAGTGGTAGCTAAATTTTCAAACATTAAGTTTCTCATGAAAATACAAGAAGCATAACTCTACATGAACAAAAATGAGGTTTACAATTCCTTACCTGTGATGCCTGTACTATGATAGGTACACCCAGGACTCTCTGTCCAGTCAGTCCTATTGCCAGGGGCACTGAACTAACATCAACAAATTCAACATAAGCAATCCCCTTTGAACGTCTGGAATTTCTATCTGAAATCATTCGCACATCACGAACCTGAATGGCAACAACAGAGATGAAAATACTTTTAGAGAAAGAGGAGAAAACCTAATGCTGCCTATTTCTCAGACACATTAACACTGGGAATTATTTGCCAAGCCAACAGCTTTAATTCTATAGCAGCATACACCTTTTGTAACAAACGTAGCCCAAAGGCAAGCTAGCACTAAAGCTGCTCTGTTTCGTATGTGACAGAACTTGCAACACTCTAATGCTTTACACCAGAACCTTACAGTTGATAGAATAAATGAAGTTTTTCCAACTTAGAAGTTACATGAATTTTCAAATGACACTATAACTGATTGACCTATCTGAAAAAAGAAGTTGAATCAGAATTGCACTGACATATTTTGCCTCACATCACATGAACAAACATCTACTGAGAAACTACATTTTCATGTTCAAAGCTTTTAATAATTAGTTCATTATTAATCCCTCTTTGCACAGGTACAGGAAGCTCCAGAAAGCCACATGCTTACAATTCTGAAAAAATACCAAACCTGTACTAAGTCGTACTAGGACAGCTTGCGGCAAAATTCAAAATGATTTTAACTTCCTTATCAATTACCTTCCCTACTGTAGAGAAAAACTCTTCCAGGTCTCTTGGTCGAATTCTTGCAGCCAACTGCATGCAGAACACTGTTCGAGCATCCCTCTCTTCAGGGGTAAGATTATCAATAGGTTCTCTAGAAAGAGTAAAGTTCAGCTAAAAAAATCAACTGAATTAAGATAACTCATCTCCGGCCCACACATGATACACTAAACAATCAGTACTTCACAGTCTGATAGGAAAAAAATGCCTGCTGTATCAAAAAAAAAAAGGCAGAATAAAGAACTGAAGGGAATACCAAATATTAACATGGTATGTTATGACTGAATATCCTATTTCACCTGTAAGCATCAAAAATGACGGGAAAATTCTATTTTATGTGCAAAAGCATTAACTGAGGTACCATTTTGCTACCGTCCAGAACTGGTACCAGGTACCACTATGGAGCTTACATGCCCTTTTCATCAAAAAGACGGAAGGACAAGAACACAAAAGCAAACAGGACAAACTAGCATAGACCAGCTATTCAAATTCTCAGACAAGTAGTGTGGGCTAGGCTTCACCAACTCACATCTTGCATTTACCCACTCACTTTGGAGTCACTACAGCCACCACATAAAACAAACTGACATCCATGTAAATAGAACTTACAGTCCTCATTCTATTCATTTCAGCTTGTTAACCCATAAAGAAGTATGAACAGTGAATTACTTTGATCCTTGACACATTAAGAACTACAAAAATTTTATTTATTAGCTGAAATTAGATGCACCACTGTTAACATATTAAAGCTTCAAATCTAAAATCTGACTTGTACTCAAGTACAAGTTACATAAGAAGTAGCATGGTGTATCCTGGATTGAGCTTCCATCCATGTAGAGTATGTATTTTTATTAAATGAACCACATAGATATTAATCACTTAGAAAACACAATAAAAATTTAAACATAATTATCTCAGTACGAATTTGCCAGTCATTGAAAAACAAAATGAGACTGGTGAAATTTGGCTGTATTAATGTAAGAGAATAATCTCATTAGCAGCTATCTAAATCCTATTCCCTTAAATGAGAAGACTAAGAATGGATAAGCAGCTCCTGGATTGCAGAGGCATATAGCCTCTCAACAAATAACACTAATACATACTGGACAGCAAAAAGCAGCTTTTGTACTTTTTCATTCCATACTCTAGATTATTAAGTACAATTCAGCAGAAAAGCTAATTTAAATCACAAATAATGGGGAAAAGATTGAAAATACAGAAAGACAAAAAACAAACAAATAAAGACTTGTTTCACAAACTGACATTCTTTACAACCTTTTATGACATGGGGAGAAAGCAACATACTATCCATGCTCTTTTCTCATTGGCTTTCTGAATGAATTCCAGCATCACTTATGAGTGTAAGCTGGAGAGCAAGTAGTCACAGATTATTTCGCCATCACTTTTCCAACGCCAACTGAACAAAAACAAACAAACCCAAACACATGTAAAAAGTCATACCTAACAGGGCTTTTGTCTTTCCTGAAAGGACTTTTGCTTCTGGAGCGACGTCTGCTAAAAAGAAAGATCAACAAGATTACAGGAAAACCTCCCAATATACCACTCTTACTTCTAAACAAAACCTATTAATGATGCAATGAAAAACAGAGAAAAGGCAAAAACCTTAATTTGATGCTGTGAGGCAGACCAATCTTCCCTCTGATGGCACTGTTGAATTTTGGACCAGAACTATGGCAGAAGAAAAGACAAGACACCTGAGTACTTGAATTCAAAATTTCCTGTCTATGCTCACATTACACCCCAAGTGCTCACCCATCCTTGCCTCTGAACTTGTCAGCATTTAGATCAGCAGCACCCACAGCATGCATCAAATAATCAGTTGTTTACCAATAAATGCAGCACTTCAGACCATAAGGAAAAGAATATGATCCCCTCCCACTTTCACCTACATCACAAAATCCCAGAATATACAGGACTCTTCATGAGACAGTCAGTCATGGCACATTTGTATATGCAAACTATTCTGAGCTACAGTTACTGTTATAACCATTTTCACCAGGTTTTTTTTTTGTCCACATGCAAGTTCTACGTACTGATGACTGCAAAGCATAACATTCATGGTGTGGAACTCAGCTTCAGAGCTGTATGCCAAGTGGTACTGGAAGGATTACTTGCTTGAGTGTAACATTTTAAAATCAAAAGTTCCAAGAAATTTAAGATACAAGAGCAAACCAAAGCGGCTCCATGCAGACACCTGCAAGGGACACATTCACTAATGGTGTCTTGGCTCTAACCACTGAAGTGCTGCAAATATGTAAATGAAGCTCCCTTAAAATTCCTAATGGCCATCAAACCACAGAAGCAGTGAACCCAGCAGACAGCTGTATCCAGACACATAACCAGAAAAGAAATCCAATCTCTTGACTGAATCTGATTTAATTCTCCAGGCATCACAGAGTTTCTCAGAACTAACTGTAATCTGCCCTTTGCTTCCATGTTAAGGACAGTCCTCTTGCTAGCTAATGGGGCACCCAGGAACAGATTGTGACATGAGCAGTAAGATTCGTCCTATCATGCTCTCCCTGAATTTGATCTCCTGGTAGAGAGTTGTTCAAAAGGCAAAGAACAACACCTGTTAACATTCTTCCTGTATCGCCACCAAGCGCAGAGGCACTCTGCACAGACTGAACACTGTGCACTGGGCTTTGGCTTTCCATCTGTACACAACTGATTCTTTTTGCTGCTCCTACAAATTGATGTAAAACACCCTGAAAGACACGGTGGGCTGAAGACATTAAGCAGTCTTTCACTAAATCCATTTGGCCACGCAATTTGTCTGAAAAACGTCTTCTTGCTCCTCAGTGGAGCAGTAATGCTTATAGTTAAACACAGCATCCACCACAAGGAGGAGGATGCCCATTTTTTAAGCATGTCATGACACAGGTGGAAGTAGTGGGCCAAGATCCAAAACTGCGCTGGCCAGGTTAAAGCAAGGGAAATATGGCCCTGTACAACACTGGAAAAAAAAATAAAGAAAAGACCATTTAGAAACTACTTATGAAGAGAAGATAACTACTTACTGAGAGAAAACAAGACATAAAACACAGGAACATGTTGAGATCACAGTTGATCAAAACCAGACTTTTTTTTGCCTACGAGAAATTACTCCCTTTTCTGCTCAAGTCCAGACAAATTATTGCTGGGAGTATCCATTCAGGTACTTCAGTATCTATGGAACAACTGCCAAAAGCTGCATCTAGAGGCCACCTTCTTATCAGACATGGGACTACTACCTTGCACTTTCACAACAGATGTAAAACATGGTGCTCTCCATTTCAATTCAAATGCAGCCAGACAAACCAACTACAGTGACTCCTGAACACTAACATGCAGACCACCTAAACAATAATAAATACTTAAGACCATGAGTTTTCAAGGAAAAGGTAAAAGAAATATTGAAAGTATTCATCTAAGTCTAATGAATAACAAATCCAAAACACAACTGAGAAGTAACAGTTTTCAAATGCATGCACAAAGTGGGGGTAGGGGTAGAGGGAAGAAGAAAAAAGGGCAGGAAAAACCCACAACCCACCACAACTCCAAAATTCTCCATTTTCTTTCTTGACTAGTACTATCTTATTTACAGAACTCCATGAGACCAACATTAAGAAACCCCAGATCACTGGAACAGACCAAGCAGAAAACTGCCTAGGGCAAGGTGAGAGCCCAAATTACCTTCTCAAAATCAACAGTTTACCCTTTTCAACAGTATTCTCCCTGTGTTTTTCTAAGGAGACTTGCTTGTAAAGCTGTAGATCTCAAGTAATGTTTCTTCATTGCTTCTACTGTCTCTACAATTGTTGCCCAGTTCCTGCTAACCTGTACGGAAACACCATGCCACAAGCCATTAATCTCTATGTCTAGGAGTCACCTTCTTTCTAAGTCAAAGACTCATGTGCAGCCAAAGCACATACTTCCACAAAACCTAAGAGATGCCACAGGGCCCAATAGCAGTCAGGTCAGAAGACAGCCAGTAAATTATCAGCTTTTACCTACTCATTCATATTCAAGATTCCAACAAAAAAAGTCAGACATTTTGTCAGACAAAATGTTGGCAAACTTTGGCTAACAAAGTCCAGGAGAATCACAAGGAATTTCAGTCATCATTGTAATAAACCTGTTTTCCTAAAAGCTTTGTCTAAATTTGTGATTTCAGAATAGAAACAGGATGGTCGAAGTGACTTCTACTTTATGTTAGCAACAGCTGTGATTTGCCCAGTAGATGTCTAAGCAAGACTACTCAGTCAAGTTCTTTCTCCTAAGAGACCTAATGATACAGCTATGTAACACTTAAGGGACAACATATGTGAAAATAACATGAGAAAAAAACCCTATGAACACTTAAAAAGTGCAAGACAGTCACCTGATTTTAACCTAATTTAAAATTAAAGCATCTAACCACATTTAACCACATTTCAAGCCTAAAGTGAGAAACTCAAAGTTTTCAGGTTTCCTGTAGCACTCTCCTCTCCTTCTCCTTTAGAATTACCTAGGGTAAACTCATCTCACTACTGCTGAGATGCCTCCTAATTGCTCCCAGCAGCAAAACCATCTCAGTTTACAGAAAATCAGCTTGAAAATGACCCTTTATAAAGCTCATGAGAAAGATTACAAGGAGGAGGAAGAATAAAAAATAAGATAAAATAGAAGCCATTAAGCAATTTGATCTAGATACTGCAGTCAGCTACAACCCTGTCAGCAATAACCCCAACCCAGAACTACCAGAACAGCCCCACAAGGATAGACTCCAAAAATCAATTTTCCAGCCAGAAAGAATACTCTGGCAGTCACTTCTGAAACACTGAACTTATGCCACTGATACAGAGACAACTTCTTCAAATGAAAGCTCAGTATTGGTAGATCCAAAGGTGGCTGGTTATGCAGGAGGCTTTATCACCAAAGTTTTCATCTCCCTGAAATTCAACATCTGTTATACAGATTTAAAGGTGGGTCCCTGCATTTTAAGAGCCTTGAACAGGAACTCTTGATAATCCCTTCTCTTTCACACATTTAGAGCCAAAACCAGAATTCTGGATGGAATGTTTATCATTTTAACAGGACCATTCATCATCTACAACTGAATGACAGCAACTGCTTGCTGACTGCCATCAGTCAACACCAAAGCTTCTGGGACACACCTGCTTGCCCAATACCAGTTTTCCACAAAACCATCCAAACACACTAGAATTCTACTTGGTTAAGTGAAAGCAATGATTTGGCAAGTGAAGCAGTGAACAAACTGTCAAATGAATAGCACAACTATGTACCCTCAGAGCATACTACATTATCCCTGTTTCTTTTTCACTGTATCTCAACACCAGAGCAATCACCCAAAACAGCTACGGGAGAGTGTCAGGATAGCAAAAAAGACCCCTTTCAACAACTTACCTTTCTAGCATAACATATCTCAGTGCATTAAAACAGGCATGGGTTATTGTAGTAATATCAATACTTTCAACCTCTACTTGCAGAAATTATTTTGGAAGACCAGAACACTGAACTCCCAAATTTCTCCAGGTGAAAAACCTTCTCACCCAATGACAAGAAAAACAAAGAATAAAACCCTCCAACACAGCTGGAAGAACGAAGCAACTCCCAACTACAAGATGAAACAAAGGACATCCTCTCCACACAACACTGCACTGGAGGGAAGGATGCCAGCAGGCTGCATAGACAGAATGCTCAAGTTTTTGATCAAGGTTCTCTGTACCTTGAGTCACAACAGTGGCATTGGCATAACCCAACCAGCTACTGTAATCTTACATGTGCAATAGAGTTGTAGGAAAACAACTCTGCACTGCTGAAATCTTTACAGCTGAAGTCCAGAGCAATGTACAGAGGCTCTGATACTCAAGACAAAGGAAAAGCAGGGCTGATATATTATGATCCCCACATGCACAGGACTGACGATGCACAGGATGCCACTGCACCTTAAGGGACCCAGGAACTGCAGAAGGTTTTCATTACGAAAATGCCAACATCCAGATGACTTAGCACAGAGTGGGACCCTGAGACCTCAGGAAGTTTTTGTTTGTAGTCCAAGAGCACAAAAAGCCGAAAGAAAATCATTCATGTTCATAAAATTGTGCAAGCCTACAATTTATCAGAAGGTAAACACCATCTGCTCAAACATCTTGAGAGATTTTTCTATCATGGATGGCATTATGACATTATTAAAAATACACATCCTTTTCAAATGCCTTCTTTTAACAGGATCTTGCATTCCAAGATCTGACAACAATTGAGATGAGACCCAGACAACAGCAGAGACAAACAGCAGCCTCAGGTAATCAATGACAGTCAAGGATACAGCCCAGTTCTCACTGAATTTCTGCAGAAAGAGGCAATGGGAAGCACAGGGGAGAGCCACAGTACAAACCATCAGAAATAATACTGATGAAAAAACATCTTTTGCGAATTGATTTACAAATGCCTGGAACCACCTACTGCTGAAGTTCTAGCAAGCTAAATATCTGAGAAGAACAAAAGAATTCTTGTCAGCCTCTAAACAAGTCTGAGAAAAAAGCAGGGCAAATTTGCAACACATGGGCATTACTAAAACAAGATGCTCCCAGTTTGGATGCATAAACATGGAATATGTTTGTGTGAATATCCATTTATGGAGTTAATGTTCAAGAACAGCAAGACAGTAAAAATCTTTGGCAACACAAAAAAAAAAATGTACGAACCTGTAACCAAATTAACAGACTACTATTAATTTTTTGGCAGTTAAGCCATCAAGTTCATATACTTTAAATAGTTAGGACATGGAGAGAATTTGGTTGTTATATTTATTTTGATAAACTTAGTTTTCCACTCAGCTGTACACATTCTTTCATTTGCTTTCCCATCGCTGTCTTGGCTAAGAATGAAAACTAGAAGAGGAGTATTACTACCCTCTTTTTCACTCTGTATTTACTGACATTCTTCAAACTTCACCTCTCACTTTCTTTTCAATTATAATTATTGACCACTTTAGAAAGCAGAGTGAAATTTTAACCTTCCATATTATAACAATGAAGCAGCACACATGCAACTCTGAACAAATAACCTACTAAGGACTTCTATAGCGGCCTCTGAATCTGCGATCTCTGCTCCTAGACCGGCTGCGTCTGCGCTCTTTGCTTCTGCTCCGTTTCCTTTCCCGGCTTCTGCTCTTTTTCCGTTCCCGATCTCGGCTCCGTTTGCGTTCCTTACTTCTGCTCCTCTTTCTGTCATGGCTTCGACTTCGGCTCTTGCTCTTTTTTCTCCTGACAAAGAAAAGCTCAACTTCAGTTACACACACAGTTCAGTGTTATTTACCCCACATTCCACAGTTCCTCTGATGTTACAGACACTGACGGAAAAAGTTTGTACCTGTTGGTATTTGTACTTTTTATTGTTAAATGGGTGGCTAAGCATGTCAGCAATTTCCTTTCATGAGCCACATGAAGTCTGCAACAGCACATTATTCTTTTAAATTTTTTAATTGCTAGAGAATGCTTTCAGAAGAGTAAAAGGACTAAAAACCCATTTCCTATGTTACACCTAGTACACAGCAGTTGCAGTACTTCATCTGGCGTTCAAACGTACTTCATTATTTTAAGAATAAATTATATAACAAAGTAAAACAAAATGCGACAAAAATAGAAAGAAAGAGGCAAGTCTGGGGGAAAGGAAGGTTGTTTCCTCTTAATACTCCCTGCCAATTGTCTTTAACATGCTGCTTAAGAGTTCTGCTTCCTACTTGCTACTCCCACTCATAAACCACTTGCTTTTTAAAGTCTATGGCTGTTAGAAGTTTGGGGCAAACTGCAGACTTTTGTAACTTCACCAATTTACTTAAAAAATTGAATCTTCTAAAACCTGTATGTCAATTATACCTCATATTTGAAAAATATGTGCAGTAAGCAACTGCTCTATTACTGCATTTGGATTGTTCACAAATTTTTTCCTCCATCTCAGCCTCCGACCACCAAAGCTTAGTTTCTAAAATATATCTATGTATATATAAGACACATGTTAAACAGACGCTCAAGCTGTTACTTAAGACAGCAAAATAATCAACTTTGCTGCTAAACTTCCTAAGTTTGAAACATCCTTTGTCACTGAATTTTTCCCTTTCCTCCTTCTGGGCCTTCTGACTGCAGATATTATCTTTTCTCAACGTAGTTACGCATACTCTTAAAAATTCTTTTAAAAGGGCATGTGGATTACAAAAAGTTTATCCCTGTGGCTTTCTATGGCCATGTATAAACTAAGACTCCTAGTTAGTTTCAACTTCTGAAGTAAAAACATCTCTCACCTGCCACATCTAACTAAACCTAAATATTAATAGCTTTTGTTCTCCAATCTCCACCTAGGAAGGCCTATTCAAAGTATCTTATCTTTATCTCTGAGAAACATTTTGAAATTACATTTTAAACACTATTTCTATTTTTTCTTATATGCCAAAGTCTATAAGTTTCTTTGATATTTTTGTATGGTCAGAGAAGATGCTGCATCAAAACCCGATACTCAGAAGCTTCACAATTTCTAACAGTTCTCTATTTCTGCGTGGTGTCATCAGAATCACTTAACCACACTTCCTGCTGTAATGCAGTTTGTGATGGTTAGGCACACACTGTCCTTCTCCTCTAGGATCCATCATTTACCAACATTTTCCCAAAATAAAAGCCTAAAACACTCACTTATTAAAACAGCTCTGAAGAATGCTTTCTGAAGCTCACTATACTGACCAGTACCAGTAACTAGTAACTGCAGCCACTCTTCACCAATGACAGCAGCTGTTCCCTATTCAACAGAGGGAACCTGCTTTGCAAGCAAGGACTCCCAGCAGTCCAGATCCATGCTCTGCCTTCAAACCACAATTGAGCTGGACCTAAAGTACAGACATCTAGTAAAAATGCAGATCCTTAATTCTACCAAATAATAAAACGGACATCTAAGTATGATTTGACAATTACTGAAATTGCACATTGTTATTTATTTTTAAGTTGCTGATGTTTGCTGTGGATTTTCCTGACGGTTTGAACCTTATTTCAGTATTGGCCCAACTGAAGTAGACAGAAAATACAATTTGGACACAATCTGACTGTTTTAAAGCAAAGCAGGAAGTCTTGCAAACCCTACATACACCTTTGTCTTCAGCAACAGAGTACACTGTCACACATCACAAACAAAATAGTTATCTTAAGACTATGGACAACAAGAATTATATCAAAATTAACTTCTGGGGCTTAAAAATACTGATAGCAGCTGCTTTTCATAGGGTTTTAGAGGTCTTAGCATGAAAAATATTTTCACTGTACTATTTAGAACACAAGTAAAAGCACGTAATCTGTATGATTTCAGAAGGTGGCAACAGCATACAGAAATGCGCTGAAGTCAGCATGTAATACACAGCTACCTTTTTATTGTTTTGTTAACTATCAACTTTGTAATTTTTCGCTTTACAATAAGCACCTCTTCACCAAATGATGCTTGTAAGGTAAGGAATTTATTTTACAGACTACACAACTTTTGAGTATCAGTAGGTGTTCACACCCTGGAATTATGCTTGTTGAGCAAAGTGGGCTTGTACTCTTGTTTTTTAAAAAATTTGTATTATAAATTTAGACATCTTCAAAGGGCAAGGACGCAGAGAATAGAGCAAGGCAATTCAACACCCTAAACCTTTTCAAGAAAGCACTGGTGTCTTTAACTGCTTTCCACTGCTCCAAACCACAATTCTACAAAAAAAAAAATTTAAAATGCAAAATGCCTTGCATAGTTAAAGTAACAAAAGTAATTTAAATGTACTGAACGTACTAAGTCTGTATTTTTATCTGAAGCTAGGTGAATGTTTCCACAATTTTGATTACATCAGTTGCAAAGGGCATTAACTACATTTGTAAACAAAATTAAGTTTCCAAATTGCTGCAACTGCAAATTCCAAGCTTTTTCAAATTATTTCCTTAATCACCACTGAAATGGATTCACAAGTCCACAAAAACTGGCAGCCTCTACCCAAATGTAGAGAACTGAGAAAATACTTACTTCTTGCTGCGTTCTTCATGGCCATTGGCACTGCTCAATTTGTTCTCATCCTAAGCAGGGTTGATAGAAGAACATCGTGAGGACGAAGCGGAAATATTTCAAGTGGTCAAAGGGTAATGGGAATAGGAATAAGAAAATAAAAAACAAAAATTTTAATACTAAATTATTTGTTTACAGTTTAATGTGGAAAGCTTTAGAAAATTTAGGTAGGCATGTTTAACCACTTTGCTGCTTAAATTTAAGTCATACAATTACAAAATACAAGACTTACATCATTTAAAAGTGTGTATTAAATTGTAGATACTTCCACACATGGTTTAGAGAGCAAGTTATCCTGTAGAATTCAGCATTCAAGTGACTAAATATAATTTCTATAAAATTTAGGAGGAAGTCTGAGGTGTTTGTGAGCCCCTCTGATTAGTACCAAGGCTATATCTCTGCCTAAGCCCCGTGGCTACACTAGCAGCCAGCCACTATCGATTTCCTGCGACCGATGCCATTCCCGAGATCTTCACTCATTTTCGTTGAAGGGTTGTAAGAGCTTGATGTCACCTCTGTCACACATCTCGCCCTGAAGCAAACAGGGATTCACACTGCTTTAGTAACGTCGACTCCCAAGAAAGCCATCAATAATCCACCAGTCCAGCCTAAACATCCCCTATTTCCATACCTGTTTACATGGAAAATATCCATGTTAAGCCAGGACACAAGAATTTTAACACAACAGTTCACAAATTTCTCTTCAAGATGTAAACGCAACTGCTAAATATTACATTAACTAAGTATACCACTTAAAACTTACAAATGCTCATCCAAAATTCATGACATGGTTGTAATAAACACTGCAGAACAGACTGACAATAGCTGCTATGTAACTTATATACTGGCTTTACAGTTTAATCACATTGGTTACATCAAAAGTACAGTTCCTAGGTGATTTACTTGTATACATTTCTTTCAAAATCAGTGCTAAAGCATGCAGTCTGTTAACATTTCACCATCATCTGGTGGAAAACAAAAAAAGACAGTGCTCATTTGCTGCTGGTTTAATGAAGGACATCACTAAGCTAACTGATAAAAATTTTACAGAAAAACTGACATTTCCTAATTAAATAACTAGGACAAAAGAACACAAGAGCTTCTTTTAGAATGATACCGCAGACTGTGATACTGTCTTTTCCTTGCTAAGAACACTCTATTCAGGGATCCAAGAATTTCTGTAAATTCATTCACTCAGCAACTGATTTTCATCTGCCCTGTTGAAAGAGTAACCGCCAGCAGCCTTCTGCATTAATAGCAAGTCCCACTCTTCTCACACTGAGCAGATTGTTCAAATATTTACTTGCCATGGGACTGGTGAAAAGGTTATTCTTGGAGCCCCGCTGTTTTCCCAAAACACTGCATTCACCTTGTTGCTATACCAAACTAGACTTCACAATTTTAGAGAAAAGGTTTTAGGATTTTGGTTTCTGGGGTTTGTTTGGTTTTGGTTTTGTTTAGTTGGTTTTTGGGTGGATTTCTTTTGTTTTGCTTTGATCGTGTTTGGTGGTTGTTTGTTTTTTGGTTTTTTTTTTTAACCTAGGGGACCACGGTACAGCGATACGTCACTCAATTACTACCTTATGATTGACAGTTCACACTGGAATCAAAGGTGAATTCATGGGAGTAGAGGTGAGATATCGTTAGGCAAGTCTACAAAGAGAGATAGATGGGCATTTATTCATCACGCTGAAGTGAAACTACTGCACAATATAATTACATTAACAGTATATATTAACTTGAAAGTTACATGTAATGTATGTCCAATAAGATAAATCATGAGGGCTCCAGGGATGTTAGTTTACAGTTCAGCAGTAGTTTCATGAATAATGCTAAATTAAGGCAAACAGGACCTCACTGGCATATTTTTTTCTCACCTTCTTGTAAGGAGCTTCAAGCATTGCTTCAATATCAATATCATCAGCCATTTTTCAGGACACCTGAAAGAAGCAGCAAATTCCACCTGAGTTGGAAAACACTCTTGCACTTCATATTCCAAAAGCTTTTGTTTAAGAGGCAAATTTACTAAACATTTACAAATTCGGTAGGTATTTCCAACAAAAACTGGAATGAAGTTTTGCCCAATGAGATGGTAACAAATGTGTGCAAAGTAATTACAGCTGCAAACAACAAAATGTGATTGAACACTATTAGCCACAGGAAACCCAGAGGCATTCCATGAATTTCTTTCAAAACAAAGAGCACAGCATATTTATGACACAAACACAGCTCTGGTGGCCATCTTGAGAAGTGCTAGAGCTTCAGCAAAGGACAATGAACAATCAGGCAAACCTGTTCACAGCTCCTAGCCTTTGCCACCATCATTTACCAGTCTCAGCACGTGGACACCATGGTGCTTTAGGAAATGCAGCCTCCTCCATAACAGGGGTCACAGGAAAACAGTTATGATTCCAGCACTAAGAGCTACTAAAGCATACAAAAAGTCCAATGGTCTGGAACTTCACATCTCAAAACAAAACATGCCATCACACCAGGTAACACTTGACACCACAGACATTCCAGGTTTAGCTGCCCCTCTTATCTTCCAATTTCAACCCCTTAATACAATTTTATGTTCACTATACTCTGAACCACTTTGACACTTGATTTCCTCTCCCTATGCAGGTATACTATTAAGCACCCCTCAAGACTTACGGCATTAAACTTAGATATTCAACTTCCTCAAATCTCTTAGTGGAAGTTTCTCTTCTTTTTCTTTCTTAAGCTCCAGAATGGCCAGGCCTCTAGAACCAAGTCTGACAGCCCAACACTGAAGATTTGTGCACAACAAAATCGATTTTTACTTATACAGATTAGGTTTTGCATCTTGTCTACAGGCAGTAGAACTGTGCTGTCCCAAGACTTCAGCAGAATAACAAAAATGCTCCAACACATCAAGATCCTTTACAACGGAATGTCGTAATTGAGAATGCTTTGCCAGAGCTGCAGCACATCTGACCCTGGCCCAGGGATACATTCTAGAGTAAAACACCATCCTCAAGCAGGATCACAACACTGGAAGTTCACGCTCAATACTTAACAGAGGCACACCAACCTCATTTTCAAATTATTACCTGTTGGGCTATATTAGTACCGCTTACAGATATGACTGTCCTTCCTTTAAGTGTAATAGCTCAATTTTACTTTTTACTACAGTATTTATAGTCAGCTTTTCAAGCCATCTACATATAAGCATGTGATTTAATTCACAGCTATTCTACCAGTATGTAGTATAAATAGTACATCAGTATGTTTAAGGGCAGGAAAAAGGCAAATCCAGAATGCTACAAAAATAATTTACACCTGGCGACAACTCCCACCCAAAATTACATTTCCAGATGAGTAATTTAGCCAACATTTTGAGCTACACTTGGGGAGGAATTCTTCATCCTGAAGAGGGGTGGCCATAATAGGGATCATCAAATCCTGAATGGCATGGAAAAGTGCAGAGGGAATGACTATTACTGCATTTCCCCAAATAATGAGTGAATGAACTATCATCCAAAACAATGGTCCTTATAAACAAAGCATTTAGCCATTGAATTCACTGTTGAAGGGCACTGTGGATCCTAAGAAAGAAAAAGAAGCACATGCCATGTTTAAAAAAAAAACAAACCAAACCATAAAAGTTTAAAGAAAAAGATTTTCATTAAACAAAGGCATGCCTTGTGACCCTGAACTACAACTAAGTGACAACTAAGCACACACAGAGAGAACTGCCAACATCTGACTGTGCTGTTCATTCTCTTTTTGGCATTTACTGCTGGCCATGATTATTGACTCTCCTGAGCTGCATGGACCTTTGGCCTCACCGCAGCAATCTGTACCCTTCGTACTCTTTACAAAACACTTTCACTGGGACAATACCATGTTATCAGAATACCTTCTCTCTACATGTACCAGTCCTGCTATCAGCCCTGCAATGCATACATGTAATGGATATAAGGATGTTACACACAAAGTTGGAAGTATTTTTTTAAAAAAACACAAATGAAAGCCCTTAATAATTTCAATTTACTAGAAAATCCTGACAGATTCTGAAGTATATTTCATTAAATAACGCTCCAAATAATTTTCCTAAAACCCTTTCAGCTTTCTTAAAAAAGCTACATATGACAAACTTGTTTGTTAAGGGGTAAAAAAACAAACAAAACCACCCAAACAAGCAAACAAAAAACACCAACAAAAACACATGCCAAAACATCAAAATAAAAAAGGAATGAACTACACTTGAAACTTTGTGGATCTACAGAAAATGTAAAAGGATATGAAATTTATTGCTACGGAGCTAATCACCATTTTTGAAGAAATCACTCTCTTTCTGCTGAACTATATTACATAAAAGAAATTTAAAAGGGTCCCGTTCTCAAAATTATTTGTTTTAGTCATCCAACGAATGACAATTCCACACGTTTTTCCTGTAGTGTCCAGGAAGAGCCTCAGGAAACTTTAGGGAGGACTCTGACGCCTCAGAAGAGAAGCTAGCCTCTCAGCAGGACCCATACGACTGCGGGCAAGTCTCCAGCCTACAATTCCCAATTCCCTCAATTAGCACATGCTCCTGACGCGATCGAGTGGACCGAATTCGGCTTTCCAGAAACAGAGATGCCCAGCGATGCCCGCCCCGCGGTAGCCGCCCTCCCACTTCGCTTCTTCCAAAGGCCTTCACTCCCCGCCCGCCCGCCGGCGACGGCCGGCGCTCCCCCACCTCCGCCCCGTCTTCCTGCGCGAACGGCCCCGCAGCCGCTCACGCCCGGTCCCTCCGCACAGCGCCATCAATGGAAGAGAGAGGGAGCTGGAGCGGGGGGAGCCGGGGCGGGGCAGCACCATGCCAGGGGCAGCCGGGCCTGCCCGCGACGTGGCCACGGGAACAACCAAACCGCACAGGGCCTGGCCGCGGTGCGGGGATCACCGGGTGCTCTAGCCCCGGTGAGGCGCAAAGCAGCCCCACGGGCAGGGCCAAGGCGGTCACGGCAGCGGGAGAGGCGCCAACACCCAGGCCGCAGCACCCCGCGGATCAGATCGCCGCTCGCCCGGCAGCAGGGCCCGGGGCCCACCCGCAGTTACCTGCGCCGCGAGCAGTGCGATCCTCGCTAGGGCCCCGAGGTCCGGCAGCGGCAGCTCCGGCGTCACTGCCCTGGCGGTGGGGAACGGGCCCGAGGGCTTGAGCACTTTCTCCAGGCGTCTGAATCTTAAATGAACGGCGGCGCTCAGGCAGCCCCGGGGAGCGGGCGGCGAGGGGCGACGCGGCCGTGAGTCGGTCCCGGTGCCGGTCTGGTCCCGTCTATGGCTCCGCGGCTGCTCCCGAAATGGCGCCTAGCCGCTCGCAGCTCCGCGCATGGCACGGGGGCGCTCAGCATACCGCGCAGGGGCTCTCGCGAGACGCACGGCCAAATAAGCCTTTACACGCCCGGGCTCGCTGCCTCTCGCGAGATATCGCGCCCGGAAGCAGTGGCTCAAATGCACGCGAGATTTGGGTAGCCATGTGGCCTTGTCACGCGCCTTTGCGATCTCGCGAGGGCTCGCACGCCCGCCGGGAGGGGCAGAGGGGCGGGAGGAGGGGGCTGAGGTCGCCGTGGTGGGGTAGCGGCTGCGTCCATGGCCCAGGCCCGGCGCGACCGTCGCAGTGGTCTCGCGGCGCGGGTGCCTGCTGGCTTGTGGGATTCCGGTGCGTTCGGAGCACCAATTCCTTCCCTGGCTTTGGGATAGCCGTGTCCCAGATTCTTCAACGCCATCCTTAAGCCTCATGCCGGGGCCTTTCATAGACTCTTGCTTTCCCGCAATCTAAAGTGGATTAGGTTATGGAGTGGACAGGAGAGTGAAGTTACTGTGTTCCTTCACCAAAGATTGTTCTGACGTGATGATTAAATAGGGTCTGTGGTCTGATCTTCCTCCATTTGGCTGAGGGCTTGCTGTTGTTCGATCAGATTAACAATGCCCGAAAGTGTTCGGCCGTACTCTTCTGCCAAAAACTACACCTCCCTTCAAGGGGTAGCAGTGTCTTGCAGATCTTTTAGCCACTAAAATTCCAAGTAAAACAATCTGTCAATGACCTGCTCTACTGGTGCAGCTCTTGGCCCTAGCCACTGCAGATTGCTGGAACCTTGAAGCTTAACTCAGAAGGGAAGTAGTGTTTTGTGAAAATAGCCCCTCTTTAACAGTGCTCAATGCTGTCTCATTAACAGTGCTTTGTTTCCCTCAGAGCTCACAGAATGGTTCATTTGTATTTAAATTTAATAATACGGTTTGGGGTAATAGTTCAAGGTAGGACAGATAGCATTAAGGTTCCTGCTGCAATCAGTATGAAGTAAATTGTTGCTGGGGAATTTTAGGCTGGTTTTTTGGTTGTTGTTCTTCTAGAAATCTGAAACAACATAAAGAGAAATTCTAAACAAACTTAGCCTCCTGAAATTACAATTTTTCTGAAAATCCCAGGCTACTGTCTCATTTAATGTCATTTCTAACAAAGTTCCTGAAATGTTAATAGCAGAAAATAATCCTTGTGGTCTTGCCCAGAGTGTCCAAGTCTTTCTAAGATCAAGTAGTCAACTAGTAGAGTTTGGAGCATTTAGGAAAAATGATCTGTTTAAAATTAAAAACAAAGCATTAGTATAATAGGGCTTTTTCCAACCTAATAATTTCTGTACAGTTTGGTTGTAAACAAAATTACTAGTCTTCTCACAGACGAGTGCATTCCCATGCACTGCTCTGGCTGCTTGTCCCTTACCCCTCGGCTTTCAATCAGCCACCAGGTCTGGTCTGACCACTTCCATATTCCTTGTTCCCTCACCTTGCTGTGACTGTGACTTAAGTATGTGCATAGACTCATGTTGGTGGATTTACCCACGGCTTTTCTCTGTCATTATTTGCCTGGAAGGAGTACACAGATGTGGGGTTTTTTGTCTACTCTACTAAGACACCCTTTGCCCATGGCTGGTGCCCAGGCAGTGTGGGAGAAAGGATGCACCCCGACGCTTACAGTACTCGTAGAGAGGGTGAAGATGGCTAATGAGTGATCTGGAGTAGCAAATAGCTGCACAAGCTGCATGTCCAGCCCTGTTACCAGACCCGGCGTATCACAGCAATGCCCCGGCCCATCAGCTGTCGACGCTCAGCTCTGCAGGGCTGTTGATGTGGTCACTACGCACTTGGCTGGATACACCTCTGGAGCTGAGGGAAAGCTCTCAGTAACACACTTCCTAAAAAAGATTTTCTTGTTTGTGGGATGTCTTGATCCGGAGCAGACACTGGCTCTGCAGTGCTGAGACATAACGCCGACTTCTCGCTGGTGTTCCTTACTCTAAACCTGGCTCCGTACTCGCGCCAGGAAGTTCGTTTGCCTCAGGCGCCAGGGTTGCGGGTGGGAGTTTGTGTTACCTGCGCAGCGAGGGGTAGGAGGGATCGCGCAGAATTAACAGCCAAAAGGCACGAAGGCAAACGAAATAAAAGCCACATTTTCCCACACCGGGAGTCGAACCCGGGCCGCCTGGGTGAAAACCAGGAATCCTAACCGCTAGACCATGTGGGAAGTCCTTTCACTTTGTTCTGCCTGTGCTACTTAAGTCGTGCATTGCCCCGTTCCTGCCCTGTTTCCCGCCCGTACCGCTTGCCCGCGCTGCGCGTTGCCCACCGCTCGCTTCCCTCTTTACCGCTGACCGCCGTTCACTGCTCCCTGACCTCTGCCGCACCGTTGGTCGGGATCAGGGAGTGGGGTGAGGGGTGCAGGGCCCCTCCTTCACTTACTTAAAAGATGAGGTTGGAAGATGACAAAACTAAAGAAATAGGAAATTACTAATGGGAAGATGAACAAATGAAGTACGGCCTAAAAAGGCTCAGAAACTTCGTAACAGCCACCAATGTGCTCTGAAACAAATCTGAGCAACCACAAAAGCAGGCAGAACAACTGCACTACCCAGTTTTGACACTGGTACCAGGCAGGTAACAGGTGGCACACTGAAGTGGCTGGCTGTGGATGTGCAGGAAGAACTGACGATTGAGCATGAGGAGGAGTAATGCTGGATGTTAAAGAAACTTCAGAATCAATGTACTTAAACCATTTTAATCTTCCAAGATGTAACTGAACCCCTATATGTGGAAAATTAAGACCTAAATAGGCAAAGGAGAATTAGGACTATTGTAGTAAACAGAGTGTAAAACTAGTGGTGGTGACAGTAATGTATTTCGGAGGTCAGAGTTGCTACAAAGGCAGAAAACACCATTATGAAAAGTCTCCAGCTACCCCCACACCGAGTGAGTGAATGTCACATCAGCATATCATGCGCTTGCTACACTTAGATATCACAAAGGTTTGATTATTGGAACAGCTGGTTGGAGAACATAAAAGAAGCAATTGGGTTTAATGTTGAGTTGTGTGAGGGGCTGTTAGAACAGTCATGTACAGCAGTGAGCATAATGTATTCAATCTGGTGATATTGAAAGAACAACAAATAAATTCCTACCTCAAGAGGTTATTAAAAAATGAATAAACCAAAAGGATAACATGGATTTAAGAAGCATGGAGATTCTAAAATTACTCAGAACACTTGTATCACCACAAAGAAAAAGCTATGGCTACAAAGCACCAAAAAAAAAAGGTTATGGAAATATTAAATTAAAGATAAAAATACCCTTCAAAATGTGAAGGTGGCGTAGAACATGTCCATATGCCAGCAGAGAAAATCCTGAATAGGTTATAAACTATCAAATTAATCTGACAGTAACTACAGAAGGTAGATTTGAACAGATTCTGTTTCCTCGCATGGATCCCAACTGCCCAGCTTTTTTGGCACACAATGATCTTAGTCTGTCTCTGACATGATGGGGAAATTTGCTCCCGAAGGACTTGACAATGGTGGTGGAAAGATCTGAGCTTCTTCTATGTATCAACCTGCCTGTCCTCAGTTTCTCTTCTAGTTTTAGAGCTGGATTAATCTCTTTCTCCTTCCAGAAGGCCTAGTGAGATGTCAATACAAGCAATAGTGCCAGCATCTATGCCCCTCCACTTTGGCTTGGTTAGGAATTGCATGTGAGGGATGGGCAAAGGTTTTCCTTTGTCAACCATCCTTGTAGAATGGGAGCTAGGGGAGGCAGAACTTTGGCTTCATTTCAACTGGCCATGCTCATGCTGTTAATCTCACCTGTCTGTGAAGCTGTTCTCAGGGCCCCAAGAGCGCTAACAAGCCCTTAGGCCAGCCTCATTTAGGGCTTGCACCCTAGCCCTGCCCAGAAACCCCAGTTCACATCAGCCCTGTGTGGCAGCAGTTCTCTCTACAGAGAGCAGCAGGCAGAACTTTCCCAGGCATTTTCTTGGGGAAAGCTGGGAGAAGATCAGAGAAAAGAATGAGAAAAAATTCTTATCACCACTTGCTGCACCTGTTGTTGTGCACATATGGAATGTGTTATAGAGATTTGTTTACCAAAGGGTGATTTCTTAATTGGACACTGGTGATGGTGTTTTGATTGATTGACCAATTAGGTCAAAGCTGTATCAGACTGTCTGGAAGGGGATGAGTTTGTTAATGAGTAGAGTATAGTATAGGATAATATAGTGTAATAAAGCAATTGACCAGCCTTCTGGAATCTTGGAGTCAATGCCAATTATTACTAGCTAGGGGCCTGCAGCTACAACCCTGGACCCTCAGGCCCCATCTGAGCTGTGTTGAGGTGTGCTTGTCTCCAGTGCTATTCATCAATGTGCCCATGGCCATGGCCATGCCCAGCCCTGAGCCTCTGACCCTGACCTGGAGCATGCCTGCCTGACCTAACCTCAGCTCTGCCTTGTTACTACAGACCTGTCATGGGCTGGGTCTGTACCTGGTCACCATCACTGGCCTCATGCTGATCCCAGCCTGCAGACTGACTTTCCAAGTTGACCTCAGACTTGCCTCATCCCTATGAGCTGCTCAACAGTCTGGGCTATCCATGAGACAGCCCCACTATGGTGGGGCTGACCATGATCTCCTGCAGATGTGCTATTCTGGGGGACTACCTGCAGGTTGCATGGGGTGGTCCCTGAGACACTGCTCTGGTGTAATCCCAAGTGTTTTCTCTCTCCTCTAACAGCAGCTGTTCACAATGAGCAGCCTCAGAGGTACATGGACAGAGATGCACAAGTTCAAGCTGTCAGCACCCAGCCTGAGTGCACAGCATTCAAATTAAAATATAAGAACCTGTTGGTTGAGTTAATCTGCTTAGTAGATCTCCAAGATGTTTAAAAAACTAACAAAGAACAGCCTTCAAAGGGGTTTGCCTAAAGCTCAATACCTACATACTGAGAGGAACCCAGCTTGCCTGTCACAGTCAGTGCAGCACAGGGGGACACTGAGCATTGCAATGCTGGCAATAACAGGTTTAGAAACTTCACTTCCCCCTTCAGTTATGTGGTAGAGCAAAGAATTTGCTGCTGTTCCCACTGAGTTCAGCAGGAACAGTTCAGGCTGGTCCTCAAAACTTCGATTGTATGAGAGTGGAAAACAGATGACGAGTTATAACCCACTTCTATGGTCATGATAGGATTTCTGTTTTCATTATGTATTAGTAAGCAGGTGGTATGCAGGCAGAGGTCAAGACAATACCTGAGAGCAAAAGGGATTGAATTTTTAAAAATTAAATCTGTTTTATTTTATTGAAAGGATACAGTAAGAAATAACAATGTGGATAAATTTCAGTTGAGGACACCTATAACAAACAAAATAGAACAATTTTTTTTTTTTGTGTTAGTTAAAAAGAGCAGGAATAGTGGGATGAAGCTGAGAAAATTTAGGCAAAACACCCTGGTGGGATTTCAGATAGGTATCTGAATGGTCATCCCAGAGACAACAAGGCCAGGAAGAATTACCCCCAGAAATGCCTCTGCACTGGTCAGAAATGTTGAAAGTGATCTCACAAATCCCCATCTTTCTTTATGTTTGAGACTTGACTGTGGGACCTGCCTTCCAGGTTACTCATAGAAATGGGGATTCAATTTGTTTGTCAAGGCTTGTGAGAAAAAAACATCAGACTATAGGATTAACTTGAGGAGTTACAGGTTCTGCCTGTGGCTAAACAATAAACTCAGTTCTTGCCAAGTACCTAGAATATTACATTGTGTAGCACAAACGTCAACCACAGCAAAGCCAGATGGGCCAAGCAGCTCAGTGGGAGAGTGAGCAGGGAGGTACAGGGAGGTGGCACAGCTCTGTCTCTACTGCTCACGCTGCTGTTTGGGTGCACTGGCAGTTCTAGCTCAGTCTTGTGTCATAAGCCCTGGCCACAGGCCTCTCAGCAATTGTCCTCTGCACCTCTGGGCAGGTGTCCCCCAGCTCAAGGCTGCTGGTGGTGAAACAGATTCATGTTTTCCAGAGTATAACATCGCCTGTGGGGCAGAGAGCACTACTGCCCAGCTTGACCAGTAAACCCTTAGCAGAAGTATATTTGAGAGCAGCAGAGTTTACCAGAAACACAGAAGTATGGGAGGCTGTGATACAGTGGAAGTCCTTTGGGAACCTGTAACTGATTTGGTGTCAGGAACATAAGTACCTTATTATGGGGAGTTTTCATCCCACAGGAATTTTGAAGTAAGGCAGGCAAACCTCTGCTGGGAACATTTTCCTGACCTTCACTGCAGCAACCTCAGAGTGTGGCTCATAGAAAGTTACCTGGGAGCATGGACTTCCTTCCTCTGTCTTGTCCAGCCTTGGAACAAGGACTACCCTGGACAGCAGAGTCGATCTGATTCACAAGGGACATCCCATCCCCACCTTCCTCCTGTGTTCTTCTGGAGTGTGGCTGCTTTCCTCATTCTCATCCCAGTGCTTGCCCGATCATCCATCAGGCCAATACAGGTTCCTAACTGTCAAAACAACACTCACCTTTGATCCATTACAGTTTAATGAGCTGATGGGGTTCACCCAAGCTCAGATGAACACCACAATCAGGACTTAGAGCAACAAGAGAAGCAGGACTTGTTGGGCCCTCGGCTCAGTTCAGCCTTTTCACCCACTGCACCCTTCCTTCCCATGCAAGGGCATGTTAACATTGTATTGAATGCCCTTCCTCTCTTGGCAGCTCTCCTCTCAAAGGACACTGCTTTCCTTTGCTGAGGGGAGATGTTACCCCCGCTATATAATGCCATGGCTTTGTCAGCAGCCAGGAAGCTTAAGTAGCAGGGAAGATGGCAAAAACCTCCCCTGAATGTTTTTACTCACAAACTGTTTTAGAAAGCAGGAGAGGAAACAAAGAGCATTTGCTGCTCCATCTGTTTCCGTGTCCCATGCTGCACGGTTGGGTTACAGCCAGCTGCTGCATTGCCAAGCAGTAACGCGATCGCACTGCTGCTTACTCTGCAAAGGAGCTAAAGATAGTAAGGCAGAAAAAAATTAGGACATGATTTTTTAAAAGCCCCATTGCAAAACACCTGGCTAGTTATATAAATTTACATTATGCCTGCTATGGAAAAAAAAAAAAAAAAAAAGCCACCAAACCACTACACTAAAACCTGCTGATCGGTGCTTAAAAACATATATTTTTACAAATGGTCAAATATCTCCAGCTATCCTTTTCCAAAGGACTGTCCTGGGCTATTCAATATCATCATCTTCACAAAACAGACAGGATTAATGAAGAACAGGGATGTTTTTTTCTTTTCCTCATACTTGCTAAGACCATTTGCCAGAGAGAACTCTCACAACACACAATCCAAAGAACTTCAGCCAGCAACGCCTGCAACCAGGTCAGCCTGGTTCCATATAATAAGATCTTTGAGACACTGGATACAAGATATCTGTGCTGAAGTACTGGAGAATTGACCACATATGGGGCATTTGAGCCCAGCTCAAACCTCTAGTTCCTTGATATGGAGTCACAGATGTTTTGGTTGGGAGGGACCTTTGGTGAGCATTAGCCCAAATTCTTGCTTGAAATGAGATCATCACCAATACTAGATCAGATAAACCATGGCTTTGCATAGCCAAACCTTGAAAATCTCCAAGGACAGAGATCTCATCACCCATCTGAGTGAACTGTACCCCTCAATCAGACCAGCACTTTATCTTTGCTGCAGCAAAGAGCTCCCCATGGTGGGCCCACATGTAAACACTCATAGGAGTATCTAGGCAGTAGTTTGACCTATTTAACACAGGGCTTTCACAGAATGTTTTGTGGTATTATTGGCTCCTTCATCACAAGAGCACATCGAGCTGCTCCTGTCCACCCTTGCAGCCATGGGGGCTTGGGGTGCTGGAGGCAGGAGAGGATGACAGATGAGCAGGAGCCAAGGTAACAGCATGACAGTGCCATACTCACCATGCAAGAGGAGCAGAGAGTTTGGTGTCAGTAACCAGGGTCAGCCAGGGTTGAGTGACTACTGACCCACTGAGTGGGCCTGGCACGAGGCTTCAGTGGATTACAGCTGAGGTGAGGTCAAGACTGAGGACCTGACCTCAAATGCAGCTCAGGAGTAGCACCGGGAGTCCCCAGTGAAGCATCTCCCAGCTCATCCTCCCACCATTGCTGGTGCCCTGGAAGGTGGATCCAAGGCTGCAGCTGCACTGGGGCAGTGCTGGCTATAAGCCTAGCCACACAGACCTTGCCAAGCATTTTAGGCAGGTACTCCTAGTATCACCAGTCTCTCAGCAAAGGTTTGTCAGACCTGACTGGAGCTGTTACTCCCTTTCTTGCTGTACATGGAGACAGTTGCTGTGGGTCTGGTGCTGAACTGGACTGGTTCCAAGCTGTGCAACCCAGTTTGTTAACAGAGGCAGAGCAAGGATAGTGCCTGCTGGCGCAAACCTCTAGGGCAATGTGCTGACTGCGCTCACATCTGTAGTACATCTGCCTGGGGATTGCCAGAACTCTCAGCCTGGGACATACAAGCAGGACAGTTGCACTGCAATCCTAAGCTTTCCATAGCTTTAGCATCACTGGTTCTTCCACACTCCCACATGAGGAAGACCTCTCATGCCACGACCTCCACCTGCCATTTCCTGACATGGAATGTATGCCCAAATATGAACACCACATGAGCAGTTTTATGAAAGGGTGTACAACTCCAAATACATTACTTCCACTTGGGAGCAGTATCTGAGGAACAATTCAAGCAGGATCTCAGGGAGCTGCCTCATTTTGCAGTTCTGCAGTGACAGTAACACAGTATATCCCTCAGCTGAGAACAGGCAGAAATGAGATGATTTGGTCTGGAAATACTGATCTCTTACCACATCTTACAGTGATCTGGTGTTCACAGCCTTACAATTCATGAAGTCTATGTCTTCTTTTATTAGCAAGAGAGCCAGGCCCCTCTGTTCTCAGAGACACTGCAGTGTTTTTTTCATGCTCTCAAGTCACTTCACATTCACCTCCTGCTGCCAATTTTGGTGTATTGATAACAGGCCTTGTGACTTGTGGGCTTGATCACCCAATCATGTGTCACAGTGACCCAACTGTATCTCTGGAGGACTGCCTTGTGTTATTGCACCAGGTGCCACTAGCAGAAGTTTTCCTCAGCCCCTGACTGTCTGAGATGTGAAAGTCTCTGAAAAAGTTCCCATAAAGGAAGCTTTTCCTTTAGCTTCTTCCCCCTCTGGGATTACTCTCCCCCTCCCCGAGTCACTAGTGCATCCACTAGTGAATCGTTGGCACCTACGTGCAAGGCTCAGTGTCTGTTGTGCCAGATAATTGAACCTCCTATCACCCAGCTTTCCTTCTCCAGCAGTGGGGACCTCTGCCCCCAAGAGTGTCCTTGATGTCAGCAGCTGTGTGACCCTCCTCTAGTGGGGAGGTTCTGCCTTCAAGGTGGCTTCCTTGCTCTGCATTTTGATGCCCTTCTGCTGTGTGACTTTGTGCAGGTCAGCACAGAGCTGCCAGCTCATGAGCTGGACTGACCTGGGATGTCATGTCAGTGTGTCCTTTGTGTCCTTGAGAGTCTCCAGTTTGCCCGTTTTGGCCTGAAGAGAGACAGGATCTCTTAGTGCAGAATAACATCCCAAGAGTTTGAGCTGTGGCAGCCCAGTGATGATGTTTAGGTTCTTCAGCAAGGCTGCCAGAGGTGTAGGTGGAAAACATCCTACACATTATCATCAAACCCTAAAGTACGCAAAATAAAATGAGAATGTTGCAAAAAAAAGAATATTTTGTCTGGTCCATGCTGCAGCCAACTTCCCACTTACTGTGGCAGGTCACTCATTTTGGGGGGCCCCAAAGCTGGGCCTTCTGAAACCTCCCATGTCCCCAGCATCTATTTTCAGCATGAAAAGATCTTTCTAGCACAAAAATTATGATCAAACTGTTAAAATTCTTACACACTACGTCTGTGTCTACAGGAGCCCTTGAACAGAGACTATCAGGCTGCTATAAGCATTTTCCCAGTATTACTGTTTCCCTGAGGACAGGTATAGCCTGTATTGGCAAACGTAAGCAATATCTGCATCTCCAGAAGGAGGGATGCCAATTTAATCACAGCAGAGCTACACCAGCAAATTTCTGTTTTCAACACAGACCTGGTTCAACTCCTCCTTTTCTTCCCTGCTAGCCTGTGCCTCAGTCCCTGAGCTTTGCAGTCGCACAGAACTCAACTTCTCCTGCCTGCTTTCCCACAGCACCTCAGGCATCTCCAGCAGCTTCACAGCCCCTGTGGGGGGCCCCACTCACCACTGGCCCCTGGCTGCAGGGACACACTCTTCCCCACCCCCCCAACCCGCCCCCATAAGCATAGTGCAGTTGTGTGACCAGCCCACAAGTGCAGCAGCCATGATCTCACTGTCTCTCTATTTGCTATTTAAAAATGCAGTGGGAATTTCATGGGAATGTCTTCAGATTAAGTTACCCTCAAGCTCTCAATAGTGCCAAAATGCCATTTGAAAATGAGCACAGTGTTGCTCTGGGTGGGACCCTGACCATTGGCTTGCATGGGGTCATTAATAAGCTGGAACGACTAATTTCTTACTGTAGCAGACATTTGCTCCCTGGTGCAACATGAGCCCCAAACCACTCTGTTAGTGGCAAAATCCACCAAGTATCTGTCAAGTCTTGCGCCCCTAGTTACAGGGTCTGAGGAATCTGGGCAGCTCAATCCCCAGGATTTGCATCCACATGGGATTGTTTCTATTCTGGAATAACAGGACAGTAAAAGATTCCTTGGGAGCAGTGCCACATTGCAGCAATTACTGATATACAGGAGCTGTTCTGTGCCATCATGCCAAATGACATACCCCAAAGCAGTGGCTGACAGAAGCTGATCTAGCAGGGCTGACCTTTAGAGCACGGCTTGTTTATTCAGAGTACTCATGCTGGCCGAAGAACAGGGCTCTACTTGTTCTTGAGGTCTCTGAACCTATGCTGTTTGTACACCACTGGTGGATCTGTGCATCTGCTGGAGACAGACCTGATATTCCTGCAATGTAATGTGCTCAGGATAGAGAAGAAACAGAAAGTCTGCAAAATCTGCCAACACAAAGCTGCTGGGGCAAAAAAAAAAAAAAAAAAAAAAAAAAAAAAAAAAAAAAAAAAGAGAGAAAACATCTGGGCAAACCCAGAGAACGGCAGCGTTACAGCTCAGGCTGACCCAAGTGTAGAGACAGCTCAACATCCAGCATTGGCAAAGGAACTTTCCTCTCTCAATACTCCACACTGGTTCAAGTCCCCCCTCCCGCTTTCCATCCACGCTCTTGCGGGATGTCGGGAGTACCAGAGGGCAGAGCAGAACCAATAGAGCCAATGTGACCAGGATAGCAGGAGGTAGCGTCGGGAGAACACGGTTCACCGGTTGCAGCTGTGATCCAGCGGCACGCACGGGCCGTACCTGGGGCCCGCAACTACAGCGCTGCCAAAAGATCCCCGAGGCGAGAGCAGGATGTGACCTGCCTGACCACAGTTTTCCTCACAAAAGAGGTGACGACGACTGACTTTTGCCATTGACCTGTAGCTCAAATAAGGCTTCAGCGGCTCCAAAATGATGTCCCGGCTCCGCTTCCACTCTCCTTGTTTCTACTCCTCGGGCCGGAGCTTTGCGACGGCAGGGCTCGGCGGACTAGGTCGGGTTCCGCAGCGACCGCATCCGCCGCCAGGGGCTGCCCTCGACCCGCAGCTCCACCACTAACGCCGGCCTCGCCAGTCTCGGCCCGCTCCGCTCCGCTCCGCCCCGCCCCGCCCCGCCCCGCCCCGCCCCGTCCCGCCCCGCCCCGCCCCGCCCCGCCCCGTCCCGTCCCGTCCCGTCCCGTCCCAGCACAGCAGCCCCCGGCAGAGGGACCCGGGGAGCGGTCGGGGGTCCCGGGTCGGGCCGCACCACCCACGGGCGGGGCCGGAATCGGGTTTCACATCCTGCCCCGCTCGCGGGCAGAGCAGCCATGGCGGAGAGGTGAGTGTGGCCGCCACGCACCTGTTGAGCTGCGGGAGAGGGGAGAGAGGCGTTGCCGCTCCCCGGGGCAGAGGGCCTGGGCCTGGGCCTGGGCCGGGGCCGGGGCCGGGAGCAACTCCTTGCTCGGGTGGACGCAGGGACCGGCAAGCAGACGCAGCAGGTGAAATGCAGCTGAGCCGAGCCGAGCCGTGCCGAGCGGTCAGACTCGTGCGGGGCGGTGGTCTCGGCCGACTCCCGCCGCGCTGGGCTGTCTGTGGGGGGACCTCCCTATCGCCCTGTTCTGGCTCCCGCCGGGGCCTCCGCCTGGGGCTGGGACTGGGTTGTTTGCGGCCTCCGAGCAAGGCGGGCGGCCATGAGCTCGGCTGAGTGGACCCGGCCCGGCCCTGACTCGGAGTCCTCCCTCCTGCCTGGCCCCGGCTCCTCCCTGGAGGCTGCGGCCGGACTCTGTCGGGTGCCCTCGCACCTCCGAAGACGACCAGCTCGTCGGGAGCACACCATAATTTTGTGCCCGTTCCAGCCCGGGCTCGCTGGCGCTGGGGTGGGTGCCCCCGTAGCTTTCTCTCTTTCGCTTAAAAAATAAGCTCTTTTACAGAATGATAGTGAAAATACTATCGGGTGTGGCTGTTGCCCTGTGGCCAGGAGAGGGTTCTGTCCTCTCCTAGAAGTGGGTAGGGAGACAGGATCACCTGTTGGCAGTGAAAATGGAGGGCCAGGTAGCCAGGCCAGTTTCCCAGGCTGCATCCGGCTTCCGACAATCGGAGGCGGATTTTACGACTCCAGTGAATAACCCCATTGAAGACAAACTCTTCCTGGTCCCTCTGCGCCTGGGATCGTCGGCCAGAAGTGGTTAAATTAAGTTTGGTTCTGCCAGGAGGAACGTGCAGAGCCTGGCAGAGACACTGTCTCTGCTGTTGCTGATGCCAGTTGCAGTTGTGCTGTTTTGCCGGTGGTTTTTTTTCGTTCTAGGTTAAATACTTGATGGATTTAAAATTCCTGCAGTGCGACTCTCTGTAGTGGTACCAGACTTCAGCTGGCTTCTCAGGTTCTTCTTGTCTGGGGGAGAGCTGCACTGGCCTTTTGCTCAGTGCCTCATTGGTGATGCAAGGTGTTTGGAATAATTTATTTCTCTTGCATTTGAAGTTGTTTTATTTATTTTTCCTTCTGCATCTCCTGCAGCAGACCAGGGTTTGAGTTAGTCTGTAAGGAGCATCTTGGGAAAGGATAGCAAATCCCACTGAGGGTGGCCCTAAAATAACAGAATTCAGACTGAGCAAAATGATGAGCACAGCAGCATTCTCTCATCTTGTCAGGAGCAGCACCTCACAGCAGCTGCTTCTGCCTCTGTGCTTGTGACAGCCAAAGGTGCTTGGAAATTGAGGTTGTAGATTCCTCCTTTTAGGGTAAACTCTAAAGCCTGACAAAATTATGTAGATTTGAGGCTATCATTTCACTAGCTGGTGCAGATGAGTACAGAGCTTCTTGTGCTTCATTTCACAGTGTTTTACCTGTGTATCCCTTTCTGTCTCTTTAGTGCTTTTGATTTTGGTTTTTGCTGGGTTGACAAGACAACTCTTCCTATCAGTTGGATGGAGGCTATTTGGAGGGATGCTGAGATCACAGTGGATTATAGGAATGCAGGTTTAGAAGCCATAATTTTGTTCAGATAGTTCACATGCCTTCTGTATTCACAACAGGTTTGCCTAGCTGAAACAGATATCTTGGCCTCAGCTGGGCGAACGTAAGCTGTAGTGAGATCTCAGTCCACATGTCTGGTGCATTTTGTAATTGAGAGAGTTTTGTGGTCATTCTTTTGATGCAAAAGTCTGCCTTTAGCCTGACCCTGGCTGGATTTGCAGCAGAAATCCTCATGGGAGACATGTGTGCGTAATATGCCATGCAGAACAGAGCTTACCGAGTGTTGCCCTGCTTTAGGGACACAAAAAAGTGCCTCCCATTCAACTGACTTGATTTCTAGAAAAATATAATGTGTGGTACAAAGATGAAAGGAGAGCCTCGAATTCCTGTAGTGGGCTGCCTATGGGGTAAGAACATCCTGTGGATTTCCTTGTATTGGTGTCTGAGCTTTGACGCATTTTTTAAATCCATTTTGCCATTCTTTTGGGGCTGCCTTCACAGGATTGGGGTAGCTGCCTGATAACAAACTGGTATAGTTTTGTAAATCAGAGACCAGGGGATTTTTCCCCTGAGAGACTTGGAGGAAGAATTATTAGAATTGTTGAGGGATTGTGGGAAGAGCTTTAAGATACATAAACTTAGCTTTGGAATTACTTCTGCAATTAAAGGTGAGAAAGCATAAACAGCTGTAGGATCTGAGGTTTTGGCCCATGAGGGTGGCTTGTTTTTCTCCGCTGGCAGTGCCATTTAATAAATATTCATTAACCCTTTTTTAGAAGTCATATATGTCATATCTGTATTTCCTGATGGCTAAATGCTTTAGTAATGATACTACTTGGGTTGCCATTTTACTTATTGAGAAGAAAGCTTTTAAGTTTGGACTTGCTATTTTAGCAGCATGTTTTTGGCTGTTTGAATTAAACAGCCTCAGGATGGGTGCAAAGGGAGATCTTCCAGCCTACCCAGAAATATTGAGGTTGCTGAAGTCATGTTAGCTGGGTGGAAGGACTGGGAATGGTACTAAGTGTGCTTGTTCAGCAGGAAACCTGCTGTTCTGGTTGTCTGTTTTAATTTGATTTATACAAGATGTAAGGGATTCATGTGTTTTGTTGTGATTACAATGAGGACTCTTAATTTTGTTATTGAATCTTGAGTCATTTTAGCATAGTTTGTTGTTTTTAGTTAATTCAGTTTAATTCAGGCTTTGAATTTGCAGGAATACCAGTTTTCATGTTTTTTAGCAACTTTAATTTAGGACTTAATGAAAACTTTGACACTTCATCACCCTGCCCTGGAGCTGCTGATGGGCTCTGTGTGTCTGAACTCAGCTGTGACTTTGCAGCAGAGGGGTCTTCTAATTTTTGCAGGGCATCCAAGCCTCTCACTGTTGTGCCTTGCAGAGCCCTGCACATCCTCTTAACTGGGTTCATGTGCCCTGTTCTGGTTTTGCCTCTTCTTAGCTGGCTTAAATAAGGCCATGAATAAACATGCTCTCTGTAGCTCACTTTGACTGCAGGACAAGCCCATGCTCCTCAGCAGGTCATCCCACTCTTGTCTGCTGAATGAGCCTTTTCTTGGATGGGCTGGATTGTGGTGGTTCACTTGGCAGTAAATAAACTGGGATAGCAAAAGTCTCTGTTAGCTCTGCAAAATCAGTGGAAATAAGTGCAGGTGGGAGAAGTTATCAGCAAGCCTGTCCTCTGCCATATGCTTGCTCCTGTTGTCACCACTCCTCAAAACATGCTGCTGAGCTGGTAAGCTTAACAGGGAGGTTTCCTTGGAATGAAATGTTTTAGGGGTGACTGGCTTTCAGTGAAGCCAGGAGTTTGTTTTCCTCCAGTAACTCTTCTGGCAGAAGCAGAATCGGGGCTGTAGAGGACAAGGTGGGTGTCCGGTTTACCATCACTGCCAAAAGCTTTTTAAGGTGCTTCTATCAGCAGGGTCAGCAGTCTAATCTTCCAGTGTTTTGCCTAAGCAGATAAAGCCTGGTCTTTGGGAAACACCTTCAGACAGATCAGTCTTTTGATGGAAACTAATTAGAAGTTCAAAGGAAAGGGGTGTTTCCTCCTTCTTGTAGTCTCCTTTTCCAATGTTTCTGTTACTGCTGTGCTCCCCAGATGGCTTTCAAAGTGGATGATGCAATTAGGAGAAAATGCATGCAAGCTTTCAGCAAATAGATAGGTCAGAAATGTTCCATTTAGGCTCCATCAGTCCTTCCCAAGTGGCGTGTAATTATTTGTGCCTTGTGATGTGTATACGCTTGTGTTTCTATAAAAAGTCCCCCAGGCAGATTCAAATAGTTCAGGAAGTTCCTCTTATCTGTAATGAAAAGAAATTGCAGAACAGGCACTGGGATTTGGTTTTACCTGGATTCATAGGAGGATCCTGAGTTCTGCTGTCATTATTACATATTTAATGTTTATTCCTGCCTTCACCAAGGAAGGCTGTTCCCATGTAGGAAAAACAGCTTTAATGAACAAATAATTTCTTGTGCTTTTTAGTAGCTCAGTCGTGAGTATCCATTGAAGCAAGCTGTCTGTTTGATGGGTTTTATGCTTTTCATGAGGAAGAGTAATCTGCTTTGGATAGTTTCTTAAAGCAGTCAGTTCTTGGAGTGGCAGGAAAGTATTAACTAAAGCAGCAGCCGTGAGGTCCATCTGGCTCATACATCTGGAAGAGACACTGTAGGTCAAGAGAAAATTCTTTTGTGCTTGGTCTTTGTCTCATGGGATAATGGAAGTACCATTTTTTGGCATATATTCTCTCATCCTAATTACTGTTCTGTGAGTTTGAGGTTACTGCTGTAAGGATTAAGTGTTTTATATTTCCAGTTGAGTGTAGCCCAGTAAATTCCAGTGTAGCTGGTGTCAACTATCTTCAGCTACTCTCCCAAGCTTTTTTTTCTTTGTGCGTTGTCAGCTGCCATTTTTTGGTTATGCAACTCATACAACCAAGAGATATTTGGAAAACTTAAAATGAGGGTGTTGGAGATCCAGATTGCTTGCTTGCAGCGAAGCATGGGAGAGGGAGAGGAGTCTGTGATTCCCAGGTGAGTGCTGGCATGGCAAGGAGACATGGCCTCCCCGTTACATGCTTCAGGCAAAAAGAAGGGGCTTGAGGTGGACAATATCAGCTTTAGAAAATTCTTCCCGAAAAAACACACTGACAGATTAAAGTGCTGGAGATGCTGAGTTTATTTTTTTTTCAGGCTCTTTTGTCTCTTTGTGCTTTAGGTCTTGTATGAAATTCCAGCAAGGGCTCTATGCTGCAAAGTGCTAGAACTTCTGAAAAAAAAAGGTCTTATTAAAATTATTTGCTGACATCTTCATCAACCACCAGAAGCAAACAGAAGTCTAGTTCTCTAAGGAGGGTGTATTTTCTTACCCCTCTTGTATTCTGCTTGTGCCCAGCTCCCCGAACGAAGCTCTTGCTACGCTTTGCCTTCCTCAGTGGCAAGTGTTTTGACGTAGATGAAGATGAAGAGGGAGCACCCTGTGCTCCCCAGATTTGCTGTGTGTTCCTGTCTCAACTTGAAGCAGAGCAATCCTGGGCCTCTCTAAACCAACCTTTTTCTTAGCTGCAGGGTTTATGATCTATCAAAACCAAACAAGCCAAGCAGGAAGGGTTCCCCACGCAAACCTGTGCTGGGTTCACTTGTATGTGTAACTTCGCAGCTGTGAGACGCTGCCATAAGGCACTTTGCTATCACATACGGGGCTGTTTTCTACCTGGGCAAACAAGGTTGCTGCTTTTTGCCTGGAAACCTGTTACTGAGGCAGAAAAGACTCAGTGTAGTGGGATTTTGTGTCATCATGGATATCATGAACTTGTGGCCCAGGGCCAGCTGCACTGTAGCAGGGATAGCCTCTTTGTTCTGTAGGTCTGGTATTTTCTGTTTGCTTTTGCTTTGTGTCACTCATCTGGGAAAAAATAAACAAAGAGACTTACTGTCTCCATCACTAGTGATAACAAGAAAATCCCTGCACAATGCTGCCTGATGAGCTGAGACTGAGTTCAGCAAATCCCCTTTAACCACATGGAGTTCAGCTGTCTTGGGTTGTTCTGACTCTGAGGGAGTGCAGTATGTTGTGTACAAGCATCCGGGGCTCAGGTTAGAAGGATGAATTGGTGTCAAATTTTTTTCAGTTACAAAGGAAAGTCAGAGAAAAACTTACAGGAGACTTTCTAGCTGAATAATTAAATACAGGCCCAGGGAATGCAGTGCATGAGCTGTGCTGTGTAGTCTTGCTTGAAAAGCTTCCTCTGCACTGGCTGGAGTGGCTGACTCAAATACTGTTGGAACTCCAACCTGCCTGCTGGTCCTGGGCACCTCACCTGCTCCAGCAGCTGCTTCTCACTCCCCTGCTCATCTGCTGGCACAGTTGTACCCCATGACATGGGGTACAGATAAGACCATGACATGGTCTTATCTGCTCTGGGCTGGTCCCCATATGCTGTTGGTGCCATATGGGAAATATCAAGTGCAGGGCTGTTTCCAGACATGGAGTAAACTGCGGGTGGTCCCATTGTAATCTAGGCGCTGAGCCTTCCATATAGGTGTTTAAATAGTAACCCAAGGATCAGCTGTTAAGTTTCAACATGGTCAGTTTGCTGTAAAGTGATAAATGCTGTATTTGGTCATCTTCTGGTCCTGTACCCATTTCTTCCTGTGTACATTGTAGTTCTTTGATAGTCCTTTGATATCTACAGCTGTCCAGCTGTGCATCAACCACATTGTTTAGCTCTTCTTGGCTCCCTAGATCCAGTAGTTATGCTTTTTTATTAGACCTTTGAAGTATTGCTCTAAGCTAAGGTGAGAGGAGAAGCTCCAACTGTTTTATGTATTCCTGATCATCACTGATCAACATGAAGTGAAGCAAAGAGAGATGGTGAAATGGCTGTGAGCTGAGGTGCAGAGCCTGGAGTGGAGCCAGCATGAGAAGCATTTAATGTAGTCCTGAAGACAGATGCTTAGTGTGTCATAATGTGGAGGTATATTATCTTAGGAATTTATGCCCGTGTAATACAGTGAATAGTCTGGGTGGGATATAGCTGAGTTGTATGTAATCAGCCCGGTAAAAAGAGTGTGAAGGAAGTTGCATTGGGGCTTAGAGAGCAGCTTTGTGCTTGAGTTGGTGCTGCCCTTGGGCTCTCATCTGCAGTCCTGAGTTGGAGTACAAATAGCCCGCAAATTGCAGTTTTGGCTTGGAAACTCCTTAGGGAGCTTGCCCCTGAAGTAATCTACTCTAATTTTCATTAAATTAATTTTAAAATTTGTGATAATAATGGTGAAAAGCAAATATGCTCCTTTTTGTACAGAGAGTTTAGAAGCTGCTGAGGAAATGCCTGGTGGTGGTATGACAATCCAGCCTAAATTCACTAAAGCTGTAGTTTGAAATTAGTCTAAAACACAGGTTTAAGATTCTGGAGACTTCCAAAGTAGAAGTCTGTTTTGGGATGGCAATAAGCAGAAAAAATTTAAAAAGACAGTGATGATCTGGAGGTGAAGCTGTGCACTGCCACCTTACCTTTTTATTTTTTCTGGTTTTGAGTCCTGTTACCAGAGTGGTTGAGTTCACTAAAGCAAGAGAAAACCATCTGCTGTTAGTTAGCAGGCTGAGTTATCCCTGTGTAGAGTTCGAGGAGCTCTACAGGCCTCATGTGATGAGTGCTGGGGATGGGGAAGGAGTGGGAGGGGGTAATGGAGAACACATCACTGAATCATCCACTCTGATTTTAGTGTGCCATTGTGCCATGATGTTGTCATCCTATTCCCTCTCCATGGTCTGTTGAGCCAGCTTTCTAAACACTGCTACAAGAGGAAGGCTGGCAGAGAGATACTGTGGGCAGAGCTTCCTTTAGTGGTGACACTTCTTCAAGTTGATCATGTTCTTGAAGTCAGAAAGGCTCTATGAGTTTGGCAGTAAGGGGCATGTCAGTGATTTCAGCCTTTCTGGCTCCCCATAACTCTTCCCTAGTACGGTGGCCTCTCGATGTCCAATGACGCATCCCCGTCTGCCATCCAGTGCTCTAATAGCTGAGCACTTTTATGCTTAAACTTTATATGGTCTTGGAGGGATGAAATCACTCACTATTTTCTCTTTAAGCAAAGCTGCTGCTGAGCTGTGAGAGTTGTCTGTACTTGGAGAAAAGTTTTTTGGGTACCTGGTGTTCGATGAAGTTGTACTTGCTATGGGGCTACAGGGAAATTTCACCTTGGGCTGTTTTGTCCATCCCACTCTCCCTGGAGCAGGAAGCAAAGACTTCAGATGGGGAAGAGTGAATAGCATGGTGATCACCAAATGGTTTAGTGAAAGTACCCAGAGTTCAGCTGGAAATGCAAAAATTAGTATCTTCTGGTAGTTGTGCTTTGGCCTGGATGGCTCAGATGGTGAGCTGAGCTCCAGAGGTGTTGATTTTGAGCTGCTATAGAGTCTCATTGGGGAAGAGCAAAGTTTTCTATTTTTGGGTGTCTCCTGATACAAGGTACATCTTGTACTCTGGGTGAGAAATAAAATAGCGACTGCAGCTGGCCCAGACAGCTCTGTTACTCTGGTCTTGCCAGGGCACATGGCACCAACTGCAAAGTGGAGTTGGATCTCCAGGACCTGCACATGGTGGGCCTTTGGTGCAGGCAGAAGAGGGCATGCAGTTAATTCCTGCTGCTTTGCTCAAGCCTCTGCTGTTTGCAACAGTAGTTATTTCTTCAAGCAAGAGCATGCGGTGGTCGGAGAACAGACAAATTTGTCATGGAACTGCCAGCAGTGCAGCTTTCTTGCCTTTCAAATTCCAGCTGGACTTGGCTTAAACCCAGAGGTTTTACAGACTGCAGAGATTTGAGGGACTTTAGATTAATTAACAGTATTCCCCAGAAATTACCATTTTGGGTCAGTTTCTTGATAGGAATCTGTACTGCTTTGCCTATAGATCTATAGCTGTAAACCCTCCTGAATGGTGTGGCTGTTTCCCCTGGGAAAGGCAAATGTGAACTCTGGCATGAAGAGTTTTAACAGTGACATGTGTCTGTGCTAGAGCTTGGATTGCTCCGTTGGCCCTCTGGGAAGTGTGGGCTTCTATTAGGACTGCAAGTATGTGGGCCCATGGACAGAGCAATATTGGGGTGGCTGACTGTGAAAACTGGGTGCTGCTACAGGAGACGTTCAGCCAGCCCCTTCTTAGGCGCAGCTCTGTTGTAGCAGAGCTCTCTGTGTCGCTCAAGATGCGGGACAGTATTGGGCTTCATCTTTCAACTTCACACCTTGCTAAGCTGTGAGAGAAGATGAGAAAAGGAATGAATAGCTGAGAGATGTAATCCTCACTTTTACTGTGCTACAGCTCTGTGCTCAGTAGTGCTGAAAATAAACAAGGGAGAAGGTCCAAGCTGTGGCAGTTCCTTGGAAGGGGAATGCTGTTGCTGGGCACTATTCTCCTGGAATCTTTTCTGCCCTTTGATGTCATCCTGTATTCCTCCTGGGAAGAAGAAGCCTTGACCCCTCTACCTCTCACCTGGTGGGTGCCTCAGGAGGTGCTTTGTTTGTGTAACATGTTTCCAGCTGGAAAAACATCTAGTTTTGGACATCTGGAAACTGTGAATATGCAGTTACCTGTGAAAACTCAGTATGTATGTGCTGAAAAGTCACAATAATGCGAAGCCTGGGTTTATGATGGGATCTTTATGACTGCCAGCATAACAATAAAATAAATGAGATTTGTCTGCCTCCCCCCAGAGCTGGTGTTTACTCCTGAGCCTGCTAAAAAAGGGCTGTCTGCTGTCTTGTAAGAAACCTGAGATCTGTTCCTTGGCTAAAGAGGAGCTGATCAGAACAGAGCTGGCATAGAAAATATTTAGTGGTTATATTACCAGCTCAGAAGGAATGCGTACCTCCACCAAGAACAGATCAGAGTTTTTTGTTTGGCCTTTTAAAGAAAGACTCAAAAAAGGGGAAATGTGCAGGGGAAAGAAGGACAGTGGAGTGAGAAGCAGGCTTACCAAAAAGGGGAAGTTGTATCCAAGCAAGAAGACCAAAAAAGCTATTTCGGCAGATTACATGTAAAATCAAAATAAGATGGGCCAGATTAAGACTTTTGAGGAGTGAATTTGCCAAATATGATTAACTTTCAAATGCATTGAAGCTTTTTGGAAACTGGCAGCAGAAGAGATCAGAGTGTGAGAGGCACACTCTGAAGAAGATAAAGCTATCACAAAAAAATCTAAACCATTTTTGGCCGTCTTGACTCCTGTGGAGGAGCTTTGCAAACTTCAAGCTTGCTACAAGAAGAACTGTTGGAGAAGTTGTCTTGCATTGAACATCAGTAGAAATAGCTTTAGAGCAAAAGAGGAACTGATAAGAAACTAAGGAACAGATAGTGTTTACTCAAGAGTGCCAAAGGATCTTAAATCTGAAATTGCTGAGATACTTTCATGTGTATCCTGCTGCTAAAGTGCCCTTGGTATCACGTGAATTGGTGGTGGCGAATGCAATAGCATTTTTAAAGGTTGAGAGTCTTGAGGAAATTGGAGAAGTGGCTCAATATTTGGCCAGGTGCACTGCTGGGGAAGGGCTGTGAAGAGTATTCATGGTTCCATGGACTGTTGGGTCTGACCCCTGTGCCTGAGTCTCTGCAATGAAGAGCAAGTTTGCTGAAGGCATGGCCAAGCACAGCTGCTTGGACCGGTGTTAGAAGGGCTATTGTAGAGGCAAGCCCTGCCTCTGCCTCACAGACCTGCTGGAGGTGATGAGCATGATGAGCACTCTGGGGGCAGGATCACAAGGCTTCATGTGTCTTTGTTTTCAGACAGCCTTTGGCAAATTTCTCTGCCAAAGGCTTTGAAGAAAGAGTCACCATGGGCATGGAGGAAGGGTCTTGTTATTGACAAAGAGCTGGTGAAAGCATTGACTGCAAAGGGTAGGGCTTACTGGTAATTTTTCAGCCTGGGGAAGTCAGCAGCAAGGCCTGAGAAATTGGTGCTGGGAGTGTTTTGCATCTTATGGGTAACCTCAGGTATAAGGGGGTGCAGTGACATTCCCAGGTTTGCAGAGGATCCTCAGTTTCTTCAGTGGATTGAGTAGCTCACTGAAGATGAGGGAATCTGTAAGAACCTCACAGAACTGAGGAAGTGGACTGGTATGTGACAGATAAGCTTCAGTGTAGGAAAACATGGTGAACAGGGAAAAATTACCTGTACTGGACCTGTTTGATACTCAGCCTGGAACTAGTGGTTATAGCTTGAGAAGGAGCTAGGAGTCATTGACAGTTCTGTGAAATCATCAGTTCTGTCTGTGATGTTTGCCAAAGAAACCAATCAGTTTTGGTCACCATCAGCAAGGGAGTTAATACCGAAGCAGAGGGCATCAATTTGACCCTCTTTAACACTTTGTTCATGTCTTGGAGATTGCATGCTGTTCTGATTTCTGCATTGTGAGAAGGACAGTAGTGTTAGAGAGACTGCAGTGAAGATAATTAAAATTACTAAAGGACAGAGCAGCTGCCTTATGAGGAGAGGCATAAAATTTGTGATTGCTTGGTTTAGAAAAGTCTTGCATAGCAAGATCAAGGTATGTAACGTCACCAAGGTTATAAAATCAGAGAATGGTTTGGGTTGGAAGGGATCTTAAAAGATTTCCTACTTTCAACTCCCTGCCATGTAGAGGGAGATCTTTCACTAGGCCAGGTTGCTCAGAGTTTCATTCAGCCTGGCCTTGAACAACTCAGGAAACGGGCATCCATGATTTTTCTGGGCAAACCCATTCCAGTGCCTCACCATCCTCACAGCAAAGAAGTATCTAATCTAAACCTACTCTCAGTTTGAATCCATTCCTCTTTGTTCTGTCACTACATGCTCTTGTAAAAAGTCCCTGTCCATCTTTCTTGTAAGCCCCCTTAGGAACTGGAAGGCTGCAATTATGTCACCCCTAAGCCTCCTATTTTCCAGGCTGAAGAAACCCAATTCTCTCAGCCTTTCCTCCTAAGAGAAGTGCTCCATCCCCCTGATCAACTTGGTGGCCTCCTCTGGACTGGCTCCACCAGGTTCGTGTCTGTCTGGCACTGAGGACTCCAGAGCTGGATGCAGCACTGCAGGTGGGACCTCACCTGAGGGGACTGTGGGGCAGAATCCCCTCCCTTGACCTGCTGCCCACACTTCTTTTGATGCAGCCCAGGACATGGTTGGTTTCTGGGTGCCAGCACACACGGCCGGGTGTGTGCAGCCTCTCATCCACCAGCACCCCCAAACCCTTCTCATCAGGGCTGCTCTCAATCTGTTCCTGGCCCGGTCTGGATCAATGCTGGCACTGCTACCCCGCCGAGATGCAGCACCAGCATCTGGCCTTGTTAAACCTCAGGAGATTCCCATGGGCCACTTCTCACTTGTCCAGGTCCCTCTGGATGGCCCTGTCCTTCAGGTGTGTCATCTGCAAACCTGCTGAGGGTACACTTGTTCCCTTCACGTACTAATGAAGATATTAAACAATGCTGGTCCCAATACAGACCCCTGAGGGACCCGCTTGTCACTAATGTCCATTGGGACTCTGAGCCATTGACCACTACTCTCTGGTTGTGACTGTCCAACCACTTTCTTATCCATCTAACAGTCCACTCATCAACTTCATCTCTCTCCAGTTTAGAGAGAAGGATGTTGTGGGAATCTGTGTCAAAGGCTTTACAGAAGTCCATATGAATGACTTCTCTGTCCCCTCCCTTGTCTACTGAGCTATGCCAGTGTGCAAGGCCACTGGGTTGGTCAGGGAGGACTTGCCCTTGGTAAAGCCGTGCTGGCTGTCCTGAATCACCTCCATGTCCTTAGGGTCTGTTTCATCACCTTCCCAGGCACAGGGCTGAGGCTGACAGGCTGGTAGTTCCCAGGGTCCTCCTTTCTGCCCTTTTAAAACTTGGGGACAGTGTTTCCTCTTTCTATGAATAAGCTGAATATTTTTCTACCAAGTCTTGTGGCCCTAGAACTATGTGCACTTGGTGAAACCTAAAGGAGATTGTGTAAAATAAATGGCCTTCCTCCTATCTGTTATAAACCAATCTGTGATGAACTTCTGATTTCAGTGTTCTTGGGGGTTGTGGATGCAAAAGGCATCATCAGATTGAAAAAGTATTTGGGTAAACTTATAGGCAGTTAGGGTGAAATAGTTACTAGGAAGAGCAGCCAGCCGTCTACCTTTAACATCTCTAATACATGTGTGGGTTCTTGAGCAATGAGGGAGAAGATGGAGGAAGGGCATGACCAGGCTTACCTGTTTTGCTTAACAAACCTCTTGGAGTGTCTCACCTGTAGGCAGAATGGAATGGGTACTTGGTTTTACCTAAGGTGCATGTCTTACACTTCAAAGTTTAGAATACAGAAACCAGTATTAAGTGGGAACATAAATGGGTGTGACATGTGGGGGAAGAGCCAATATGGCTTTTGTAGACCAAAACTGAGCTACGTGACTCCACTGGTACTTGGAAGGTGTTTCCAAGTACATGGCAGGGGTGATCAAGTGGAGTGGTCTAGTGGACCTCACTGAAATGTTTCAGCAGAGGGTATTAAGGGAAAGTCCATCATGGCTGGATAAATGGTTAAAAGATTGGGCTGCAAAGATGAGTAGTAGATGGTCAGACTTTACAGAGGAGGGAGGTCCTGGGGGAGCCAGGCTGGGGTCTCTTCTGCTTGCAGTATTTGTGCCTGATCTAGAAATGGGGACAAAAGTTGTGGCTGATGAAGAGCAAACAAAGGAAGAAATCCTGAGCACTGTAATTCAGGAATGAGTTGAGGGTAACAGACGGTTCTGGAAAGTATCAGCACTCTGTGTTGCTTGGTGCTTGGCAGTGCTGCAGAAGGGAAGAGGAGGCTGGAAACTGCAAAGAGGAAAGCAAAGGACAGAACAGCACAGCATCGTGAACTGCTGCCATTTTAGATATTGAATGTCAGGTCATCCCATCTTGGAAGAGACCTTGCTTTAAGTGCATCTTCAGTTATTTGCTATTATTTTTTTATCTGTAGTAAATACTATGTATTGGGTACATTGTGTTTGGCAGATGAAGTCTGTCTAGATGGGTAGCAAATAAAAAGTGAAGTTGAATGTGGTCTAGTTTCTGCCCCAATCCATCAACCATGCCATTGCAGAAGGACAGAGAGTGGTGCCTACTTCAGTGTCTTCCTGAATTTGTCTCTTTTTGGCTATCTGCCTTGCAGCTGTTGAAAGTGAAAAGCTCAGTTTTGGATTGATACAGGCTAATAAATATGTGAGTTTTGGAGGGAGAAAACAAAAGGAACTTGTTTTGGGCACCAAATCAAGAAGTGTATTGTTCTCACCCCACTGTTCCCTGTTACCATGTATAGCAATTTCTGCCATGGCAACACATATTTTCATGAACCAGCCAAGATCTTCCAGGGCTGCAACATAACTTCTGATACTTGCTCATTGTGGTGCTATTAATAGCTAACTGTGTTTCCCCCTACCGTAGCCAGGAAGCTGCTTCTTCCTCATAGACTGAGTGCAAGGAATAAGCTCATTTAAAATCAATTGTGGGGAGAAATGACACTGCGGATTTCCTGGTGTGTTTTTTTTTGGTTTTTTTTTTGTTTTTTTTTTTTTTGTTTGTTTGTTTTTTTTTTTGTTCTGGAGATCCTGTCTAGTTCTGCCAGCTCTGCAGCCACCCACTGCGCTCTTTTGTGCCATTTATAAGAAAGTAATGTCTCAATTTTCTTTTTAATTCAGTTTCTTTTTTTTCCCTCTTTTTCCGTTGTCCCCCTTCCTTTAAACCAGGACAAACAGATGATACATATTTACTCCTCCAGCTATGCAAAGTAGCTTAAGTGTTTATCTCAGACTGACTTAGTGAAGCAGAGAACCGGTGCAAATCAGACATGATCTGGGCCAGGCTCTGGTCTACATGATTTCTTTACTTATCTCCTGGTTATTCAAACAAGATAAACTCTGTGTATTTAAAATTGCAGCTCAACTGTTCTTGGCACTAGTTGAATTTAGTGGTGTTTAAAACCCCAGAGTGCATTAGCATGCCTGCATGAATCCACTTTGAGCTGGAACTGTGTCAAAAATACCATCACCAGTGTGGTTTTTTGGAAACTTATAAAGAGCTGTGGAAAAGGTGAAACCTGGGTTTTTGCTTAAGAGGGTGGTCCCACTTGAACCTGAGCATCTGTGAAGAGCTGCAGTGGGTTTGAACCAGGGTCATAAATCTTTCCCCAGCTCTGGTTCTGGGTGTACACAAGTCACAGTTCTGCAGTTTCATCCCTCCAGAGGAAGTTGTTGTTTTGCCGCACCAGTCTCCTCTCATTCCGGGAGTTCACTTTTCTTCTGCTGAAGTGCAGATATTAACTGTAAAACCTCCTCCCTTTCCTCATCGACTTGAAAGTTTTTTTGGCAGTCTTGAAACTTGCAGCTTTGAATGTCACTTTACCTGATCTCCCTGACCTGCTGGATTGATGGCTTACTGTCATTAACTGAGAGAAAGAAATATAGTGAAAACAGGGAATTCTTTATCCTACCGACCTCCTTGGAGAGGCTGAAGAAATGAGCATATGCCCTGCAAAAGGTTTGTCCGAAGCAAGGAGTAATTGTGATGTCCACAGTGACTGCCTGCATCGTTCTTTTATTGCTGCTCTCCTCATTTCTTGGGAGGGTCTGTTCAAGGTAGTACCTCCAGAGGTGCTGCCAAGGGCTGAGACTTCCTGGGGAGGCATCATATGCCGTGCAGGACTGCCTTCTTCTGCAGCCTAGCTGGTTTTTCCTGAGCATCTCCAAGAAACAACTGAGACCCTTTTTGAGAGCCTTTGGTGACTGATGCAGTTATTTGCCACGAGCTGCCTTCTTGTGGACTCTTGGGAATCATAGAATATGCTGAGTTGGATGAGACCCATCGGGATCACTGAGTTTGCAACCTCCTGGCCCTGCATAGGGGACACCCCAGTTATCCCACCCTGTGCCTGAGAGCGCTGTCCAAATGCTTCTTGAGCTCAGACAGGCTTGGTGCTGTGACCAGTACCCTGGGGAGCCTGTTCAAGTGCTCAGCCACCTGTTGGGTGAAAAACTCTTTCCTGATACCGAACCTAAACTTCCTCTGACTTCATGCAGTTTCCTCAAGTCCTGTCACTGGTCACAAGAGAGAATAGATTAGTACCTGCCCCTCCACTTTCTCTCATAAGAGTGTTGAAGACCACAATGAGGTCTCCCCTGGTTAATCCCACCTTTGTTTCCATGGTATGGTGGGAGCAAAGGCAAATTTGGGGCTTTAACTAATTGTGCTTTATTTGATGAAGTCTTACATCTCTAAGACTTCACCAAAAAGCTGTGATTGTATTTTAAGGCAAGGTGAAACACCTCAGTCTTTGTTTCTCATTAAATCAAGCCAGAGCTTGTTAATGACAAAGCACTGGAACTGTAGATAACTAGTATTTTGGTTTACTTAGAGTTCAAGGTGTTACTGCTGATCTTGCAGATGCAAGTGTGTAGCAGACAAAGCAGAGGCTGAAGCGCAGCTCATGGGATGCGACTCCTACTCCCACTGTAATGTTGTAGAGACAATCAGGAAAAGAATGTCAGTTTGGGGCAACAGTTAAGCATGCCTTTCCTTTAGGAGGAGGCTTTTTTAATGGCTTATTACATCAGAATAAAAAACAAGATAAAATAGTCAAACATGGGTTGTGTTTTTCATCCCAAACTAAAAATTCACTTAGGGATAGGTGAGCTTTCCAGAGCTGGAGCTGTGCTTCTCTGTGGGACAGGCATGCAGAAAGGCAGGCTCTGGGGCTGCAGGAGGGTTTGATGCTGTGGGTCCAGTGCATTGACTTTGCAACATCCTGACTCTGTTGTGTCTGATGTGCATGTTGTTCAGCAATTCCTGTAGGCAAAACAAATGGAAGGACCTCTTTCCCATTATATATTTATTTTTCTTGCTTATTGTTTTATAAAGACCTTATGAAGTTTGTCTTGAGGTTTTCAGATATTTACTTACTATCTCTCCTTCTTTGCCAGAGGAAGTTGGTGTGCTTTGGGCTGGAGAAAATTATGACACTGAAGTGGCTCCTCTGCACAGAGTCATGTTGGGATGAGCTTCCTGATGGCATCTCACAGGACAGGAGAGAGTTGTTTGTTAGCAGATGGTTATTCCTTTGACTTGCTGCCAGCTCCCATTCTTTCCTTTGACTTGCAGCCAAATTCCTCTGCTAGCCTGGTGTTGTAGTGGTTAACTTGATTCACACATAACTAGCTTGGACAGCTAATACTTTCAAGAGCTTCACTGCATCTGTTCTCTCATGATTTTTTTCAACGTAATTGGCAGAGGCAGCTGCAGCTGGAGAGATTTGCTGAAGAACGAATAACTCTAAAGAAGTTATGATGAAACACTTATATTTGTTTTGTGCTTTTAGCCCACAGTGTTTTGTGGACTCTGCTATCTGAGGAATGACTTGGTCCCTTGCTGTCCATGGCTATGTTTTCAAGGGACCCTGTTTTTCAGCTTATGAATGACTGGTAGCCTTTTAAATGAACAGAGACAGAGGGCCATTATTTTGCAAATGTCCCACTTCTAGGAACTTAGCTGCCTCAGATATGTAGCTTTGCTGAGTGGTGCCTGAAAGCATTATGCTCTGTGATCTGGCTGTTTGTAGGGCATCCTCTGTTGGCACCTGGGGTTATGCTGTCCGGTTGTGCATGGCCTGGCGGTGCAGGTTCTCCACCCTGTAATTACAGTCTCGGTCTGCTGTTCTTGACCACTGCCAGCTCATGTTCTGCCTTTAGAAAAGCTACAGTTGTCACGTTTTTTTGATGGTCTGGTGGAATTATTTTAGATCAGAGGTGGGTATCTTGAGGAGTCCTTAAGTCCCCAACCCTGCATGCTCTCACTATGGTGGCCGTTTGGTCCTGAGGACCTGGCTGATGGGTTTCCCTTTGCTGGTTCTGGAAGTATCTTTTCTGTTCCTGTCCTCCCCCTCTTCACCCTCTGACACTGTTCAGAAATCTATGTAAATGTTTTATTATCCTTACTTAATGTTCCTTTCTGTAGCAAAAAGTTATCCCTGTGCATGATGCAAATGAGCCTTGGGAGCTGGCTATTTCTGTTTTGGCTGCTATGGGCTCTCTATTCCCTTCAGTGAAGATGGTACAAGAATGGTTGTTCTTTTGTCTTCTTTTCCCCCATAGTATGGGGAAACTATGCTGCACTGCTATGTGTTTATGTCTGTGCAGTGCCTGGCATCATGTCATTGAGCCCAGGATGGTCTGTGTATGGAAATGACAAAGATCAGTCACTGCTGAAGTCCTGATCCTTCCACAGTGTGCAGGTTGTGGGTTGCTCCCAAAGTACTGGAGCAATTGCTGGGTTTATGTGGTAATGTGGCTTTTCTAAAACAACTTCTGACTGGAGAGCCTCCTATTCCTAGACTGCTGTATTTGGCATCAACTGTCTGAGGCAGCAGCTGCTGGGCCCCTGGCTGCACAGGCTTCGTGGCAATGCTGGGAGGAATCCCTGAAATCAGTAGTGGTGACATAGGAGGCAGTGAAGAGTAAATCTCAGTCCTGAAGCAGCTGGACAGCAAGCTAGATAAATCAAGACCTTTGTCAGTAATTGTAGGTTGACAGGGCAGTGACTGCTACTGTGTCCTTGAAATAGCAGGGATGTCATTAACGTGACGTTGCTTGCTTTAGCCCGGGGAGAGCCCTTGGTGCATGTTGCTTCTCCATGGCTCTGGGCTCTCCTGCCTCATTTTGGCAGGTACAGCTTCTTCACCTCATTCCTGCAGTTTAAGAAGAGCATGATGCTCTTCACCCAGGGTGCAGTTTTTTCACTTTTGACTGGGAAATGTCATCCTGCTTCAGATCTAGTTTACTTCTGTTCAACAGCTGCCAAAAGGTATTGGGGTCTTAGTGGAGCCATGTTCAGCTTTCTAGTCACTGACCAGGGTTTCAGTCAGCAGGTAGTGCCAGGAGGTGCTGGGGCCCATTGAGAAGGCAGGAGACTCAGGGGTTCCATGTCTATCCTTTCCTTTTGTTTGTATACATCCTCCTTAAAAAAGCACAAACAGCCCAGACCTGATTTTAGAGTTTCATTCATGCTGGGAGTCTCTTAGCTGCTTTGAGTACCATTGTGGGCAGATCCTGTATGACTTGGTGCCTGCCTATGCTCTGAGAAGACGGTGAAGCTCAGGTCTGCTTCAGCTGGTATCATGTGTCTTAGATTGGTGTGTTTCAAGAAGATGTGGTACCTTGGGTACCTGCCTGCATAGATTTACACTTTTGGAAGGATGTGGCTGGTGCACCTGGTGATGACCTTGCATGAGTTCTGCTGCCCCCTTTGGTGGGATCCTGTACAGGTGGGATGACCATGGTGATGCTCATCGAGCCATGCTTGCAGTGTGCCTGCAGGAATCCTCCCTGAAACTAGGGGCATTGCCATGGGAGCAATGGGAAGGCAAGAGGCTGCCTCCTTGGGGCTGAGCCCAACGTGCTGCCATGGGGGGAGCACCAGGGGTGGAAGGTAAGCAGTATGCATCCCAGCCATAGTCATAATTTGTTGCTGTACTGGCAGGTTTTCATGTAATGCCTTTACCTAAGCAACTGTGAAATATTTGCTCTCTAGGATATTGATAAAATTGAAGTTTTCCAATTTAAATCCTGTCTGTTGGGGAAAAAGTCTAGTTATGAGCATTTTGAGGTGGGATGCAGTCACTGTCAGGTGCTGTGGTGCTACTATTGGTCCCAGTCCAATGACAGACCTGACCTGACCGTCCTGGGATTGATGCAGCCTAAGGCTGTGCAGGTTGGAGGCCAGCACCAAGCTGTGCCATGTCTCAGCTTCCTGCCAGGGTGCCTTGTGTCCGTTGGGCAGGGACTGTCCTGCTGCCACCGAGCTTCCCCCCACAGCTGCCTGCCTTCCAGCAGCTGTGGTTTGGATGCAGCTGTGGACACAGTACATTTTGGGAGGAGTTGGGATGAAGACTGCCAGGTTTTTTTTTTTCTTCTGCATCTTGCTCTTAAATGCTCAGCCCCTTAAAAGGAAAAATAACTCTGCTGAAGCTTTCATTGAGCTTAGGGGGTGCTACTTCATCTGGAGGAAACCAGAGCTTTGGGGAGGCTGTTTAAGTACTGAAGTTTTGGACTTGTGCTCTGACCTGCAGAATGAAAACTCCAGCCATAATGGCAGAAGAGACCCAAGATATGCTATCACAGCATAGCTTGAGAGCTGGACAGGGTGTCAAGGCAGGTCCCATAGCCTAAGGAAGCTAGCTCACCTCTCTGCTGTGGCCTGGGGCTTAAGCTCCACAAATGATTTTGCTCCTCAGCATGTGAAACCCAGGGTCTGGATGTGACAGATAGGCAGGAGAGGCTGCCCACCAGATATGTGTCCCTGGCCAGCCTGTGGATCATTGCAAAGAGAAGAGGGAAGCACCTAGAAACTTCTTGACACTGAATGTTTTTTGACATGTCTTTTGCCTTCTGCTGAGGCTGCAGTGGCCACAGCTGGTCTCTAGCCATAACACAAGCCAAGGTGCTCACCCTCAATGATAATCTGGGGACAGAGAGAAGTAAGAGGCCCTCAGCCTCCAGGGAAGTAGCAGGTAGCTCTCCGGTGAAGACCTGTACCTGGTCTCTATCACCAAGATTTTTTTAATAGGAGTGGATTTTACTGCTCCTTCTGCCCTCAGGTGCAGTTTCCTTTAGTGTTGGTCTCCTGGTCACCAGGCAGTCCCCTGATGCCTGTGTCTCCAGTGTATGACCTCCTTCTGCTCAGTGTGTCCATCCAGCCAGTGCTTTGTGTTTCATTTTACTTAGCTCTTTCTCTCTGAGACAGGATCTTGGGGGAATTTGCTGGTAATTTGGGTGTTGCCCCAACCTTCTCCCATGGATTGGGCTACCCCTTTGCTGTCTGTTCTGCTCTGGATTTGGAATGAATCAAGAGGCTAACAGCAGCAAGATGGAGCCAGCAGTGCTGTTACCTGGGTTGGGGGAAAGCTCGGGAAAGCCAGGAAAGAGGCAGGAACTGACACAGTCCAAGCAATCAGAAAGTTTCCCATCTGACATCTTTATCTTTGAAAATACCACCTAGCAGAAGGCTTGGGGCTTTGGGTTTTTTTGGGTTTTTTTTTGTTGTTGTCGTTGTTTTGTTTTGTTTTGTTGTTGTTTTATGTCTGGTTTTCTTTTTAATTAAAAACACCAAAGTAATGAGATGCTTTTTGTGATAAGACCTTTTCCAGGCTCTCTTGTTCCCCTAACCCACCCAAACTGTGGTGTTACTCTCTCTTTTCTATGCAATGTGTTGCCAGGCTGGGCTCTGCTTTCAGAGGCCTGGCCCTGTTCTGCTCTTGCTAGAGCTAAGCATATGTGCTCAGGCTTTGAGCAATCAGTATTTGTTCTAGATTTTCGCAGTGTTGTCTGTCTTTGGCAAAGCAGAGGTTGGTTTGTTTGCGTAGTGCTTATTTTCAGGAACAAGAGAGTTTTATGAGCAGCCTGACATTATATTTATTTTTGTTCCTCTATAATTTTTGTTAGAAGGAGGCATGGATATTCAAAAGAAGTTCTAGAGTGTGTGTGTGTCTGTATGTATATATATGTGTGTGTGTGTGTGTAGGAGGGATATGTTTGTTTTGGGTACTTTTTTTATCCTAAGATGTAAATTACAGCTTTTCTGGATTCGGCTGAGAGAAGGCAGTGAATAAAACCTGAATTGTCTCACTCAGCTGAAGGAGGATTACCATAAGGAGCTGATGCTAGAGACCTTCTGGAGGCTCTCTGCAGTTTGAGGATAGAGATGAGTTTTACAGCCTTGTCCCGGCTTTGATATGCAAATCTGGGTGAATCAGAGCCACCTGGAGGTTGCACTTGGTTTCTCAGCATCTGTACTAAGTGAATTTTTCCTGTGGTGATGTTTGAGTTCTTGAACACAACCCATGCTGTTCTTCAGTTAGCCAGGAGCCCAGACCCACAGAAGAGCAGCAAAGTCAGCAGCAGTGGAGCCTCTGGGCTGGTACCCACTCCCCATTCCTGAACTGGCTTGCCATGGTCTGCTTCAGGGGCCTCCTTTTAGAGGACTCAAGATGGTGAACATGGCATCATTCTCTGTTTGACTGCTTCTGCTCCTTTTCACGGGTTCTTTGTCCTATGCGTCGTTAACACCAAATGAAAGAGGATTTGAACTCATCTCTGTGGGGCGGATAATTTCAGATGCCCATCCCTCCCCATCACCCCAGCTCATTACTACAGCAGGTAGCCCTGCACACACTTCCCTGCCTTCGGCTGGTTTCACACCATGGCCAGAATCTGGGAATTATACTTCACTCTGTGTGTGATGGCCAAACTGCATTCCTCCTCCTCAAGGAGGACCTGTTAACAAGGCACTTAGTTTTGGCATTGGCACATCCTCAGCTAGATTATCTTTGATGATGATGTCTTTGTCTTGGAACTGTCTGAGTATGCTGCGGGCCTCCATTGAGGGCATTAGTCTTGAAAAATCCCGCTTGGTATGGAGCCATGTTTGGACAGGAAGGACTTAGTACTGCCCCAACTCTCTGCAGGGCTCATCCCAAAGAAGGGAAGTGGGGGAAGGAGGTGGGATCTTGGCTTGAAGCACAGAAATCCAAAAATTACAGAGCATGGAAGTGAAATGGGAGACCAAGTCATAAGAGGTGTCCTTGTAGCCATGCAGAAGGGTTTGTTGGCAGCCTGGTGTGAAGTTCCCTGAGGCAGTTGATTCCCATGTTGTCCTTGGTGTTGTCTTCCCCTTGGTGGATGTTTGCCTCCTCAAGCTGGTGCTGAGCGCCTTTCACAGGTGGGGCTGCAGATCACATCAAGCTGATCTTGAGATGACAGCTCCAGCTAAGAAAACATCTCTACTATTCTTACCTTTTTACAGCCTTGGGAAGAATTTGTGGTGTCTCAGACTGTGCTTGGCTGCCTGGGCTGTGTTGTCACTTGGGTGATAGTGGCAGGAAAGCTCTCCTGTGAGGGAGTGGCTGTTTGACTTCTTGAGGTTCCTCAGCTCTTCCTGCAACTGGCTCTTCACCTGTACCTGGTCCTTTCCATTTCTGGTTCTGCTCAATTCTCTGTAGTTAAAAAAAAAAAATATTCCTTCCTAGACCTCCTACTAAGCATTTACAGTCTTTGTGAAAAAAGCATCTGCAAGCATCTCTATTCAGGAGATGCTTGCAGATGCCCTTTCAGGATGAAATGCTGTTTCTTAAAAATTACTGCTATTTTTTTTTTTCCGAGGCTTTGCCAAGCAGGAGTGGCAGCCAGGAGGAACTTGAGCTGGTTTTGAAGGAGCAAAGTTGGTACCTGTCCATTCCCTGTGTCCTTGAGGCTGCATGACAGAGCACAGCAGCTTAGCTCTTTGCTGTACTGTCTATTATAACACTTCTTTGAAAAAACAGCTGCCCATCTGTGAGGCAAAGCCTTCAGATGGGACCAAATCCATCTGCCTACATGAGATGTGATTATTCACGAAAAGCCCTACACTTTCTTCTGCTTTTTCCATGCCTGGTGCACCATCCTGTTCAGAGCTCTCTGCTGCTCGGGGGCTGACCCCTGCAATGGCCTTGCCACTCCTCCAAAACATCGGCATGCTTGAGGCACAAGCCATCATAGTTGGGGGCCTACTGCCTGCTGGAGTGCGCAGCTGGAGCTGTGTCCTGTTTCCCAGCTGTGTGGTCTGGAAAGTATTACTCAGGACACACAGGAAGCTCCTGGACTTTCTGACAGTACATGAGGATGCACCTTGGGAACATGGGCTGGTTTTGGAAGCAGGTGGGGGTTTTGTTGAAATCCCTCTGCCTTGCAGGCTCTGGTGACTGTGGTAGTTCCCTGGAGCCACTGCGATCCCAGCAAGCTGCCTGTCCTGTGCTCGGGCACTGGAGGGGTTTGGTCTGGCACTGCAAATGGCGCCTGCAGGCACATCCTGTTTTGGGGACACTGAGTCACAGGAGCTGAGATGAAGGGAAACCATTGCCGTGATCCTGCTGGTGGGAGCAGGCGCTGCAGTGCGAGTGGGCATGGGCATACACTGTGTGTCTGCTGCATCCCTCAGCACTTGGAGCTGAAAGAACAGAGAAAAGCATTATTTAAGCCATCCCCAGGAAACTTCTTTAACCTTATAAAGTGGAATATTAATTTTGGTTTTTGTGTGTTCAAGTTATGGCCTTATCTCTGCAATCCTGGGTTTATCACATCTTTCCAGAATTCCTGATGTTATGTTTGAGGGTTGTGTGGCAGCCTGGGGCTGGCCCTGCTCCAGGAATGTACTCCTTGCTTTTCCTCAATTTTGAGGACTGGCCTGCTTTTTATGGGTGCATGCCAGACTGCTCAGCATTGATTGCTGTCAATCAAACCCACAATTTTCCTAGCAGGGAGGTGCAATGGGCAACTAAACCCTCACCTAGACTTGCCTGATAGGAGACATGCTGACGTACTCAGAAAGCCAGGGCTGGGCACAGGAGCCTGGGCTGCCATTTCAGGCACTGCAGTGCTGCCACCATCACTCCTGACCCTTCTGAGGATCTGCAGGCTGGCAGCTGAGGGTGTGAGAGGGATGCAGTGGGATCTCCCTTCTCCTGCTTATGCTGTGGGAATGGCTTCTGCTGTCATACCCTTGCTGGAGAGCAGCTGATGGTTGTGTCAGAGTGAACCCCTGGGCAGAAACAGGTTTCAAGAGGGACCTGGGACCTGTCCTCTTCATATGGCTTTTATTAATAGCAAAAGTAGCTTCAATTAACTAGGCTCTCCTTCCTGCAGCCTCCACCAACATTGGGATGGAGGCCAGGCTTTGGAGTGTGGGAGGAGGAGGGGCTCATGTTTTTTTTTCAGTATGCTGAGCATACAACTTGGTTCAGGATCACTTAAGGCGGCATCTCTCCTTTGTGGAGGGAAACCTTGGTGGGTTTCCACTCCCTTCCTCCATTTACCTGGGCTATCCAAAATGGTTTGGGCTACTGCACTGGGGAGGCATTGGCTTTGCTGGGCTCCTCAGGCCAGCTCTTTGGGCTTGGTGTGTCAGTGATATGCCATGGTTGATATGCCATGTATGACGGCTGTGCAGCCCAACACCTCTGCGTGAAAACCACTGCGCTGATCTGCCTGAAAAGCAGTCCTTCAGCACTACCTGCTTTGCTCTCACTGACTGGGCCAGTATGGGTGCTGATGAAGGACCCTGGGGCTCAAGGGGTTCTTTAGGGCTGCAAAGGGTTATGCATCAGCAGCAGGACCTGTCTGTTGGGTCACCTTATACCCTGCTGAAGGCTCTATCCCATCAGCCAAGGGGTAGGGGGAAGAGCCTGCAATGGAGATGGTCTCATCCACCAGTCATTCCCCACATATATCTTATGGACAGATAAGTATGGGCTTCGAGCAGGGTCCATGGGACCCAGAGGTCCCTACCAGCCCTGCAGCATGTGGAGCCTGCAGGCAGGCACTTGCATGGAGCAGGTTGCCCACGTTGTTGGTAACCAGGGCTTTGGTCTCCCCAGGTAGAATGTGCAGCTCTCAACAGGAGCAGATCCTGTTCTGCAGATACTCCCTGCTCCTGAAAGTCAAGTCCCCTACACTCCTGCATCCTGCACCCTGCCTCTCCCAGGCACTGGCACTCCTGTGACTGGGCCAGCCCTTGATGTGAGTCATCCCAGCATCAACAGACTGTGCTCACGAGCCCTGTGAGCTAGTCCTGGGCTGGTGAGTGGGAAGTGAGTGGGCCAGGCTGATGGGGCTGACCTCCCCTTCCCTTTGCCAAAGAACTGCTCTTTTGTACCAGCCCCATCTCAAACCCTTGTCCTGGCTTCTCCTAAGATCATTAGATTGCTGAATAGCCCCAAGCAATGCTTTGATCTGCAATCAGGCTGCCTGGCCCAGTGACAGCAGCTCTGTAGGACTCTTCAGACAACCTGTTTGCTTTGGGCCTCTGGCCCAGACTAATGTGGCTCTTGTGTCCCTGCAGCTCAGACTGGGTGGAGATCATCGAGCCCCGCTCCCAGGAGCGGATGTATGTGAACCTGACCACTGGGGAGTGCAGCTGGGAGCCCCCTCCCAACCTGAAGGTGCGCCTGTCAGACCAGAAGCAGTGGTGGGAACTCTTCGACCAGAACAACAACCGCTTCTACTACTACAATGCCATCACGCGGCAGACAGTGTGGCACCGGCCCCAGGGCTGTGACATTGTGCCCTTAGCACAGCTCCAGGCCATGAAGGGCAGCTCCCAGCCTGACTGCTGTGGCCAGGAGCACCGAGGCAGCACTGGCAGCGGTGGCAGAAGCACTCCCATCCAAATGACTGTCTTGGAGGAGATGGAGAAGGGCAAGAGGAATAGTGTGGCAGAGAAGAGGAAAGATCCTGCCAGGTATGGGGAGAGCTTCAGCCTTCTCTGTTTATATCTATTGGGTAAATTTAGCTGCCAGGCAGGCTCTGTTAGGCAGGCTGGGTACTGTGCTTCCCAGGAGGTTGCTGTGCTGCCCCAGGAGGGTGCAGCACTAGGTCGAAGTACTGCCAGGCCCCCAGTCACTGCTATGTGCCCTCCTCTTCTTGGACAGCAGCTGTCTGCTGTCACCACTACCTGAATGTCCCCAGCTTGGGCCATGGTGAGACACCATAAAAATACATATCAAAAGATAATCCTTGCTCTGGGTGCTACAACAGACAGAGAGGGGACAGGCAGGAGTGTCATGTAGTGATGAAAACTCAAAAACTTTGCGACGGGGTTTGTTGGGATGGCATAGCTCCTGTGCAGGGGGTCATGCTGCTGTAGGGTGGGGGTGAGCCCATGTGGTCTCGCTCCTTCCTTTCCTCCTTGCTCAGTTGCTGGTGTCTTGCAGCTTCAGCCAGGGCAGGAGGTGGGGCTGCAGGGACAGAGCTCCTGGGCGCAGTTATGTGGTCTCATCAAGCCTGAAAAAAAAGGACCAATAACAAGATGCTGTTTTTATGTTTGACTAAGAGTTTTTTTTTTTTTTTTTTTACACTCAGACTAGTCTGACAGCAATCAGGGATTTTTTAATTGTATTGAAACCATGATTTCAGCTTCAGTTGCACAAAAGTATCCCTTCCCCAAACTCTGTTGGGTTGGCCCCTCTGCCTGGGATACTGTGTGGGGCTGCTCTGCCTCCCTTCTGGTCTGTCTGGGCATCATCTTGCCCTGGAGGATGTGGTGCTGGCAGCAGGGGAGGCCATGCAGCAAGTAAAGTTGGGTCATACTGAGAACTGACCTGAGGGCTAGAGGTAAGCCTGACTGTCCTGCCATGTATGCTGGGATGCCTTGTCCTGGTTCTGGGCAGTGCAGCAAGTGCTAGCACCTTGCTTTTTGGATCAAGCCTGCCTCTCGGTGTGCCTGGTGCAGGCAAGGATAGAAAAAAAATGCCAAGTTAATGAAAATCACATGGGATGGCAGTTCTGCAAAGTATATGCACCCTGACGTGAGGCTGCTTATTACATGTCTGCTGCTCCCTGCATGACGCTTCTGTATTCAGTGCAGATCTTAATGGCTGCAAGACACTGGTGATGCACATAAAGTGAACCAGAAGGAACCCAACACTTTACTGGTGCTTATGATGCTCCCTGTGCCTCCTGCCCCAGAAGCAGCACCTCTGAGCTTCATATCCATCCAGAGAATGATCCCTGCCCTGCCAGGATGTCTTGGTTTGGAAAGACAGGTGCCTGCTATAGAAGGCAGGAGCTTCCCCTGAAATGGAGAATGCAAACTCTCCCCACCTCTCCGAATTACTATGAATTTTAAATTAAGGGGCTCTCAGGCAAAAAATATGGGAGCAGGAAATAACAGTTCTTTAATAGGGAACGGAAAAAAATAAAAGGATAAAATAAAACAATGCAATACACTAGAACAACCCTGACAGAGTCAGAACTCAACCTGACACCCTGTTGGTCAGGGTGTTGGTAGCAGTCCAGTTGAAAAAGTGGCTGCAGTCCTCCTGGAGTGCCAGGAGTGGTTCTATTGGGGCAGGGGGTCCTGTAGAAAAGGGGGTATTCTTCCTCCGCAGATCCGTGGAAGTAGAAGCAGCTGCTGTTCTTCTGGGGAATCCAGAAAAGCTGTGCTGGTGTGTCAGAATCTTGAGATTATATCTGGGTAGCAATGCTTGGCTCCTCCCTCTGGGTGGAGCATCTCACAATGGGATGTTACAGTTCTTATCAGTCATGCAGTGACATTCAATAGCTTGTTATCAGCAGATATCTTGTGCCGGAGTGATTATGATCATTCAGGGAGAGAGATAAGGAGAAATTGCCCACTTGACACCAGCCAACTGCCATAGAGATGGTAATAGAATACATCTTGCCTTGCAATCTGGAACATTATCCACCCCTTATTCTATTTCCATCTGCATCACAATGAAACCCTACACACAGTTCTCACTTAAGACTAGGTTTCCCTGTGGTACACAATGGCTTTCTCTATCTTTCTGCATTACCCACTAAGTATAGCCAGGTCCTTGAGCAAAAACAATTCCACGGATGGTTTTGTCTTTGCCTGAGGTGAGAGTAATCCAAACAGTCTTTCCTAAAATACCTTTCATGTGTACAACAGGGACTTTATCTACTGTGTGCAGGGGTTCAGACTGGGCAGGACCAGCTCGATTGATGGACCCTCTGCTGTTGACCATCCAGGTGGCCTTTGCTAAGTTAATTTCCCAATTTCTTAAAGTTCCCCCTTCAAGTGCCTTCAGGGTAGTTTTGAGTAGTCCATTGCACTGTTCAACTTTCCCAGCAGCTGGTGCACAACCGGGGATATGATATATCCATCAATGCCATGTGCCCTAGCCCAGGTGTTGATAAGGCCATTCTTGAAATGGGTCCCATTGTCTGACTCAATTCTTTCAGGGGTTCCATGTCTCCACAGGACTTGCTTTTCCAGGCCCAGGATGGTGTTCCGGGCAGTGGCGTGAGGCACAGGGTAGGTCTCCAGCCATCCCATGGTGGCTTCTACCATGGTCAGCACGTAGCGCTTGCCTTGGCGTGTCTGGGGCGGTGGGATGTAGTCGATCTGCCAGGCCTCCCCATACTTGTACTTGGACCACCGCCCACCATACCACAGGGGCTTCACTCGTTTGGCCTGTTTGATGGCAGCACACGTCTCACAGTCATGGATAACCTGAGAAATACTGTCCATGGTTAGATCCACCCCTCGGTCTCGTGCCCACTTATAAGTGGCATGTCTGCCTTGATGACCTGAGGCATCATGGGCCCATCGAGCTAGGAATAACTCCCCCTATGTTGCTAATCTAAGTGTATCTTTGACACCTCTATTTTTGCTGCCTGATCTACCTGTTCGTTGTTTCGGTGTTCCTCATTAGCCTGACTCTTGGGGACATAGGCATCTACATGGTGGACTTTCACAGGTAGCTTCTCCAACCGAGTGGCAGTGTCTTTCTATTCATCAGAAGCCCAGATTAGTTTTCCCCTACGCTGCCAGTTAGCCTTTTTACACCTTTCCAACCAGCCCCACAGAGCATTGGCTACCATCAATTAATCAGTATAAAGGTAGAGCTTTGGCCATTTCTCTCTCTCAGCAATGTCTAGGGCCAGCTGAACAGCTTTGAGTTCAGCAAGTTGACTTGATCCACCTTCTCCTTCAGTAGCTTGAGTGACCTGTCGTGGGGCTCCATACAGCTGCTTTCCACTTCCAGTTCATCTCTACAATGTGACAGGAACTGTCTGTGAAGAGAGCGTAGCGTGTTTCCTCTGCTGCTTGTTGGTTGTATGGTGGAGCTTCTTCAGCACATGTCACTTGCTCTTGTTGTTCTTCATTAGTAAGACCAAAGTCTTCACCTTCTGGCCAGTTTGTAATTATCTCTAAAATCTCAGGGAGATTCAGGTTTCTAATACAGGCACGCTGTGTGATCAGAGCAATCCATTTACTCCATGTAGCGTAAATGGCATGGTGGGTGGTGGGAGCCTTTCCTTTGAACATCCACCCCAGCACTGGTAGTCAGGGTGCCAGGAGGAGTTGTGCTTCCGTGTCAGTCACCTCTGAGGCAGCTTGAACTCCTTCGTAGGCAGCCAAGATTTCCTTTTCTGTGGGAGTGTAGTTGGCTTTGGACCCTCTGTAGCTTCGACTCCAAAATCCTAGTGGTTGGCCTTGAGTCTCCCCAGGCACCTTCTGCCAAAGGCTCCAGGACAAACCATTGCTCCCGGCTACAGAGTAGAGCACGTTCTTCACCTCTGGTCCTGTCCTGACTGGGCCAAGGGCAATTGCATGAGCAATCTCCTGCTTGATCTGGGCAAAAGCTTGTTGTTGCTCAGGGCCCCAGTGGAACTCGTTCTTCTTGCGGGTGACCAGGTAAAGAGGGCTCACAATCTGACTGTACTTGGGAATGTGCATTCTCTAAAAGCCTATGGCACCCAGGAAAGCTTGTGTTTCCTTCTTGCTAGTTGGTGGAGACATTGCGGTGATCTTGTTGATGACCTCAGTGGGAATCTGATGCCATCCATCTTGCCACTTTACTCCCAGGAACTGGATCTCTTGAGCAGGTCCCTTGACTTTGCTCTTGATGGCGCAACCGGCTTCTAGCAGAATCTGGATGATTTTCTTTCCTTTCTCAAATACTTCCACTGCCGTGTTCCCCCACACAATGATGTCATCAATGTATTGCAGATGTTCTGGAGCCTTGACCTTTTCCAGTGCAGCCTGGATCAGTCCATGGCAGATGGTGGGGCTGTGCTTCCACCCCTGGGACAGTCGATTCCAGGTATACTGCACGCCCCTCCATGTGAAGCCCATGATAGTCTACAGTCAATCCCCATTCTCTGTCAGACTTTTGCACAGGCCAGATGGGACTGTTAAAGGGTGAATGGGTTTTGCTGACCACCCCTTGGCTCTCCAGCTCACGCATCATTTTATGGATGGGGATTCGTCTGATACTGCTGGAGGTGCACCATCAAGGTGGCAATTGGCACCTGTTGTTCTTCCACGTTCAGGAGACCTACCGTAGATGGGTTTTCTGACAGTCCAGGCAAAGTGTTCAACTGCTTAATGTTTTCTGCCTCTACAGCAGCTATGCCAAAAGCCCATCTGAGTCCTTTTGGGTCTTTGTAATAGCCATTCCAGAGAAAGTCTATGCCCCGAACACACGAGGCCTCTGGGCCGGTACCAATAGGATGTTTCTTCCAGTCTTTCCCAGTCAGGCTCGTCTCGGCTTCCAACAGGGTCAATTGCTGTGATCCCCCTGTCACCCTGGCAATGGAAACAGGTTCCGCCCCCACATGTCCTGATGGTATCAGGGTACACTGTGCACCAGTATCAACTAAAGCATCGTACTTTTGTGGTTCTGATGTGCCAGGCCATCGGATCCACACCGTCCAGAAGATCCGATTTTCCCGTGCCTCTCCCTGGCTAGAGGCAGGGCTCCTCTAACCCTGGTTATTATTTCTTTCCTGGGCATACATGGTAGAGGTACCTTCAAGGGATTCTGACAGATCATACTCAGTAGCTTGGTCATGGGAGGTTGAGGCTACCTTCACTTTACTGGAGTTCCCTTGGTTAGTGTTTCCCTCCTTGAGCTGATGCACCCGTGCTGCCAGGACAGAAGTGGGTTTTCCATCCCACCTTCCCATGTTTTCCCCATGGTCTCGCAGAAAGAACCACAGGTCAGCCCGTGGGGTGTACCCTCTCTCTCTAGCTGGGCTCTGACTCTGGGGCTTCTGACTCGCACTGGTGCAATATGGGAATTCTTCCTTCTTACCGCCTCCCTCATCTCTCTTATCTCCGCTCTTAGTTCTTGGACCACAGCAGAGACATGAGCCTGCATGGGGCCATTGATCATACTTTCATAATTTCTAAGCTTGTTTGCAACAGAACCCACTGTCTCTCGGTTGGTATCGGCATTGATCATTGCAATGAAGGTGGTATATTGAGATGGCCCTAGATTTGCCAGACTCCACAGCATTTGCTCTGTGCACCTGCCTTGGTTAGGGTCATTATCATGCTGTCCATCCCTCCCAAAGAGTACCTCCAATACTGCCATTTCTCTTAGCTTTTGGATCCCTTCCTCAAGAGTCTTCCAGCACATTCTATGGTTCTGCTCCTGCATTCTTTCCCTGTGGACAAACCTCTCTCTGGCACTTATTAAAAGCTGCTCACAGAGGGAAAGGGACCCTGGCTCCCTTACAAAAACCTGATTGATACCTGAGTCTTGAGTCAAGGGTCCCAGATTCCTTGCCTCACCACCATCCAGCTGGATGCCTGTACCCATAAGATCCCAGAGCCAAAGAAGCCAGGTTGTATTAGCCTCATGTCTCCATCGTACAATGTCTTTGTGCAGATTACGGAGACTTTCAGGGACTCGGTGATGATTGCAACCTCTGGCTCCCCTGTGGGTTGTGAGGGCCCTCCCCTCTCTGGGTGCTCTGCTTTTGTCTTAGATCTCCTTGTTTCTACAGGGGCATCTGCTGCTGGCTGTGACTGCCTGTGCAGTTCAGCTGGAACCTGGACAGTTGTAACATATTTGGGTTCCGCTACGGCACTATTAGACTCTGCCTCTTCAAGGCAGGGGGAGGGCTTCTCACCAGCTGGGGAAGTGTATTCCTTCAGCATCTGGCCCATCTCACTTATCTCCTTCATCAGACCCCCCCCATTCCAATCTGAGTAGTTCATATATGAGGTGGGCTGTGGGGTAGGGTCAGGCTCTTGGGCAATAGCATCCCTAGGCACTGGTGGTGTGTTAGGTTCTAGGGTAATTATCCAGGTTAGTCTCCTCCTCTCTCTGAATGCTAAAAAGAACAGGCCTATCAGCAACACCCGCCACTGTATGATATCATTAATATTTAGAATGGATCTGAACTCTTCCAAAACTGGTGGGGCAGACCCAAAGAGATGGTTAAAGGGTTGGGAGAAGATTTCCCCCAGTGTCATTTCCTTACAGCAGGTGCCATTATTAAAGTAAAACATAAAGGTAATGTGTGATACCTGTGAATCCATGTGCCTGCTTTCCAGAGGAAGATAAAAATCCGTGAATTCCTCACCTTATTCACCCATAAGACAAACTGGATAATAGACGCAGTAGCCTTGGTTATAGGACCCAAGTTTAGATAAGGGCCTACAAATGGGAGAAATACAGCCATGATCACGTGCCACCCAAACCAGGGTAAACTGGACCACATGATGTCGCTTAATGACGTTTCTATAGCTGCACACAAAAAAATTTAGATTGCTCAAGAACTGTTATTCCCTTTTTGTTTATGTGCCCTCGAGCCTCACGTTGGGTGCCAGAATCTGTCTTGGTTTGGAAAGACAGGTGCCTGCTATAGAAGGCAGGAGCCTCCCCTGAAATGGAGAATGCAAACTCTCCCCACCTCTCCGAATTACTATGAATTTTAAATTAAGGGGCTCTCAGGCAAAAAATATGGGAGCAGGAAATAACAGTTCTTTAATAGGGAACGGAAAAAAATAAAAGGATAAAATAAAACAATGCAATACACTAGAACAACCCTGACAGAGTCAGAACTCAACCTGACACCCTGTTGGTCAGGGTGTTGGTAGCAGTCCAGTTGAAAAAGTGGCTGCAGTCCTCCTGGAGTGCCAGGAGTGGTTCTATTGGGGCAGGGGGTCCTGTAGAAAAGGGGGTATTCTTCCTCCGCAGATCCGTGGAAGTAGAAGCAGCTGCTGTTCTGGGGAATCCTGTGGAGAAAGCTGTGCTGGTGTGTCAGAATCTTGAGATTATATCTGGGTAGCAATGCTTGGCTCCTCCCTCTGGGTGGAGCATCTCACAATGGGATGTTACAGTTCTTATCAGTCATGCAGTGACATTCAATAGCTTGTTATCAGCAGATGTCTAGGTGCTATGATCACTTAGGGAGAGAGATAAGGAGAAATTGCTCGCTTGACACCAGCCAACTGCCATAGAGATGGTAATAGAATACATCTTGCCTTGCAATCTGGAACACAGGAGAAATGCAGTAAATGTCTCAAGCTGTACCTAAGTAGTTCCTAGTTCTCTCAGGTAACCCCCAGTGATGTGGGGGGAGGGGGGGGGGGGCAGGCTGTCACACAGTTGAGCTACAGGCACCTGGGATTTGACATGAAACAGGTGACTTTCCTTCCTTGGTCCTACAGCCTGGCACTCCAGGGCAGCCAGGATGGGCACCATCAAAACTACATTACATTTTTCCAGAGAAATGAGTATAAGAGCCCTGATAGGGTGTAAGATATTGTGAGTTTTACAGAGTCCAAAGTATTTCTGACTGTGCTGGTTTTAACACCAGCTGGAATTAAACTCCAAATAAGCCACTCCTCTTCGCCTCACTGTTTCCAGTAAGGGAGAGACAAAAGCAGAGCTTACAGGTTGAATTAACAATTTACTGAAAGCATAAAGCAGTGGAATAAGACGCACAATAACAGCAGCAATGTTAATAGCAATAGTACACAAAAAGAGGTGTTTTGCCCACAAAAAGTTGCTCACTATTGGGAACAAAATATGGCAGATGCTTCTTGTAAGCTGCATCTGCATGGTTTTCCTGGACAGAGGCAATGTGGTGTCTATTCGTGTGCTGCCCATGCGGCCACTGGGAACAAAGGCATGATGGTGGGAGAACTTCTGTGACTAATGTTTGCTACTCCCAGCTAGAAACCACAAAAACCAGTGACATATCCCCTGAAAGCTGGATCGTCCAAGTAGGGTACCGCAGCTGCGGCGCTGGGCTCAGTTCCACAGAGGTAACTGTGGTGCCATTTCGACCGCCCCGCCGCACTAGAGGTCCGCCCTGCAGGTCACTGCTGCTTTTTTGTCCTACTGCTCAAACGCAGTCCTTTAGCCTCAGTTCAGCTGAGTTTGGCAGGGCTCCTTTCTGCTCGGCTTGATGGGCTCAGCGGGGTTGGGGTCACTCCCACTGCTGGACTGTTCCCTTCCAGCACCTTCTCCTTGCCAGTGCTGTTGGTTCAGCACTGCGATCAGTTTGCATTTTCACCACTGTCCCTTTCAATGCCCTGTTTCATGGTTGTGTACTGAGAAAACAGGAGGGGAACTGGCAGGGGAGCCAAGGGACTGGGTCCTGCAGGGGTTGATGGTGACAGTCCCTCCTCTGGAGAGAGAGGCAAAATGGCACACTTCAGGTGCCTGGCTTTCCTTCCTGAAACTGTGGCATGGTTCAGGAGGGAAAGTGTTACTCTTTTTCTACCATTATATGCATGGTATAGAGTAACAGCAGCACTAAGCTCTGGCCTTGTCTGCAACCAGGACACTGATTCAGTCTCTCAGGAGGGTACATGGTCTCCTCTGCCTTTGTACCAGAAGTTGCTGTGCCTCAAAGGAAAAGTGATGCCAGTTTTGACCCATCCCTCAGTTCTTCAGCCCTCTCAGTAGGGAAGACCCTTCTACAGGGTCCCCTCCTATAGAAGGAAGGGGGGTGATGTAATGTGGGCAGGAGTTTGCTGTACCTTTTCTTGCCTGCCAGGGCAATATCACCACCACTGCTGATTCTCCTGCAAGGAGGGGAAATGGGAAGGAGTTCTCCTTTGTTCCATCCCTAGATCAGGTTTATGCAGCAATCTTGGAGCACCTTGAGCCTGCAATGAATTGAAGGGCAGGTGCTGAGAAAGGCATGAGTGGCAGATTGCATGGAAGCTAACAGCCTGCTTGGGTATGCAAGGCTCTTTCAGATTACAAGGCTCATACCAGTAAGCTGACGTCTGCAAAATGTGCTTTCTTGGAAGCAGGAGATTGGGCACTGCTCCCTTGCACAGCTATCATGTGTTCTCTCTACTGTGTGAGCGAGGGTTGTGTAACTCGTTATAATGCAGAGTTTGATTTCCCTAGTTGAGCCTGACACTCAAGGAGAGATTTCTTGCCTTTTGCTAGCTTATAAAATGGGGAGCAAAGAGCTGAGCCAGAAGCAAATGCTCTCAGGCGGGATCTAATGCCATTGCTGGGATGTCTAGTATACTAGCAGCATGAGCACACTGAACTTTTCAGCTCTGTTGTCTGTGTTGTTCTCCAAAGACAACCTCAAACATGTCCTCCTCTGCTCGGGAGAAATGCAGCTGCATAAACAGAGGGTGAACACATTGAGTGCTGTTGGTAGTATTTGACATCTTTATAGTTGCTTGCACCCAAGACAGTTTCGCTTTTGTCTCTTAATGCCAGTGCAAAAAATAGTGGTTTTCTTTCCTTCATGTTTGTCATTCTGTGATAGATGAAGAGGCCACCAGAGACCAGTGTAGTCCCCAAGAGGGGTCTCCTGCAAGCCCATCCAACAAAGATCTGGGGAAAGAGATTTCATTCTGGTTTTAGTTATACTTTGTGGTTGAGGTGTTTTTCTTTTAGTAAACTGGATTTTACCACCTTTCCTCTCTTGTGCCTTATATCAGCACTGCTGAATTTGTTGTGCCCCCTGCCACATCTCAGTGCTGTGAAACCCTCAGCAGCCTCAAGAAGAACAAAGAAGCCCTCCAAACCTTGCTGCCTGTTCCCTCTGTCTCTATGCCCATGCCACCCCTCCCTCACTGCCCCACAGCTTGCTGCTGCTCTTCCAGCTCTTGCAGTGACTGGGAGCAGCCTTCTCTATACATCAGGCTTTGGCCTCCCCAGGCAGTACAGGAGGGTAGACCTCCTAGAGAAATAGCAGTTTCTTGCAGTGAGGTAAGACACTGGTGCCATTGACCATCTCTGGAGCCTTCTGGGGAAGCTCCTCTGCCCATGCTCTTGCTCCCATGTTGTCTTTCTGCCACTCATGCCTTTCTGTGCTCTCTGGCTGCCCAGCCCAGTGCTGGCTCTGCTTCTCCCTTGCTGGACAAGGACAGCAAACAGCACTTGCCTCACAGCTCCAGACTCATCCTGAGCTCTTAAAATCCTGTTAGGAAGCAGGATGGACTCTCTTCAGGGGAGATGATGGCCATATTATCCTTTCACACACTGGAAAGCTCTGCAAAGGATGGATATGCTCCTTTGGGGACTGTGAGACCAGCCTGGGGCTGAATGCAGCATTTTGGAAGTGTACTCTGAGCCACTGCAGCCATGCTGAGCTTTGCCGGAGCTCCAAGGTGAAAAAGGGCTTGGTGGAGTGCCAAGGCCTGAAGAGGAAGTCTTCTGGGAGGCTGTGTGCTGGTTTGCAGCATTTCAGCACGCTGCAGGTCAGGACTGTGAGCAGGCTCTGCTGTCCCCAGCCCTGCTATCCATGCAGAACTAGCCCCTTTACTCCTCTTCCCCTGTTTCTCCTAAGGTCAGCACTGGGAGTTTCAGAGTGCTGTTTCTGAGGTTCTGTTTGCAATAACAGCCTATCTTAAAATCCTCTGTAAGAAAGTCACCTTCTCTAGGAACATTCTGTCTCCCAGAAGAGGAAGGTGAGGATCCTTTCTGCCTGGGCAGTAGGTTGTGCTACCTATCGCCTCCTCACCCACCTTTCCCACAGCTCAGCGTCCTTGACTGGGAAGGAGCAGGGGCTTGGTCTTACAGTGCTAGGAATATGTGCTGGAAGAGGAGTGAGAGAGAATGTGTAATTAGGTGGCTGTAAAAATACCTCTGCCTCTTCCAAGTCTGGTTTGTTTCATCATGGGCTCATGAATCTCAAGGCACAGCATAAGTAATGCAACTGTTAAGTTTTCTTAATCAAGCAAAAAAGAATCAGAATCCCTAATATAGGTTTGTTTCCTGCTTGTGCAGTTGGCCTTGGGGTAGGATATGCAAACACAGTGTTCTTTGCACAATGTTGCAGAGTTTTTTGTTTGGGCAGGTTGTATCCATGCCTCTAGTGTGGGAATTAGGGGCAGAGCAGCAGTGCTGCTGGAATACAAGTGTCCCTGTTCACTCACCTTTGTCACAGCACCAGGAAAACAACTACTAGAAAAGGCAGAGCTAAGGTGCAGGGCCTTTTCTCCAGCCTTCTGGGAAGGAGAAAAACCAACATTGTGGATCTGGAGCCTGGGAAGGGCTACTAGATATGCTGGGCCTGTTGGAGCTGGGTGCAGGCTGGGAAAATCAGTGCCAAGTTGAGGTCTTTATATTGGAGCTACTTGAAAGCATTCCTCACAGGAACAGTCCCAGGGGATTCATCAGAGTATCTGCTGCTGTTGGCTGAAGAGCTCGGCTGAGAGGTTGCATTTGGACACTTCTCCACCACTGGCTTTGCTTTTTGTCATGGCTTTCACAAGGACAAGACTGAATCTTCATGCTGGGAAGTCAGGAAGTCCCTGTTCTCTTCTGCTTGGTCTTTCCAGCAGCCTGGGGATGGAGTTGAAGGAAGCTGTATCCAGACATGGCCCCAAGAAATCATTCATGGCTGTGGAAATGGCCTTTTCAAGACACCTTTGTGTTTTCAGTGTTGGTGCTTCTTTCCTCTCATCTCTGGCAGCCAGGGAGGCTGGAAATGGCATGATGTGTCTATGATGAGACTGATGGGTGAGATGGGGCACTGTATACATTTAGAAATTTCCCTTCACCATCACCCATTCCTGGGTGGAGGAGCATGGTGGCACTTGTTGACATGGGAGTGGCGCAGCTTCCCAGTTTCCCCTGACCTCTGCAGGGCATCTAGGTACTTTGCCTCTTACCAGTGTCCATGGTAGCCTAGCTGTGGCAATCCCACGTGTTTCTGCTTTTCCTCAAAAAGAAGCAGTGTCAGTGGGTGGGCTCTGCCAGCTCCAGGGGGTTGCAGCGATCCGGAGCAGGCTGGCTCCCAATGTGCGCCTTGACCTAGGCCTGAAGGAGGGAGCCTCTTTGGGCATGGACTGCAAGTGCCAAAATCCTGCTGCAGGGAGGCTTGCCGCTTGTGGCAGAGCCACTTCTTCATTGCCTTGCTGTGGCTATCTGTCTAATTTGTCTTGCTGTCCTGCCACCTGGGTTCAGGGCAGGTGCAGAGAGAGTCCTGTACCAGTGCAGAGCTCCTGCCCCTCTCCATCGTGTCCCACCCATGTGGCCAAGTCTGTGATAAAGGCCCAGTACATCTTCCTGTCCTGGGCAGGCCCAAGGTGAGAGATGTCCCTGATGAAGGAACTCTGGGCACTGAGGAGCTGTTGTGCTTTGGAGCGCCTTTTGCCCTCTGGCTTGCTGGGGCTCACAGGTAGGTAGCTTGCCTCTGCAGGAGGCTATGAGCACAGTATCCTCTTTTCTTTTTCAGATCAAATCCCTCATCACTTATGTGAGGACTAAAATCTGGGCTGTGCTCTTTATCACAGATTGAGGGGCAGATGTTGTTGCCAGTTGAGATCCCATAGGGCCCTAAAACTTATAATGCCATGCTGGAGGAGGAACCCATCTCTGATGGGCAGGTTGGTGGTGTTCTGCAGATGCCCAGGCCCACACCTGAGCAGTGACCAACAGGGATGTTCCCAGTGCTACTCCGTGGGTGTGAATTGGGGCAGATGGGGCAGGAGGTGGTGCCAGTGCCTGCTGTGTGGACAGGGAGAGGCTCCTTCCTGTGGCTCAGAGCTGAGCAAGGAGGTGGCAGAGCTTCAGGCTGAGTTCCTGGTCACTTGATTTTCTAATGCCAGACAGTACCAGCGTGTGATGAGCCTGGACAGGGGGCACAAGTCTGGCCGTGCTGTGTCTGGCTGAGGTGGGTCTGCCAAGCCTTGGCTCAGTGGATGGTTCAGATGTGCACAGCTGGCTGGGCCTGCAATGCTGCACATCAGGGAGAGGAAAAACTTCAGGAGGTGGCATGTGGAATGTGGGCGTCCAGCACTTTTCCACAGAGCACAGGGTTATTTTCCAGCCCTGCCATAACTGGAGGTCTTGTAAGGCAATGGTATAGATCTGCATCTCTGGGCTATCCCTCTGCAACTCAACAAATGGGTAATGCTGTTCCAGATGCAACAACGGTTGGTGTAGGGTTGAGCTAAAATATGTCCCAGTCACACACTTGTGGCCTGCCTGCTGAGTCAGGAGCCTGTGGATTGTTCTGTCCTTTGCCAGTCTCTCTTCTGTGCCATGAAATGAGAGACTGACAAAGTCTCTCTCACTGATACAGCCATGGAGGTGTCAGAAATCCTCATTTAAAAGCCTGTGAAGTGTTGCTGTTCTGGTTCTTCCTATTAGTCCACACACTCTTTGTGGAAGACCCTGGTCTTCAGCAAGTCTTGGGATTGAGACTGAAGCTTGTCTGTGCACAGGGCATTGCACAGGGGAGATGCCCTGATGCAAAAAGCAGGCCCTGTCCCCCGGGGAGTGATACCTGGTGGGTTGTGGAGCTGGGTGTCCTCATGAATGCCACCCTCATGCTGCTCTTACTACTGGTGTTTCCATGTGTGCGTTCTCACTTGGCATCACTGGCGCTCAACCCCTGCATTAGGCATCATGAAGAAGCATGTGGAACACAAACCACTGAGGGCTAAACAGGAATGGGAGAGTAGGGGCTATGCTAGATGGTGGCTTGGGCAGATGGAGAGAAGATCTCAAATTTGTATTTTCCAAGATGCTTTTGGCATAGGGCTTAGGTCAGCAGTGGGCTGCAGTGCTGTGAAGAGAATTAATGTGGAGGCTGGGTGACAGGCCTTCCTCATGGCAGTTGCATCACCATCTTGAAGTAGTGTCGGGAGCTCCTTTAAAGTGAAATTCTTGGTGCCTCAGTGGGAGGTACATAAGAGGTCCCAGAGCAAGAGGGGGCCCCAGGGTTCAAAGCAGAGGAAGACAGCCCTTTCTCAATCTTCTCTGGCCACACCTGGGTAGTTGTACAAGAGAGCTGCATGGACTCTGTTGCAGGAAAGGTGCCAGCCCTGCAAAGATGGAGGTACAGCAAGTGTGATCGGTGTCGTGAGGCCTTTGGACCTTGCCCAGGGGTCAGGCACTGCTTCCGTGACAGGGCAGTGCCAGCCTCATCTGTGCCACTCACGGTGCCATTGTGTCAAGATGGGATTCACGACACATTGCCATCAGAGAGCGTGTTTTGCCAAAAATATGGTAACCAGTGGATGGAGAAGGAGCACACCTCCCTTTAGGAGGGCAGTGATTGGGAACAGATGTGAAACGTTAGGTGCTTTACAGAGGATTTGGAGAAAGTGACCAGAGTGCACCGGGTGAAATAGGACACCCACAGTGATGTCGGGGCAGGTGTGGGGAGAGCAGGGGGTGTGCAAATGCGCTGGCAGGATAACCATGGGGGAAGGACAGGCAGAATACCCCAGGGAAGCTGTGCTGAAGGAGGAGGCTGGCACCTGGCCAGGTGAAAGGGCTCTGGAGAGCAGGAGCAGAGCAAGAGGGCTGGTGTCCAGACACCTTGGGATTTGGCAGGGAAGGCACAAGAGAGCCAAACATGGCGGGGGGCACCTCTGGACGTGCAGCAGAAGTGGGTGTGTCTGCCAGCACAGAGGCCATAGAGGACAGGTCAGCAATGTGGAGTGGAGAGCAAGGGCAAGGTACAAACAGCAGAAAAGCCGTGAAGGTGTTAGGGGAACATCTCCTGTCTCAGATGGAACACATGCAGTACACCCTTAGGACTTACCCAGTAATGGCTGGTAGCAGATACATGGAGGTAGGGCACAATTCAAATGGAGGTAGGGTCAGATTCAAGTGGACCTTCCTGGGGACTGTGATGCCTTAAAAAACCTGGAAGCTCAACTGGTTTCATATCCTTTCTTTTCCCTTTTCTTCAGAGCTCACAAACACAGACTGGCTGTGGTCACAGCAGGTTGTTGTTGCTACACTGTAGAATACATCCTGGGAACTGGAGTGTTGCAATGGGCGTGCTGGGTTGTGGTGGATCCCGAGTACCAGGATCAGAGGTGGTACTCCCGGCAGAGGAGGGTTTCACAGCCATGAGAGCTGAGCAGGGCCAGTTGGTGTGGCCAAGGGTACCAGATCCGAGTCCATCTGGATGAGATTGGGTGGAGGCGTGGCAGGTTATATGGGAATGTAAGCTGAGTGGAGAATGGCCACCCCCATATACCTCCCGTAGAACTCATAGGTTTTTCTACAAAATAAACACACATCTGGAAACTTATATTAAAAAATAGCATGGTCTGGAAGGACTGTCATCATAGTTGGATAATCTGAAGGCAGGTACTTCAGGGGACTATTCAGGCACTTTGAGACTAACAATTTGGTATTTGGGTAGACGTAGAAGGTACTTCAGTAAATACAATTCTTAAATAATTGTGTGTATTTGTATCTTTCTTCTTTTAGGGAGACTCCTACCCATTGGCAGCCTCTGCCAGGCACAAAAGCAGCCATGTTGGTCAAAGTGAACAGTTTGAGGCAGATGCAGAACTTTTCAAACAGTTCTCTTCAGCTGCAAGGCACTCCAAAGCCCAACAGCCCAAAATCTCTTCCCAAACCAGCTATGTATGCTCAGCCTCAATCCACATCCCAGAGCCCTGGACCCACAAAGCAAATGCCTGCTGGAGAAACAAAGCTGTCTATGCAGATCAAAAAGACGGAGAGTGGTGGGTTTTGCCTGGTGATGATGAATGGTCCTACTTCTCAAACACCTCCAAGAAGCCGGACAGGAACCCCCCAGCCTGCATCCCCCACATATGCCTCTCCTGCACCTATATATGATGAGCCATCTTTAGAGTTGCCAATTTATGATGAGCCACCAGTAGATATGGACACTGAAAGCATTTGTGTGAGTAGGATGTCTCCACCAAGGTCACCAAGCAATAGCTTAAAAAAGCAGCTGCAACCAACCAAATTATTGCAGCATCCCAGTATGCAACAACAGCATGCTGCAAAGAAGCATACAAGAAATCCCTCTTCCACTAAATACAGCCCAGCTGGCAGAGAATATATAAGACATATGGTCAATGTTGACCAATCTGCCAAACTCTCCCGCTCATCTGCTGCAATAATGGATACCTCCACTAAACTGCCTGGTCAGCTTGCTTCAAAGGACAGCTTCAAGGAGTCTTGGAGGATCTTGGAAGCAAATGTCCTCAAGAACATGGAACTCCACCACAGTCGGCAAAACAGCCTGCAGACTCAGGAGTTCCCAACTGGGCATCAGGATTCTGGTTATTCAACTGGCCCTTCTCCAAGCTTGAGAAAAAGGAAAGGAAGGAGGCAAGGAGCAGGTCAAGCAAGACCTGGCTCTGTGGGCAGCAGCAGTGAGCTCACAGCTCTGAATGATAAAGTGATCGCTGAGATGCGTGCTGTGGTGGGCAGGTCAGCAGCTTGCAGGGGAAGCAAAGCCAGCCTGGATGCTGAGAGCCTGGAGAACAGTGTTCCAGCAGAGAGCAGCACGGTCAGGTTTCAGTCTGACCACTTGAAAAAATCCATCAGCCAGAGCTCCAGGGATGGTGTCGCAGCCAGCAACAGGTCTCTGTACAGACAGGACATGGAGATTAGGGATTTTTTTCCCAGCAGTGTGGCTGCTCCACAGGACACAATGAGGCAGAAGAGAACTTTTGAGAAAATAGATTCTTTAGAAAAGAATGTCACCAGCCAGACAAGCTTGACTTCATCAGGCACTACACACCATTCCTCACAGGTACCTCCCCATCTGTGCTATGTTAAATTTTATTTTTTTTCTTTGCTAGAGTTGCTAGACTCATCATACAGAGCCTGCTTCTGGGAGGGTTTAATTCCAGGGGTGTGCTGCAGGCAGGACATGTCTGTTCCTGCTGAATAGCAAACAGGTCATAAAGCTTCACAGCTTTGCTCGTGGAAACCCTGTTTGAGGCCAGTGGCTTGAGAGGAAGGAGAATTGTGGGATGGGGCTCATGTCCATCAAGGCCTCAGCACTGTGGGTAGCTCTGCTCTGTTATTTGGGTAAATGTGCTTGCCTGATCATGTTACTGTCACTCATGTCTTCCCTCATACTTACTTTCTTTACTGGAGTGGTCTGAGTTGTTGGGTACGGCGTCAAGATTTGCATAGCCACAGGACAGCAATTCCTCTTTTTCCCTCTCTCATTTTTCAAATGGTTCCTCATATGCTATTCTCCTTCCCATTTCCTGAACATGGAATGGCAGTATTTAGAAAATCGGTGTCAGTGGCTCTAGCATCTTGTTGGAAATAGCTATTTTAAAGCCCCATTAGTGTGGCTGCACAAGGGGAGTAGGTTTCTCTCTAACACAGCACTTCTGCAGGATTATTTTGCCATCTCTTTTCCTACTTGGATTCAAAGAAATGTCCTGCTTCCTGTTTTAAGTTCAGATTTAGGTTTTTTTGTAGATAGATTTATATCTCCTGAAGCTTTTTCCCTTTTTTCTCTTTGCTCACTCTTTGCTCCCATTTTGAACAACCAGGGTCTCTACATCAATTTGATAAGGCAGAGCTGATAATCATCCTCCATGCTGAAAAATGGCTTCTTACTTTTTTCTAGTTTTTCTCCTGTTTGCTGGTACAAAGTCTTTCATGAAGAAACTTGGGAAAGCTCCTTCACTATTCCAAACTGCTCCAGCAGACCTATGAGGTGTAACTTTTCTTTGAAAGCCAGGCTGACACCTCTCTGCTCTATCAGATTTATCTGTATGTGTTCTCTTTATTGCCATTTTGGATCAATAAGTGCCTTACTTTCATCTGAAACCTTTTGGAAAATTGATATCATGTTCCCACATTTCCCACTTTTCAGGCACAGAGACACATCAAGTTTACATGACTTACATGTTACTATTAATAGTTCAGCAATTTCATTCCATACCCTCTTTAGACTTGGTAGGAAACTGCTCTCCGGTCTTCTGGCTGTGTTACACCCTGTTACATTGACAGGGAGAGCTGAAACTTGATTATGCACAAGAGATAGTGGGTTGGGGATAGGCTGTGAATGTCCTTGAAAGTGAAGAAAAATAATTCATATGTGGTAATATGGAGAAGCAGAAGGTTAAAGGAGACAGATATTGTGGAAGAGGCAAAAAGGGTCAATTAAAAAAAAATATTCATAGAAATACTCAAGAGTCACGTAAGGAAGGGAAGAAGTTGCAGAAAATATGGAAGCAAAATCACTGCCTCACCTGAAAATAACATAAAGTGGCTTGAGTGAGCAGTGATGTCTTGCGCTGAGCTTGTGTGATAGAGAGGAAAATTGGAAGGTAAGAAAACTCACTATCAGAGGAGGGTGGGCAGAAGTTCTGGGACAGGCTAAGCAGAGGTGGCTGTGAATGAGATGTGAGAGAGAAGCCTCAGAGAGAGCAGAGGAGAGAACCCGGAGCCTCCTGAACCTCCAGATAGTATGAGGAGGTGACTTCTCAGAAGGAACGTACTCAAGGAGCAGGTAGGGTGATAGAAGAAAAACCAACTCCAGGCAGGTATGGTAGTTTGAAGGAGACCGAGGATGTTGAGATGGCAGAGAACTGCAGGTGGGGATTTTTAGTCAGTGTGTTGAGTGAATTCAGAGGGTGAGGAGATAGAGGAGTAACTCAAGGGATAAAAAGTAAAAAGCCAGGAGAGATTATTGTGCACCAGGCTGGCAATGAGGGGTGGAATGTGATGTGTACTAATCTCATCATCCACATGCAGAGACATGGGGTGTGAGATGGGAAAGGGTTGGACTGCAGAAGCCTCTGTCCTAAATTCAGGAGTTCCTCTATACTAAGAAGGAAACACTGACTTGCTCTAAACTAAGAACTAATGTGTATTTTGGGGTTAATTGTAGAGCAGTGTCCCATGCTCCTCCTAGGCTCCTGGAGCTCCACTGGAACTGAGGATTGTAGACATACTTGGTTCCTTGGTCTGTGCTTGGTGCCGCAGAGCTGTGCTGCTGCTCTGGAAATCAGCTCACCTCCTGTCTATCCCCATAAACTCAGCAACAGCTAGGACACTCAGCCCTGTTGCTCCATGTCCCAGCACTTCCCTTAGGGGACAGCATTAGTGTGTGGCTGTGCTAGCCAGGCTCTTTCAGAACTGCAGGTGTAATCCACCAATTCTTCATGTACCAAGTCATGTTTGTACAGATTCACCACTGTGCAGTTGCTGGCAACTTCATATTTCACTGTGGATAATTTTCCTAGCCGGGTAAGGAGTCACCTAAGCTGCTTTTAACATGTCTCTTTTGCTTTGCAGCCTGAGATCATAGAGCTAGAGCCCAAGCAGGAGGGCAGCAGTCAGCGTGGTGGCTGTGTGGGATGCCATTTCCCTTACAACACCCTACGGAAGCCCATCTCTCAGAGCAGCATGGCGGATTGGGCTTCCAAAAACCTGAACATGCACACGCAAGGCATCTTCCGAAGAAGGATCTCCATCTCCAACATGCTGTCCTGGAATGGTGGCTCCATTAAAAAGCCAATGCTCATCACTAGCAACCGGGCCATCAAAAAAGAGGCATGTGAGATGTTCAAACTGGTGCAGAGCTACATGGGCGATCGTCAGACTCGCATGGACCGCAATCACGTGGCATTGGTCACAGTCACCAAGTGCTGGAGCATGCAAGGCTTGCGGGATGAGCTCTACATACAGCTGATCCGGCAGACAACAGATAACATGTGCTACCGGAGCCTGGCATGGGGCTGGGAACTCATGGCCATCAGTCTGGCCTTTTTTTCCCCATCACCCAAATTTCAGTCTTACCTGGAAGGCTACATTTACCGCCACCTTGACAATGATGAAAAGAGTAAGTGCCTCATGCACCTCCTCTGTATGCAGCAGCATCTTAGTGGGTTGTGCCACATAGCCAAGGTTGTCTGGGTTTTAAAAGTACAGGTAGTCCCCAGCTAGTGCTGTGGGCTCTGTCAGTGAGAGCACAGAGTGTTGTCTGAGTTCACCTTCCATTGGTGGGATGAAGCTGCCACCAGCTTTTGTCTGGCAAAAAAATGCAAGCCCCAGACTGCTTACCTCACCTGTCAGCACTGAAATGAGCTGATGCCAGCCCTCCAAAGGCAGAGCTTTTCTGGGTTCTCTGATGACATAATTTACTTTTAAGTTCCTTGAAGCTGGCAAAAAAAGAAGGGATTGTTAGTACCTAAGTTTTTAAGGGAGCCATTGCAGCCACTGAGACCAGACCTTGGCTGTTTGGGGATCCTGAAGAACACAGGCTTTTAGTGTGAAGAGATGCAATTTATCTGTCTTTCAGAAGTTTGGGGTCCAGCCCAGCTTATATTCTGTTATTGCCCCAATTTTAAATTGCTATAGCATCTGGTTGGGGGGGCGTGGGGGGGTCGGTGTGAAAAAAAGAAAAAAAGCTAAGTACTAGTCTGGAGAGTATTAACTGGTATTTATTGGCTTATTTCCACTATTTCAGCCACACTCACTGTGTCTTGTCCAATCTCAAGCCAGAAACCAGACACCTGTTTTCCTCTTGACCCTCTAGGAACCTGCTGTGTTTGAAGCCCCCCCATGTCTCCAGGGTGGCTACAGGAGTTCTGCCTCAGCACCCCTCTGCCCCTGCTCATGAGCATGGTGGCAGAGGTTGGTCCAATGGGCAAGTGCTACACTGGCAATATTTGACTTCTTTTTTTATTATTTTAGTCTTAATGTGGAATTTCTTCACTGAACTGCCAGGTGGGCAGCACTAATTTGAGTTTTATAAAGATTTTCAGCCATTGTCACTTCTGTCCAAAACCATGTCCAGCTGTGCTTTGCCCAGAAGGCAGGCAACAAGGAGTACTCTGAGATTTTGAGAAGATTGTCCTTTTGTTGGTATTTAGGCAGCAAGTTTATTTAGGTATGAACTTTTCAACTGCTTGGCCATTTGGAGAAGCTGAATGATGTTCTGAGCCCCTCATTCAGGTTCATTGGGAGGTGGCTGTGGTGCAGGCCCTTTCCCCTGTCAGAGCTTCATATGCTGGAGTCAGGCTGGCTGCCATATCCAAGGGCAGTTCTGTATTTTGGTATTTTAGTATATACCACATTATTAATCGAGACCCTCTTCTGAATTTTCAGTTGCCCAGCACATCAAGGAGCTTGTGGATCTGAAAAACAAGAAGATCACAAAATCCAGAAAAAAGAGGAAACAAAACACAGAGGATGAAGGTAGGGAGAGGCACAGGGAGCTGAGAGAGAGGTCTGCACTGTCTTCAGGCAGGTGGCAATGCTGAGCTCTGCTGAAAATCAGACCATTTCTTTACATACCGAGACTTGGGTTTGGGAAAATTTATCTGGTGGCAGGCTGGTGTTCAAGATTAGACTAGAACATGGATCAGCAGTGCGAGTGGCATCTGGGCTGCATTTGGGACAGGTGGGGGCCCCTTCAGTCACAGTTGTGCAAGTTGTGTGAGGAATTTTAAGTTGGATGCAAATCTGGGGCTGTAATTCCTCTGATCTGTGCATGCCACATTTCCTGGAGCGTATTCTGGTGCTAGAAGCCATATGAGCCAATGTGTTGAAAAGAGCCTGTTTTAATGGATTTTGTAAGTCACTGCGTAACCCATGGCTCTTCCTAGAGGGTGCTGGTACTTGTTGAAGGACACTGCCTTTTTCTCTTCAGAACTGGCTTCCCTTGCCCACAGTTTCTGAGCTCTGCAGCCTAGGGCTTGCCCTGGCGTCTGTCCAGAGTGAATAAGAGCTCGCGCATTCCTCTGGACTTAGTTTAAATGCTGGCTGCAGGATAACACTTTATCTGGCTAAAGCCTTACTAGACAAAGTCCATTCAATATTTTTTATATTGCTTTCAGGAAACTTCAGTTAGCCCTGTGAATTCCTCTCAGGCAGTAGTTTATATCAAGTGGCTTCAAAGTTTTTAATCTTTGAGAGCTGGAGTCCAGCTTCCTGCATTCCTGAGCCCTCCCCGCAGACAGCTGCTGCCTATGGTGGCTTCCCTGTGTCACCCTGTTTCTTGAGGCACATGCAAGTGAAGGGTAGGGCTGAGGACAGCCCTGGGTTGAAGCTCCTGCGCTAACAGTTTCATTGTTTCTCTCTCTCTGATGGGATTCAGAGCAGAGACCTGTAATTGCATGGAAGGATTATATTTCTGGTAGGGATATGTGTTTTTTCTTTCCTGTTCAAGCCCAGGAGAGTTCAGGCCATTCTGAGCCTTTGAAAATTCATTTTGCTTGTGCTCCGAGGGACTAAGACATCTTTATGAGACAACTCCATGGAGATTGTTCTGTTCAGAGGGCATGCTGCCTGCGGGCTGAGCAGGCTGTTCTGTGCAATTACGTGTCTAAATTGAATGTGCTGGAGATGTGCTTAGGAAAACAGGTGTAGTTTTTACCTAAAAACAAATGTTAAATTTAAAATTTTTAAAAAAATACAAACAAAAATCAACAGTTAGACTCTTTGTAGGTCTCTTCAAACTCAGGATTTTCTATGTTGCCTCTAATACATACATACATACATACATACATACATACATACATACATACATATATAAAATGTTATGAAAAAGGCATGCCAGGATAACTTTCAAGTGCTTCCTTCTGGAAACTCTATAAAGTCTGCTGTGCCTGTGTGGCCTCAGCTGGGGCTCTGGTGACAGGTCACACACACTTACCTTTCATAGAATGATGGAATCATTAAAGTTGGAAAAATCCTCTAAAGTAATTGAATCCGACTGTTCCCACAGCACTTTCAAGCCCATCACCAAATCATGTCCCCAGGTGCCACATCCATACATTTGCTTAGTACTTCCAGGGATGGAGGTTCCACCACTGCCCTGAGCACCCTGTGTTCAAATGCCTAATTACCCTTGCAATGAAGACATTTTCTCTTATATCCAATCTAAATGTGCCCTGGCTCAGCTTGAGGCTGTTTACTCTTGTATGTCTTTCTGGCCCAGGAGGCTGCTCTTGCAGGGACCAGGCTATGATTTGTTCTGCTGGGGTTCAACAGAGGAGGCAGCAGGGCTTGTAGCTCAATCAAAACAGCTTTTTCATGGTGACTGAAACTCTGAGGACTTTTCCTAGAAACTGACTTTAGAATTGCACCTGAAGTAAGGGGAAATCTTGCAGGAACATGCCAGGTTCTCTCTGCTGCTGGCTGCAAAGGTCAGGTTTTTCCCTGGAACACCTACTTCTGTTTGACTAGCCCTGCTTTCCAGATGTGTGAGGGGTGGGTAGGATGCACCTGAAGCTTCAAGGCTGTTGTGAGAAGTTTCTTAGTGGCTCTGAAATACTAAGATGTTTATGGATGCTGTAGCATCAGTTTAGCAGAGAAATCCATAAGGAAATCAAATGCACTGACTTCAGTCAGAACTGAATAGAGGATAAGTAGCATCTATGTAAGTCTTTCAGTGAAAAGTTGAGTTGAAGCAGTGATTCCCCACACATGCGCACATACTGCTTTCAGTCCAGAAGCTCATAGGTGAGTAAACATTTACTACCTGACATATACCCAAAGAAAGAATTTTGAAGTTTCCCACACTTAACCTGTGCAGTATTCATCTTCTAGCTTAATTCTCTGTGAGTAAATGAAATACAAATGTGATTCAAGGTCTTTTCATGTGTTAATAACCTCTTGGCAGGCAGAAGAATAATGGGTAGGAATAAATGCTGTGTTTTCAAAAGGCCGATTGTCTGCTGATCCCACAGGAATGTGAGCTGGTCTTTTGATTTGTACAAGGAGATGAATCATGAGCTGACAGCTCAGTGTTGATAGAAAATTATTAACGGCCATAAAAATAAAGGTTGCAAAGAGATCTGGTGAGGGTGACAAACAGAGCGATCAAGCAGCAGAGAGTGTTGTGTCACCAAAAGCAATGTTTTTTACATGGGGGAGAGATCCCTGACTGCAAGTGCAGTGGGAAGCCCCAGTTGTGCCTTTTTGAGGAGGGAAAGACGTTTTCCAGCTTGTATATGAATTTCCAGAAACACATAGACATTGCTAGGAAGTGGTCAGAAACCAAAAGAGGGATCAGGAGCTTTCAGGGAAGGGACTGAGAGCAAAGCACCACTTGGCTGTAGTTTTGCTGTGCCCACTCTGTATATCCTGCCCAGGTCCCTCCAAGGCTGATGAGTGAGGCAGGGAAGGTGACATGTGAGCTGGATGTAAAGGAGGGAAGAAGGGACACAGTCAATGGGACGAAAGAAACTTACGATGACCTGGGGAAAGCAAGAAGAAAATTTCTCACTGTGTGCCATAGCAGAGCTGAAAGCTGCCTGGTTTTGGTGTTGGGCAGCAGGCTCAGGAATGATCTGTCCTGAAGCACAGAATAAAATCCCAAAGGGCTAGCACATTGTTCGGATTGTCATGACCTTCCCAAAGAAGCATCTTGAAAAAGACACCTCAGGTGCGCAGGCATGCCTGTGCTCACGCCAGGTGATTTCAGCTCTACCATGATCCAAGTGACACAGAAGGAGAGACGGGGTCTTAGTGTGGGGTTTCAAGAAGAGCTTTTACTGAGCTTCTTCCTCAAAGGGATCCACTCAGGCATCCACTCAGGAAAGCAGGGTTTTATATCGGGATCTTGAGGAGCTGGGCAGAATGCCAGGGCCAATGGGCTGAGGGCACAGGGGTGGAGCGAGTGGGAAGGGTCAATGGGAATACATTGAATCTGCATGTCACAGCAAAGCATGCTGGGAGATCCTTTTTTCCTTACCTTAACAAGGGTGATTATGGCTTGAGGGGTTTTCCGTCCTGGAGAGTGTTGTGGGTTTTTTCCCTGTTGGCCCACCAGCCTCCACAGCTCAGAGCATAAAGAGGTTTAGAAAGAAATGGGACAAATGCAAAGAAGGGAGGTCTGTCTCTTGATGGTTAATGATCCAGGTACTACACTGCCTTAGGGTATTGCTCACCTGCTGTTAGCTAGGAGTTTTTTGAAGGAGGATAGTAATTTTTCAGACATCCTGTATCTGTTTCTTATCTTGGTGACAGGTGCAGGCTGCTGCCTTGTCTGGCTGATGAACATGGCATTTCCCATATAGGGAATGGTGATCGAGAAACATTGTTGGGATGTAGAAAGAAACACTGGTGGTGTGAGAAAGAGCAGCTAAAGCAGTGCTGTAGAATGGGGGATCCTGGGCAGATCTAAACCAGGAGAGCAGCACTGCTGGTGCCAAGCCCAGTTTACCTGCTCAGGAGCACCTACCTGTTGGGAATTGGTTACATGACAAAGGTCACGTAGACATGCTCTGGATAGCTGAGAATTGGAAAAGTACTGGCCCAGCTAATCTGGGCCCTGCACCTGCAAGGCCGCAGTGGCCTTGAGTATAGTTGTAGTCTGATAACAAGATGATGTAGCCGAGAGCAGAGCATGAGAAAAGGGAGATGTAAGCTGTAAAGAATGAAGAAGTAAGAATAACCAATAGACTGCTTAGCTTACAGAATATGCATGAGCTTATTACATGTTGTGCTTAAATGTCTGATGCTCTAATCAATAAACGAAGCTTGCTGATTCTCACATTGAGATGACCCGAGTTTCCTACACTGTGACAAATGGCGCCTCGAACAGAGACCCTAAAAGAGGGGGGAGGCGAAAGGGCTGGTGCTCTACGCCTTGAACAAGGACCCTAAGAGAGGGGGGTTGGCAAAAGAGCTGGTGGTCTCCGTGCCCCGAGCGACCCTACAGAGGAGTCTCGGCTTGAACCTGTTGGCCACGGTCCAGTGCAGTATCCGTGTCGGTCCCGAAGCAGCACGGGAGGCAAAGAGCTGGTACTCCGGCCCCGAGCGACCCTAGAGAGGAGTCTCGGCCGATGAACGCCGCCGACATCTTGGAAGAGCTGCAACAGCGCTGACGTTTAAATTGAAAGGTATGAAAAGACAAGCGGCGTATGATTTTTTTTTTTTAAATGCTTTTTAGAAAAGTGGGGACTATAAAGTATTGACCTGGGAAAAGAGCTCCCAAGATTGCCTGCATATAGACTGCAAGCCGTAACATAACCAAACAAGAGTTAAAGAGCCTGTTACAGCAAGCAAAGAAACAGTAAGATCTTTTTTAATTAGACGTGAGACTAACTTTACAACTTAGTAAGCAGCGGCGCGGTAAAAGTAACATTTAGCTCCCCCGCTGGGAGCAGAAACTGCTGCGGCCACTTTGTGCTTTTTTTTTTTTTTCTGCATCGCAGCCGGCAATTGCATTCACAGCGGTGCCGGCGGGAGTCGACCCTGTATTACCCGTGCCGACCCCTCCCGTGGCCGCCTCTCCAGCAGAGCCCGTGAGAGCTCCGGCCGCGGCTGTCCTGCCATCTCCCGTGTCGGCTCCACCAGCAGCTGTCTGCGCCTGCACCGCAGCTTTCGGCACCCGGAAAGGACGCGGCTGCCGTCCCCAACCCGGCAAGAGATGCATTTCCTTCAGCTTTGCAGCCCCCACCGACTCCCGCGGCGACCCCGCCTTCGCCCGCCGCGCCGGTGAAGAAGATTAGAGTCGACAATAGGGACCACCAAGCGGAACCGTCTTCAGAGCCGCCCCTCTGCCCCCAACAGTAGCTGCCAGCGCCTGCGATCAGCCGATATTCCCTCCCGAACTTTTCGAACTGTCCCGAGACTGCCCCTGCGGGGGCAGCTGAGACGGGGGGGAAGACGAAGAGGAGGGGGGGGACGCCATCCTGCCCCTGCGGTGCCGCAAGGGCCTGTGTAAAAACTCAGCGTTTTTCGCAAGCCGATTCGAGTCTAGTTTAGAAGTTGCCGTTAAAGTTTAAAATGCTTAAATTCCCCGCTCGCCCCAGCGGCGTAAAGAAAGTAACTCCTAAAAGTTTTGCCTCTGTTCCCCAGCCCAGGGCGAGTGGGGGTGAGAGTAGTACCAAGGAGCTGTAAATTAACCCTGTGAGTACACCAAAGGGAACTGCATAACTGTAAAGAATCTAAAAGCCTGTGTTATATAGACCTTTTTAACCATTCGCAGTCTATTTACTCCCAGCTCTCTGAGTTGCAGAGGTTAACTAGAAACTTACAAGTAAAATTAAGCTTTAGTGTTGATAGATAGCTCAAATCCGTAAACCTAAGATTATAGCTATGTTTTATTGTTAAAGCTAGTATTATAGTAAACATTATAGCTTTGTTAATAGTATTAGTTTTGCTTTGTTTTTGCATGTGCTTATAAAAAATAGTGTAAAAAATAATATTTACTGCATTTAGTCAAATATTGCTTGTGCAAAAAGAAAACAGGGGAATTGTTGGGAATTGGTTACATGACAAAGGTCACGTAGACATGCTCTGGATAGCTGAGAATTGGAAAAGTACTGGCCCAGCTAATCTGGGCCCTGCACCTGCAAGGCCGCAGTGGCCTTGAGTATAGTTGTAGTCTGATAACAAGATGATGTAGCCGAGAGCAGAGCATGAGAAAAGGGAGATGTAAGCTGTAAAGAATGAAGAAGTAAGAATAACCAATAGACTGCTTAGCTTACAGAATATGCATGAGCTTATTACATGTTGTGCTTAAATGTCTGATGCTCTAATCAATAAACGAAGCTTGCTGATTCTCACATTGAGATGACCCGAGCTTCCTACACTGTGACATCTACCCCTATGATGTAGAGTGCAGTGAGATGGGATCCTGGTCTGAGAACCTGCCCTGGCTGAGCCAGGCTGAGATCCAAAAGGCTGTGGTAGATCGGACGAATATCCAGACAACAGCTTCTCTAGTGCTAAAAGACACATTCTATGGCCACACTGGTGCATTTTTAGGACTTTTTTTTTTGCAGGAAAGCATTTAAGTCTTTTCCAGAATGTATGTTCCTGTACGTGTCTGGTCTGGATTTTAACTTTTTCTAAAAAGAGGTGTTCTTTAAGATGCTGTCCACATGTGTTTCTAGGCTGGCATATGGAGAAATATTTTCCTTTGAAAACTGTTTTTCACTGTGTGAGCTGTTAGTTGTCATCTGTTCCTGAGCTACTGAGTCTACCATGATACCATAATGAATAACAGATCATCTTGGATTTCTCAGATTCATTATGTGCTCACAGAAGTAGAATTGCCTTCAGGATTAGCCCTTTCCAGGTAGTGCAGATGAAGCTGCCCAGCCGTCCACCAAGAAGCAGGAGCTGAGCTGTGGAGGGATTACCTGGCCCACATGTTTGGAAATGTCAGCGTGCATGATGAGCTCAGTGCTGGGAGTCAGTCTCTAGATGAGCATTCTGAAAGCGGCAGATGGTTGGGACAGGTTGCTGGTTTGGAGAAGCTGAGGCTAAAGTTAAATTCTGCTCCTCTCCCTCATGTTCCTTCCTACAGCTCAGCGTGTGCCTCCTGGGCTCTCCATGTCTCTCTCTCCATTGTTACCCATCCCACTCTGCAAATGCCTTGGAGCTAGGAACACTTGTGTTAGGGCAGATGGCTTCTACTCTGGAGCAGGGAGGCTGCATGGGAACCATTGGTCTGTGCTCTCTGGGATGAGTGCTGCTCACCCTGTTCCTCAGGGCTCTTGCCTCCTTTTTGGCTATTCAGGTCTAGGGACAGTAACTCCTCCATCCTCTTGTGCATGCTGCAAGTTTATTTTTCAGTTACTTAAATTTGGTCAGCTTCACGTGTGACCCAAACAGGCCCCATTGGGTCAGAGGCTGCACATGGTTGTCATGGGAGCAGGAGGCCTCACTGCAGAAAGTGCTGGATGTAGGTTTTAGGCTTTTTCTGAGACTGGGGAGCTTCCTGGGAAAGTACAAAATAGGCTTCAAGCAAATGTGTCTGACTGCTGCCCGTGCATCGGCCATGTGGAATCTGCAGGACACCAGTTTCTTTTGCAAACATTATGTATTTCATGGTCTAAATACAGTGTGAAAAAAATATTTCTTAGTTTTGAATGTGCTGTCTCCTGCAAAATCCTGCTGGGATGCAGAGGCATAGTCCAGCTTCTTCCCCTTGCCCTCTGAGAAGGGTGATACCTCTCTTTGGGGTGTGTCTCACACTGGACAGCAGAAGCTGTAACCTGGGGTAGTGAAGCATCGCAGGACATCTCATTTGGTTTGTTTCCTTTTAATCCTTAGATATTCCCAGTGTAACTCATGCCTAGCAGGATTTTTGCTTACAGTGAATATTTTGCTTTAGAGAAATTCCCAAAACTGGCTTTCCTTCCCATTACCTGTGGGAGATGGGAATGCTGTTTTACCACCTCTGGTGTGGCTCCAGCGGTGTGAAGAAGCTCTGCTTCAGCTGTGAGGGAGATTGATTGAGGCAGGAGGTGCTTGTTTCATCGAGGGGAGCCAAGGACTGTGATTTATCTGCTGGCTGAGACTACAACACATCTCCCACCTCTGGGAATTGTTCTGCTTGGGAAGAGTTTGTCCTCCCTCTGCATTAAGAGGATTTGAAGACCTCCAAGCTCCCAGTCAGCATACCTAAGCCATAGGGTGTGTGAAAGGCTGACGTAAAATGCACAGCATCTGACTAGAATGTAGATTTTCACAGACACAAGTATTTGAACTGTGCTGCAGGCTTTGGGCCTGGCAGGGAATCAAATAGGGCAGATCTGTTCACTGCTTTCAGTGAGTGGTTTTGGGTTTTACTTGAACAAGAACAAAAGGCCAACGGTTTTGGAAAACTCTCTTAGCAATCAATGGTCTGTCATTGCAAATATTTCTCTTGGTGTCATGGGGGGATTATCTCTGTGAATTGTGGCTTGCACTTGCCTTCAGATTACACTGAACCAAGCACAAACAGAGCAGGTGCTCTTGTGGAGGGCAGCAGCTTTTGAGGTGCAGTTCCCAAGCTTTGGTGTGTCCCATTTTCCTTGTCTCACAGAGCATGCCTGAGCTGCATGGTACAAGCCTGGTTTGGAGAAGGTTGCAGGCGGGAATGTGAGGAAACCTTCTGCAGGTCTCTGGGAAGATAAGATCCCATCAGCTCCCCATGCCTCTTCTTGTGTCCTGAGGTCACTGTTGGTGCTGCCACTCTGTCCCCACACACCTTTCTCTGCTGCTCCACTCTCACTAGCAAAGGAACCGAAGTTCTCAAAAAATAAGCAGCCTTGGTTGTGCCCAGCAGGCCAGGGCCCACGCATGTGTGTGTGCCCAGGCTGTGAATGCTGAATGGGTGCCACACGTGGAGTCAGGGTAGGGCAGGTGCACTCTGGGTGCGAGAGGTGGAGATCTGCAGGAGCAGGGATGGGAGGTGCAGAGCTATGAGCCTTCACTCAGAAGATAAATCTTTCTAATACCAAGCCCTGTCATGCGCTGACACTGCCTGCCATGGGACTGGGAGACTTCAGGGTGTTCAATTCAAGTTTTGGTAGTCCCACCCTGCTGCAGTGGGCTGTGCACTGGGTGGGCTGCTTGTGCCAGAATGAGCTGCTGTGCCGGAGCTCTCTGAAGGGCTTCAGTGTGGGGGTGCATGGTGCTGTGGGCTGACCACTCATTTCCTCTTTCCTGCCAGGTCTGCCCATTAGCACCTACGCCAAGTACTGCTACCGGAAACTCCATAAAGTAGCCGTCACTGGAGGCAAAAAGGTGAGCAGTTGCCCTGGCTGCAGGGCCTGGGGGCTGCCTGGGGGACTGTGGTGATCACCACTGATTCAGTGATAGGAAATGGAGATAGAGTGAGTTGGAGAGGCTTGCTCTGAGTACATTTCCCCATGAATGTTTGGGAGAGGGCTGCTGTCCAGTTCCTGCCATCCTTCTGGCAGACAGCATTGCCTGCTGTGCAGGCATCTGCATGGCTGCCTGCTTCCTGGCCTCAGGGACAAAGACAACCCCAACACTTACCTGTTTCCAGGGTAAAAGGAGCTGTCTGTGTAGAGGATACTCATAATTTTGTTTCTTCAGGTGAGGGAAGAGTGTCCCTTTGCATTGAGAGCTTATATGGGCTGGGTCTTGCAGCTGTTTTACTGCAGAGTTGTTCATTTCCAGTTCTAAGAGTCATACAGCAAAGATGGCTGGTGCAGAGGGGAGTCCGTGCTCTGTGTTATCTGTAATCTTCCTTTCTTCCCTCTGCATGATTCTGCCTGTGGCCATGAAAAGTGGTAGATGGCCTTGGCCTGTCAGTTCTAGGTCACCAAGCCAGATCTGGTCATTGGGTGTTTTTTTTTTTTTTTTTAATTCCTTTGGGGCCTTCCTGCCATCTGAACTTTGTGTAGTGAACAAATTAGCTGAAATACCTTAAGAGGGGCGAAGGCTCCTGGCATCCTGCCAGGGGAGGACAGTAAGCCTCCAAACACACATTGCACACAACTGCAGCCCTGGCCACTGACCCTTAGAGGGCTCAGTGGGAGCTTCTCCCTGTCGCATTTCCCACTTGGCTGCAGGATCACTGCTGTAGGCCACTATGCTGGGCAGCCTGTTCCCCCTGCCACAGCTCTGTGCTTTTCCAAACTGCTGCCACAGAATATTCAAAACCCCTTTTAAGTGTTGGTATTTGTCAGAAGCAACAGATACCAATGCCTACTTTTCAGGTGTTAGCACCTCTGAGAGCAAAGGTTTCCCTGGAGTTGGAAATACCTGGAATTCCCATCTCCAAAGGACTGTTTTAAACCTGTCTGTGGCTAAGCACTTGCTTCATGCTGGGTTGGGGTATAGGTGCCCTCTGCTGACCCTACACACCTGGGTCTGGGCTGGGCTCCACTCCATACTGCCTCCTAAAGCAGGTGGAGCTGCAGCCAGAGCAATCCCCTTGCTGTGCAAAACACAGCAACAGAATCTCTGCAAAACCAGCCCAAATTCTCCGAAATGGTCTCCTCTGCTCCTCCTGGGCCTGATGAATAGAACCACCCCTGATTTTAGGCTGCAGAACAAGAACCATGCTGCCAGGTAGCTGACTAGTTGCCCTCATGGAGGGTCAGCCTTCTCTGTCCTGGCCACTCACCGTCCCCATCCCTGGGTCACTCTTTCTCTGCGGGCTGGCTGTGCCATGGCTGCTCTAAGCTTTTCTCCGTCCTCAGGGCCTCCGTAAACCAACAGTGGAAGAGATAATGCATGCCAGGAATGCCATCCTCACGCCATCGCTCTTCGGCAGCTCCCTGGAGGAAATCATGCTGCGGCAGCAGGACATGTACCCAGGGAACAAGCTCCCGTGGGTGCAGACACAGCTATCACAGCAGGTCCTGGCCCTGGGAGGGGAACAGACTGAGGGGATTTTCAGGTGAGCTTTGGGGGTTCTGTGCTACTTTTAAGCAAACTGCATGTCAGTCCTCATAGCCAAGGAGTCAAGATTGACCTCCACATGCTTCCTCTTCCCTAAGAATAGCACTCCACTGTGGACTGGATAAAATCTGACTTTCCTCAGGTTCAGGAATCACCTCTTGTAGTATCATTAGCCAGTTTGCATGTGTTAGCGCAGAGGGGACTGGTGTAGGTGTGACTTAACTATGTGGACAGCTCATCCCCAGGCAGGGTGATGAGCTTTCATCAGATTTGGCAGTGGTGGTTAGCCAGTGTAGGGGAGGGAGAAACTCCAGTGTCCTGGCAGATATATAACTATATTTAGCCAGAGATGCTCATTTTTGGTCTGAACACACTGCAAAGAAGCCTGGTTACAGAAAATATTCACTCCTGAGAACAGCAGTGGTTGATATCTGAGCTAGTTGGAGCCTCCACTTCAAGATGGTGTATAAAAATAAGCACCCCCTTCTCTCTGATGAACTGTTGCTGTAGCAGCCACTGATGCCTGAGGCCTTCTCCCTGCTCCCTTCTCCCTGAGGCCCCAGAAGCAGCTTCAGAGCCATGCTTTCCTGGCCAGCTGCCTCACCAAGCACATTGCCTGGCTCACTCAAAAGGACCTTTTCTGTGTCTCTGCAGGATACCAGGTGACATAGATGAAGTCAATGCATTGAAATTGCAGGTGGATCAGTGGAGAATCCCAAACAGTCTCAGTGACCCCAACATACCAGGTACAGGACTGTTGCAGTTGTGTTGCTGCAGCCTCAGCCACGGTGCAGTGCAGAGGGGCAGGTGCAGGAGCAGATCAGTGGGTGTGCTGCTGCTTGGGAATGTGTACACAGCCTGTCTGCACTGACTGGGATTTTGTTCTGTATCTTTTCACTGCCTTTCCAAACACTACCCATAGAGGAAACACTGGGAGTGGGGAGGAATCTCTGTCTCTGATGCAGTAAGGCTGTACAAGCTGGGCAGAGTGGTGGAAGTCTTTCAGGTCTCCTTGACCTCTTCTTTAGGCAGCCCCAGGGCTGCTTCCTGGAGGAGCAGGTAGGTAGCCGCCAGTATTTGCCACTAACTGGTCTGCTTGGGTCCCTGAGCATTTCAGAGCCAAGACTGAATTAAGGGGAAACAGCACAAGCACAGAAATCCCTTCTCTGCCATATCTCACTGCCAAGTTTGCCCCTGAAGGGGGTGGGGAAATGACCAGAGCTGTTCTTATGCACTTGCTTTCTGCCCAGCCTCTCTCCTCAAGCTGTGGTATCGGGAGCTGGAGGAGCCTGTCATCCCCCAGCAGTTCTACAAAGAGTGTATCAGCAACTATGAGAACCCCGATGCTGCCGTGGCTGTGGTGCAGCTTTTGCCAGAGCTCAACAGACTGGTGCTGTGTTACCTCATACACTTCCTGCAGGTAGGCAGCCTCCACAGCCCTGCACTAGGGCCAGGAGCATGTGAAGCATAGTTGGTGGGACAGCTATGATGGGACCGTCAGCACGGTTTTAAGACCTCTTATCTGTACTTAAGCTGGGATTGATGGAGGGGTGTTTGCTGGCCTTGTTCATTATGGGAGCAATAAACCCTGATCCTGATTTTATAGAGCCTGGGGTTGGTTTCCTGTCTGCCAAGGCTGCTGCTCTGTTGGTTGTGTCAGAGCACAGTGCTCTTCCCTGTGAATGCATGGCGCTTGGGGGACTGTCCTTAAGGCAGGCTTTATGTCTGCTCTCCTTGCACCTTTTCTTGGGCCATGTGTTTGGACTTCCTTGCCCTTTCCCACTGCTCCATCTGAATGTGTTCTTGCTATCTGCAGATCTTTGCTCAGCCATCAAATGTGGGCAGAACAAAGATGGATGTGAATAACCTGGCCATGGTGATGGCCCCCAACTGCCTGCGCTGCCAGTCCGACGACCCTCGTGTTATCTTTGAGAACACACGCAAAGAAATGTCTTTTCTCCGCATGCTGATAGTGCACTTGGACACGAGCTTCATCAAAGGGCTGGTTTGAGCCACTGGCCCCATGGTGCTAAACATTGCTCTGAGGAGTTGCTAGATTAAGTCTTCTTCTCTCCATGTAGGTTTCTTCCATTGTCCTTGCTGTTGTCGTGCCCTGGGTTAGCCCTTCAGCATCTCCCAATATATGATTACAAGGACTGGGCATTTCTGGAAGGCTTGGTTCTGTCAGCACCTGGAAATCCTTGGGTATGCCAGGTCAGGTTAGCAGTTCCTGGCCTTTCTGTGTGTGTCAGAGAGGTGCAATCCTCTTCCTGAGAGCCACAAGATTGGGTGCTTAATGAAAGGGCTGTGACATTGTGCGAGGAACTGCTACATGGGGCAGTGAGACTCCATTTCCCTTCTAGAGGCAGAGTCGGCTTGAGGTAGGAGAACATCACTCCTGTGCTGTGGCAAGATCTGGTCCGAGGGAAGATGCTGCCTCATCAGGAATAATCCTACTACTACAGGGCCAGCCTTGTTCACCTCTGCAGACTGTTGGCTGGAGGTGTCAGGGTTGTTCTGATGTCCCACAGTGCTGTTGGTAGAGGGCTGTGAAGGTGCAGAGGTTCAAGAATTGTAGAGCTGCGCAGCAGCATGTGAGACCAGCTTAGTACCCACCCACACCATGATACTGGGCACAACAGGAAGGCCACACACCTGACAACAAACAGGTAAACAACCACTTTGGCATCCTCTTTAATGAGGGCTGTATCTTCTGGAGCAGTGACCACAGTGGCCTTGCAGCTCCTGTTTGCTACAAACAGCATGAGCTGACACCGGCTTTGCTGAGGAGCACCTGAGCCCATGCTCAGAGCAGCCTTCACAGCTCCAGCTCCTCACAGCCCCCTTCCTAATACCACATCCTTCCCAGACCACTCTGCCAGGAACTAAATACCAGTTTGACCCACCCTTCTGGCTCAGCCCAGGTCTAAAGAAAGGCCCCAACAGTCAGAAGTGGTCCTGTGCTCAGGTACACCCTTCCAGAAAAAGCAGTGCTGTGTGCTTGAGAAATGCTAGTACTGCCTGTAGTCAACTGTAGTATCTATGCTCTTCCTTGGAGGTGTTTTCCTTGCTGGAGGCAGGTCTGCTGCAGAAAAGTATGTTTTGGGATTACTGATGTAAAGTCTGCCAGTATCATGCAAGGTTGCATTTGTGTTTCTGTATCCCTTTCCCTTTCCAGTGGGGACCTGAGATCATCCTCTCCAGACTGCAGTGGGGAGCTGAGCCCTGCCAACAGCAAGGTTTAGAGCTGATGCCTGAATCAGTACCAGCGTGAGTGTGAGGTGCCATGTGCTGAGTCTTTCTAAGAGGGTTCCCAGAGCCTATGTTCATATGAGTTTGAATGAACTCCAGAGCAGGAATTCAGTTTTGTGCCCAGCTGAATAAAGGTTCCTCATACCAGATGATTCTGTGGTCCTGTGGGCCAGGAAATGTGCTCCCTTGTCAAGATTAGCTTTGTCAAGCATGCCCACGAAATGTGCCAGCATCTGTTTCACGTACACACCCATCTCCATGCTTTGATGCCGCTCAGCTTGCTCTGTCCTTCTGTAGTGCTGAACAACTTGTTCTTCAGATGTGAAGCTACTGCCCCAGAAGTGCAGAGACAGGCAGAGGTTACCAGCTCTGACATGCTGTCCTGAGATTTGAATCACTGAACAAGCTCAGGCTGTCCTGTTGCCTGCCAAGGGCTGGAGCAGCCATGTGGGACCTGCCCTCCTCTTCAGGCTGCAGGTGCCTATGTCTGTGTCAAGCTTTGCCTGCAGCCACTGAAGTAGTGATCCATGTTACTTCTTGCACTCAGCCAGTGGCAGTCAATCAAACCATAGGCATTTGCTGCTAATAAAAGTGAATGATTCTGGCAAGGGTTGTAAAACATGCTCATAAAAGACACTGGATATTACTGTCTTTGCCAACGGATTTGTAAATACAATCAGTAAAGTAGCTTTTCCTCTGTTCTAATAGTAATAAATACAATCTTCATGGCTGTATCTTTTGTGAATTGTCTTTTTTGTGAATTTCTGCAGCATGATTACATCTGCATGGGGCTGTACATTTCAGCCTGAATGTCAGTGCTCTTGAGTAAGATTTGAGAATCAGCATGAAGTAAGCACTTGGAAGCCATGCTTTGGGATGGTTCTGTTCTTAATTCTCAGGCAGCTACCAAAGGACACTTAATGAATCTTGGAAGAGAATGGTTTGAAACAGGTAAAAGACAATACTGCTTTACACATACATATCTTCTGGAGCCTTTAGGGTCATAAAGGTATGAGAGAACTTTATGGGCAGTTGGAGGGTAAGAAGGATATTCTGCTTGTGTCCCTCCTCCAGCAGCTGGGAGTGCTGCAGGTGGACTGCAGGAGGTGGCCGCACAGGCATCCTTTGCATGGCCCCCTGCATGGTCTCTGCTGATGGAGATGTAATTAATTTGTCTGTTAGGCTGACCTGGTGGGGACATTTTTATGTTCTGACTGGAGCATTCTCTCATCTTTCCTTGCTGGTAGTCCAAGAAACCACTGGAAGCAGTCTGTTGGTGCTCAAGACTGGTGCTGGTCGCACAGTTGTGGAGCTGCAGGGCAGATGCCGGCTGTGCTACTTCAGCCACACAGGAATGAGCCCAGGCTCTGGGTTGTGTTGCTGGTGCTCGGGGGCATGGTCACTGTCCTGTCAGACTAGGAAAAGCGGCTGCACTTCAGACAAAGCCAATGAGGACTGCTCTGTTACACCAGCAGTTTAGGATCACATATGATGGCCATACCACTGAGTCTTCCCACCAGTCTGGCTGGCAGAAGCATTGTAGGTGGGCTGTAGGGCAATGGAGTGCAGAAGGAAGACCAGGAACATTGTAACCTCACACAGCTCTTTCCTAGGGGAATGTTTGCAGCCCAATTTCTGAGTGTTATCCAAAGCTTTCCTTTGAAATGAGCTGATTTTTGCCAAATCAGAAAAGGCCACAAACCAGATGCTTCAGCTCAGGCTCCAAGACTCAGGCTCACTCCTGCAGTCATGATGGCCTGACACCTGGATCAGTTAAAGAAGTGATGGCCAGAGCAGCAGCTGGCCTTGGAACAAGCTTGTGGTTTGTTCTGGGTTTTTGTGAGCAGTGCAGTTGGACCCAGTGCTAGAGGGCCACTGGGACACAGCTCCTTGAGGGGAGGCACCAGTGGCTTGTCCATTACCTGCTGCTGGTTGTGAGAGACTGATGTGTTCCCATGAGGCCAGCACTCCTGCAGTCTCCTTTTCACAGAGCCTTACAAGAACTTTTTGCTATGCCTGCGAACAGAAATGGTAAAAGCAACTCTGCTCATGGCAGCTGATAGACACCATGCCCTTGTGTCTGTTGCCCATGTGCCACCGCAGCTCCTGAAAAGGCTGGGCAGTTGTTGTGGATCACAACTGGTGGATTTTGGACCTGTGTCCTAGACTGCAAGGCAATGTATATTCTGTTTGCCATCTGTTAGAGGTCTGGCAGTTTTCTTCTGTTAATTGGGCAGTTCTCTTCATCTCTTCCACAAACCAGTCCTCCCTCTGGGGAGACATATGTTGTTAGTGGGCCATTGAATGTCACTGCATGACTGATAAAAATTACAGCATCCCATTGTGAGATGCTCCGCCCAGAGGGAGGAGCCCAGCATTCTTAAGTGGATATAATCTGAGTTTTTGGGACACCAGATCAGCCTTTTTACTGGATTCTCAGAGGAACAGCTGCTTTTTCCACTGGATCTTCAGAGGAAAACTACACTCTTCTACAGGATCACTGCTCCACAGAACCACATCTGCCATTCCAGGAGGACTGCAGCCACCATTCCAATTGGACTGCTACCAACAACCTGACCAACAGGGCGTTGGGTTGTATTCTGACTATGTCAGTGGTTTTTCTTTTGTATTATTGCATGTTTTGTTTTGGTTTTTTTTTTTCCTTTTCCTAATAAATTGTATTTCTGACTTGGCATCTCTCACTGGTTTTGCTTTCAAACCAGAACAACCTGTCTGTAGGTTCAGCTTGAGGTGGAAAAAGGGTTTAGTTTTGGCAGCTGCCTGATATTTTACAGGACAGGGCAATGACAAGGCTACCCGTCCTGGTAGAGAAGTTCCCCACCGTCTTTCCTCCCATTGAAAATGTGAAGGGTCTCCCTGCCCTTGTCCACCCGAGATACTCCATTTCTTTCTCAAACCAGAGATGCACAGAGGTTCTGCCACCTCCTCAAAGCTCCTGGGTAATGAGAGGCCAGTTTTTAGTGTAATTCTCATGTAGGGTTTTAGTCCAGTCCTTACCTGGAGCTTTGCACTAAATCAGCCCTGTGGGAAGGCAGAGACCAGAGGAATGGGCAGGTCTGCTTCGGGAGCCCTGCAGCACTGGCAGGAGGCAGAGATGGGAGGCTCCCTGTCATGATGGTGCCCCAGTGCTGGTTTGATGTGAGTGCAGCACAGCACTGGCAGATTGAGCAGAACTGGCCCATGGCGACCGTGCCAAGCCAGGGCTGTGTGGAGCAGGGCTCTGGCTTGGCCACACCCATGGACTGTCTGCAGGACCCACCAAAAATGAGATGGGAAAAGTTGAATTAGTTGCTGAGGTTGCTGCTTTTAGAGCTCCTGTTATCCTATATAATTTGTCAGCCACGGTGAACAGTGGCAAGAGCTGGTTGTGGGTGCAGTGGGCTGGGGAAACCAGTTCAGGCATTCATCATCCCATGATGAGGGAACAGGGAGGAGCATGGGTGTTCTGAGTAAGGTGGACCACATAGGGACCTGGCCAGAATTGAGTGCTTACAGGTAGCCATGCAGGAAAGATTTTGGGACATATGGAGTCACTCATCAGCTTGACTGTTCCTTCCAAAGCAGGGGACACCAGCTGAGGACTCTGTCCAGGCCACAAGGATTTAAACCTGCCCCAGACTCTGCCTGGACCTTCCTCTGTCTCACCATGTAAACTATCCATTTTGTCTGAAGTGCTTAGTGTTTACAGGTACCGTAAAGGGAGCTTGTGTCTGAGGATTGGAGGACTGTGTGACCTCTGCTGTCAGGGCTGGATGCTGGCTGGAATCGAGGCCCGAAGTCATGAAGGTGTTGAGAAGGTCAAGGCTCTTAACAGCTGCAGCTTCTCCCAAAGGAGAACTGGTGGGTTATGTCAGTTCATCTCTGCTCACAGACACATTTCTTCCATCCTGTCTTTGCTATGTCTGGTCTTTTGTTCAGATTACAAGTGAGGCAGGAGACCAGGTGGTCCGTGAGGGATGTAGAGGGTGTGGAATGGAGGAGGGAGTGGGGCCCTTCCTTTTCAGTGAGCTACTGGATTGCCTCAGAGCCTTGAAACAGGCTTCCCTGAAACAACATGGCCTTGGTGCCTTCTGGGGAAGACAAGGGCACTGCAACTGCAAACAGTCCCCAAATACTGGGCTAGGGTGTCCCCTGGTGGGTGTTACCTCCTTGCTCTCAGGACATGTAAGTCAGACCCTATAACCCCAGGGACCACAGAAAGGCCTGTAGAGCCTCATCTGCAAGTGGACAGCCCTGTAAAGAATGAGGAGGTGAAGAATCTACAGCCTTCTCCCAGCTAAATCAGGATGTCTGGGTGCAGTGACATAGAAATGTCTGCTTGTCAGTGTGTCCCTCCCAGCCACTCCCTGAATGGGGCTGTGCTTGCTCTGGCCAGGGTGGGCACCTGTCCCTGGAGATATGTAGCCAGTTCCCAGCCTCTGGTGCTCTGGTCAACAAAGAAGGGGTGAGAAACTCCCAGAGTAGAAGGTACCCAGATGTGGAATCATGCTGTGATGATGGCACACTGACCCGGTGAGTCACTCAGCTCCCATCCTTGTGTGCATCTTGGGAGCAGCCTGGAGGTCAGCTAGACCTGTGGGACCTCCAGCAGCACTCTGACAAAAACAAGTGTAGTTTGAGAGGAAGTCAGTTTTTTGGGATGCTGTGGCCAAACCAATAAATGCTCAGATTTGAATATTGGCACCTGGTGTGGCCACTGAGGACATGAATATGCCTCTGAGAACACAGGGGTGTTAAGAGCTGAGAACTCCCAAGAGGAAGCTCTCTTGGGTTTTGGTCTGTGAAAGAGAAGAGACCTGCCCTGCCTGGCTCCAGGCTGGGTGGGGGTGGGGAAGTCACGAGGCCTGACTGAGGTAAGCCAGACCTGGGACAGAGAAGGGAGGTGAAGGCCCCTGCAGGATGGAAGGGTGGAGGAACCCTGAGAGACATCGAGCAGCCTCTCCACTCTCTTTGAGGGAGAGAGGGAGGTGGTATCTGGGCCTGTGCCACCTTGAAATTTGATAGCACGGCCTGCCGAGAAAGAGAAGAAGAGGGTGCAGCAAGAAGGTGCCCGGCAGGGCAGCCGTGAGAGTTCTGGACAGGCAGAGCCTGAGACTTTTAACCCTTTTCTCAGATGATGGAAACTTTACAAATGCTGATTCCTCCTGGAGTTGAATGAGAAGAGAGATAGAGATGAGATAAGAAGAAATGGGCCACAAGAGAAGTTCAGAAGAAACCCAGGTGGGAAGAGATGATGGAGTGGCCTTTGGCTAGACTTTTCTTGTATAGCCATGGACAGAAACATGTTTCCTGTGACACAGAGACTGCATTTAGGGGGGAGGCAATGGCTTGGAGCCAAGAGAGTGCAGTGATGTGTGCAGTAAAGGAGTGGCGTGAACAGAGATGACGAGTAAGGAGAGTGGTAGTGCTTTCTGTCTTCAGAGAAGATGATCTCTGTTCTCGAGAGATCTTAGCTTCAGGGGGTGAAATTTGGGGGGGGACAGGTGTCCCAAAAGTGAGAGACTGTGCTTTTTTAGAACTAGGCAAAGTACTTTTAAAAAAGAAAACCCTAGAAGCAGCTCTGGTCCATATGCAGTGGTGAGAGCACTGGGCATGGAAGGAAGATGTCACGATGACAAAATGATCTCCGGGCGGTGCCACGTGTGACATGGAAACACAAGAGGTTCCAACTGGGATTCCAGGGGAAGCCTATGGTACAAGAGAGACTCCTCTCTCCTTGATTAACTGAGAATTGATTATCTAAAGGGTGGTGATAGACTGAGAGTTGATGATCTGAGAGGTAGATGTATTAGAAATTTGGTAGGGGGGGAAGAGGAATGTTTTTAGAAAGTTTTCATTCAGAGTTCTGTGTGTTTCTCTTTATATATAGTTGTAGGTTAATAAAGTTTTTATTCCTAAGCTAGAGCCTGCTTTGCTCTATTTCTACTCACATCTCACAGCAGACACCAAGGAAGAAGCATTTTCATGGGGGCACTAGCATTGTGCCAAGCTCAAACCATGACAACAAGGACAATCAGGGTGAAGCACAGTGGGGAGAGCTGGACACAAAGCTCATCCCTGGCCAGTTGCACATTGGTGTGGAGGGTGGAGACCATGTCCAGATGAATCTGTAATGCTCCTGCCCCAGAGTGGGATGCTGCAGCAGCTCTGCAGGGCCCCCATGGGGACTGTGTTGAGGCAGCTGAGGGCTCTGGCAGAGGTCTAGAGACAGGACAAGACCCTGTTGGCACAGACCCCCCCTCCTTCCCACTGCCATGCAGGCCCCAGAGTGGCCAGGCAGGGAGGAGTGGAGGGCCTCAGGCAGGGAATTACTCCAGCCAGGCAGAGAGGCCTTTGTGACCGCTCTCGGGGGCTGCTCCTTGGGTGCATTGCCCTGCCACGAGTGTGATTGTCTGGGCTGGGATGTAGTGAAGCAGAGCTGCTAAGCTCGAGGCCAGCTACCCAATAGCACCACTACAGACAGGCCCTTGAGGGGAAGTAGCTGAAGGACACCTCACTGGGAACTTCCTCCCTGTTTCTCAGGAGTGTTGCCTAACTGCAGACCTTTGTTTGCCCTTGGACTGAGTTGAGTCAGCCATTTCTATGATGATGGAGATCCTGGTCCAAGCCCATGTATTGACTTCCTCCCCTGACCTGCCTCATCGCTGTAGCATTTGCCAGTGCTCATCTGGTCACTGTCACTGTCTCTGCTCCCATTTATCACTGGCTTGTCCTGTGCTGGATAGGGCAGTGCCTTCCCAGCTCAGTTCCCGCTCACCTGTCCTGTGACAGCTCCTGCTCCCTGACAGTGAGTCGTGTGGAATGCTCAACTCTGCTCATGGTGAGCATAAATAAAGGCTTTACAGGTGACACCTGAACTCTTTTGCAGAGAAAGCAGAGAAGATCCAAACTGATCCTTCCACTTGCTCAACAGCAAAGCTTGCTAAACAAGACAAAAATGCTGGCTACTCCTTGCCTCCCTACCTCAAATTCCCTATAAAATTTGGTCTCAGCATGATAGAAGCTGAAGAATGGAAGATAGGACTAGGATAGACTAGGGAAAATGCCCAGAGACAGTACGGTCTAGCTTGAAGAAAGGCCTTGGAAATAAACTCTTTATTGCCACCACAAGGATGTGGTCTGTATTTGCTGTCTGAGGGCTCTTCAGCTCTCCAGTCACACACCTCACTTGCATCAGATGACCTTTGGACGCTCTGCTCTGTGCCATGCTCTGGCCTGGGCTGGAGGGATGAGCTGTTGGGAAGGCGATGGGTCCACGGCAGGGAGAATGTCTTCAGTGGCACAGCTCTCCATTCCACCTTGGGATGTGGGTGGTTTTGCAACAGGCCCTTGAAAATTCTTGTCAGGGGCTGGTGCAGGTCCAGGTTGACTGATCCGCTCTAATACTGAGTCAGCAATCCGATTTGACATGGTCCTTATATCCAAAGTGTTGGCTAAGACTGTTGACTTTAGGGTCCTTTTTCTTTCCAAGTTCTCCTTCACCATTGCCCAATCTTCAGGCTCCATGGTTTTGGCACACCTGGCCCCTTCTGCAGGGGCAGGCCACATTGCTTTCAGGCTCTGCTGTTCAGATGCTCTGGGGAATCCTTGTCCTGCTTCCATGCCCTGCCTTGCAAGTGTCTGGGACGACTGCACTTGTCTGTTGGAAACATTTCCTCCAGGAAGCTCCAGGATTTCAGTGTACTCACAGCCAGTGTCTTGTTCCAACTGAGAAGTTACAGAGGATTCCAAGGTGTAGTGAACAGTCTCAACAACTTCTCTGGTGAGTGTGTCAAGGGAGGTCTTTGAAAATGCTCTGTCTGCAGTGTCCTTGGATTTGTCTGCTTGGGTGGCTCTTCCAGCAAGAGGCAGCTCCTCCCACTTGGCTGCCACCCCCATCTCAGCAGCTTTGGATGTGCTGGATGCCAGACGGTCCCCCAAGATCTCGAACACTGTTGCTACAAGCTCTTTGGCCATCACTTCCATTTTCTGATGATGATCTAGAGAAGTATCCAAAAGTTCTACTCTCATGAAGGCTAAAAGTCTTCCTCTGATTCCCCGGGCAACCCTCTGTAAAAAGCTGACATGCTGATTCCCAGGAATCTTCAACCTCTCCAAGACTCTGTACACCACAGTCTCAACCAGCTCTTCAAGCTTCTTGGCTTCTGCTACAGTTAGTTGCTCAAATATAGCATTCAAAAGGCCATTGGCAATGCCATCTGGCTTCCTCAGGGAGTCAGCAGCAGTGCTGGCATCCTTCTGGCCCAGCTCAGCTCTGGAGTAAGTTTGGCCCTTGTTCAGAGCTGCTCCCCCTTTTCTGCATCCCCCTGAGTTTTGGCTCTTGGGTAGGCTAGAAGGCTTTTGAGGCTGTGGCTTCTGCCGGCAGGAAGTGTTGGTAATTCCCAGCAGGCTGGGGCCATGCTTTAATTTGGCCCAGGATGGTAGAAGGGAAAAAAAAGTGAAAAGTGAAAAAAAAGAAAGTGACACCTTCCTGAAAAGTGACACCAGGTTGTGGGTCATATTGCTCAGCCCCTGTGTCCTAAGGATTCCCGCAGGCCCAGACTGGCACTCTGCTTCAGCCAGGCCACGAGGGCAGGGGAGAAGGGCTTCCCTCAGCACGGTGTGTGCCTGCACATGGCCCTGCTGCCTGTGCCCAGCTCAGTGCTCTGCACTGGCTCAGCTCCCAGCTGCGGAGTCCTTTCCCCGCCACAGTGCCCAGCCCAGCAGCACCACCCTGCACAGTCCCATGCCCCTGAACACAACGCTTTGCCTACTTCTTGCTGCCCCAAGATCTGCTCTGACTGTAGCTTGATCCTGGTCAGATACTGCCTGTACTCGTTGAACTCCTTCACAGTGCAAATCACCTATGGAGGGACGAGGGCAGAATCCCCCAAAAACTGTCAAGCCGTGGAGTTGGCCTTCCCCAAAACAGCCTGAGCCCAGTGGGAGAGGAGCTGCACCCAAGCCTTCCCCCCATACCCTGGTGTTGGGGCCACAGATGAAGGGCAGGACTGGGGCTTGCTGGGGGGATGTTGGCGCTGCTTCTGCTCCCAGGGACACCAGAGCACGGCCCTGTCCTCTGGCAGCAGCAGGCAGTGCAGCAAGGGCTGTGGGAGCCCCGCTTGAAGAGGGCTGTTCTTCAGCCTGATGTCCAAACCTACCTTGTTTTCACTGGTGACAAAGCCCTGTTTCTTCAGCAACTGCAGCACATCCTTGCGCTTGTGGTAGTCCTGAAGGACAGGGTCATGCAGGCAGTTGTATGCTGGGCTGAGGTGGTGGCAGTAGGGATCATCCAGAGTGAAATAAGGAAATGGCCGGTAGAGCTGTAAGAGAGAGTTTCCAGAGTATGAAGGAGGCAGTAGAGTGGAGCGAAGAGGTACCACATGGTACCTGAAAAGGTAAAGGTCTTCTCCATCCTTCTGTAGGCACAGAGACCTGCACAGACAGACTACAGGGCTGGGCTGGGCTGGGCCAGGCTGGGCTGTGATGGGTTAGGGGAGAAAAGACAAGCCACACGGAAACCCCACCAGCAAATAGGTATCAGGCCACCAGGAAGAACTGCAGACCCATCCACAAATTAACCTTCAAAGGTTCAAATGTAGCCAGTGGAGAATGAATGAAACCAGTCTCCTTGGGTTAGGCAGGCCCAAGGGCTGTGTTGGCAACCTCCACTTCCAAAAAATCTCTATCTTGGGAAGCTGCAGTGCAAGCTGGAGGACAACAGCGTGTGTATACCCCAGGCAGGGAAGCCCAAGCTATTCCAAAGGTGCCAAGAAGGCAAGAAGAAGGTTGGAATCTCCCTCACAGGTGCCCCAGGGCCTGGCCTGACATTGTGGGATGAGCTGGAGGAATGAGCTTCCTTGGCACCCGGACACACACAGCTGCCTGCTACAGGCAGGGGTCAAGCCACACACATGCACAGTGCCAGAAACCAGTGAGGAGACTGATAAGTATTCCGGGGGCCTGGAGCTTCCCTTGCCCAGTCCTTTCATATTGAAGGGCTGCAGCTCCTGCTGTAGAGCAGGTGACTGCAAGAAAATCTTTGCATGATGGGGACTCTATGAAAGAGATTTTCTACCCCTTTCTATTTCCTTCACCTTTTCACCCAGTTTTCCCCTGCAAAAGACAGGCTTGGATCCAGGTGCCACAGGGATCTTGACTGCGAGTGGGAGGTTCAGCAGTTCAGGGTCCATTTTCCTGGTATCTCCTTTCCCAGGTGTGGTCTTCTGGGGCTGAGATGGGAAGACACAGACACGCAGGTGTTGCCAACAAGCCTCCTGCATGGCAGTCCCGAAGCCCTAGAACATCACCCCACATCCCAGGCTCCCCAGCAGAGCCCTCTCTATTGGCCCAGTGGTCCCCTCCCCCCTAATTCCCAGTGCACTCAGCAGTGCCTCTGCCTTTCGGCAGGACACCAGCAGTGGGACGGTGCTCCACAGCTCTTGCCAAGACCTCTCATGGTGCTGTGATCCCCCTCTGACTCTTGCTCCAGAGACACAGCAGCTGGTCTCCTTGCTAAATATAGCCATGGGGCATTGTTACATCATGATGATATCACATCAATGCATTGTTACATCACCGTGCTGACATTGTGTCACAGGGAAAATGCCCACCACACCTGGGGGGGGGGGAGGCTGGCCTGCCCAAGGCTCCTTTGAACAGCTCTGTGGAGAGCCTCTGTGTGACCCAGCTGTGACAGCTGCTGTCCACAGGCCCCTTCCCCCCTCCTCTGTCCTGTCATTCTGTCAGGCAAAGCTTCCTCACTGACACGAAGGAATGGGAGAAATTGCCACACCAAAGGTGCGGTTTGGGTTCTGCTTTTCCCCCTTCCCCTTTTTAGGACTTCTTCCCTGTCATGGCCAAGCATCACACTGGGGGAATTGCAGTAAACTGGATATTTGGCCCATCCCTGGCAATATCTAATTCCTGGTTCACATCTTGAGAAACAGTAGAGAAATACAGGCTGAGGAAAAGCCCTCTTCTCCTCTTTTGTCAGGCTCCCATTCAGCCCAGATACCTTTTTGCCACCTTCCCACCGCCTTCCCAGTCTCCCCTGCCCTGGTTTCTGCTGTCCCCATTTGCTCTCACTTCTTACCCCTTGGCTGGATTTGGTGAGGTTTCTGCTGCCCGTTCCTCCAGCCTGTCTGGTTCCTTGGGGCAGCTTTTACACTGCAGAGCCCTGCCAGCCTTGCTCTTTGCACAAAGGCAAGAGACAGGCAGAGCAACCTGTTGGAGGTGCAGTGATTGATCACCACGGGGCTCTTGGGAAGCAGCAAGGGGCGCAGCCCCTTGTTCCTCAGCTCCCAAAGCCATTTCTGGCACATGCTCAAGCCGCAGCTCTTCTCCATTTGGCCAGGGGAGAAGCAGCATCGGCTGTGCCTCACTTCCCTGTGCCACATGTCCTGCTCAGCCACCAGGGCCATGAACCCCATATCACATTCAGCTGGCAAGGACCGTGATGTTCCCAGCATGGTGACATCCCTACAGAGAAATCCGCTGAAGTTCACCGTGCAAAATTGCAGCAGCTCAACAAGGGTGGGAGCAAGGAGGTCTCTGCCTAAAGTCTTGGCAGGGTCTGAGGAACAAAGGGGACAGAGGAAAGCAGTGCTGCCTGCCTTTGTTGTCACCCGTTTGGGCTCCTTCCTGGGCCACAAAGCTTAGTTTGTCCACATTTACTACTTTCCTCTGTGTGAGGGGAAACTCTGGACCCAAATTTATCCAACTGATCCAATCACGGTCTGTCTGCAACCTGCATCAGAGCAGGCAGAGACCAGCCAGGTGTCTGTGGAGGAGGACCATTCCTGTTCCCTGGGAAGGGCTGCCACTCCGTGGACAGCCACACCATATTGGAATAATTACCAATATATCCAGATGGGACTTGTCTGGACCTGACCAGCCTCTGCTGCTTGACCGAAAGGCGGCAACTGCGGTGTTCTCACCTCTGGCTATGCGGGGTGCAGCAGCTGGTGCTGGAGACAAGTCCAGACATGCAAAGCTCTGGTTTTACCTCTGTGCAGACGCTTTAAGGCGAGGTGAAGGAGAAGAGGCGGATTCTGCCAGAGGCTTTCGATCCAGAGTTTATTCTGATAACAGGCTTCTGAATCTTGTAACAGCTCTACAGAACCTCTCGAATTGCATGGTCGCTGGCTCTTTTAAGCCCACGGAAAGTGGGAGGGAATGGGTAGGGATCCCACCAACCAGGTGCAGAGTGGGCAGGTCTCAGGTGCGAGGGACACCTGGGTGGGCTAATGACCCCCCCAGGGATGCAGGGCATCTTTTGAACTCTGCCAATCACTCAACGCCCTTCTGGAATGCCAGGGTTGATAGACAGCATTCAGCAAGGGTCGGGGTAGGGGAGAGGAAAGGTGATTGGCACCTGGGAAAGGACAGGGATACCTGAGGCAAACTAGGACATCACACCACAACAACAGCAGGCAAGTATGGCAAATGTCTGAGCACTCATGATCATTTTAACCATGGACATTAACATCAGAGAAGCTGGACCCCTGGACAGAAAAAAATAAGAAATGTCACAAATTGGCACAGACACATCCCTGAACTATCAAGAGCCGTGTGATCTCAGTGGGAACAGCAAAGCAAAGGAGACCAAAATAGGTCTTCCTGGGATCTAGGATGACCTATTTTGGAGGAGAAGGAAGTGGTTCTCAGGGCAGGTGTGCCAAGAGTCTGTAGGGTTTTTAAAGTGATGAAACTCCAGAATGAAATACAGTGCTGTCAAAAAACCCATTACACAAACACTATGCTGATGTTTTGGTAAAATAAAATAATTTTCTATTTCTCTCAAAACTTTAGGGTTATTTTCTTTCTGCAATTTTTTTTCTCTTCTAGACACCTGCAATGTTAAGACCACTTCTGAGATTTCCAGGTTAAAATATAAATCCAAACTGAAAACTGTATTTTCAACCTTTTTCTTCCTCCCTGTTGCAGTACTTTTAGCAAGCCACTCTGCTTCCACAGATTCCCAGCACTCAGTTCACAGGCTCTGTCAGAAAAGCACTAGTGTTATGAGCAAGAAAAGTTACCCATTTTTTTAAAAAGGGTTGCAGAGTTTAAGTTAAGCTGGGAGCTGATCGGTGGCCAGTGGCCGGGAGAGTTCTTTTGTTAGCTGAATGTTGTAATCACCTGTTAAGTATCAAGTCGTTAACCATCTATTGAGAATTCTCCTTTCTCAGTACCACCCTTGCCTGCTGCCAAGAGGATGGTATCCCCCTCCCCCCCCCCCCCCCCCGACGGTGGGAAGGGAAGAGACCTCAAGAGTCTATGCAGATTATCTCAAACCCAGAGTGCAACAAGAGGGGACCCCCATCAAATCCAGGAAAAGACCCCAAGAGCAACGAGCCAAAACAGAATTAAGAGATCAAAGTAGTGTCTGGACATCAGGGGCGAGGTCCGAAGCCGGCAGAGATGCTGGGGGGGGGGGGGGGGGGGGGTTGGTGTCTTGGTGACCCCTCACCACAATCAGAGAATACGTCAGTCAGAGCCAGGAACCCTGTACAGGCGAACCAACGCAAGCATACGGTATACCCGCATTGCTTTCGTGAGTGTCGTAAATGGTAGAGATTATTCATGCTATCTAAGTATGTAATATAGTGTAAGATCCAAGTTATGTCTTGGACCACCCTGACTGGGAGCAGAGTTTTATTTCTATTTAATTAGTTCCTGGACAATGTTAAGATAATATCAAGTCTGTTAACGTATGAATGAAACCTTCCCGGGCCATGATCGCTGACTTCCCTGGAAAGTCTAAGCCACTCACAGGGCCTGCACCTGGGAAGATTGCATCTACCATACTCAAGCACCCGGTGCCACTCTGCTACATGTGAATGCAGGCTCTTCCGAAGAGTCCAGACAACCATCCAGACACCTGGACTGACTTTTGTATATTTCTGCACATGTATGGCCGCAGTTCTACATGTGAAGGGACACAAAGGAACATTCAGTCATTTCTGCCTCAGGCAGAATAAACTGTATATAAGCTAGCTGCAGGAAGCAGTGGGGGGGGGGGGGGGGGGGCAGCCACTGGGGAGATGCTGACACTTTGTCTGTTGGATCTCGGTTCACCAAGCCCTGACACCCGGGGTTGACGCTGCCTTGGTTGTGGTGGTTTTTGAAATTCTATTTTTGTTAACGATCTAATGAATTTTTGGTAAATTTTATTATAAATTTGGCTGCCGATTTGATTATTTATAACACGAGCATGGGACTCACAGCTCTGCTGCCTAGGGGACTGTGAAAAACACCAATCACTTGTTTTTTAAAATTTTAAAGATTTAATAATAATAAAATAGTTATAAAAATAATAGTACAATTAGAGTAATAATAATTTAGACAATTTGAATTAAGACAATATGAGACAATAAAAACAAAGAGTTATGGACGTCCGGGTACCTTTTTCTGGGCAGCACAAGCCCGAAAAAGGACCCCGTTAACAAAGGATTAACCCTTAAAAACAACAGCCTGTTGCATATTCATACACTTCATGCATGATGCATAAATTCCATTCAAACACAGGATTCGGCCTGGTCATGTCAACTTCTTCCTCCTTAATCCTAACAGCGCCTTCGAGGAGGGAAGAAGTTCGTTTCTTCTGATAAGGGAGCAATAAATTATTTTTTTCGAAAGATTTAGGTGTCCTGTGGCTGCTATCTCGCTGCAAGTCCTTTCTTTAAAAAAAAAAGTACCCTACATAGCACAGTTTCTATTTTAACAATTTTTATAACCTAAAACTATATTTAACACACTACTGAAGAGAATTAATACAGCATTACTTTCTAACACAACACATATAATATTCATTTTAATATTTGCGAAAAGCCAGTCATAAAATACGCATTTTTCACAGGGACAGAGGTGCACTTTCCTGCTCCGCCGAGTCACTCCTGGGAGCGATGGCAGGGAACCGCGGACCTGTCAACCCGCGGTTGACATCCTCATCCTCAGTTGATTGCTTTTAATAAAGGCATTAAAAGGAGAAAGATCTCCTGCCCTGTTTATTTCACTAGCACCTACTGCTGTACAGTGATGGGGATGCTCTGCTTTAAACCATCCTTTGTGCTCTCTCTGTCCTGCGATGCTTGTGGAACTGGGCTGAGGCTGATGTCAAAGAAGCAGCCAGATTTGTGTAACAACCGCAGCTGGAAGAGGAGGAAGACAGAAGAGAAAAGCCCTTGGCCATGTTGTGTCTTTCTCCCCCGAAGCGCAAAAGCACCTGGTGCTATGAGGACACCTTGGCCACAGCAGTTACTCTTTCAGTCACAAAACCTGACAGGCAGCAACCTTCTGCTGGTCTGTGACCTCTGAGGAGAAATTCAGGGATTATCCCTGGAAACCCACCTGAACCAGGGACAATTTATCCACCCAATTCCAGCATACACAGATTTTTGCTCTTCTGTGTCAATCTGGTTTGGGCTTTAACCCAGTATAAAATGATCAAAAAAAATTAAATTAATTTGCCCCTGAACAACTCTGTTATCTACAGCTGAACCCACAGTCTTCTGACTGTACCAGAGGGTGAGCACGGCTAAGAGACAGTGACGACCCCCTCGGATGGGCACTGCTCAGGCCCACCCGCTTCCTGGCACAGGGGGCAGCAGTGAGGGAACCGAGCCGAACCGGCGGTGGCTGCGACAGCCACGGGAGGGTGTGCGTAAGAGCGCCCGCATCCCTTCCTCAAGGAAGGCTCAAGGGGGCAGGCCGCCAACTCTCCCCGGTATTTCACCGCCGTGCCAGCCCAGCGCTCACGCTTCCGGCAGGGCACTGCGGCTGTGGCCCGCTGACGGCCGAGGCCCCCCGCCCCGGCAGCACCGGAGCCGCTCATCGGGGTGACCCCGCCGGCGCCGCTCCCCGCCCGGCTCCATGCCCGACCCCGCCCCTTGCGCGCGCTCTTCGGCTGGAGTGGGCAGGCCTGCCCCCGCCCCCCAGCGGCGCCGCATCGCGGCGGCCATTTTATGCTGCTGTGGTCGGTGCGCGGGACTCAGCGCGCCGCGAGCCCGGGCGGGGTGGCTCCGTTCTAACCCTTTTTCCCGTACAGATCCCCCTCGGTAAGAGCGCGGCGGCGCCCGGGCAGGCCAGGCCGCCTGCCCGGTCCGGCGCTGCGGGCCCGCGGCGCGGTGGGGAGACGCGGGGAGGGCGGCCGGGGGGGCGCGTCCCCGCGCACAAAGGGCCGGGCCGGACCGGGCAGGGCCGGGCCGGGCCGGGCGGCGCCTCCCGCCTGCGGCCCCGGGGCGCCGAGCGGGGCTGCTCCCGCCTCGCTGCGGCCCGGCGCGCTGAGGCCCGCGGCTCTGGCTGGCCCTGGCCGCTCCCCCGTCGCTGCCCGCCCACGCCGGCCCGCGGAGCTGCGCGGGCAGGTGAGTCCGTGCGAGCTGAATGCCGGCGCCGCGGGCCCATCCGGCGGGGGCGGCTGAGTGACCTTGCGGAGGCACCGGAGCCTGAGCCCCAGCCGGAGCCCGAGGCGGGGATGTGACGGGTCCGGAGCGGCGTCTGGCGCTGCCGGGTGCGGCGGGGAGCGGGAGGTGCAGGGCCCGGCGGGTCTGGGTTCCGGGGGTGCTCTGGCAGAACCCGGGAGTAGGGAACCCGCGCTGAGCTGGTACTTGCCGTGCCAGATGTTCAGCACGGCGAGAGGAGGCTTCCGTTCCTTTTCTGTCCCATTAAATCTAGAGCATTTCTTTATCGCGCTGCACTCTGTCTCTTTAAACCATTTTAAAAGAACAGAAATTACGGTGGATATTTTTGCTAACCTCAAAGTTGCCTCATGTCGTACCTGTGTAATGGGTATGTTTGGCAGGCACTGGGGTATTCTTCCTGGCAGGTCTGTGTTCAGATACGGCTTACTGCCAGCAAAGTGGATTTTTGTACTAGTTGGTAATCTGTAACCATTCCAGGATTTTGCTAATTTAAACAGGTACAGTTTCGGGAAACCGTTTTATCTCCTTACAGGCTTGAAATCTGGGTATCAGAGCTGTTTCTGTGGTCCCAGGCTGTTGTTTCTAGCCTAAATACTTTAAAATAAACCCGGAGAGATATCTGAAAGTTGATGAGTCCAAGCTAAGTAAAATAAATATCATTAGGCTAGAGAATTTTGTTGTGTTGTATGCAGTTGGGAATTAAGCAAAATGTTAAAGCAATGGTAGTGACTTCGAATAACCTTTTCTAAGTATCTGTACAGCAGCAATGGAGCATCTCTGTAACTAATGCTTTTGACCTGGGTTCATTTAATTTTCCATAATGAGTTAAGGATGCCCTTGCAGAACCAGTTTCTAAAAAAAAGACAAGCAAGAAGGCTTAAGCAAAGATCAGTCATAGCATAATTCTCTGTTTTAATTTTTGTGTGACTTCTAAACTTTCATAGTAATAAAGGAAAGTGACTTAGATGAATGCATGTTATTTGAATGCATGCTAAATCAGCTTGTGGAAGAGTTCAGTAGTTTACGCTCTTGCTGATAACTCGGTGGATGTCTCCTCAATGGAAATAAAATTTTACTTGAGCAGGCTGAGAGTAAAATATGTCTGCCTGTAATTTTAAGGTCAAGCTGGGAATGAGCCTAGAGTATTAATTGTTCATAGCGGTACTGCCTTGACTGAAATGTAAGACGCATGTAATTTATTCTTACCATTAATTGGCAAATCTCTCTGTAGCACTTGCTTTTACTCCTGTAGTTCCTGCATGACCTAGGCAATAATATTGACTTAAATTTTCCCTCTTGGCCAGGAAAGGAGAGCGCAACCCCTAATTTAATAGTAGGGGATGATGATAAATTCTCTGTAGCTGCACATTCTATTTATAACTGCATCTGCAAAAGATAGGTATTGTCTGTAGCTGAAATTTGTCAGCTGAGAGACTGACACCAGCTCTTATTGCTCAGCCCTGCAAGTGGTTGTTGTCAGTATTTAAACTGTGCTCTTGATGGTTGTCTAGTTGCATGGATACAGTGAGGGTTTTTAAGTCTTTAAAAGAGCAGTCCTTTGGGCTGGTGCATCTTACTGAGAAGTCTTGTGAAGCACTCATTAGTTCATTGTATGTCTGAGTAAGAAATCCTTTCTTTTTTTCTTCAATTAATTCCTTGTCTTCATACTTCTCGCTTCTGTTCCTTGCTTGCCTACAGGTTTGTTTTGACTCCTTGTTCTTCCTGCAGGAAAATACTTTCTTCAGGTGAAAAATGGTAGCTTGGAACTCTTGCTTTGTCCTTGCTGTCCAAATACCAATAGCTACATGGCCTGTATATTTCTAAAGACCTCTCAGTGTAAAAAGCCATGGGGCTTGCTCCTTAGCTGGATAGCTGATTCTCGGTAGGGTCAGAGCGCCCCGAGCAAGCAGTATTAGGGCCGGATATCTCAGCCTTCCGGAGGCTGAGTGCCCGAGCCCAAACGGCTGTGATTGTCTGCTCTTCGTGATTTTCAGCTCTTTATAGTTTCAGCTCTTAGCTTGCTAAGGGGCTCTGGCTGATCATGGCTTTCAGAAGAGCAGATGATGAGAGAGGAGAAGGCAGCTGCCTCGGTTTATTCCATGGTGGTTTATTAGAAGGGTCTGTGAAGGGGTTCCAACGACAGCCCTTCTAACAGAATGGGCCAAGGCAGCCTCTTTTATAGGGTTAGGGGGGCTTGGGAACTGACCAATTGTAAGGGTAAGGGAAAATAGCCTATGGGATCGCAGAAAGATAAACAGGCCTGGAGGACCGGAGTGAAGACTTCTGGTTTAGTTCCTATGACTTGGCATTTCCTTATCTCTAAGCCTTCATCTGCCACGGGGCTGTAGCTAGCCCCATGTCTGCTACATCTCAGAACTACTGGCATTCCAATATTTTTGTGACTGCAAACACCAGACATGCATGGGTGTATACTGTGTCTATGCTTACTGGCTGCAGATAATAATGCATATTGGAATATAAACACTCCTTTTGGAGGCATGTTAGTTTGTTGACATGCTTGTGTGTCTTCTTACTGGGCTTCAGAATATTCAACCAGCCTTATTTAAGTGTAGGCAGGTACGGTCTGCCTTATTTTTTCATAAATCTACCTGAAATGGAGTTCTTAGGATTGGTTAAAAGGAAATTGATTAGAAAGGAAAACATGTCTTCAGCTTGGTGGCCTGTATTAATGAAAAGAGAGGAAGCACTGTTGCTTATTGGGCGGGGGTTTTGTTTTGTGGGCTTGATTGTTTTTGTTTGGTTTTGTTTTGGGTTTTTTAATATGAAGTTAGAGTCAAAGAGCTTTTCTGATCTTGTTGCTTATGTTAAAATACTAGTTTCAGAATTTACTCACTTTTCTACTGCTTAAAATCAGCACTTCTTTTCCCAGGAATTGGAGAATATCCTCTTGTTCCACAGAGTCGTTGAGTAAGGAAACTATCTTCAACACCTCTGTGCTCCAGATGCAGAGCTGATTCTCCTTAGCCTAGACCTATGCATGAGTGATGCAGAGAGTGCTATTGGTAGGGTTTGAGTTAGAATTTTAGTTAGTTTTAAAAGCATGCGTTGGCATAGCAGGGGTTGTGAGTACACCAGGCTGGCTTCTTCCCTATTCTGTAGTTTGCTAATGGCTTTTTTTGCTCCAAGATCACGTGTATTTGTATCAGTCATTTCCCTGTGCTGCAGCTGTCTTTTGTTGCTGTTACCAGGCTTGCAGAAATAGGCACTTAGTTTTTTGGCTTTCCTGCTGTCCTTTCATCTCTCAGCTGGGAGACAAGTCTGCAAGCAGCCTTGAAGTGCACCCCTTTCTTTTCTTTTAAAACAAATAGGCAAAGTTGCATCCTTCTTACAGGGTGACATATGCACAGGTGATCTGTCTGCTTCATGAATTATCTTAAATAAAGACATAATTTTTTATCAGTACTTATGGCAGTATAACTTGAAAAATGTTCCTTTATTTGGATGTCTTGAAAATATCCTCTTCTTTATCAACAAGTAGGATAGATTTGGTTCTGTCAAGGCAGGAAGCAGTGAAACAGAATGCCACATCTGGGAGTCAGGACACTGTATACTGACTGGGTGGAAGCAGTGACCGCTGAGATTTTCAGTAGCCAATGTTGCAGGTGCTGCAAATTATCTGTGAAAAATGTTTTTCAGACTTTTTTTTTTATGTATATTTTTGCAGGTAGATTTCTTCTAGGAGTCAAAAGTCCCAAGTTCAGTTACTGCTTCAGGTACTGTAACCAGGTAATTTTTGTGCTTTCTGATTTGCTCCTTCCATTTTTGGTCATAATTTTTTCATCTGATAGCTAAAATTCATGTTGATGCTTGGTGATAAAATCTTAGGTTCAGCATCCTGCTGTAAGTGTATACTGTGCTGTTAGCGTACCCAGAGCAACCTCTGAGCTGGGATATCGCAGCTGATGGGTGTGGTGCTGGGTGGTAATTCAGTCAGGTAACTGGGATCCCTGTTCTGTGGTGCAGGGTCCTGGGAGATCAGGAAGAAGACAAACATTTAGCCTCTGGAGGCAACTCCTGTCAAGTGTGAGGGCAAGGTGCTCTCTCAAAGATCATGTAATAGTGCACACAAGGAGGTGGACCACCGTAGAGAAAGGTATCCACTACCAGAGAGCATCAGCTGTGCTTGGGTAATCTATAGGGATTCAAATAATGAGCAATCCCCTGTCAATCCAGATGAGGTCCAGAGTACATAAATGTTTAAACCCCAGGGCTTACTTGGCAAGTTTCTTTAAAGAAGGTACTAGTTTTCCTTGAGGTGGGCACACAAGAGAAATGCTACAATGTTCTCAGGAGGTTAAAAAACCAAATCCAACTGGCAGACTTCAGCAGAGCAGGAATTTGGCAAAATTTAAAACAAAACAGTCAATTGGAATAAAGCATTTCGTTTAGCAAGGTCCACCCATCCAACCTTATATTACCCATGTTCCAAGAGGGGAAGTTAGAAGTGAAAAAGAGACAAAACCAAGATACAGCTACCATCTTTGATCCAAGTGCAATCTCAGCTGTCATAAACTCCAAGGATGATAGTGAAGTGACCACATGCATCTTAAAGCAGTGTGTTTTACGTGCTCTGGCCTCCTTTGGCTATGCTTCCCAGGTGGAATTCTGGTTATCTCTGGAGCTGGATTGAGGCTGCAGGCATGGGGTGTAAGTTATTCCTTTCAGTGTGCCAGTGCCTGACAATCATTCTGGGCTGGACTAGAGGTTCCTGGGGGTGGGATTGTGGAATGGAGCAGTGCACCTCCCACTTTCCACAGAGCTGCCCCTTCCCCTCCAGTTGATTTGAGCCAGTAATAATTTTCTCTGATTTTTCACAACAATCCATGTGGCAGAAGTTTGTATGGAGTGCGCCGTTGTCATACACCAGGGCATTGACATGAATGTCAATGAAAGAAGGAGGACAAGAGGTGCTCCAGGTGACTACCTGATTCAGGCAATTTGAAATCTTTTTTTTTTTCCTCCTGATTGACCTGTGGCTGTGAACTGTCCAGGACTCTGGAAAGACTTGAAAGACTCAAGCAAGTTGGACAGGAAATGTCCTGTAGTCCTAATTGGCCAGTGCACGGGTACAACGGAGAGTGGAAACTGACAGTGAAGTAGTTTGGCCCGAATGAAGTCACACCATCATTGCACCATCCCTGAGTGCTGCTGTGCCAGATATGCTGGAGCTTCAGCATGACCTGAAGTCCAGGGCAGCAAAGTGGTGCCACCATTGAGATTTCTAGTGTGTTTTTCTGCATTCTTTTAGCAGCAGAATGCAGGCCACTGTTAGTGTTTACCTGGAGTGGTATCCAGTACACCTGGAAGCAACTGCCCCAGAGGTGGAAGCACAGTTCTACCATTTGCCATGGAGTGATGTAGGCTGCAGTGGGAAAAGGTGAGGTCTCAGAACACTTGCAGTACCTTGATGACATCATTGTATGGGGGCAACGCTGCAGAGGAGGTTTTTGAGAAAGGGGAGAAAACAACCCAAATCTTCCTGAAGGCTATTTTTGCCACAATCAAGGACTTGCCCAGAAAATTCAGCTCCTAGGCAGGATGGATATTATGAGAGTCCAGTGGATGTGGTCATCAAAGTATTGTGTCCAGACAGCAAAAAGGAAACCGGCTTTCTTAGGAACTGTGGGTTTTTGCAGGATGCATATTCCATAAGATAGTCAAGGTTGTAAGCCCTTTCTCTCATGTGACATGGGAGAGCAACAATTTTAGGTGGGATTCTAAACAACAAGTTTTGGACAAACTCAACAGGAAATTGTTCAGCAGCCTTTGGGCCACTCAGGACAGGATAAGATGTGAAAAATGTGCTCTACATTGCAGCTGAGAAGCATGGTCCTTCCTGGAGTCTCTGACAAAAAGTACCCATGGAGACTTGAAGAAAACCCCTGGGGTTCTGCGTTTGCTTATAAAGAGGATCTGAGGCCTGTTACACCCCAACCGAAGAAGAAATTTTGACAGGTTATGAAGGGATCGGTACCGCCTCAGAAGTGATTGACACTGAAGCAGGGCGCTTTCTGGCACCCAGACTGACAGTGCTGGACTGGATGTCCAAGGAAAATTCCCTTCTACACATCATGACACTGAAGAATGGCTCTGACCACACAGTGAGCTCAAATAGGAAACCCAGTCACCCAGGGATCTTGGAAATCATCACAAAGTGGCACGAAGGCAAAAATATCCATACCTCATCAGAAGATGAGGAGGAAAAGGTGCCACCATTCTAAGGAGGCTCCACCATATAATCAGCTACCAGAAAATTAGAAGTGATGCTCTCTTCACTGCTGCTTGCTGTCATACCACAGGGACAAATTGTGGAAAGCTGCCATATGGAGTCTTACGCAGTGAGTTGCAGAAGCTGTTGAAGGACAAGGTGGTCCTTGCAGAGATTAAAGCCATCTAGCTGTCTTCAAATATTGCTAAATGAGAGAAATGGCCAATGTCCTACCTCTGCATTGATTTGTGGTTGGTGGCAAATGCTGGGGGGAGGGGGGCTGGACCAATGAAAAAAGACCAATTGGCAGTCCAGAGGGAAACCCATCTGGGCTGCTGAAGTGTGGCTGCCTGGGTAGAGAAATTGACTGGAAAAGTATGTTATGTAGATGCACACATACACAAGAGTTGGACTACTGAAGAGCATTGCAACAATGAACAAGTGGATCAGGCTGCCAAGGCTAAATTGCCTCAGGTGAATTATTTCTGGCTTGGTGGGCAGCCCATGACACCTCATGTCATCTGGAAAGAGGTGCAGCGTTAAAGATGGGCTCATGACTGTGGGTGGACTTAACCACGGACACCATCTCCAGGTTATCCGTGGCTGTGAAATGTGTACTGCAGTCAAACTGGGCCAAGTGGGTAAAGCCCCTGTGGTATGGGGGGCAATGGTCAAAATATAAATATGGGGAAGCCTGGCAGACTGATTACATCATTCTCCTGCAGACCTGCCAAGGCAAATGTTACGTGCTGACAGTGGTGGAAGGCACCACTGGATGCTTGGACCTACTCCATTCTTCACAGCACTGACCAGAACGCCATCTGGGCCTTGAAAAACAAATCCTCTCTAAGCATGGCACTCTGTAGCAGACGCAGGGCTGGCTACGGCTCCGTGGAGGGATGTTTAGAGATAGGTATTTGCTGAGTCATAGGAATTGAACCAGGAGTCCTCACTCTGGTCCTCCAGGCCTGCTTATCTCTCTGTGACCCCATAGGCTAGTTTCCCTAACCCTTACAATTGGTCAGTTTTCAGTCCTCCCTAACCCTATAAAAGAGGCTGTCTTGGCCCATTTCTTTGGAAGAGCAGCTTCAAGACCCTCCGCAAGACCCTCAGAATAAACCATTGTGGAACACTCTTGGCTGCCTTCTCTCTCATTTTTCGTCTGCCTTCCAGGAGCCACAGCCAGCCACAGCCCCTTGCGAGCAAGCTAAGAGCTGAAATCATAAAAGATTTTCACTGAGAGCTGACAATCACTAAGCTTGCTAGGGGCCACGGCTGTGCTGCAGTCTGGCCTAGGGCACCCCAGCCTCCAGAGGGCTGAGGTGTCCAGCTTTGAGACTGCTTGCCTGGGGCGCTTACCCTACAAGGGATCGGCTATCCGGCTAAGAAGCTAGCCCCTGTGGCTTCATTTATTTTACAGCACTCCAGAAAGAATTGAGTCAGACAACGGCCTCGTAGACATCTGAGCCAGATACTATGGGATTGAGTGGGTGTATCATATTCCTTAATGTGCGCCAGTCTCTGGAAAAATTAAACAGCATAATGGACTGTTAACAACCATATTGAAAGTAACGGGTGGGGAACCATCAGACATTAGCATCTCCACCTAGCAAAAGCCCCCTGGTTAGTTAACACTTGAGGCTGCACCAGTCTAGCTGGCCCTTCACAGTCAAAACCTCCACATTCTGTAGAAAGGGATAAGGTCCCCATGAGGGATAGATTATGAGGAATATGTTAGGGAAGACAGTTTGGGTTAGTCCTACTTCAGACAAAGGCAAGCACATCTGGCGGATTGGTTTTGCTAAAGGGCCTGGGTGCTCTTTGTGGGTAATGCAGAGGGACAAGGAAACATGATGTGTACCTCAAAGGGATTTGAGAAGAGTCTGTAATGTTGAATTGTATAATATTGGTTGGTGATAACAGTGCCACTGTGTGCTATAACTGCAGTTGACAAGGTGTATAGACTGCTCCATGTATACCAGTCATAAATTCCTGATGCAGTTTGCCACCAGCCCTCCTTGCCCTAGAAGACCTCTAGGATGGATGGAATTCAGTCTTGGGCTAAATGAGCTCAACAGACATCTTGGAGGGACAGCCATTGATGATGGAAATGATACCTGTGCTTTTGTAGATATCTATGTCTGACCGTGTGTGTGTGTGTGTGTGTGTGTGTGTGTGTGTGTTTGTGTGTGTAGTTGGAAAGGGGTAGGATTTGGACATGGTGTAAATGGTACAGAATAAGGGATGGATAATGTCCTATTAGCCAGAAGAGGGTGTGGCTAGAATCTGATGTGAGTGTGTGGAGGGGTGTCTGTGTGTTTGTAAGGGTCTCTTAAGCATCTCTCAAGTTTGGATGGCAGCAGTCTTCTGACCTGTACAGAAAATCTGTGCCAGCGGGGGGAAAGGGGTCCCTTCCAGGCTGAGATGGCTTGGGTGTGGTCAGGTTGCCTCAGGCTCTGCAGTGAGCATTCACGTGTGAATTGCTTGCCTCTCTTTTACACTTTTTGTTCTTAATACCATTACTTTTACAGTTCATTTTCTTATCTCATTACTGTTTTCAGTAAACTGTTCTAATCTCAACCAATGATCTTTACCTTTTGTGCCTCTGATTCCCCTTTCAGTGGGAACACTTGATGGAACGATACTATTCCTAAACCATAGTAGGTTCTATGCATCTTCAGTTCAGGTAATGAACTGAAGTTCATTGATCCGTTCTGTTCAGGGAGCAATGTCATTAGGGTGCCAAATCTGCAGCCTAAATTGGGCTTCTGGGAACAATTTAAATGGCTCTCTTTCCCACTGCTGCAGTGTGAGGAAGCCTGCATGTATTGACAAGAATTGGATTTGTGGATGAAGAAGCAATTCTGGAGAAACTCTTGTGGTTCATTCTTGTATTAGCAAAACACAGCTCCTTCTTCCATGTGGTGAATGTAGATTATCCAGTTGAGGATGTCTTCATCGACAGAAGCGGACTGCTTAGTTAGTGTGTAGCTAGTTAATACTGCAGTACCTGTTGCACTAAAGTAGGAGTAATGATAAAGTTACTGGTGACTTTTAGTTGACAATAGAGAGTAAATGATGGAGAAGTATGATGTGGATATGCAGAGAGAATGTCTGTATGTAAGGGTCTCTTAAGCGTCTCTCTAATTTGGATCACAGCAGTCTGCTGACCTGTACTGAAATATTTTCAGATTAAATTTTTGTTCTAGAGGTGTTATTCTATTATGGAGCTACTGTTGACTGTATTTTTTTGAACTCTGAACTACTTTAAGTCTCAGAATTCACATGTTTTTGTTTTTCCTTTCCTGTAGTTACACAGCACTGGTTGGAATGTTTGCAGCAACATAAACAAGTTTCTTGGTGAGTATAAGCATAGATCCTTTTTTAAATTGTAGCTTATCCTTAAGCTTTTGAAATTTTGCTTTAAAATTCAGGTTTTACTTAAATACTATCCACAGAGCTTCTGCAAGACTTATCTGCATTGAATTCTTGTATTCTTAAAGGCTGCCATTTTTTCCTTAAACTGAAAATACACAGTCTCATTAAAGTAGGTTTTCATTAATATTACTTTATTTAGGAAAAACTTGATTTATTTTTTGTGACTTAAACCTTTTTCCAAATTCTTTGTCTGTTCAGTGCTTAGGTGCTTGTTTTTTATCTTTAGTGTTTACAGGAAAAGAAAGGGGAAACCAGAACATGAGACATGATCAAATGACTGAAAATAATTGTTTTCAGTAATGACTATTTATTTCTTTAATTGCACTTGGTAATTCAATTAGATTTCATTATAGAATTATTTTCTTTTTGTTCTGTTGATTTGCTTATATCCTTAATTTCTGCTTCCATGTTGGTCTATCCCAGTCTCAGCACCAGTTGAAACTGACAGCACAGTTACATGGGATGTTGCTGAGGGGATGAAAATGATGTTCTCCAGGCCCTGTAATCGCAGGGAGAGAGTGAGGATCTTGTTCAGAGGCTCATTCATGTAACACCTTTTTAGTTTTGTCACCGTGTACTTTGGGAAGGTCTTGGTTCTGTCTGAGGAGAAGAGCAAAAGAAGATTTTTACTCAGTTCTCCTAATCTACTTGTATAAACTAGAGAAAAAGTAGGAGACTGAAATCAAGTACTCAAGTCTTATGTTTTGAGGAATGTCAGTGGTGAGGAATAAGCCGTTCGGCATCCTTGTTACAGACATGTTAAGTATCAGTTCAGGACCCAGTTTCTGTTTTGTGTGGCTCAGAGTTCACCTGTGTAGTTGTTAATTGAGTCTGGGAAGCTTTTAAACCAAGTTAGTGCTGGTGAATATGTAGTTGAGGATGCTACATTGTGCAAATAAGAACTGCGTATAGTCCAGTGTCTTGTTTGAAATATGTCTTTTGGATAGAAAAAGGGGGGTGATGCAGTATTCTTTGAAATTTGTTGCAGTGTCAGGTCTTCCTGTCTAATTTAAATCTTTCTTGCTCCTGTTACTTAAAAAAAATCCCAAACCCAAAAACTTGACTGAAGATCTAAGCATTGTGGTTTGAAATACTGCTGTGAAGGACATAATCTGAAACTTATGGTCACATCCAAAAACAGTAACCTACCTGTGAAATGATACACAAAACCAACATGAGGCAGGAGCAGTCGTCCTTGGATGAACAGAGGCTGTTCTTGGGTTAACATGTTCAGCAGGAATAGGAGTTTTTATCTGTTTTTATGTGTAGGGTAAAACACATTAAGGCATACTTCAGGGTAGCACTTCTGCTGTAGTCAAAACTTGCCAGGCAGAGGGTGTTTTGTCTGCAGGCAATAAAAGTCTATTGTATCAGCTTCCCAGTGCCAGTATAGTTTTTAAGTGGTGCTTGTGAGACTTCCACTTAGTCTTCATAAGATGCCATTAGGATTGTGTAGTATAAATGGTGTCTGTAAATACTGTTTTGCAGTCTGATATCATACTTTTTCTCATCTGCAAGTGTGTGGTTTCAGCACAGCATGGCTGTGGTCATCCACTTGCAAGTTGTTCCGATTGCGGTGGGGACCATGGACTTCTCTGGACTGACCATTCCTGATGGGGGCATGCATATTGTAGGGGGTGAACTGGGTGAGGCTTTCATCGTTTTTGCCGCTGATGGAGATGTGAGGCTGGTGTCATGGGTGCAGATGATAAAAGGTCAAAACTAACTACATTGATGAGTAAGAAAAATCTGATGTACAAAATGTGATTGGACTTAGTCCTTGGCACTTACATACCTAGATGTGCAAGCAGATTTGGAGCAGTGGTGCTGGAGAGGTTGGCAGTCAGACTTAGCCTTAGGCTTTGTGGAATCAACTGTAAACATGCTTTGTCCTAGAAGGAAACAAAACAAACTTGAGATGCTTGTGTAGGAGTGGCAGTGCTGCCTGCAGTACCCCAGGTCAGCAACATCTGTGCTACATCTCCAGGGAATACAAGACAATCTCTGGCTAGTTGCTTTTACTTCCTGGTTTTGCCAGTGCTTTTTATTACCTGTCCTACCCTGTAGTCCTGTGGAATCACCACCAAGGTACTGAGTGCTTCCTAGGAATTGGGACAGCAAGCTTCCTATCCAGAATAAAATAAAAATTCTCAGTGCAAAGTAGGATTATATTTATGCAGACTGTCAAAGTTGACTGTGCTTCTTTATCAGGTCAGAGAACTATGGGGTTTTTTTTCATGGTGTTCCTCTTTTTTTCTTTATTGTATCGTTATGACAGAGGGAGGGAAATCCTTGGGTTTGGCATGGATGCACAAAAGAATGAAGGAAATAGGCTGAATTGTGGAAGCGAGTTGCATTTCTTCTGAACTGCTTAGGAAGCAGCACTGAGACAGAATGAAGTTTGAAAGTGGGGCTGATTTTAAGGAAGGGGTTTTGGTGTGACACTTTGTAAAGGAATGGTTTAATCACTCCATGGGGATTTGGAAAATAGTTTTGCCAGGGTAGGTGTGGTTTGGAAAAGGCTGCAGTGATTTTGCAGTTTCCAGAGAGGAAAGGAGAGGCTGTTACTCGTCAAAGTTTGCCATAACTGCTTGGGTTTGCTCTGTCTGATAATATTTCAGTTGCTAGAGGAACCCGCTTCTGTTAGAACTTGGTGACATGCCAGGTTTGGGGCTCTGGAGAGAGTAAGAACAGCTACAGGTGAAGGTGTACAGGATGTGCACTGTTAGCAGAGCAGAAAGATTGTTCTTGGAGTCAAAAATTATGATCCCTGAATATAATATTATTATATTAATGTATTTTCCTCTGCATTGCCCTGAGATAAGTGTACCTTTGTCACTGATACCTGTCTGAATAGTTGAATAGTCTTTAAAAGTTAAATTACCTTATGATGATTTTGATGGAGAAGAAAAGACTGTCTTTTAAATAACATGTATTTCAGTAATATAGATTTAGAAACATTTTGTTTTGGAAGTAGTGACTTATCTAAATCCTGAAGTATTCGGTCCTGAAACAGTTCTGGTCTTCATAGAGAAGTAAGAGGTTTTGGAGAAAAGCCATAAAGCTCTTGGGCTAGGTCTAGTCTCCTTGTTTTAATCATGGTCTTGAATACCTGGGATAAATGTATTCTCAGAGTTAACAGAGAGGAAATCCTGTTCGTTTGTTGATTTAGATACCAAGTTAATACAAATTAGTTTTCTGGTGAAGAAAGTTTTAGGAGAGATGTTCTGGCAAAGTATTCTTATTTCCAAGTTGTTGCTATGAATGTCTCATCAGTCTGGGGTTGTTTGTTGACAAGCTGTTTTAATCTTGTTCAAGGTTTTTAAGCAATCTTTGCTTGAGAGGACAGGGGCAGAAACATAAAACCTCGAAGCAGGCAAGCCCCTGTGTTCAGTGCTTGCTTTCTGAGAAATGAAGTCATCAGTATGGTCATGGTCATGCTGGTGAAGCGTATTTTGGCACTGCCTCTTGGCCTAGTTTGTGCAGAGCCATGTCATGGTTCTCAGTAAAAGTTGTATCTGATGTTTTCAGTCTTGCTGTAAGGCTGGATATTTTGGGGCAAAATGGTTGAGACCCTCTACTGAGTAATTTATCTCATGTAACGTTCTGCCAAGTATACATCTGCTTGAGGAAGCTGTTCCTGAAATTGGCTGTAAATGGAAAAGCCAGACCACTTTCATGGTCTGAGGAGCAGGACCACAGTGCAAGCCAGTGGTAGGATGTGAGAGAGAACCCAAAGCAGCCCAGAGGAGGGGCTAATGATAAGAGATTTTTGCTCACAAAATTTTTTCTCTCTTTCAACTTTGTAACCTACTGCCTTCTAACAAGCCTAGCTGAGTTAGTGAAGTGCAGTATGTATGTGCTTTAACTAATGTTGGTGTTAGCTGACTATGACTAGCTGTGTTCAGATTTTCTTGGAATGTGCTGCCTCTGTAACTCTGATTAAATGGCTTTGGCTGTTTTCTTCACATTTCCTATTAGCTGTGATACTAATATTTTTAAATATTTGAATGAAATCACAGTAAGACCTTCCATGCCAAAATGAATGTGTTTATGGAAGCCCTATTGTGTGTGATCCTGTTACTGAAGTCAGGAGATGTGTATGTTCCTCTCCAGCCCCATGGAGGTGAGCTTTCATCCAGATGGCAGCTCTCACTGAGGAGATCCACTGTGGGAAGCTGAAATAATGCACCGAGTGTGCCTCTAGATTGGCTTTGCATGTCTCTCCTTAGTGAAAAGGAAAAATAAGTGTACTAGGGAAAGAATCACTTTGCAGATATCATTTCTTCAAGTGTTAATCAAAAGGTATGCTCAGTGTTTGGAGGCATGAAATTCCCTTGCTAGAGTGAGGAAGGGATATTTTAATGATGTAAATCTGCAAAGAAAATAGTGGATATTTAAGGTGTCAGTGGATAAACCACTTAAAATATAGCTTTGCACTTGCTGCCTTTTTCTTTTTTTTCAAATTCTATGTTCTGATGCAACATAAACTGTAAAATCCCAACCATCTTGAGTTTTTCTTAATTTTCTTTCTCAATTAAAAGGTATGGACTCCTGCCCCAACCATTAGAAGACTGGGCTGATTCAGATCCAGTGTGATACTGTGAGAGCTCAGTCTGCTATCAGATATTACTCAAGGAAATTAATTATTTTCAGTTCCTAGGTGGCTAGAATACTTTGTCTTTTGCTGTGGATCAGACTTACAGGCAATAGTATTTTTCCCCTATACCCTTGAAGGCTGCTTTCATAGAGGTGAGGATCAGTCTAAAAGCACTGTTTTAAAGGAAGGCAGCAGATGAGCTGTTGGTAGAGAAGTTCTTTTGCAGTGTGGTGGTTGAATGGAGGTGGTTGGGCTGTCTCTGTGGTCAGCCCTCGGCAAATGACCTGGCCTAAAAAGTGTGGTGAAGGAGTAGCTTTTGCCTATTGTAAAAGCTCTACGATATTCCTAAAGATCTTTGGTTTCTGAACCACACTTGAAATTAGAGTAATTCTTCACAATGTTAGTATTTTTGTAGATGCCGCTTAGTTGATACCATTGCTATTTATGCCTTATGTGAACAAAAATGCTAGTGCTTATTTCTGTGCATGTCTCCTTGTCCATGTAGTGTAAGACTAGGTTTTTTATTTTAACTCAAATCAGTTTTGTCCATCTGTAATTGAATGTTCAATTCAAGATACAACCTTACTCTAAGGACAGTGATATTGGGTAAGACTTACTTGAGGTTTTGGATCTTGTGAGCTTGAAGACTACAGGAATGGATCATAATTTCTATTTTACAATTGTGGGAAGCAGCTGACAAAAAAATCAGGAAAAATAGCTGTTGACCAGGCTTTTTCACTATGTGTACCTTGAGAGAAACTACTAGAGCAAGATTTCTTAAACTTTTATATTACCTGTTGGAAACAAATATTAATGAAGACTTTTTTTATATTCTGGTTAAAACAGTGGAGAAGTTGGACAAAAACAATGCAAATATGCAAGGAGTATAGAGTCTTCCAAAATTGGTTAAAAAGCCTACATATTTCTAATGTCTTTGAACTTTATTGCACATCTAGTGATGAGGTGACATAGTGTTCCAGAGTGTTTCACTAATATCGTAGCTGTTGAAAGATTGTCATTGTGTTTGTTTTGCCCACTTCCTGTTTACTGGATTCCTTGTTTTCATCAAAATGGAGAGTGGGGTAGAAAATATTACAAAACTTCCGTCTCATTTGTGAATAAACACTGGGTTGCGTGATTCTTAATTGACCTGGAACTTGGACCAATGGGCAGAGGCTGAGCTTCACTCTTTCATGGTCCTGTAGCTGCCATTTTGAACATACTTTTGAAATCCTTCTGCAGACTGTCACTTGGGAACCCTTGTTTAAAAGATAATTTCCCCCTTACTTTCTGCAAACCAAAATTACAGCAGTTCCTTAACATCTGGCTTCTGGGAATTATAGTGCATAAGCTTATTTTGTGTATGTCTTGATTGGTGATTGATATTTAATTGCATTTTTCAGGGGAATAAAATCAGCAGTGTTGATATTACAAAATGACAAAACATCCTCCGAATAGAAGAGGGATCAACTTTGAGGTGGGAGCCCAGTTGGAAGCCCGTGACAGATTAAAAAACTGGTATATTTTTAAAACCATTCATGTTATATTAATTTTAAGTCTTTACTATCTATAACATTTTGTATTGGTTTAATATTTAGAGTCATAGTCATTGGTTTGTAGGAAAGTAGTTCATTTATAAAAGTTTATATACCAGTGATTGAGATGGGCAGTAGATGCTGGTATGCTGTGCTGGCCCTCCAAAATTGTACTGGTGTTGTGTCTGGGAATAGGACTGCTCCTAAATCTGGCTGGACTTCAGGCTCTCATACTCCTGAATTCACCCTTTCTGTGAATATACTGTTCTGTGCTATACTTAATATTGCAGAGCAGATTTTATGGAAGAATAAATTCTTTGCAGTACAGAATATCCTTGCTGCTTCCTTTCCTGGTGCTGTCGTGAATTCATAGGCTCTAAAATCTGATTGAATTTGTTAGGCCTGTACTCATATGATGGTGGTCAGCTTTAGAATTAAAGAATTGTGTGGAGAATCATGTTCCATGCTAACAAGTCTGGTCCGGCACCCGTCTTGCAGCTCTCAGCTGTGAGGAAGAACATTTTTCTTCACGAACCACTGCATTAGGAATATGAAAAATCCTGCAAATTACTTAGACGGACTTTGAGTTTTCTGACTCTATACATTTCAGGTAGTCAGCTCAAAACTTAACATTTAATAATTCTCAGTGAATGAGAGATAAAATGAAAATTGCCAAAGACTTCTTAAATACAGGAATTAATTTGGTTTTGTTAGCTCGTGTAGGTAACTTCTCTTTCCAGAAGTCATCTCTAGATGATTTTTATTAAGAAGTCTCTGTAGGTTAGATATGGTTGTACTTAAGTTCTGGAACCTGCCGGCAGGTAAGGTATGCAAAGTCAGAATTGAAAACTATATTTGGGCATCTCAGGAAGAATGGTGCACTGCCTTAGACACAGGGGATTTTTTCTGAAAGGTCTTGGTTGCATGCAGAGCATGTTCTCTCCAGGTACAAGGGCATTGGAATTGTGCAAATGAGAAAGCATAGCTCTTTCCATAAAGAATGTAAAATATGAACATTAAATCCTATTCACATGTTAATTTGGCTTGGCTGTGTTTCCAGGACTTGTGTAGGTAAGCACTTATCTGAACCTGCCTCCATTTTTGATATTCTTGAGTTTTGTTAGTACAGCAGGAAAAATTAGGCTTACAAAAATAAGATCTCTTAGCCTGTCTGTAATGTAGGCTTTTTAAAGATGCAGTTTGGTGTAGCTGTTCTTTTGAGTAAGGCTTATAACTTGTATCCATGACTCTTATCCTTCTGATGTTTGCTCAACAACAGTGTTTGAGTGTACATAGCTCTTGCATGGGAAAACTTCGTGGGGAGGAATTCAACAACCTGCTCTACTTTCTGCATATCCTTTGGCTTAAATTTGAGTTTTGGGTGTGCTATTTGTTCCATGTTTTTTGGTTTTGGAAACACTTGATCCCAAAGTACCTGTCCTACACACAATGCTTTGTAACTCTGGTCTCACAACTTAGTTATGAATTCTCCAGTTCTGAAATCTTTTGTTTCCTTGCTAAGCTTTGAACCCTGGATTGTGTGCATTTTCATTTTTAGGGTTTCTCAATCAAAATTTTTAAGAGCTGGGGGCTTAGCAAAGCTGTCAGTGCTGACACAGCTCACTGGGTGTGGATTTGTAGAAGTCAGCAGACTGTTGTATGTTTTTTTTTTTTGGTTTTTTTTTTTTTTTTTTTTTTAATTTATTTTTTTTCTCTTTCTCTACTGCTTTCATCTGCCTCTGTGCAACCAGGACCACTCTGTGGTGTGGTTACCCTGCACTCCTCTAGGGGCACAGGATTTTCTGTTTGCTGACACTTGCTTTTCCCAGTGCTAGACCTTTGGAGGTCCAAACTTTTCTTGAGTGTACTTTTGTTGCTGTATTGGTGCTAAAACATAGTCACTATTTTCCTGTTTAGTTAAAGTGCTGACTTAGATTTCTGTTCTCAGTACCAGATACATCAGTCAATTCATGGGCCACTATTGCCAGTCTCTTGGTGGTAGTGCTTTGGAAAATAATTCATGTCAGAGTGTCATGTACCTCTCTTTCATGTCACTGACTTGTCTCCAAATTGCTAGTTAAAGACTTCTAGGATGTTTGGATGTGGTGTCAACCCTAGTTAAGAAAAAATACTGTATACCAGCAGAGTAGTCAGTGTGGAGCCTGCTCCTTGTCAAAGTGCAAAGTGAATTTTGCATCTTTACTGCTCATCCCAGAGGTTGCTTTGTTGTATTTGGAATCAAAGCATATTGGCAGTGCACTGCAATTCCTGGTTCAGTTGTCTGTCACATCCTATACTTGAACTCCAGGGAGCACAGTGAGTACTTTTGGTGTTTTACTTTAGGTTCTTAGGGCTTGGGTTGTTGCATCAAAACTGTCATGAAAGATTTGTCTGTTGGCCTCGGGTTACTATAGGGAGAGAGCCTCTGGATGCTGAGAGGTCTCATAGTGCTGGAGTTCAGAGGATGAAGGAGAGGGACTGCTCCAGTAGGGCATCCCTGAGTGGAGGGATCCCAGAGGGGTTGCTGTAGCCGTGGACATGGGCACACTGTCACAGCTGAATTGACTTTTTGAAACCTTTGGCATTGAATCATTTAAACTGATTGAGCGATGGTTAGCTACATCCTCTCTAACTGAAAAGAGGATGACTTCGCTGGATGCCTGCAATAGGCAAATGATGTTACATTTGTTACCTTGTTGTAATGACACATCCAAGTTTTTCTGTCTATTGTCAGAGTAAAATGGATCTGAAGGGGGTTTTGATTATGGTTAGAGCACTTGAGTAATATTGAGAGTGTGGTGCTACCCTGTTAAGATTCAGATTATCAGTCCCATGAGTTCAGTTGTTCATGCTGTCAGGAATTGGTCTCTAAGTACTAAAAAGATGAACCACTATAGCTGTTGTCCTTCACTGTGCTGGTTCTCTTGGATGCTTCCTTTCCTCTATGCATTGCTTTGACTGCACTAAGCTTGTCCTTACCTAGTTCCAAAGGAGGGGGGGTTTGTAGCAACTCTGTTTTGGCATGTAGGAAAAGAGAAGGGAAACAGACCTAGTCCAGTGAATTTCCAGATATTTACCTCTTCCCAGAAGAGGATAGTTTTACATTTGTCTACTATAAATCCATTTTCATACTGTTTGCTCTGCTTTGATGGCTGTAGTCTGAGGTTGCTAGTCATTGCTAACCATAGTCTATTTACTTCTTTGAGCTTCTGATTGCCTCTTAGGTTCTTAGAAAACTAATGCTAGCAGTTTGGGCATCTTAGAGATTTTCCCTTACTGTTTAGCCGGTTCGTAAGTCCTTGAAAGATATGAGCACATTATTCCTTTCAAATTGAGCTAGAAAACAACTTGCTTTGCCCTTCCTGTATGCTGCAAGGTGTTGTCTCCAATTTCACAGTGTTTCAGATAAATATTTAAATTAGTATCATTTGGGGTTTTCTTACCCAGGATGCGTTTAGCTGTCTTGAATATCTATTCATTCAGCTGAATACTTGCTTTGTGGTTTGGGGGAGGATGTGTTGGGCCACCCTGGAGATATCTTAGTTGTTCTCTGGTGCCTTATCCAGGCTTCAGCTATTGGCCTTTCACTTACTGTGTATCCTTTCATAGTATTTCTTTTTAACAAACAAGTCTGAATTTCTTTTAAGTTACCTCTACCTCTCTGTATGTTCACAGGCTCTTTGGAGGAAGTGTATGGGCAATGTTTTGTTGCTCTTCTGTATCGGTCTGTGAGCACTTGCACCTCCTGATGTGGTGCACTTGTTCAGTTCTACAAAAGGTGTGGGAGGAAGGAAGCTTGGCCTGTCAGTGTGTGATGCTCAGGGCTGTTGAGAACCTATGAATCTTTCTGTGACCCTTTCTGCTTTGTTTTGTAGCTGCCAGTGCTCTCATCTGAGAGGAAAGTGGTGTCGAGGTGTCAAGGTCTGTCAGAGTTCACGGGTAGGTCGAGCATAGCTTGTAATAGGTTTACTGCTTCAGTCAAGAGCACTGAGTGTATGTTAACTGATGTTTATTGCTTCAAAAAGAGAAGGCGATGAGGCTTTGCAGCATGTTCTCCAAGAACTGAAAACTCTAGCTCAACCACACTTACTCAGGTAGACTGAAATTTGGTCTCATTGTTAGATATGCTTTTCTTGATGATCTTAACTCCCATTAGTGAAGTTGGCTAGGTGCAGGTGGTACTGATGTATGATTTGGGATGACAGTTGTGGTGGAGAAAGTTCCTTTTTTGCTGGATATGAAGAAAGGAGCTGTCTTGCATCGTGTTAATTTGCTCTTAACTTGGGCTTGTCTCATATCAGTGGTAGAAATTAGATTGTGCTTCCTATAGGTGGTTATCTGTTTGGACAGGATTATTAGCTTCATACTGAGTCAGCACTCTGTCCTTTTTATTAGCTTCCCTCTTCATCATTGAAAATCTAAACTAGTTCTAGGCGTACTGCAGTCCCAATGGCAAGAGCAACCTTCTGTTTACTCTGTTGTTGAGAGGATATGGAATTTCTTACCTGTTTTAGCTGCTCTCAGGTTGTAGGTAATGGGATGGTGATTTTTGTCATTACATTAGTGATATCCAAAAATAATCTGTTTAGGTTGTGACTGTGACTACTGCCCCCTCAAGAGCTTGTGGAGGACAGTACTTGAGTTACCTAAATACAAAGTAACTTGACTGTCACAGGAAGAAAGTTTCCTTTTTTTTCCAGGAAGTTGGTAGCCAGTTACAGATGTCCCTGCCATAAATATCTCCCATTGGAATTCCTCTCCTCCACAGCCTTTGCTGCATGCATTTTGGTAATACATGGGGATGAACTAATGGCATAGCTTGATGTGTGTGGCAGCGAATATCCTTAGTCTGTAGTTGCAGTGCAAGTCTCTAGTATGGCCTATTCATAGCTCTTTGTGAAGTCATGACTGGACATGACTTAGATCTGCTGGAGGATTTCAGTTGTAGGTAGATTAGCTTTCTCTTTGCGTAGGGTTGTAGAACAGTAGTCTGGGTTGCATTTGAGTCTTAATTCTTACATGTCTAGGCTTTACTGTTAGTATCATGCTTGATCTTTTTGAGATGCCTCTTCTTTCTACCATGTGTTCTATCTTACAAGTGTGGTTTACCAGATAAAGAATACTTGTGGATTTGAGTTTTGTCTTCAGCCCTTTGTTCAAGAATTCACAGAGGCCTTGTCTTTCTTCCAGAATACCGAAAACACCAACAAATGGAAATTTTGTCTTGATGTTACTATTGCGGAAGGGAAAGCTTTGTACTTGGAATGTTACCTTCAGTTGCGATAGTGAAATAGCTGTGATTCTGAAATCTGTACTGAAGTTACAAATTACCAATGCAATTTAAAGAAATACAGAGTTTGCAAGGTCTTCCTGATCAGAAACATTTGAATTTGACTCATCTCAGATTCCCCTAAGAAGTTTAAATATAAACTTCTTAGTACTAATGTACTAAGAAGTTTATATTTAAAAATCCCAGGATTTTGCAGATGAAATTTAACTTTGAGATCCTAAAACTTAAATTACGTTTAGTGTGCCTGCTGGGTTTTTGCTGTTAGCAGATGATTTATGATGCATGTAATGGGTATCTTAGAGAAGTGAATGTATTGACACCCAAGTGTTACTCTTGATAAGAGTGAACTGAAGCTACTGATTTTGTAAAATGTGATATGTCTAAGTGTAGGGAAGGAAGATTCTGACTTCTGAATCTGTAGTTAAATTTTTTTCCAACCAGACTAAGAACTCCTTAGTTGTCTTCTCTTGCTGCAGCCAATGTTTGCATTTGCTGTTCAGTTTTGGGTTTTCTTATGTACTTTGCTCCATCATTATGTAGCATCTTTATTGCTTATACAAATGATACATCAAATTAATACAATTGGAAGAGCTAAACCAAGGTTAATTTGTATAAAGTGTCTGAGACAGCTTACCTTATTCATATTAAAATAATATAATCTACCTTTGATTAGGTATCCAGCGCACATTGAAGAAATTGATTATGAAGAGGGGAAAGTACTTATCCATTTCAAGCGCTGGAACCATAGATATGATGAATGGTTTTGTTGGGACAGTCCTTATTTGCGCCCCCTAGAGAAAATACAGTTAAGAAAAGAAGGATTGCATGAGGAAGAAGGTTGTGCAGTAAGTGGAAATTTGAGAACATTTGTGTGTGTAACAGTTTAATGTGCATTTGTATGAATGATGACCTTTAAAATGCTTCACTGTTGCCATGTTACCTGCTGTGTAAATTTTATGATTTCTTCTAAACATTGGAAAGCTAGTAATGGAAATGTTTTAATAAAGTTGTATGTTTCAGTAATTCTCAGATGAAGACAATTTTAACTACTGTTTTGTAGGGATTTCATATCAATGATCGGGTATTGGCATGCTGGTCTGACTGTCGCTTCTATCCAGCCAAAGTTACTTCTGTTAACAAAGATGGTAAGGGTTCCTGGTTTTGTCACACTTAGTAGTTATGTATTTCTAATTGTGCCAGAAACCTCATTTAGGTGGATAGATATTACAGCAGATGGAAAACAGCTGCAAAAAAATTACATTTTTCAAGTATGTTTTTAAGTCTGTCATTAGCTTTTTTAACCTCTTACCTTTTTTACAGGAAAAAAGCTTTCTGCTGGGCTATCCAGTCAGTACTTGCTTTAAGTATATATGTGGGAAGAGTTATGGGAAAAGTTGTTTCTTAAATTTGTTGTTATTGCTTATAAACTGCAATAAAAGCTATTGTCAGAGTTGTAAAATCCCCTTAATCAGAAGGGGAGGGGGAACTGTGATTTGTTGTGATACTGGGCTTGCTTTAGATTGTCTGTATTGTAAGATCAAGGAGAAAAGGACTGTGTAATTATGTATTGCAATATTCCACTAAAAATATTTTGGAGTTTTGTGAGTAAGGTGCATCTGGGGAGCAACTCTAAGATTAGACATGAACCTTTATTTTGACCGGAATTGTTTTGGATAACTTTGCTGTGTCTCCCTGGCCTGTGATAGGAACTCTGTGTTGAGGGTTCTGACAATGCAGGTAAAGCAGCTTTCATCTAGGGCTAATTGTGCAGCTGGAGTATTGGAGCTATTAGTTGGTGCTGTGTTAAATACCTTCTGATCTTTGAACTCTTACACTTTGCTTTCATATTTTAGGTACCTACACTGTGAAATTTTATGATGGTGTAGTTCAGACAGTCAAAAACATTCATGTCAAAGCTTTTTCCAAAGATCAGGTAAGTATGGTGTTTGTGTAGCTAGTACATACTTAAATTACTAGTTTAGGTAGCTAGATTTGGTGAATTATATAATACGAAATTAATGAAAAACCTTTACTGCTAAAATACAGTATGTCTGAAATTAAGTCCCTTAAAATTAAAAGGGGTGATGGATATCGCAGAAAGGGGAAAATGGGACTTCATTTCTCCTTCATTAATGGGAATCCATTAAAATGAAATGTGACTCTTTGTGGTATGATTTGCAAAGCTCTCAGGTTCTTTAAATGCAGCTCTTGAACTAAAGAAGTCACAGGTATATATGTAAAACAGATTTCTAAAAGTCATTGGAAAATTCGGAATGAACATACTAAAGCTAGTGGTGAGGTTTTGAGTCATGCTGTGATTGTTTTACCTGTTTGAGATTACTTTAAAAAATTATAAAATATATCTATATATCTCTCTGTCTGTGTCTCTGTCTGTGTCTCTGTCTGTGTCTCTGTCTGTGTCTCTGTCTGTGTCTCTGTCTGTGTCTCTGTCTGTGTCTCTGTCTGTGTCTCTGTCTGTGTCTCTGTCTGTGTCTCTGTCTGTGTCTCTGTCTGTGTCTCTGTCTGTGTCTCTGTGTCTCTGTCTGTGTCTGTGTCTGTGTCTCTCTCTGTGTCTCTGTCTGTGTCTCTGTCTGTGTCTCTGTCTGTGTCTCTGTCTGTGTCTCTGTCTGTGTCTCTGTCTGTGTCTCTGTCTGTGTCTCTGTCTGTGTCTCTGTCTGTGTCTCTGTCTGTGTCTCTCTCTGTGTCTCTCTCTGTGTCTCTCTCTGTGTCTCTCTCTGTGTCTCTCTCTGTGTCTCTCTCTGTGTCTCTCTCTGTGTCTCTCTCTGTGTCTCTCTCTGTGTCTCTCTCTGTGTCTCTCTCTGTGTCTCTCTCTGTGTCTGTGTCTCTGTGTCTGTGTCTCTGTGTCTGTGTCTCTGTGTCTGTGTCTCTCTCTGTCTCTCTGTCTGTCTCTGTCTCTCTCTCTGTCTGTCTCTGTCTCTCTCTCTGTCTGTCTCTGTCTGTCTCTCTCTCTGTCTCTCTCTCTGTCTGTCTGTCTCTCTCTCTCTCTCTGTCTCTGTCTCTCTCTCTGTCTGTCTCTCTCTCTGTCTGTCTCTCTCTCTTCTCATCTCTATATATATAAAAAAAAGGAATGACAGCTATGGAGTGGACAGAAACGATTCTTTCCCAAGGTAACTTCTTAATATTCATGAGTCACTTAAGGAGTATGGCTATTAATATTTCACGTCACAGCTTTGAGAAGATCAGCCTTGTTTCCCTTCTGTGGTTTGGCTGTTTTACCAGCCCTTCACTTGCTCAGTGCAGTGGGTTCAACCTTCACCTCATGACAGAAAGTAGTAGTGAGTCATTACATTTAAAAAAATAGAAATTGTCCTGCTCATGGTGAGGAGGAAGAAGTGCTGCTCTGAACTTTGATTTTCATGTACAGGCATGTAGGAAAGGCTGGTCAAGTTCTGGTCTTGAGTAACCTGGTTAAAACTTCTTAAATACCTGCTTCAGAATAATTTTCATTACAGACAGGGTTTTAAGTCTGCTCTCCTGCTACACATTCCTGTGTGGTAACTGTAGCATGTGGGGTTTTTTGTCATGCTCCCTGCCTTTAGTTTTCTGACACCTTAAGTTTGAGCAAAGAAATTGAATCTGTCCTCCCAGTACAAGTCTTAAACACAGATTCTAGTAATGAATGTCAGTAGTACAGTTTATATTTGTCACTATTGTGGAGAGCTATGGCAGTCATCAGGATTTCTGTATCTGCCGGGCTGGATTGGGACACGATTTCATGTTTGCCACAAATTGCCCTTAATAGCTTTTAAATGGTTATCATTGTTAGTGGTGGAAAATTGACTAATACAAGTGAACTACTGCAGAATCTTCATTTCCATGAGAAATGTTTTTATGATATTTAGAGTTAAATAAATGGAGTTGAACAATCAGAAGAAACACTCTGCATAAGTAAGCAAAAATATTTTGTTTCTCTTTTAGGAAGTTTCATGATACTGCATAGCTTTGGAAAGGTTTTGAAAGGAGATGAAAGGGATTTTCAGTTGGTTCTTTGTTTTCTCCTTTTAGCCTTTGTTCAAGAAGATTTATCTTAGTCCAAGAGAATCTCTTAAGTTATGCTAGAACATTTTTTCTGTCCTTTAGCATAAAAAAATCATAAAGTGAGAATTTCTCAGTGAGCTCTACTTATACAACCAGAAGTAAAGTGTGAAAAAAAAAATTCTTGAGCCACTGGAGTGCTCAAGAATCAGAAAAAAACTGGTGCAGCAGTAGTGTAGCAGCATGTTGAAAGTGGAGGGGAGGTGTTTTGTTCCTATTCTTCAGGAGGACAGAATGTAGTTGTGAAGGCAGACATGGCTCAAATCTTAGTACTTGTTAAAGGAAAAAAAAAAAAAGTGCTCCAAACCACACAATTCCTGAAGGAAGCAACACAAGCAGGTCATAATTCCTTTAATTACAGTATTACTATGTCCCCGTGTAGAATGTGTAACTGGCTATGTTGAACAATGATGGTAAAATGCTAATGACCTGTAACAGTGTGAATGTGCCTTTTCAAGGACACACAACTTTTAGCTTTTAAGAGTTCAGGAACACTCTTTACATCAAGAGGTAATTCAGACATACTGTATTAATGATTCAGTTTCTTAAGAATATTTTGACTAGGATGGCTTAGGAGTGTTCCAGTACCACATACTTGATTCAGATCAGATGGTTTTGTAAGCATGGAAAGTGTTGAAACGCAGTTGCCCGAGGGTTGTTTTTTGAGGCGGTAGGTGTTCATTTGTTTGTTTGGGGTGGGTTGGTTTTTTTTTCTTTGTTTGTTTTCCCCTGATGTTTGAGTTGCTGCTAAAGCTTTTCCCCTGAAGCTTCTCCAGTAAGGAATTTACAGAATACAAACTTACAGGATGTCTGGTAAGAGGAGTGCTTAGACATGTGAAATACTTCCTTCACATTTACCTGTTTTCATGGAATATACTGCAATTTCATTTCAAGCTTTTAAATGGTGACTTCTTTTTTAATCACATCTGTACCAAGTATGGTTGAAATAATATTATAGAGGGTGGAGCAGATTGCATGTTCAGCATTTTAATGCAGCAGTATTATTTCTTAAGGCTATGGTCTGAAAATACCTTAAAAGGTATCACTTCTTATAAGCCACAGATAGACAGGAATGCTGGAGTGCGACAAGGCAAGATGTAGTGCAGTACAAGGAAATAGTCTTAAGTGGATTCTCAGAATTTCATATGGCTTGAATCACATGTTCCACTTCCTTTCCCCAAGAAGGTGTTGAGGTATTTAGCCTTTCCTGTCCTCTGATCCTGGATTATAGTTCAAGATTGTTGGGCTCTGTAGAATTGTGTCTGGGAAGGAGCACGGTTGCTCTTTAATGCCTCAGTTAGGCTACAGGAAGAGAGAAGTTAGTTGAACTAAAGGCAGTGTTGACACGTGACCAAATATAAATTATTAATCCATGTGCAAAGTTAGAATATTTCTGTTCATCTAGGACAGCCTGTAGCAGGATCGTTGGAAGGGGAAAAAACCATAAATCAGCATATATCATCCTCCCTTGCCCCTTCCCAGTGGTGTAAAGCCTGATCACAAAAGGCGAAGAACATGGAGTAGCCTTAGCAATATTAGCAGCAATTATTAGTGCAAGCAAACTGTGTGTCTGTTTTGAATGAGACTCTTCTGTGAAAGGAAGAGAATTTGCACATCCAAGTGATTGAGCTGTCTGCCGTTTTCTTGGCTCCCGACTCCCGTTCTTTCCGTAGTGTCCCAAGTAGGTTTTATGTAGTACTGCACAAGCTGGTAGGGATCCAGCCTACTTCTGGGAGCAAAGGAACAGCAAATGTCTTCTGCCATTGTGTGGTGAAGAATGGGTTTCTTGCCCTGTTCTATTCACATTGAACAGGTCCTTCACCAGTTCACATTGAAACCCACAGTTTTAATCTGTGGGTTGCAATAAAGTGTGTAGTTTTATCACTTGAAAAATTGGACAAAGATGCAGGTCTGCTAAATACAAAGGGGAGGGGTGACTTTTAGACTTCAGTGAGTTGATTTTCCTGTCATTCTCTTTATTCTAGAATATTGTGGGTGATGCTAAGCCTAAGGAAAGAGGTAATGAAATTCCATCATCTCCAGAAAACCAGGAGAAATTTAAAGAGCAGAGGAAAGCAACAGGTAATGCAAAGAAAGACGAAGATGAAAAGACATTAAAGACTGAGAAACGAGTTAAACAACCCGATAAAGAGGGAAAATTTATAGTCATCTCGGAAAAAGGCAAGATCTCAGAAAAGAATATATCTAAGAATGGAAAAGAAGATAAAGAGAATATATCAGAGAATGATATGGAATATTCAGTAGATACACAAGTTGAGAAGAAGCCCGAGAATGACAAGGTAAAGAGTCCACAGGAAAATGCGAAAGAAACTAAGCGAAAGCGTGGCAGACCACCAATAACACCTCCCACGGGTATGTAGCCGAGCTTAAATGTCTGGGCATGTACCAGAACACTTTTAAAACTTACCTAAAGTAATAAGCAGTGTCTTGCTCTTTCACAGTCTAAATCTCTAGAAACGCTTAAAAAAATTTAGGTTCATCCTTGTTCAGGACAGCCAGGAATATGCTGAAATTTGGAGCCTTGGTGGTTTGGTCAGAGATTGGATTTAGGCAAGTAACCATCACATAATATAAAGTATACCTGTCGTAGAGTTAAATACTACTGTATAGATTTTAGAAGGCCAGATGAAGCTGTATTTATGGAAGTCCAGTATTTTAGATTGTGAGGCCTGGGAATTTGTGTTAAAGTGTTTCACAGCTTTGTATTCAGTCAATTATTATTCTGTTATGTAAATATGTAGAGCCAAGTTCTCAGACACTGCAGCCCATAACTTTGGAGTTAAGACGTCGGAAAATACCTAAAGGATGTGATGTTCCATTGAAGCGTCCAAGGATTGAAAAAACGTTGTGTGAGTTTTTTGATATTCAGCTCTCACACTGTGCGTGTGTATAAATAGAAAAGTTCTTCAAGCTTAATGGGTGGGGGAGGGATAAAATGGCTGTGGTATTAATCTTGTACTGTGATAGATGCATTGACTGAAATACAGCACCTGTTTTTCATAAATTTGCCATTCATATGTGGCATCATCATGCTGGAATTCCCCCCTAAATCTTTGGATAAAGGAGGCATAAGTTGTGAGCCTTGATGCAAAAGTTCACAGAGGTATTGGTGGCAGAGATTATATTGGCTCCAATATATAGAAGGCTATAGAAGCCTTAGACGTTGTAGAAGCTCTTTAGTTACTAGTTGGAGGATTAAAGCAAGGGCTCTTTAATACTATGTAAATATTCATGCCACTGCAGTTGAATAGCTTCTACTTTATCTTTGCGTGCTTTGTGTAGAGGCTGAAGAACTTGAGTGCGTTGATGAGGAAAGAAAATTATATTCTCTGTAATAGTGTCATGGCCAAGGAGATGAAGATGTAAAGAAAACCATTTCCTTAATACCACAGTCTTAAACTTCAGCGTGTCTAGGTTATCCAGCTCAGTCACAGCTTTTTGTGTGTCTGAATTGTCTCATCTAACTCCTGATACTATTTATGTCCATGGAACAGTTTGTTTAGACCAGCTCCACTATAAGGTGATGAACACACCCCCACTGCTCTGCAAGTAGGCTTCTGTGTGCATTTTGCTCAGTGGAATTTTTTTTCTCAGTAAAAAACTAGTAAGATACTGATCTGTATTCATACTTCAAATCTGTCACTAGAAGAAAAAAGTTGAGAGCTTTTGCTATATTTTTATGCTTATTTATAACTTATTGTAGCTTTTACAGAGGCCTAATTTTCTAGGCTTTTTAGCTTTTGGTGTTAGCCTTAATCCTTAAAAAACACACTTTGAAGGGAGTCACAGGGAGGGAAGAACTTGAAAGTTTGCTTGTGATCAGTTTGTACTTCTGTAACTGCATAGAACCATTAAATACAACTGTTCCAGCTCAGGAAAAACTTAAAAACTCTTCAGATAATGCGGAGAGAGACCAGATCAGGAGGCGATCTTCAAGACTCTCATCCAGTATTAGCCATGAGATTTTAAATACAGATCTTGTCACAACTTCCACGGAAATTCAGACTTGGAAAGATGCAGTACCTAACCAAAATGAATCTGAGAAGGGTAAGTGCCTTCACAGTGTACCCCAGATTTTTGTGATGAGGTGGTCATGTAGTTGTTGCAAGCTCTGTATTTTCATTTGCTTAACCTGCAGGCTCCATATCTGCCATTAAAACCTGTTTGTGTCAGCAGTGCAGGGAAAACGCATAGAAAGTTTCTATTGCTCTGCTGCCCTGATTGCTTTTGGCTTTTGATTCCCTTTCTGTCAGTAACCTCAGCACTTCCCTTGGGTGGTGGGAGCTTTTCCAGCAAAGGAGAGCTCCATAGGCTAAAAATTTCCAAGGAAATAGTTGGTTTGGGTTTTTTTGATTGGTTGGCTTTCTTTTGTAGGGAATGCAGGTTCTGATTGTGAATATGAGGTAATTTCAAAGTTTTAACACTTTCAGATTGTAAAAGTAACAGCCCTAGTACTGAACTCTTACAGTTCTTACAGTTTAATCCTGTTACTGAACACTAAAAACATCAAATGGGATGCTTTTATGCTTAAACAGAGTTGAGATAACACTCCCTTTTCTGCCCTGTGCTTCCCTGCCTTTCCCTTTTCAGGGGGCTCTTGTAGTGGTGTGAGGTCCGGGCTACAAGCAGTTAGCTTGTGTGTTTCTAAGCGGCTGTAAGTTCAGAGGGGTACTACAAGTTACAAAAGTCGCAAAAATTTTGTGTGGTCAAGAGCATGGATGGGGGGTATTTTTCTCCATTATAATGTAATGAGGATTCCCCCTCTCTTCCCCTCCACCCCCCAGGTGTTCTGAAGTATGCTTTTGTATGCATTTTACTCAGGGGAAATTTTTTTCTCATTCTAGTCCAGTTAGAAATTCCTATTGAATCTGACCAGAGTGTTGGTGAACAAGGATCGCCTGGAAACACATTGCATAGCACAGCACTCAGTACAGATGCCAGTTTGCAGGAAGAAAAAGCTGAAGACACTGAGTCTTCCTGTGTTCCTGTCAGAACTCAAGAACCTTCTGCTGCTACAGGTTCAGGTTTTTCATATTTAATGTTGATGCATTTTTTAAGGCAATTGACACCAGGTGTTTTGTACTTGTGCAAGTGTTAAAACTGAGCATTTTTGCAATGTTAACCTTGGTAAAAAATGCATATTTTTATTCTTTGTGGACTCAGTCTTAATCTTTTGCTTTCAAGTTGGACAGCAATCTGTCCAACTTGAAAGCATAACATTAAGACTGAGTCCACAAGGAAAAGTGGAAATTGTAGTTTTTAAATGACTGGGTGTAATATTTTCAGCATGATGATGAAGTTAACAAATGCTTGTTTTCAGTGTTTGGAATTCTGGATTAAACTGAATTTAACTCCATGAAAGGTCAGGTTACTTTCTCCTTAATGTGCTGTGAGGATGTGGTATGTTGCTGCTGTTTGGAAATCCTGATTGTGCATTTTTATATCCTTATGTTTAGACTTGGAGACTTTAGTGCAAATTTATGAAATAGTTCAAACATTTCAGTTTGAACTGTCTTAATATATTTACTCTATTTTCTCTTATCTGGGGAGTGTTCTTACTTTGCATTTTCAAATTAAAATTTCCTGTGCAGATAGTAGACTGTCAAAACATGGTGCTGTCCTGTGATTATTTCTCATAACTTTAATCATTGGATCTACAGCTAACTGGGGAAACTTGAAGTGCGTATTTCCTAGTTTATGCTCTATTTAACAAGTTTAATTTTAAGTGTAATAGAGCACTTGGAGAGATTTACAGTTTCTCAGCATTGCTGGAGTAATCTGTGTTGTTAGTTGGTTATTTTAAATTTGCCTCTTGTTTGCACTTTTCTTCTCTCACTCACTTGGTTGTAACTATTGAAGTCGCATGTCCTCTCCACTAATGGATACCCTTAGTGCTGGCAGGAACTGGCCTCTTCCCTTCACTTCGGTTGGATGTGTAAATTAAAATTTACACATTTACACTATTTAGAAATACGAGCTCTTTTGATGTTGGTCTCCTTCAGCTGTTGCTGAGCATTTGTAATTTGGGTTTAAACTTGGGAGAATTCCAACTGAATGTTTAATATTTGTGTGTGTAGTGTCATTCACATTAATGGAATGTGTGGGATATGGCCTGAGCTTGCTTCATTGGATACAAGCAGCAAAGCTGTGGGAGCAGGGCTTGGCTAACATCTGCCCAAAGGCTCTGATAGAGTTTATGCACTCTTGTTCCTGGCTCTTTTGTCAGGACTTGAGCAAGCTAGATTAAAGTTAATTTGGGAATATGCACTCACATTCACTTACACTGTTTTTTATGTAAAAATCCTTACTTCTGAGTGTGGCTTTTATTTAATTGAAAGTTGTTTCAGTTAACATCAGAAATCAGACATGCACCTCAGTGGACATCCAGATGTGGCAAGCAGGTGTTTTTATTGTAGAGCACTCTTAAGGATTGGTGATAAAAGCTATGCAGGGTCTTGGAGTAAATACTGTCACCTGAAATCCAAGTGCGAAAGCCTACATTTCCATACTTAACCAACATTAAAAATATTATTAACAAGCAGTTTTAGAAAATTCATATATTCTATCACAGATAAATCCTTTGTAGTTAAAAGTGGATCTGTGTTTCCTTCTCTGTGCTCTGTCTTGGTTGTGGTACACAACACAGCACTGGTACACCCCAGTGCTGATGAGTGGCCTGATGGGGGAACAGCGGGGCTTGGTATTTTTCCTGGTAGTGGTGCATGTGTGTAGCAGCATGACAATGACAGGCACCTTTAGGTGAGATCTGGAAATACCTCTGAAAATCACCAGTGGCTTTTGTTCTTATGGAGGGGTAGATACGTTGCAGGGCCCAAGCATGCTGTCCTAAAAATAGCTGGTGTTGGAGACTGGGAGCTGAATAATTTATGGATGATTATCAAGGGAACAGATAGGCTCCAGATAAAAAAAACTGTGTGTCAGACAGTTATGTTCATTAGTTTGCCATGTGTTTGAAAGAAATTTGGGTCTTGGGCAGGGGGCAGAGTACATTGTTGGAGAGAGGTGGTGTGTGTGGGAGAAGAGGGTGTCTGTTGCATATGACATTCCCATGAAGTACAGCATGGAAGTTAGTCATTGGTAGCTTTCCATGTGTAGAAAAAAAGGCAGTATTGTAGCCCAGTATTACCATTATTATTTGTCTGTAGACTTCAGTTCTAGTCACTTAGTGAGAATGAATTATATTCCTGTAGGAGAATACTGTAAAACCTGTGTTTCCCTCAGTGTGATTTGTTAGTGTAATTTTTGTCAGTGTTGAGTAGTATATTCTGGTAGTACAAATTTTAACTTGCATGATGAACATTATTTTTATAGCACTTGAATATCAGGAATTCTTAAGGATACAAGCATTCCTTTTAAAGGGTGTTTTTCTAGTCACTGGTTGGTAGATGATTCAAGATTAATAGTGGTTGCAGACATTTATAACAGCAAACACAGTCTGGAGTCTTCCTATGACTGAGATGTTTTAAAATGTAACATGTTCTGAAAGGGCAATATAGCATTGCTTGTCAAAAATGAAGTTCCTTTTTAAAAAGCTTCACCAAAATTCTGGATAACTACATGTACTGAAAGATTAGAATCCTGTTGTGCTGGCTTTTGGCACCTCTAATGACGAGGGACCAGAAGTGGTGATCAGAATTTAGCTAAATCAAGCTGTCTTTCAAAAAAATATGTGACAGTCAGTTGGCAAATCTTTGCAGCCAGTTAAAGCTCTGCATATATCTGAAAACAGAAGCATTTCATAGCTGTTCATGTGACTTTACTCTTAAAAATTCCTTTAAATTTAAAGGTGAGCTGCCTTTGCTTTGCACACATCTGCTATCGTGTTTGTAGTTGTATTTGCTAACACTCTTGAAATTATTTATTTGCATAGACATGCATCAGGGGTTCTATTTGCCTTATACTTACACCTGCTTCTCTGATTTTGTTCTGTTAGCTTTGGGTTTCAGTTAAGGAGAAGCATAAGCCCTTTTCATCAGTTTGAAAGAGCTGCTGTTTCTCCTACAGTTTACCTCAGTAGGCTTTAATCCCTTCACGATAATGTGAAAGTTGCATTTTTGAGCCTAACAATGTATGGTAGGTAAGTAAGTCCCTTGTGCCTTGCTCACTTAAAGCTCCCTAGGGTAGGGCACTGCAATCTGGTTGCAGTGTTTCAGTTACAGGTCAAAGTACAGGTAAAGCCTTCACATCCCCCCCACCTGGCCCCTCCAAAGGTACGTTGAGGTGTGAGTGGTACACTGCAAGGCTTACATGTTTTACTGCCCAGTGCAGGCTGCTTTTATTGGTACCAGTTTATCTCCAGCACAGGGGGAAACTGGTGAGTGAAGTGCCATAGGAAGTACTGTGTTGAGTAGTTCTTGCAATGCCAAGTAATGTTACAGCTCAAAACGCCACAAGTTTATAAATATGTAACAATCAGTGATTATTGATGCTGTTATGTATTTCTTACACCGGGCATCTCCTTCTGTGAATTCTGTATGCACTGGAAATTCTTGAATGCTGTCCTTACCTAAATTAGCTAGAGAAGAGCAATTAAGCGAGATGGTTTTTGTTTCACAACTGACATATTGAAAGAAAGAGGGTTTTTGAAAATAAAGGAACAAATGTAGCTTGAGAGCTGAAATGATGAAAGACTTGGTGAGCTCGGGAAAAACAATACAAGATTTCAGAAGAAATAATTTGAATTAAATAAGTAGCTAATGAGGACACTGCCCAGTGGTGTGAAATGGTCCAAAGCACAGTGTGAAAACTCTGAGATCAAGCACATTTGTTACCATGACCTATCATGAAGATTATGCACCAGAGAACATGAGTTTTAGAGAGAGTTTCAATGTGTTTAATTTAACAGCAAGTGAAGAAATAATTTGATCTTCACTAAGAATTTCTTTGGACACCAGGAAGTAGAAAGTGAAGGTCTCCTCATTTTAGCCAGCAGTTGTGTGTGGAAGTCTAATGGCTCAAAACTGCAGTAAAGCCATCTTTAAGTGGGGGAAAATGGGAAGAGTTCTGTGCACTGCTGGCTTCTTGGATTGTTGTAGGAGATGCCACAGGATGGCTGACCTTCAGTTAAGGTACAGTGCTGCTGCCAAATATTCCTGTCCCAGCAGGACTCGTCTCAAAGAGAGAATTGATCATGGTGTAAAAATGCCTCTGGTGGACTTGAAAGCTTCACACTGTGCATTTTACAGTGAACTTACTGCTGAACATGGTCATAGCTTGACCCTTGGATAATTCAGCCCAGTGAAAAGTGAGAATGGTTGCTGATGGGAACACTGAAGGAATGTTTTGCTCTGTAGTGAAACTTAAAGGACACAGATATTTGACTGTGAGTGTGCTTACTGTTGTAATGGCTGACTGAAGAGCAGATGAAGAGTTTGAATTTTGATTATAATCATGGGAGAAATAGCAGTGTCAATTTACCATTCATTTTCCTTTGTACTTGCAGAAAATAACCACCAAGCTCCTCTGTAAAGGCAGTTGAAGACAGTACCCCAGACTTGTTTCTCTAGAAACCAATTTAGTGTCTTATGTTGTGAGCAAAATTTCTGCATGTAAGGATGGTAGCTGCCCCTTTAGGTGTTGGTGTAGGATGTTATTTTCAGAGTGTATGGAGCAAGGACTCTCCAGAGGCTCCCCTGGGTGGCAGAGTTGGTTGTCAGTTTCCTACTGTGCCTGGGTGACAGGGAGTTCTATTGTACTACTTGTAGAGAAGTAAAATGTAATGATGGGAATGACTGAAGCTTGGTTTCAAATTTTGTGGGATCATCTGTATTTTTATTACTCTGAATACATTCCTTTTGCACATTGCAGTAAGTTTTTTGTCTGCTTCCTTTCCTTTTGCCCCATGTCTTTTTTATCCCTATTGCTAACTTTAGCTAATGCAATCCTTTCCTTTTCTAACTTGTAGCCCATCAGTAAGAAGCCATTCCCTATATCTTCTCTAGAATCTGTCCAGCTCAGTGGAGGGGAAGTGCTCTGAGCTTGGATGTGGGTCCTCATCCTGACAATTGTGTGATGGTGTAATAGTTTCCCTTGTCATCTTTGTAATGTTTTTTTGCTAAGTCTATGGACCCCATTTCTCCCTTCTGCTGCAGTTGTTTTCCAGCTTCATGTTGGTTATTAAATAGTAACAAGTTCTTAGCATCTGTAGTCCCAAATGCTGGTTTTTTTCCTTTACAGTCAAGAGAACCTTTCTGTGTTTGCTTTCACTAAACCCACAGACCATTGCACTGAGCCTTCCTGAAATACTTTTTCATTCTTCCTGAATGCAGCTTTTGATGGTCTGCAGTATATTTTGATTTTGGTATTGGCAAACTTCATCATTCTGCAAGTGTGAGTCTGGCTTTGCTGCAGTCTTATTGATGTTCCTGTCAGCATGTTCTTAATGTGGCTATGCCACAGTGTCTTCCTCCTTGTCATTACCACTGTGAAACACCCAAAACTAGTGTCTTTCTTTGTACTATTTCGTTCTCCAATTTCATTGCATATTCTTTCTTTTAACCAGCTTGGTGTTGCATATGACTTAATCTTTCCCTGTGCATTAGGGTACAACTGCTTGTGTTTTCTCCATGTTAAAGATTTGTTTGTACACAATACTTAAAGGCTGGATGTGCCTCAGATGCTTCTCTGCACTGTGACAACCTTTAAGTCTGCTGCTCAGTAACACCATTTTTGTTACTGCATGCTAAAAACTTGGAAACAAACTGTGTACTGTGTTTGTACTCCAGGATCATGCTGACACTGCCTTTAACAATCCTGTTCAAAGCCTTACTGCACTTAAAGAAAAATCTTCCTCTTGTTCATAATGTTTCTGGGTACTTTTGTGTCTTGCTTACAGCTACTTCTAATACAGTGTCTTAATTTTCATTCATGTGCTTCATTCCTTCAGTTTTAGTCACGGTTGCTAGGTTTGGGTCTTGCAGTTAAACTCTGCTTTCTTAATCCTGAAAGTCGAAAACTCTTGTAAAAAACGCTTTAGTACTGGCAAAGCAAATAGAAAAATTGTATTTGGAAGCTGGGGTTTTTTTAAAATGATACCTCCTTTACATTGTCTTCTAGCTGGAGAGGGATTTTTTTGATGCTGTGTGTGTATTAGTGGTGGATAATTGCATAGATCTGTTTAGATCTGTTGCCTCATTTTTAACTCTCATATGTTGTAGTGAGTACAGATACTGGTGACAGTAATCTGATTTAGCTCAAAATGTTTCTTTTGTATGTTTGTTAGAAAAAATATGAACTAAAAGTTCCTGAAATTCATAGTAGATACAGCCCTTGGTTTCAGAGCAGTGTTCTGTGGAATAAGTGCCTTCAAATTCCTTACATTTGAATCTTTAGACTTCCTTACTTTTTTCAGAAGCTTAATTAAGTATAGCTCATAGGAAACATTTTGTAACAGTTGCAAACAATTTTGTTTTTCATTGCTGCTTAAAAATTGAAATAAATTTAAATTTTTTACTTCCAAAATGTTCTGACATACTGCTTCTGTTGTCTTTGGAAGTAACCAGGCTTTGGTGGCAGAACTGTGCACCCAGAAAGCAGGTAGCAAATAATTGTAAGCAGAGCTATTTTCTTGCTTTCACCAGAGATGTGAATAGTTGCGAACAAATAATCTTTAGTGTTCAGACATAGGGATGTAACCTCTGTGTGATTCGGTCTTTTATCTTTAGGAGCACCTTACAGTGATATCAGCTGTTAGGCAAGGATTTAGGGAAGCAAAATATTTTACCTCATTCATAAAAGCAGTGGCGTCATGACAACCAGATTTATGAGCAGTGTAGGGTAGAGTTTTCCCTTTAAAGTTACTAATCTTAAAGGCAGATAAGGCATAAACATTTTATTTCTAGCATTTCATAGCTAATATGTGTGAATGCATGCTTCTTTTTGCTGTTGAAGTTTAGGAAACCATTTGGTAAATATAGCATATGCATGGGGCAATTTATCTGTTTTGTTCTTACAGTAACAAAACCTTGTAGGAGAACAGATTTTCTTGCATCAAAAAAAGCTGCAACTGTTGACCAAGATCACAAGTTTAGATGCAAGTTCTTGGACTGTTCAAAATCCTTCCGCAAAGCCAAGTTATTGCATTATCACATGAAATACTTTCATGGAGTGGAGAAGGCTGCAGAATCACAGCAGAACCCTGTAAAAAGAAATATTCAAACCAGAGCTTCTTTGGCTTCTGAAAAAGCTAATCAAGAAAGGTCAAAAAGAGGACGGACCACAGCTGGTTCACTGTGTAAGTATGGTGTTGATCTCTTTCTTTTTTTAACCAGCAGCAGTCAGGACAGACAGAAAATATCAGAAATCAATTTTCTTTTGGGCTGAAAGAGTCTCTTTCAGTGCTGTGTCTTAGCATGTTTCTGTGTGGAGAAGAAGCAGAATATGTGTGCACATCATGTTGTAGAAAGGTATGAAGATGTTTCTTCTAGAATTCAAGATCATTTTGTGGTAAAGATCCCACTGTACAGCTTCTCTTATTTTTCTGTAGCAGCTCACTTGTGTATTAAACATCTGTTCCCTTTTAAAAACCCCAGTTCCCTGAGTTTCTGACTTGATTTTTATTTTTCTTCTGGCTTATAAATAGTATTGGTTGGAGACCTCTGTCCTTTTCTATATTAGGGAACAGTTTGGGTACCTCCAGTTCTTTCTTATTTCTTCCTTATCTTTAGATTTTGACTTTACTTTTCTGTACTTTACCACCTTCAAGCACATACCTGGCTGGAAATCCAGTTTGAGTTTCTGCAGTATTTACTGTTCTGTGTCATGAAAAGTCCTAGTATTTAACAAGTGCAGTTGTTTCAGCTGTGCTTGAAAAAGATCTTCACACAACAGATGGTCAGTGGAAAGGGATAAAAACTTACTCGTTAGCAAAAAATATGTTTTAACTGCTTTGCAGTCTGCAAAATCACATTCACTTCTGCTTCACCCTCATTCTCTGAAGCACTCTCTGCCTGGCATGACACCAGAGTGGCAGTCTAAGTCTAGTGTGGACTGCAGTGGTTGTTGATAACCTGTCCAGACTTGGCGCTTGTGGCCTGGTGTTGCTGTGTACTGCAAGTCCATAAAACTAGTCATGTCTTCTGTCTTCTCATTGAGCCTTTATAAAATCCATCTTTTTCCTTGCTGAATTCCCTGACATCTTTTGTCTTTGCAGTTGATCTTTCATTAATATGTTGTTTAAGAACTACAAAGTGTTACAAGTTGCTCACAGAGCTCCAGCTCACTACAGCAGGATATATCCTGCCTTACTTTGCTTCGTGGCTGCTTTTCTTAAGAGTCCAGAAAATGAGTTTTCATTTGAGGTGCTGCTGCTCGTTCCTAACAAGATAAGTGTGACTTTACATACAGAAGTATTTGGGGTTCATATGTAGTTACAGTATCTTTAAATAATGCAAAGACATACACTTGGATTAGGTAGGAAAAGAGTTCTCTTTAAATGCATTAGGGTGTAAAGATTTGTATCTGTTGTACTCTGCATGCAGCTTAATTGAACCCAAGGGTTGCCTGGAGAAACATACCTGAGATAGGCATGGTGTGAAGACTGGCTGCTGATAGCTGCAAATTGATCAAAACAGGTTTTGTGCATGTCATGGACTTTTCAATAACCAGACTTCTATTTGGCTCTTTCGAACTGTGTAATTATTTTTTGATTTGAGAAGTTGTTTTGTTGTGATTGTCTTGAATGCACTGACTAGTGACTCAAGATCTTGACCCTTCCATTTGTCCTTTCCTCCAAGTGCCTACAGTCAGTTGCACCATCGTCACCAGCAGGTAATTCCCTGTGGAGCTGAGGTGTAACTGTATTTGCTTATTTTAAGCCTCCACCCCTCTAATTCCCCATTTGTGGATGGATACTTTTCACCTGGATCATTTCCATGATGTACTCCATAGCAGCTCTCTGCACAGAGTGCCTGGGGTGTGCTCACAACAGCTGAACATAGCAACAAGGTGACGGGGAGTGGCTGTAAAGTTCTCAAGTCTCCTTGACAGTTGAAGCCTGCTGTTGTGGAGCTATAGTACATTTTTTCTTGACAAGGAAAGACAATGTCATAATATATTAGTTTTATGTCTGATATTAAGTGCCATTGTTTTCTAACGCAGTGTGTTCTTAGTGACCCTAGTTTTCATTCAGTGGTGCTACACAGTTGAAAGCAGAGTTAATGAGATTCATGAGCTCTTACTTTGAAGTTGCATTTAAAGTTCTGTTCTTCTGTCTTAATGGCATGCATAGAAAGCCTGTCTTCTAGGCCAGACCTTCTATCTACTGAGCACTTAAGCCACCTTTTCAAAAGGCTTTTCAGGAGGTACTGCTTAGAGTGAAAGCTTTTGAATCCATAATTCAGTCTGGTATGTGGTGGGTATATTTTCATCTTTATGATCATTTTGTAAGCAAAAGTTCTCCTGTTTGAAAAGAATATATTTAAATAATTTTACCTTTTGGTACAAATGGGCTTTTCTTGTACTTCACTATATTAGGTAGATTTTAATGCTTAAGAAAAGGTGACAGTTTCTAACAGATAAAAATTTCAGCAATCATGATGGTTTTTTATTCCATAAAATTGAAGATGCTCTTGCTTTAGGAGCTCTGTCACACTTATCTCACAAGTTTTGTTTTAGACCTCTGGAACTTCTTACTCTTTATGCTACGCATAAAATAAATGGTGGGGGTTGTCTGGTGCTAGATTTAAAGTGAAATACTCACTGCTTATAAAGTTATAGGAAAACGTGCAAAATTTAGAACCGTTGCAAGACCTTTTCTTTGCAAATTAAAATTTTAACACATAGAAAAGAAGATGAATGTAAGTGGTCTTCAGTGACCATGGTCTGAGATTTGGGAAAGAACAATTCAAATATAGTTGCTTTGCACTGAAGTGGAGACTCCAAAATTAAAATTTCCAGTATGTTACCTGACACTGGAATTAAAGCTTGAGTGAGCTGGAAGGGTTAATGTGGGACCGATTTGAGCTGTCTCCCCCTCTCTCCAAAGAAGGATCTTGCCTTTGCCGTGGAAAACTGGACAGATAGGTCTCTAAATTCTGTAGTTGCTCTGAACAGAGAAGGAACTGCTATTGCCTGCAGCTTGTATTTTACATATGCCTTACAGAATATGCCTAAACAGAATGACTAGGACTTCGTGGCTACTGGATATGTTCAGACAATACCTTTCTTAAATTTATCAGAAAGTAGTATGAGATCATTATGATGAAGCAGCTCTTCCCCCAAGTGCATGCTACAGTACTTACCTCCTTGAGTTGCTGCTGCTTTTGTCTTTAGGAAGGAATTGTCCTAACATAGAAGAAGGCAGTTGATGTTGTCTCCCCCTGGGCCAGAGGAGATGCAGGTATACCTGCCCTAAGCTCTCAGGTTGCATTACACCTCAGGTGCATTGCAGAGCCACCTGCAGGCCTCTATTAGGAGAATTGAGATCTGTAGAAAATATGTGTGGATGTTTAAGCCTAAAAGAGGCTTTTTGAATCTGGGCTGCAGATGACATCAGTGTTGCTCGTAGATGAAAGAGTTGCTTAGATATTGTGCTAGCTCAAATAGAGATGCTCTATCAGAATAATTGCTTGGAAATTAAGTGTGGTACAGTATCTGTGACAATTTATGTCAGGTACTTATTGATTGCTGTAATAAAAAAAAATGGAGTACAGATGCACAGAACATTATTAGTTGGAAGGGACCCACAAGGATCATTGAGTCCAACTCTTAAGTAAAACTGGATTCTGTGCCCATATGAATTAACCTTAAGACAGGTTTCTTTCTTTGTGATCCCTTCTCTTTTGCTGCAGAACCCCTTAGTTTACTGTTAAAGTACATCATCCCATACTGTGACTTGTGCCCTGCAGACACTGTAAAGAATTTTCTCTGAGGGAACCAGTTTTCTCTTTCAGATATGTCTGTCTGTCCGTGTTATTTTGTATAAAGTGCTTGCAAAAGGTTTTTCTTAATAAAGATTGTTGTTTCCTGACCTAGAAAAAGATTTTTTTCCTGACCTAGAAAACTCCAAGGACATGAGGCACAGAATAGTTTCATTTCTTTCTTTGTTACCTGCAAGTCACAATTTTGACATCTTGACTTGGAATTTTTCTTTATTAGTGACTTTCATCTTTTTAGTGAAATGTATCCATTTGGAGATTTGCTAGCATTAGTTAATGCCTTTGGGCTGAACATACCTTCTGAAATCCAAAAGTCAAGACTTGAGTGCTTGCACTGCTGATGTGTCCCCACATCATACCCTGGTGAGGCTCTGTACTTGCTGGATGCTGAAGATTTCTCAGGAGACACAAACCTCATGAACAAGTAGGGGAGTTGGTAATGAAAGTGCCATCTGAGGCGATTGGTGTGCTCTTAATAACTACTGAGTACTGGTGTCAGCACAATTGTACTGACAGCGATCTCAGGAGTTGATACTCATTGACTCCTAGGACATAGTTTAGCTCTTCTCAGGAGTTTTGGTAATAATGGAAGCTAAACTAATTTTTTTAACTTCAAAAGCACTGCACAGTATTAGGCTTTGATTTGGAGTGTGAGTGTAGTACAGTAACCTCAGTCTGGCAAGTTGCTGCCACTCTTGACTCTCCTGTGTTCCTTGCCATGAGGAAGAAACTAAAGGAACAGACCTGCAATTTTTAGTTTGCATACTGTAAAAAATCTGTCCTTACTATGGAGTCCATATAAATCACTTAAAGAAGTAAAAATGTTTTGTCAGTAGATTTTAATTTTTTTACATCACCTCATTTTTAGAAAATTCTGCCTACTCAGAGTTAATTACAGTATGTCCTGTTACTGTATAAATGACTCCATGCATGAATTCTTTACATGAGTAAACAAAATAGGAATTTTGTCCTTACTCGTGTTACTGATGAGAGCTGAATTGTGGATGGGTGGGGTTGGCAAACTTGTTTTGACATCTTGGAACATCTCAGGCATCTGGTTGTCTTTAATAGCTGTTCACGGCAAACCTCTAGCCTGTTGTGTAGTGGTTGTAAGATTAATCCTTTGGGAAATTTTCGTTTCCTCTTGATTCTGGCTGACTCATGCCTCTTTGCTAGGCATTGGGTGTGCATGGTATTCTACAAATGTGGGCTTTTTCCTTGGAGCCAGGGATGATCTGCATAAATGCCCCCTGTGTTTGCAGAGTTGCTGGTTGTATTTGGCTTATCAAGACAATACTGTGTTTGGTTTCTGGGGGGTGACTCTAAGTACAGATGAAACATGGTCTTTCAGTTCTTGAAAATACAACTGGAAGTTCCCAGCAAATGATCTTACAGCTGTGGATGGTACCTTTGTGTGATTCACATGCTTGGGAATGCAGTCTCTGCTTCCTGTGAATGCTGAGTTATCTCTTTACCTGGAGTCCTACAGCAGGGTTCCAGGGGACAGAAAGCTATTGCCTTGTCTGTCACTGAACCTCGATGTGTTTATTAGTAAGTTTTCTAAAGCTCTGTGTGTTTTCTGCATGGTTGAGGTAATTTCATATTTTGAGTTTGTATGTGCTTCTAATATCCTTCATAGCTTCTGGGTCAGCTCTTTGTGTGACAGAGGACACTTCTTCCAGGCTTAGGAGAGAAAGGCCTGAAAGAACTCCATGGAAGAAGGCTGGAAGGCTGGAATCCTGTTCATCTCCAGTATCTTGTGAACATACCTCCTGTTCTGTTAGTGGTATTCAGTGTCATCTGAGCTAGAAATTAATCTGCTCTGATGTTTAATCACACCATTACTGTTCAAGGACAATGAAAGTGACATTTTCCAGGGTGTCAGGAGGCTTTTTGTGCCTTTTGTGGTTTCCCTGAGGTGGGACACAGGTGTATGTGTCTTCATGGGGCCTGCACAAGCAGCTTTTGGAAACAAATGGGGATCCCCTGTGTACTCCTCATAGGAATCCCTATGAGCATGGTCCTGCTGTCACTGTAGCCTCACAGCCCAATACTCTTGTGACTGGGTGGAGGCAGAGGAGTAGGAAACCTTCTGGAGGGTTAAGGTTGGCTTGGGGAGACCAGAGAATGGAAACAGGTGGCACAACTCTGCAGGTGGTGCTAATGCAGAAAATCCAAATGTGAGAAGTTTTAAAGCCACATGCCTAAATGAAAGGTCTTAGTTGTGTTTGTTATGAATAATTGCTCTTTGTTCTTTAGGGAATGATTTTATAAACTGACTTGAGTTATACTTCCTAATGAAGAGGAAAAAGGACACTTTAGTGTGGAAGGCTTGTAAGTTTGCATCTCCATGGCATCAGTTTTAATATTTGTTGTTTTGAAAGTTTAGGATAAATTTCCAAGTTTTAATCTCACCATCTCAAATTTACTCACAACTTCTAAAATGTATTCAGAGTGCTCAGAGATCTTGTAGACCCTCTAAACTTTCTTTTCAATGGAACAAAGATGTTTCAAAACCTAGCATCTTTGTGTCAGTTATGGGGGGGGGGGGGGGGGGGGGGGGAAAGAAAGCATCCAGTGTATGATAGAGTACCATGACCCCTCCCCCAGGACAATGTTACAGCAATATATTAACCCATGTGTCATTAAAGACAGGATGTATTCTTGGCAAAAATCTTGGAATTAAATCTCACAAAGCTACAAAAACCCAGTGGACATGAAGCACAATTTTGCTCCACCAAGATCCTGTGTGCATCTGTGTCAGCCCACAGGAAGCTAAGAGGCCTTGTGCTGTTGCAGACTGCTAGGATCAAGGTGGCTATGGTGTTCTAAAATGTTAATTCATGAGATTGAGTTGAGCTGTTGGGAGAAGGGAAAGTTAGGAGGCCTAAGTGAAGGCTGTCAGGTGTGTATGGATTTTTGTGTTGTAATTTTGAGTTTCTCTGATGTGGTGTTCTGTAAATATTTTGGTGGAAAATTATTCCAGAGTAGTAGACAGCCAGGAATGCTGCAGAAAATATTGTTTGTGTGACTTTTCACCCTGGACTGAAATATATCATTGGCATTTCATAAACTTTGTTAGGGTACTGATGTTCCCACAGAGACTATGTAGTATCTGAATCTTGTTTCTCAGCTACTGTGTACCATGGGAAAAAGTTTTCTTCTGAAAATTTTCTTCTTTTGTTTTTGTCATCTGAACTGATGATATCTTGACCCCTAGTCATAGGAGTCCTCAGAGGAACAGGAAGTCAAAATAGACCTGACTTAAAAACAAGCAGGTAAATAATGACAGTGCCAAAAAACCCAACCAAACAAAAAATTATGAAAAAAAATTGCCTGTCTTGACAAAAGGCTTTTTTTAGAGAGTCTTGTATGGTAATTGGGTTTTGGTCTAATTTCTGTCTTTTGTGGCTGCTGTAGAGCACTAGGGCAGTTGACTTGAAGATAAGTTTGGTTGTGGAAATAGTTACAAGAGGCTTTTCTTTTTTGTTTGGAATTTTTTTTTCCTTTCAGTTGCCACTTCCTAGAGAGAGAGAGGACCAGGGAAAATGTTATCAGATTTCTGCATCTTGGAGTTTCTTTTGCCTGAAGAGATCCATGTGATTCTGAAAGCTCTAACAACGGCATCTTTTCATGTGCCTTGTTATTTCTTCAGCCTGAAATGTTGATCAGGGCTGGGTCCTTGATCCAGTTTCTTCTCCTAAGTGTGCCCTCTGGGACTCTTTCCCTTCCCTTCCTTTTTCAGTCACTCTCAGATTCTGCTCACAATTGTTTTATTAAAGTATGTTTTATTAAAGTGTGGCATGTTAATCTTCAGATGAGAAACCAGTTGCCTTTCTTATCCTCTGAACTTTTGAGATGCATATGATGATAAAACTGGACTCCTTGGCTGTCACCTTGGCTACTTCATCTCATTGACCAGGATGCTTGATGTAATACGCCAGAACAAAATGGCAGCTGGTCTTGTTTAGTCTGCTGTCTTATCTGCAGTGCAGCTTGTAGTTTTTATCACCTTCACTGCTCTTTTTCTGTGCCCACGAGTCTTTCAGGAGGAGTTGCTACTTGCAGTTAGGAGGATGAAACAGTTTGACTTAATTTAAATAAAAAATGTAATCTCATATGAAGCCATGTCTGCATCTTAAGATTTTTATGAATTTTAGGTAGTGGTTCTGAATTCTTGCATCTCACTCTTGATTGAAACACTATTGTTTCAGTGGTATGTATTTAAAAACTGTTCTTCCTTATATATGCAGAGCTGCTTTTGGCCACTCCTGTGTGTGTTACAAAGCACACTTCAGAGAACTGGCTGTGGTTCTAACTGGGCACTTTTTCTCTTGGAGGAGCTAATAAATATCTCTGCCAAACTGAACTGTTTCTCTTTTCATCTTTTCTCCAAAAAAAAGTCACAGTTTTTCTGGAAGAATAGAGATTTGGGACTGCATGGACATCCTCTCTTTATTTTTGAAAGAAAAGCCCATCAGCAAATCCACCAAAAGCATTGGAGGTTTTGGCATTTTAGTCAGGGCTAGGAATGAGTTGAGCAATGTCTGATCAGAAACATTCCACATGGTCTGTCAGAGCTGCTGCTGCTGAAATAGACTGACTTTGGAAAGTATTTAAAGCTTGCACTTGGTCTTTGTTCTGTTTGTAGATGGTCCTCTACACATAACCCTCAGGAGTACCCCATATAGAGATGAAAAAGTAGAAAAGAGAAGAACTTCAACTCCTGTAAGTGCACTAAATAGTCACCGACATTCAATTAGAGACCAAACCAGGAACCACATAGCAAGAGCACTGCGGAGGCCTCGGGAAAGAGAAAGAGTTCAACATGGTACGGCTTTTGGTTTAACATGGAAAGGAAAAAGTCTTGAGAAAGTTTTAAACATTGTAAGGAACTGATAATATTCTGTATGCCTTTGTTATAGATGAGTAAATGGTTGGTTCTCACAATTAAGGGGTAAACATTATATGTATGGTAAAAGAAGTTTTATAAATATATAGTTATGTTACTGCAATGTGTTCCCCTCCAGTATGTTATCATGGGATGGTCTTGGTAATCCAGGGATTTGGGAAGGTTGGCTTGTTACTGTGGCAGCACCTGACCTCCAATCAGAATGCAAGAAAGTGATTTCTGCCACTGGATAGCAAGGAAGGAGTTGACTGACAAGGCTCTAGGAGAGGCTAGAGATATAAAAGCCAAAGCATCCATCTTGAAGATGAGCCAGCCATGTGGTGAGCAGCCACGAGGGCAGTTCCCAGGCCTGCTTTTCCTTACCTAGTCCTTTTGTTGTATTTTTGTTACGGTTTAATAAACCCTTTAAGTTTTTTTAAGTGAGCAGTTGTCTCTCACACCTTCATTTAGAGAGAGTAATTTTGTATAAATGTATGGCATAAAATGTAAGCAGTGTTTTTTCACTGTCATTTTGTGAGTTTTCATGGTCTCTGCACTGGGGTTTATTTTTCCCAGTCACTTGGTAATATTTATAGGATGCAAAAAGTATTAAAGTATTAAAGATCATTAAAAGGTTGTAGGTCTTAATTCTGTTAAACTCCTGTCTGCCCGTATAATTAAATATTTTAAGTAATCTTGTGCCTTCTGAGATACCTAAACTTAAAAGAGGCAGATGGCTAGGGTGGTGATGACCTAGGGTGGTATATTTTGTAGGGGATTTTTTTCAATAGCACTTGACCACTTCTGATAGTCAGCAATTGCTACTGGACATCTCTGAAGAACTTCACGACTTTGACTGTTCAGTGGTATCGTGTAAACTCTGTTTATACTGAAATCTACTGTAGTATGGGTGGGTAACAGCCAGACGGGATGGGGGGATGTATGTATACACACACATACACTCATAAAAACAATACACATTTTTTAATATTTTGTATGTATATAAATAATTCCCAGCATACTTCTAGATTACTACATCACCACTTTCTTTCAGATGTTGGTAACAACTTGAGTCACAGTGATGAGGAAAACACAAATAAAATCTGAGGTTAGACTACTGTATCTATGACAGATGTTCTGTGTCCTGGAGATCACCTCCCTAGCTGCCTGTGCCTGTGTTGTTCTGTTGATCATAGCAGACAGACAGTACTTAGCATCTTGGGTATCCCTCACTGCCCTTCCTTGTAGCAAGGTCTGAATGAGATCCATCAGTATCTCCTCACTGCTCCTCATTCAGTGGGATGTGTCCTGTGTGCAAGTGTGGCATATAGAGGTTTTAATGAATTTTTACAGTGGTGATGTGATAGAGGATGGTGAGCACTCATCCCAGTTCTTATGGGTCTCTGCCATTGAAGGAGGTTGAAATCCTTTGTCTTTTCAAAAAAACCCCAAACCATTTAAACAGGTAGTTGTTTTGTGCTTAATTTCTAGGATTAAGAAATTTAATCAGTGTATATTTCTCAGTTTCTCAGTGTATATTTCTGTTTGATTATGTGAATCTGTGAGGATGCTCATAACCTAGAAAAGTCTCTCTATCTGGTCTTACGTCAATGAAAATTCATTACACCTCAGGGCACTTAGAAGAAACAGCTTTAAACAAGATTGTTTAGTACCTGTTTTTTTGTAAGACTCTAGTATAATACTTGAATACTTGTTCTTTGAAGATTTTTTTTTTCATGGAAACATGCATTAACTGTGCTGTGCATTTCAGAAGAAAGCTCCACAAAGAAATCTGCAAATATTTAGATTTTTTTTTTCAGATTTTAAGACACATGGGGAAGCTTACGGGGACAAAGTAGATAAAGTGACAGTTTTTTTCGTATTTATCTTGGATATTTTGATAGCAGTTGAGGAAGCTTACCACGTGCCCTTGGATATCTTCAGACAAATCCAGTAATCTGATCATGTGAATTTGAATTTTCAAATTAAAAGAAGGAAAATTTTCCTATCTCTGTTAAGCTCAGTTATTCTCTCTTTGCCCTTCTGGAAGAATAAAATGGTAGAACTTCCTCGCATCCCTGTGAGCAAAGAGAAGGGAATGGTACTAAGAGGATCCCGACCATTGGAAGTACAGAAGATGAGAACAGAGGAAAGTAAGAAGGAAGTTGGAAGGACTGCGTTCAACACTTGAATATGCGCCTTTTCTTTTCCTGGTTTTTGTTTTGGGTTTTTTAATCTCCCTCAACACTTAGAGGTGGAAGAAGGTGACTTTTGTGCTGCCATCCTGCTGCCTTTGAAGCCCAGGTGCCTGGTGTGGCCATGTGGGTGAGCCCACTGAGGTGCTTTTGCTAACCTCATGCTAAGAGGGGCACAGAAATAGCAAAGTAGTAGGAAATCTTTCAGGACTGAGAGGGATGAGGAGATTCAGAGCTAAAGAGTCTCCTAGGACAAGCTATTAAGTTTGTCCTGCATGCTTAGTGGAGCTGATTAAATCTGACTGCCATTTGCAGTTTCTCAATGAACTGTTTGTGCCATAAATACTCAGCCAATGAATCGGGGACTTTACTGTTGACATGTATGAAAGGGGTTGACATAATATGCAGGTATTGCTGATTTACTTTATAAATGGTTACAGACAACCTAGGGTTCTCAAATGGTTTGTGGAAGTGAAGATTTCTTACAATATAGACTGTCTTCAAGTGCTTATTCAGATCTCTGTCATCTGACATTGAAATAGGTTTCTGAATGGGATGATGAGTAGCTTAATCAGCCAAAGCACTCTGAGAGCAGAGCTGTTTTGAGATACAAGACATCCTTCCATAATAGGTGTTGATTACATCTCTGAGTCAGGATAATTTACATAAGAAACTGCATAAGTATCTAGAAATTGTGTGCTGGGACCTAAATCTGAAAGACAGGATGTAACCAAACACTGGGGTCTGGAAAGCAGGGATTTGTGTACATGCTCTTGCAGCAGGCCTTTACTGAGTTGTGCATGTTCTGGAAGCATGCTTTGAGGATAGACTTGATTAACAGCTGTCTGTCATTCAGAAATTATGGTGTGTTTTTAATCCCATAAAAATAGAATGGAGAATGGATGTTGAGAGAGTAGTTAAAGCCAGCTGAACCAGTTACTCCATTTTCAATATAAATAAAATATTTGATTGGGGAACTGAACTGAAGTTTGGGGTTTTGGGATTTTGTTCTGTTACAATGCTAGTGAAATGTCCAGTCATAATAATTTAGAAAGTGGACATAACAAATCCCTCAGTCCTTTTTATGGTCTGAAGCATGTAAATAAGTGGGCACTACTGTATATTTGATTTCTCATACATGATGCTTTTATTTTGTTATGGGACAGTCAAATTAGGACTTAAAATAGATTATTCCAATTGAGAGCTGGGGAATTCTTAAAAATAAGTTTTCTTCTTGGGTTTTTTGTTTTGTTTTGTTTTTTTTTCAGGGAACTGGCCTTGATTGTCCAAAAGAATGGGAGGCTTTTAAGAACATTATGAAGTAGGATAAATGTATATATATTTTTTTTTTTTACTAATTTAGAGTTTTGTCTCATTTCAGCTGTTAAAGGACATGAGAAGAACAAAGAAAAAAAATCCAAGGACTATGAAAGAGCCAAGTCAAAGAAAAAGAAAAAAAAGAAAAGGAGACCTAAGCCTGGTAAAGATCATTTTTCTTCTGTAGATGAAACTGGCTTCATTCTTCTGTTTTATTACCTCCAAAAAATCCCTTTAGATCACTTAAGATCAGGCATTGCATTTCAGCCTTTTTCTTCACTTAGCTTTTATTTTATTGAATAATTGATTTTAAATTGTGATTGACAAGATAATCTATTTCCTGGTTAAGCTTCCTCAGTAATGCTGGATGGTGGCTTGTAGTAATACTCGCAATGGCACAGAATAGATGTCACTTCTAAATGAATATCAGTCTATAAGTCAGGTTTTTCCATAGTAAGTGTGCTACTATGCAAGCTTTGCCCAGTTAAGAGGGTGCAGACGCCCTGTGTACAGGCTGTTCTCAGTTATGTTAGTTCTGGGATTGCGTTATGAATGCTGGAGTTTGGAAACTTTGAGTTCTCATTTTCTGTTGTTAACCTTATTATTTCTTGGACCTTCACTTTGTGGGGGGAGTGGGCTGTAACAATGAGCCCAATTAAACCTGTCAAACCCTTATTTTTTTCTTAAAGAAATTAATATTTTTTCTGTAGAGATTTAGTAAAAGCCCGATTTAAAGTCTAAACTCCAGCTGTCTCCCTCTTTCATGTCTCATAACATGCTGTTGCACTACATTAAAATGACTGTAGTAGCAACCTGTGTTAGTTTCATCTATGGAGGCTTGGGAATGCTTTCCTGGGGCCACTTCAAGCTTTGAACTTGAGGTAGAAGCCCAGGTGTTCGAGGTAATGGATTCTTCACTGCTGAAAACACAGCTGATTCTGGAAAATTTCTTTCATGAAATGTTTAAGGATCAAATGTGACAACGTCCTCTGTTATTGATGCGGATGCAGCAGACTTCAATCTGCTAGGCATCATTTGTCAAACTAGATCTCCCGAAGGAGGAGTTTCTGAGGTAAAAAATACCTTACTTCTCTGTTTGCTGCCATGAATAGGGCAAGCTAGCAAGAGAGTTGATTGGAAGAACCGTAGGCCAAGTCACTTAGAATTGTACTGAAACAAATGATTTTAATCAATTTCTGATTGTATGGTGCTCACAAGTGTAATGATAGAAGTGCAAAATACAATTTGTAGAATTATGCACCAAGTCCCCATGAGCCACTTGTCAGTCTGTTGTTGGGTTTTAAGATGTTGCGTGCCTTTTTTTGATTTTGGCCTTATGGTAATTCAGTCCAGAACTGTGAAGATTTTTCCCAGATAACTGGAGAGTGCTACTTGTAGCTTCAGCCAGCCTTGATTTATATCCAGTGTAGGCCTCACAGAGGAAGCATTCAAGGTGTTTTCTTCACACACTCTTAATCTGGGCTTGTCCACATGTGCATTCTGTTCCAAACATAGACTAGGAAAACAGGTGCTTTCTATCCACTTTAAAGTCTGTGAGATTAGGGAATGTGTAGAGCCTCGTGTGAGTAAAGACTGAATGTGAGGGGAAGATCTCCAGCTAGTGGTGCTTGTGTGGAAGTGCCTGTAAAGCAAAGGTATTTGTATGCCTACTCAGCCTGGAGTATAGTTGGCCTGGAAAGGCCAGTCACTTAGACCTTTGTCATTTCTGGCAGCAGTAAACAGTGACTGAGCAGCATAAAATTGTCTGGTTCAGAAAATACCTTCTTGCCCCTGGAAAGCTTGCACATCTTGCAGCAGCATCATGCAAGTCCCAGAGCTCTAGCATACTGGGAACTGGCTCAGTGAGTTACATGTTTCTGCTATGGGTCTGTCAACTTTTTTGACTATAGGTTTTTAATGATTTATTACAATTTTACAGGATATTCAGGCACTGGGGAGAACACAGATATCTCACAAGAGCTTTCACCTGAAAAATCAGTTGTCACAAAATCTAATTCTTCAAATAAATCATTTGCTCACCCAAGTACCCTGCTTCACTGCACTGATTCTGGACAGCACAAGGGAAAATCAAAAGCAGATGGTGAGATAACTCTCCTCTATGGCTTTCTGGTTCTGTCTTTCATTACCAGTAAATATGTGAGCAGCACTAACATATTTGAAAACTGATTCTTATTGTATAAATTTGGCTATTCTTACTCAGAGCTGTGTGTATTTCTTTCCCCTGCTTGACAAGAGTGGGTCCAGTTCGTTTGCCTGAGCTTGATGTTGCTGCTTTTTACTTTGGCATTACTTTCATATGCACTTCAAGACTGTTGCCCTTATCTCAGAAATCAAACTCATTTTGCAGGGTGTTTTTCCAGAGCCTTATTAACTCTTAAAATAACTATGTTACAACTTAATAATTAATTTTTTCATATTTCCAGAAGTATCTACAATCTAAGAATTCCTTCGGAGTTAAAAATGGGTGCTTTGCGAGCTTGCTGTGTTCAAGAGACCATTGGGTGTGGTGTTGTGTAGTTGTATTGATACAGAATGAATATGGTTATAATGACATTCTGAGCTTCATATGAGAAGCTCTTGAGTACTGTTGGTTGGTGTCTTCATAGTACTTCATCCACACAACCCATAAAAATCTGGCTGCTGTGTACCAGCTTTCATAATTCTCAATGTCTTGCTCCATGTTACTATTTACTGATACAAACTGGTACAATAAAAAAGATAAACATTTGGTTCTTCTCTTGTTCTTAAAACTCACAGATATGAAGGAAATAGAAAATATATGGCAGCTTAATTCTATACAAGAACTTTAAATTCCTTTTTGTACAGATACACTGTTAAGAACCATTTGAGCTTGTTTGGGGTGGGGTTTTTTGTTTGTTTGTTTGTTTGTTTTTGAGGTTTTGGGGTGTTTTTCTTGGCATAACTTTTTTTGTTATTAGACAAAAGTAAAATTTAACTTCAGGTAAATTCCCCTTCATAGGCCAAACGGGAAGCATTAGAAACTATTGAAGTGCAGATAGTGGTGGTGTCTTGAAACACGTTTTGCAAGTCTGAGCAGTTGTGTTTCTGGAGTATATGAACCATAGGACGTAGAGTTTAGTAGCTAGGCCATCAGTTGATCAGACTTCGTTTGATCATTTGGTAGATTTTGAAAATGGTGAAAAATACCAGAAATTATTTTATTTCATCCTTTTAGAATTGTTTTTTTGCTTTTTGCATCTGCGGAGCTTGTGCCTAGATAAACAAGATCTGGTGTAAACAAAAGTGAAACTTCTGTGTAATATGGAAGTGTAGTGTGCCTAACCTTCACTTCCACTGTACTTTAGGAAAAAGTGTCCTAGTTCAGAGGTGGGATAGAACTTTTAAAAGTGGAAATAAACTAGTGTGTTGGGTTCTTACACCTTTGACAACAGATGCTTCTCCAAAAGATACAGTTTATGTATCAGACTAGTAGTCCTGTTTTTGCGTTCTATGATTCTATGAGCTAAATGATGAAAGTATATAGGTGACACCCCACCATTGTACTCAAGACTAAAATTTTTACCTTCCATTCTCCTCTAACTCATTAAATTATTTTCAAATAATTAAAATACCTCATCATCTTCCTCTGACCCTCCCATTCTACCCCAAGGAAGATGCAGACATTGATTTAATATTACTGAGGTTAGATTCTCAATTCAGCATGCTGTTCAGTTAAAACTTTCTTGGCAGTTTTGTTCAGTCTAGGATGCACTAATGCTTCAGCTAAGTAGTGTGGGTGCATTCTGGAAGAATACCTTGTGCAGAGCACTGCCTGTGAGTTTATAAAAGCATCCTAAACAGAAGATTAAATGAAAATAATAATTTCTGAAGCAGGATTAAATTCTATTTTGGACCCAGTATTTCTGTCATGGAAACATCACTTTGTGAGATTGAATGGTTCATAAAACAGAACCCTCTTGCCTCTTTTTGAGAGCTCTAAACTAGAAGTGCCAAGTCACAATTCTGTACCACTTGCAGCAGCTAGCATGAGTCCTATTTGAATGTACAAGTCTGGTTTTGTTGTTTATAGTTTTGTCTGAAGAGACTTCATTCCTTGGTTTGAGATGCTGTATGTTGACAGTACAGTTGTAATGACAAAAGCTATTAAGATGGATATTTTGAGGGAGCCATTAATGAGACTATAAAACTTCATTATGTAGTAACCTTCAATAAATGGTTAAAATTGTGGTATTCCTTAAAGTACACTGTGAACTCATGCTTTTTAGAATGTATGTCTGCATACTTGGGATGAGATTTTTGAGGGACCTTTTTTAATAATTACTCAGGATTTTATGTAAATACTTCTTGTACAGAGGATGACACCCTGAGTGATTCATCTATGGATAGCTTGCCTTGGAGTGACGATGACTGCAGTCAGGATGTTGATGTAACCACCAATCCTGATGAAGAAGTTGAAGAAAGTGATTTTGAGATTGTTCGGTGTGTTTGTGAAGTAAAAGAAGAAAATGACTTCATGATTCAGGTATGAAGTGGAGGGTAAATGCACATTTCAGTGAATGCTGTGAAGGTGTCAGTAGAGAAACTTTTGTTTTGTACATGAAATAATAAACTATTTTTGTCTTCCAAAGGCATAACATTTTTTGAGGTAATCTGTCAGGGTGACTGCTATAATAGTTAACTTCTGCTTCATAGTACAGTTTAGGATTTTTAATTGAAGGGAAAGAGGGAACGTTCACTCCAAGTCAGAAATGGTTCATTTGTGAATTTTTCTAAACATAGAAGACTGTCTTGATTCTGAGAACGCATATTTGAAATCAGTGATTTTTTTTTGGGCTCCCTCTAATTTAGATCCTGTTCAGAACATTGCCCTGAGATAGTACTGTACTTCCCATTCCTCTGCCCTGGTAAGAAGCTTGACTTACACATAAAATTCTCCAGACAGGCTGGGGGGGGGGGGGGAGCGGGGAATTTAAAAAAAAAAAAAAAAAAAAAAGAGGGTTTTGCTTTAAAGCAGAACTGTGTTTGTCATTTTTCCATTCTGCAGTAGTCTGCAAATTCAGAATTCCTAACCTGCCTAAGGCCATCTGTCCATTCCACATGTATTTCTGTTATCTCTCCTGCTTAAAACTGTCGATGAAAACCTCCTTGGAAGTTCCTTGCCTATTTACTTTAAGATGTTTGTAAATTATCAGGAAATCATTTTCCTACGTAGCTGCTTTAACTATTCCACCCAGTTCCTGTTAATTTCAAGAGGCGAAGTCAAAAAATCAATTCAATTTCTTCATAATTTTTTGCTCTTAATTAATTTTCTTTAAGTTTCTATGCTATTTCATGGAGCCTTGCTGTGGAAGGTATGATACTTTTTCTCTTAGTGGTGAGTTCACACACCTTTGTTTTTTGCCCTGCATTGTCAGGATCCAACACCAAAAGTACCTTGAGTTAGTAAGGAAGGGTGGAGTGATGGGCAGTGGTCAAGTGTAAGTAAATAGCACAGGAGGAATAAAGAGTTCAACAGTGGTGACTAAAGGGGGTGGATGTCCTCTGAGGAGATGGCTTGCAGAAAATCACAAAGAAATAGCCTGGGAGTATAACTGGCAGAAGTAAGTTCAGCATTAGGTTAGGATTGCAGAATGTAGGGGACTGTCAGCTGGCTCTGAACGTGGGTTTCTTCTAAGATTACCTTGCTAGGTTGAACTAGCTTGGGTGGGCTTTTTTAGCATATTGCAAACTTCTAGCATTTGTATTGATTTGTGAAAGAATTGGTCTCTGGAAGAGAGATGCAGATAAGCAGTATTGTGAGTATCTGCATTCTTGATGGGGATTGAGGTAATAGGAAATATACTGGCACCTGGGATACCTGCTTGGGTTTGCCACATACCCATCTTGATATCGGAATGAGGAGCCAGGGCAGTTTATTCATGGATCTGGCTGGAGGTTCATTGCTCCCAATATATGTGTATCCCCTCCTCTCTTACAAGAGGGAGAATGCTAAGCATTCTCTTTCAGCTGTGTTCATTGCCATGAATGTGCCAAATATAGAAATAATGCAGGAGAATGTTAATTTTAAACATATCAGCACCTTGTCCATGAAAGACTGGGGAACATTAAAATTTAATGAAACTCATACACAGATAAAATGGGAGTTCCTTTAGGTATTGAAACTAATAATTTGCCCCCACATTCAAAAGATTTTGTAAAAAGTTTTCTTTGACCTCTACTTGCCTTAAATTAATTGTCTTGAGCAGTTTGTGCATTAAAGATGTCATTCATTGCACTGGGATGCAGAAATCTGGGTTTGCATTTATAGAAGTATGTGCTTCAGTTAGTAGAAATTAAATCTGGAAAAAGTAGTACAGAAAAATAGTGTATTATTGCTTAGTTGCTTAGTGCTGTTTTGTTCCAGTGTCTGTAACTCTGCAGGGAGGTTACTAGACTTCATTTATGGAGCTGGTGTAGAGCAGCGGTGTAGCATTGCCTTGTGTTCCTTCTGGAGGCACAGCACTCCAATTTTCTGGTGAGGCCCAAAGAAATCCCGACAGACTGTTATTGTCCCTTCTTTTTAGTTTTTATACCGAAGCACTGGTGAATTTGTGTATGATGCAGAAAATTCTGGGTCTGGATTTGATGGCTTCAGAGGTGATGGATATAAACAGACTTGAGATATTTTTGTTCTGGAAGGTGAAAAACTGCTTTTAAATACACATCCTATGGGTTTGGTTATTTATTTTGTGACTTGAATTTCAATTTGAATATTTTTTGCCCAATGCTGTATGTTTTTTCTCTTCTAAATCTCCTGCTTGGCATGCTTTGAAACTCCCTACTACCACGTGGGCAGGGAGTAGTTTCTCAGTAGCATGTGCCAGAGCAGTAACCTATAGCCTAGCAGCCACAGTGTGCAGTAGAACCTGCAAGTTAAAGAATGCACCTCTACCCCGAAGAGGTGAATATTTAAATATCAGTTGAGTAAAATTTTAAAAAGTTGGGATGTTTGTGCTTGTTTGAAAGTAAACCAGCAGGAGAAATGAACCCCACACAAATACCTTGAGAGACATTTCAGGTCAGAGTTACACTGTCATTAGAAAGATTACAGTAAATGCAGCAATACACAAAAACTGGCTTTAAGTCATACTACAGCCTGGTGGCTTGTTGGTCAATGTGGTGGTCTCAGTCCTATCAAATAGTGACAGCAGTCCTGCAAAATGATGGTTGAAGTTGAGAGCAGTGATCCTCTGGGAAGTCTAGTCCTCCTGTGGAAGTTGAGGTCCTCCTCTGGATCTGTCCGGTAGTCGGTAGTCGTGGTGTCCTAAATCCCCAAAGCACCCAGGTTATTTATGGTCAGATACAGCAGGATGCTCAGTACCTCCCCCAGGGCAGGGAATTTCACAATGGAATGATGTAATCCTTTGAGTCATAGGATGTTTTGGGGAGTCCTTGCTGGCCTAGGTCCTTACAGCTGCCCATTGGGGCATTAAGGCCCGCTGGCAGAAATGACCGATGCGCCCCTTAGGCTGAATGTAGTTATCACAGTAGTCACAACTACGAAAACTACCCTGATGTACCTGGATTGGGGGGGGGGGGGGGGGCAGGGGTGTGGCAGCAGTGTGGGGGGGTTTGCCTCTTTCCTTTATCTAACACTTGCAGCCTGCCGTCCCACCATTAACAGTTCATCAAGAATAATGTAGATGGGAGTAGAATGCATAGTTTGGTTACAACCCTACTTGTAATCTAGGACAGATGCTTCACTAGAGTTCTGGGCAAAATTGCCTGGAAAAACACTTGAGTGCAGCTCTGTACAATATGGCACGATCTACAGGATGCAGGTGTAACTAGATCCAGGAGCTTCTTTCTTATTTATAGCACAGTCTGTTTCTCTTAATCTGTTTCTTTGTTTTAGAACACCTTTTTCTGGCTCTCATTTGTGAAAGGAGGATTGTGTCTGCCTTTTTTGAAAACATCTCCCAACAGCATTAGGACTATTTACCCGTTTTGGAAGGCAAAACCTTGTTGGTTCCATCTTTCAGAAACCTGTTTCTCTCTAACCTTTTATATTCTCTAATCCCAGAGCACCCATCTCCTCCACACCTAGACTGTTTATTTAATGCAGGGAATATTCAAGGTCTGGTTGTCCTGTTCTGTCTCTCCTAGCTTGAGGAAGGGCAGGAGATAAGAGCATTAATTAAAGTGGTGTTGAACACAGACAAAATGTTTATCAAGTTGGCATCTTTGTAGGTCAATGAAGAGCAACATGTGAGATTCCTTGCAGTTGCTGTTAGGGTTTGGTTTAGCTCATACTGCAGTCCTCTACATTGACAACATTTCTGCTTTTGTTTATACTCTGAGAAATAAAGGGTGTATGATCTCTTGTCTCACTGATTTGGAAGATAGTGACTTTTAGCTGACATCACAGGTTCCAATCAAAATACACTTAATATTCTTATGTGGGGTTTTGTTCCATGTTTCAGTGGTCTATAGTCTACAATCACAATTTTGTCTCATTAAAATACTGATGGGGGAGAAAAAGACAAACGAAACATGAATTGTTTTTTTTCCTGCTCTAGAACCATGTGGCTTTAAGAACAGTGGCTGCATTTTAAATAGTGTAACTATACTAAAGAGATACTAATTATATTCAGTCATTGTTAGTATGATTGTCCTGCCTTGGAAAGATGTTGGATGCTCATAAAGCTGGTGCAACTCATCTGCACTGCAGGTTTGTGTTAGTAGAGCTACACTTGAAGTAGATAAAATGTTGGAGGTACAAGAATCAGTAAATCAGTATAATATTGCCTACTCCTGTGTGACATAATATTGCCTACTCATGTGTGACATAATATCTCTGGGATTTGATAACTGAATGTGGGTTACTGTTTGAGGGTGTCAGGAAAATTAATCCACAGACATCAGAGGTTTATATCCAAAAAGGAGACAGAGGAGTCCTTTTACTTTATTTGAATAAAGGGAGAGGCCATGGGGCATTTCCCTGGGGTCTCTCAAATTTTTGGAGGACAGTTTTTTTGGCACTGGCCTTTTTATCCCAATTTCCCGGCCGCATTTCCCTTCCCTCTTTTGCCTTTGGCTGAGGCACTTAAGAGGTTCAGACTTCCCAGAATGCCTGATACCGAAGATTTTCCTCTAATGGATAACCCTTCCTTTTAATTTTTAATTCTTATGGAATTTAGGGTTTTTCCCCACTGTTTCTTTCATCTTTCAAAATCCAATTTCATTTATCAGCAAACCTACCAGTTTGTTTGTAAAGGCAAATATCTTTTTCCATTCATCAATCAGTGGAATCCTTCCCATTGTTTCTTTTATCTCTCAGTGCTAGTTTTATCTACCACCAGACCCACAGTTTTTTTGTAAAGACAAATCTGTCATTCATCTCAAGGGGAAAGCTTTTGAATTCAGAAAAATTGATCTGTTTTGGTGAAGAAAGTTTAATTGCTCTGTTGGCTATCCTGGTTACGTGCACATGCGTCTCATGAATGATTTTCATTTCCAAAGGGAGTATTTTTGTACCTTTCAGAATCTCTGCTTCTACTTTTTAATTGTCATTCTCCAGAAACACACATGAAAAATGTATGGGGAGGGCTCACATTTTATTATGGTCTGTTTCTGTAATGTATTTGTTTGTAAGTGGAAGGTAGGGTGTGGATATTAATAGACCTTTTTGTCTTAAAATATGTAGATCCCGTGTTTCTTAGTTGACATAATAGTATTGAGCTCATCTAGCCTTCATTTCTGTTAATGTGCATTTCTTGACTTTGAACAGTGTGAAGAGTGTCTGTGCTGGCAGCATGGAGTCTGTATGGGCTTACTGGAAGACAATATACCTGAGAAATATACCTGCTATATTTGCCAAGATCCTCCAGGTACAGAAATTTAAGGTTACAGACCCTTTTTATATATGTAGTAAATCTGGCAGTTTATCTATATCTATCTCTCTGAAAAACTACACTATTTTTTTCCCCCACCTGTGTCTGTCACTGTAAGTAAGTTTCAGTTTCAGAATGTTTAATTTATGTGTGTCCATGAGTCAATATTATGGAATTGCAAAAGGACAGGAATGGAAAAGACTGTTTTCACTGTGATGACCATCTGTCACATATTTGCTGTAATAAGGATTGTACTGTCTGACTATGGCAAATGAGTGTAGAAGACACTCAGGAAGCTCAAGCAAAGACTCCCCATGGGTACATCTTAGGGGATGTGGCTGCAGCTCTCCCTCAACAAACTGGCTGATGCATTCTTTAAAATAAGTCAGCAGAGGGCTCCTGGCTCTCCTCAGCAGTGGCTCCTGTCGTTGACTGCATTACCTGCTGTCCTGGTGTGATGCTGGCCCAACACCAGCAACCCATAGAAGCCGCTCACTCACCCTCTCCTGCTTCAGCTGGGCAGAAGAGAGAAAAATTTAACAAAGGATTCATGAGTTGAGACCAGGAGAAAACACTCCAAGGGCAAAACAGGCTTCACTTAGAGATACAAGGTGAGTTTATTACCAACAAAATCAGAGGAGGATAATGGGAAATAAAACGAGCCTTTAAAAACACCTTTTCTTCCCTCAACCCCCTCCCTCCTTTCCACTGGCAGTGCAGGGAGACAGGGCATGGGGGTTTCATGGGTCAGTTCATCACTCAAGACTTTCTTCCACTGCTCAGGGAGAGAAGTTGTTCCTGTGTGAGACCGTAGGGTCCCTCCCACGGGATACAGTTCTCTGTGAACTTCTCCAGCGTGGCTTACCAATCTCACGAGCAGCACTCTGCCCAAAACTGCTGCAACGTGAGCCCCTCCCATGGGTACACAGTCCTCCCAAAACTGCTTCAGCGTGGATCACTCGTCCATGGGGTGCAGTCCTCCAAGGACAGGCTGCTCCAGCCTGGAAGCAGGGGCCCTCTCTCTCTCCAAGGGGTCTCCCACTGGATCACAGCCTCCTCCAGGCATCCACCCACTCCAGCGTGAGCATTTCCTGCATGGGCTGTGGCTGCATCTCTGCATCCCCTGTGAATCCCCGTGGGCTGCAGGGCCACAGCTGCTTCACTGTGGTCCTCACCACAGCCTGCAGAGGAACCTTGGCTCTGGCACCTGGAGCACCTCCTCCCTCTCCTTCTCCACTGACCTTGGTGTCACCATGTTGTGTCCCTCACATGTTCTCACCTCTTCCTCATCTGGGACAAAAAGAAAAAACTGTGCACCTTTGTTTTTCTTCTTAAATCTGTTATCACAGAGGCATTACCAACCTCTGAAATTAGGCTAGCTTTGGCCAGCAGCATGTCCATCTTCAGAGCCACCAGGGACTGGCTCTGCCAGACATGGTGGAAGCTTCCAGCAGCTTCTCACAGAAGCCACCTCTGTGGCCACCAAGCTCGGCCCCCTCCCACTACCAAAACCAGGCAGGGCAAAACCAACACACCTGCAATAACCTATATATTGATATTTTACCTGGGGTAACACAGTCAGAGTTGATGAAGCAATACGTTCTCTCCTCCTTAGCAGATATTTTGAAATGTCTTAGTGTTGGAAAATCCCAACTCTACAGAGACGGGGCAGCTGAGAGGCAATTTAAAGATTTTATTCTGTTGTCAGTCTCGTGAGACATATGAGCTGTAAAACTCAATGCCATTCCATCAGAAGCCAACCTGTTTTCTAGTTACAGTACCTTTTAAATGTTTTTCAACCTATTAGCTTTTGCCACACAGTGCTGCTCATACTTCTAACACCAATCACCTATTACTTTACTGCACGTGGTCTCCCTACAATGCATCTTTCACAGTTCTAATTCTCAAAAATATCTGGTCTTTTTACAAGCCATCATTTGAAACGTGTTTCTAGTTCAATCTCTCTCTCAACAATGTCATCTCTATTCCATGACCTTCCTAAGTCAGCACACCTTATCTCAGAGTTTGCATACAGATGTACAAGACTGTGTGAGCTTCAGTCAAGTTTTGGGAATCCTTTACAAATCCTTTTCTCACATCTTAGTCCATCTTACATAGCAGGTAAAATTCCATTTAAGAAAATAATTTTAAACTTTGAACTGTATTTATTACAAAGCCGTTCCGAAAGTGAAAAGGATGAGGACTTGAGTCCATGGTTTTAAATGGCAAGAAAATTAATCTCTTTTAAAGAATGAAAATAAAGAATCTCTTTTAATCTCTCAATTAAAAGACTTTTTTGGTTTATATACATATTTGGACTGTGATCTGAGGTTTTTTTGGCTGTTGAAAGCTACCAACTCTTTTGTACTTTAACTCCTAGATTTGTGTAGTATGTTTACTGCTGTTGTTTGTACTCTCAGCAGTGAAGACATGCTACACCTAAATTTTAAACTTTTACTACAGAGTCATGATTATATTTAAGGTTTCTTTAGAGTATCTTACTTCTAGAATTTTAACCTTCTATTAAAGTTATTTTGCTTTATAGCAGTGAAGGTAGTTTTAAATGGGACCAAAATGCACTTGCAAACTGAAGTTGTGTCATCACACTTGAATGAGTGCTTTTGTGCAGAAAATTATTACAGCTTCATTTGTTTAATTCATCATTAACTATTAATTTCAAGATTCTGAAGTTTACATTGGAGGGGACTTAACTTTTACCTTTTATCTCTGACCTAATTTTACTTCTGTAGTGAAAAAGGAAATCATGTCCAACTTTTTGACTGCAAAGATGGCTTTTCAGTGACTGTTTTTTGTTGCTTTGATTTTTAAAGATTTTCTAAGCTTTCTGATGTTTACGTTCTTGTAATGAACTTTCTCACACACTTTCTGTAAATAACTCATTGTTTTGCATTCTTTCATGAAAGAGGAGAAATTTGATAGACTGTTAGTTTGTCCAGTATCATTGGAGAGGTGGCAGTGTCACCCTCCAATCCACTGTCACTTTTGGAAAACTATAAATATTGGAGTCAGAAAATAAACGTTCCCTTTTTTCCTTCACCTTGAGAGCAGCGGTGTGCACTTGTGTTCTTTCATGTCTTATAGTGACAGTTTTTGGCTTGAGGTGAGCTGATAGGCTGTATGAATCTACCAAGAAGTGGTTTTTAAAACTGAGCATGGCTATTCAGCAAACTCTTACTTAGGAGCTTTCCCCCAGTCTAAACTGCTGGGACTTGTAACAGCCCCACTCATTCTATTAGAAGTAAAAAGCAAATTTAGTGTAATTTTGTCTAAAAACTGTACTAATTGCTATTTTGCTCAGGTCTTTTTGAATCTGATACGATTGTTAAGAGATTTGTTAACATTTGCCCTTGCTTAAACATGAGCAAGATGATTATGTAACACAATTGCTTGTGGGCATAGTCTGGTGTCTCCTCTTAAGGTTATATAGTTCAAAAGGGAGCACTTTTTATCTCAGGGTGCACATCACCTCAGTTGTTCAGGTGACCATGAAGTTCTCAAAGTCACTGTTTTATTCTTGTGGACTGAACTGTACTTTCTGTCACAGATGTCAGCTTCTCTAATGCAGACATTAATGAGGGAGGGCCAATTCAGGTGGTCAGGAGTGTCTCCAATGTGGTTCTGACCATTCAAAAAATTTTGCTTGCCTTCCTGCTTGATACAGTGTATCTGCCTGGAAGGTTGAGCTGATACCCCTTTCAAAATTCTTTTTTACCCTGTCATGATTTCTGATGCCACCTAATACCCATGGATTTCTGTGTAGTGCTAGCCTTAGTCTAGTACTAGTAACTGCCTAGTAACTCCCTTCTTCTTTTTTTTTTTTTTTTTTTTTTTCCTTAGCTTCTCCTCTAGTCAATGTTAACCGGCTTATATTGGAGACCTTTTTGCAATTATGGTTCCCAGTCTCTGCTCCAGTTTTATCTCTGATTTTCTGGGCTTGTTGCCTGGGCAGTGACTGATGCAGTTGTTTCTCTGGGTGCTGAGCTGTCCACTGAGAATATCTGTAGTAAATGTACATTTTACTGGGTGTGGGGGAGCTTTTGTTAGGTATTTAATGTGAAGGGGTTTTTGTGTGTGTTTGTAATTTAGTAAGCGTCTTTCCTTGTGATGCCATTTGTTTGGCAGTTTAAGTTACTTCTGTTGATGCATTTATCACATTCAACACTGTTTCATTTCAGCGGTTGCTGATACTCAGTATCAAGAGATAACATTGATATCTCTTATGACAGAATTATAATTATTAATAGCTTGACTTAGGCAAGTTTTCTATTGGAACCTTAGCCTTGAATCCTTCAAAATGTATTTTTGCACAACTGTACTAGTACATGTTGACGTTAAAAACAAGACCACTGGGAAGCTGATTGCCTTTTTCTGCATTTTACTGTCTGCAGAGAGCTGCAGTCAGACTGTAACTTCTGTCATAACCACAGTTATGGTTGGACTAGACAGTGTGATACCCTGCTAAAAATACACCTTTCTCAGCCTCATCTGTAACTGCCTGTTGTGGATGTCCTCTGGAAGTTGGTGTCTGAATGTTTTTACAGTTGGGCAGAGGTTTTTGACTTCCTACTCTACAAGTTCTTCATTTCTTCATTGGTTATGTCTGCTGTTACAGGTTCTTCTTTGGTTCTATTGATAAGAACAAATATGCTGTTGCAGTACCTGAAGATAATCAGAATTACTATCAGCAAAGTCAGCATTTCATTTTAACTCACTCATTACTGTCACTTCAGGTCAGAGGTCCAGCTTAAAGTACTGGTATGAAAAGGAGTGGTTAAGTAATGGTCACATGCATGGCTTAGCATTTTTGGAAGAAAATTACTCCCACCAGAATGCCAAGAAGATAGTGGCCACTCACCAGCTGCTTGGTGATGTACAGCGAGTGATTGAAGTCCTGCACGGGCTGCAGCTGAAGATGAGCATCTTACAGTAAGCAGTATTTAAGTACCAGCCGGCATGTTCTTATCGGGAATTAGACTGCAAGTGTAAAAATAACCAGAAATTCAGACTTGCGTTGCTGTGTGGATTTAAAACATGGTTTGAATTGCTAATGTGATCCTGGGAAAGGATCTGGCTATTTGAAAACTGTTTAAGTGGGATGAGTGTAAGTGGACAATGTGTATAGAAAGGGTTAAACAAGTTAGTTAAACTAATGACAGTTTTTCCTAAATCACCCAAATGGATTTTAAGTAAGAGCAGGATAGACTTATAACCCTTGGCACAATTTTTGTAGCACTTTCTTTCTCCATTCCAGGAAATCTGGTCATAGCTTCTCCAAGAGTAATCAAATATTTTTGTTTGGTACAGTATCTTGTTTTGGTGCAGTGGTAGAGTAATGGCACTCTCAGCAACCTGCAGTACTTCATTTCTGAAAGGTTATTCCAGCTATATCTACAGAAAATAACTATTATCCAGCAGTTTTAAATTTATTGAATTCCATAATTGTCATTTATTACTTGATAAATTTCACGGCAGCAGCTGTTTGGAAAACAAAGTGATTTTGGCATTCTTTAGACCCTTCCCCCAAATCTGTGGTAATGCAGGAGGTCCACTGACATGGAATAATGCTTAAATCAAGAGAGGAGCCATTTTAATATAGGGGTTTGCTTTTCCATTATGGGATCCTTTTATTTAGATCTGTAAGTAATCTCTTTCCTTTTTGGAGACTGAAACAAATATTTTAAGGCCACTCCTTGGGCCTTTTTTGGAAGATTGACATTTCAGTTTCAGGCTTTCCAGCTATGAATTGAGATTTGCATAGTACTGAGGTAAGAAGCACTGGGTGTATATGTGATGGTTGCTGAAGGTTTTGTTCCTTTTCTCTCCCATGCTGAAGTTAGTATGATGGCCCAGCTTCATTAAAGGTGAGGTGCAGTCCTGTTTGGATCATCTGGTTAAAAGCTTCAGCTGCTGTTTTCTTTATCATGATAAATTAGAAGGGATTTGAAAAATTGCTGAATTAGAATAATTATTATATTGTTGATGCAGATCAGCAGATAGAGAGAAGATGATTTCACGGGTGCCTGAAATTATTAGGAGTTGCTAGAGTTGCTCAGTGTTTCAGGGAGGTTGCTCAGTGTTTCATGGAGGTGGCAAAGGACCCAAGGTGACCCCGGCAGTGCCATGGGAGGGTGAACCTTCAGCAGGCAGGAGCTAAAAGGTTATTCAAGTATTAGCATTTGAATTTTCATCCTTAGGTAACTGGTGCATAATTTTTCAGAAAAATTTTCTGTCTTTTGTAAAATTATCCCTTGCTCTGTTCTGAGCAAAATACAGTTTCTTTAGGTGTAGCAGATAAGTGGAGCTCAAGCAGAAAGCTTTGGTAAATGAACACCTGGCTTTCATTTTTCCAGGCATGCCTTCAGGCATTTTTACCAGGGAGCTCTGTCCTTGCTGTGGCAGCACTGGAGGCAAAGGTGCTTCTATGAAATAGTCTGAGCACATCCTTGGCAGCTGAACTCACTTCGGTTTCCTCTGAGAGACGCTGAAGAAACCTGAGCTGCTGTAGGATGGATTAGAAAGCAGTCACTACCAAAGTCAGCTGGTCATGTTTTGTTGAGTGGTTTGGTGAACAGCTAGAAAAGCTGGATCAGCGGAATAGAATAAGTCTGTCCACCTTTGCAAGGAAGCAGAGAGGGGGGACTTGAGAGCAGCCCCCCCTTTCTGTGCAGCCCAGTGCAGCAGGGGCTTTAGAGCCAGGATTTGCTCTGCTGTGTTCCTGCAGCCTGTAGCAGATGAGCTGCCACCCCTTTGAAGATAGCGGAGTATTGTGCTTTGCTCTCCTTTTACTGTTGTTTTGATGTTTTACACAAGGAAGAACATGGGTTCCAATGCTCACTCTGAATCTTTTGTTTGTTATATCTGTAATAATCTGATACCTATAGTTGTCCCTTCTGCTGGAATAAATAATGTATTAGTCAATTTGAAGACAATTAAAATAAGAATTTTCCTAAGAACAAATGAAGGGAACTCTGGCCACTATGGGATACCACTACAGTGTGCAATGTTGGTGTACCATAGCTTTACTAAAAATATCCCTGTTAGAATTAATTTCTGCTGCTAATAAATTGCAAATATTGAAGCAAAATGTTCCATGAAGGGCCAACATTGGTGAAAAGTCGTGTCTATTTGCAACTTATTCTTCAATTTTTTTCTTAATCCAAACTTAGGCGCTGTTGTTTTTTTTTTTTCTTTTTCCTTAATTATTCTTAATTTCTTCATGCAAGAGGATAGTTTGCTTAGTCTCTTTGGCATTTAAATTGGATGGTTTACTTTTTTATGTTTGAACAGAAATAAAGAACACCCTGACTTAAAGCTATGGTGTCATCCATGGAAGCACATCACGGTGGATGAAAAAGTCCATACAAAACACATCATTCACTTCGAGGAAAACTGTTGCAAAGAGGAGACAGCAAGTTATAGAACTTGGAATGGGACAGTTGAGAAACCCTCAACAATTCCTTCTGTGGAGGAATCTTACATTACGAGTGAACACTGTTACCAGAAGCCTCGGGCCTACTATCCTGCCATAGAGCAGAGGCTGGTTGTGGAAACAAGAGGTTCAGCCATGGATGATGGAGTAAACAGAATAAGGGAAAATGGGGATGATACCTTCTCAGAGAGGTTTGGCTGGAATCTGGACCAAGAAATATGCAAGATGGAAAATGAATCTAAACATAATTACTCTAAGGTATTGTCTTGGTTTAGGGAGTAGCTTACTTTTGGGCTTTTTATCAGTAGTTTGTGGTGAGGGTTTTTTTCTTGGATCATTATTGTCAGTCACTGGCTGATTGGTTTTGCTCGTGTGCTTCTTTCTTGCAGCAACTGCCTGTGGCTTAGGCTTACTGTCTGGTTCAGCTCCAGCCTGAGCAGCTGGAGTGTTGGCTGCAGCCTGAGTGATTGGAGTAGCTGCTGCTTTATTTCTCTGCCTGCTTGCTTTTGTCTGCTGTTCTTTAGTATCTAGCAGGGTGTGATAAGCATAGGCCAGGGCTCAGCTTATTGCAATGAGACTTTTTTCCTTAGAGTCACCATGGCACTTCTCTTTCAGGTATTTTCCCATCTCAGCTGGGTTCTGAATTTGTTCATATGGAAAATCTCAGTCTACAGGATCAGAAAATTCTTTCAGGGTTTGGCCTATATTTTCTCATTCTTCACACCACTCATCATTTTTCATGCCTGAGTTTACTTTTGGGTCAGGCGTCTTGTCAGCTCTTCTGGACATCTCAGCCCTCATTCTAGAGAAGCTGCAGACTATATAGAGGAAGCTTACCACATTAAATGCCAGAAACATGGTCTCCTTACTATTCAGGGGAAACTGAACATTTTCAAAAAGTGACGTAATAGATTCAGAGGAGAAGAAGGAAAGGAAAGGCTGGAAAGTCTCATTCTCTGCTCTTCTTCTAACAAACTGGGTGCAATTACTAATAAATTCCCAAAACATACTACCGGAACTAGGACGCGGGGTAGGACGAAGAAACCATACACCATACATATTGTAAGCAGACTCCAGTAACCTTGTAAATCATTATCACTAAGGCTAGCAAAATAGCAATTCCAATCCGTGCCCCTGTACTGTGAAAATTACGTCTTAGGGACAATAATCCTAGTGACCAGAAAGGTATTGAAACCTCAAAAAGGCTTATAGACCAGAACCACATGAAGGCCTCCACCCCAAGAGACATTATGAAATCGAGCAACATGGCTACTGACTGCTTTAACTCACTGCAGAGCAAGCACAACCAGCATGCAATCAATAATGCTTTTTTCCACTTTCTCGAGTCCTACGTTGGACGCCAGTTGATGTGTTTGTCTTGGTTCAGGGCAAATTTGGGAGAGAACCTCCAAAGGGCCCCCCTAGGAAATCGGATTCTACCACCCTTCCCCCAACCGGTCCAGGAGAAAATATTTCTTTGGAGAAAAGTGGAAAAAAACTGTTTATTAAACAAGAAAACTTAATATTAAACAATAAAACCCCTTGCTGCTCCAAAGGAGATGACAAACCCAGAAAGTCCCCTCCCCAGATTCCAGTTCAGCTCACTCAGTCCCTTATCAGTCTCTCCGGTGCTGGAAATGCCGTGGCACAGGCCTGGCCCGGCCCACCGATGTGAGCTGCTGGTGCTCTTATGGTTGTTCAGTCCAGAGCAGGTGTGAACAGGTCCAGAAAAAGGGGAAAAAAAACCACCGTCCAGGGAACTTCTTTGCCTCAGCTAGCTAAACTAACTAAAAAGCAAGGAAAAAAAGAGAGCCCTGTCCCGCCGTCTGTTCATCCGCAGAACCACGCAGTCCAGAAGCAGGAATGTGTAGGAGTGAGTTCAGTGTCTGAAAACAAACTGCGCGCCTCCTCTCCCCCCCTCAATCTTTGAAGCAAGTCTTAAAGGTGCAAAACTTACTATTCAGCATAAACGGAATGAGACGATTGGGGATAGAAGCATCATATAGTCAACCTAGGACAGGTATTTTTATTAAAATAGCCCTCTCTGGTAAAGAGCATGTGTTTTCCTGGCAACCTGCAAACCTCAGCCTTTTTTAATACTGGTCTGTTTGTGTTTATTTTTTTGTTAGTCTGTTAAATTTCAGTTGCCAGTAACAACTAAAATGATGAATGTGATCAATTCCTTCATTTTATATTATAATTTAAAACTCTAGGTTGACTTCTGGACCTCAAGTTGTTTGAAGAGTGTGAGCCATGCATTATGGTCCTCTGGTAGCTCATTGCTGCTTACTTTTGTGTACTTTTAAATGAAACATAAACACTAGCAGAGAGAGAACAGGCCAAGCATGTATGATGTTACCAAATAGACTGGTGGGCCATCTTCTGATTATGTCCATCTTGTACAGCCATTGGTTGTATAGTTCTTTCTAATAGCTGAATTAATTTTAGGTTCTTCAGGCATTTCAAGATTGGAGGAAAAAAAAAAGTATCAGCCTGAAGTGGTTTTTTTTTTAAGACTGATCACCATGCAATAGTCCTGTATCTTCCTCCCACTGGAGCACTTTAGGTTTAGCTTTTCAATGCTTGGTACTCATTGTCAGCTCTGTCAGCCTAGTAGAGGCCTTTCTGGTTTCCAGTGCAAGGATTTTGCTTCTATTAGTACCAATTCCTATGAAATATGGGCTGAGAAATATTGAAAACCCTCTGGGAAGTGAGTGAAGCCCCTCTGCTCTGAAGCCAGGCTAGGGGAGCTGTGGGTGTTCACCTAGAGAAGGATCCAGGGAGACCTGAGAGTCCCTTCCAGTGCCTAAAGGGCTCCTGGAGAACTGGACCTGGGACAAGGGATGGAGGGACAGGACAAAAGGGAACGGCCTTAAGATGAAGGAGTCTAGATTTTAGGTGGGATATTAGGAAGAAACTCTTCCCTGTGAGGGTGGTGAGCCCCTGGCACAAGTTGTCCAGAGAAGCTGTGGCTGCCCCTGCATTCCTAGAAGTGTCCAAGGCCAGGTTGGATGGGGCTTGGAGCAACCTGGGATAGTGGAAGGTGTCCCTGCTATGGCAGGGTTTGGAACTAGATGATCTTTAAAGGCCTCTTCCAACCCAAACTATTGTACAATTTTATGATTCCGTTAAATACTGAGCTCCCTTTTTTTTTAGATTTAAGATTAGGCTAGCTCTTATTTCATCCATATGTAAGTTGTAATTTGCTACTTTTAACTTCTGTCAGTCTATTGAGATTGTGTTATGTTTCCTAGAAAGGGAAGTATTTTACTTCTTCAATATTAAAGAGCCTTTTTCTAAAGGGTCATATTTCAGCAGAAGGATGAGAAAAGTAGGGGAGTAGAATGAGCACTGCTGATGTTGTAGTCACTTTTTGTAAGGAGTGGTAATGCTTGTTTGGAGATGGTTCAGCAAAAGTTTTAGTAGCATTTAGATTAGATTCCTTTAGGAAAACTCCCTTTTCACTTTTGGATTGTTTGCTCTTTACTTGATTATTGTCAGGTGAAGAACAGCTTCAGCATTCCCTGAGATGCACAGATTCAGTGCAGGATCTTCAAGATAAAAAGTGGCAGGGAGATAACTACACATGTGTATTGTTACCTTCAGAAAACCAGATGTTTGTAAAGTACAAATAGTTTTTAGCAAAATACCCATAAAAATATGTTTATATTTAGATCTTCTTGCCCAAACCAGGTTAGTGTGTGTATTTGGTCTCTATAGTTCGCTGGCCTATGAGGAGTTCAGCAATTACGGGGGAATGGGAGGACTTGGGCAGTTTGGCTCCCCAGTTCTCTTTCACTCTAACAAATATTTAATGTGTGTATTTCTGCTAGGTGAGAGAGTCTGTCTCTAAGAAAGTCTCTCCAGAGGAAGCTATTGAAATGAAATTGCTGGAAAAAGACAAAGAAGGAGTAGTGAACTCACAGCTGCAGTGGCAGCTCAATCTTTTAGCTCACGTGGAATCTCTGCAAGATGAAGTCATACATAGAATGGATTTCATTGAGAAGGAGCTAGATGGTAAGTAGTGTTATTCTAGTTTAAAAAACTTTTTTTTTTTAGCTGAACTACCCGTTCAAAACATGTTAACTGGAATTTTACTTCTTCAGACCTATAAAGAGATGAATGTTTCATTATCACATTTTCTCAAAAGAAAATAGACATGCTGCTGATGTGGGGGGTGGATTTTAAAACACAGACCAGAATTTCACAGGAGTAGTTCTAGTTAGGTAATCTCTAAATAGTCGCATCAGATGTTGTACCTGGAACATCTTTGTGTCTTTTTGGGTTTAGGTTTTTGTCATTCTCCAAAACTCTTCTGTGTGTCTGTCTGCATTTCTCTGTTCTTCAGGGCCTTGCTGGCTATGTTAGCCCATTCTGAGTGGCCTCTTCAGTGCACGAGGCTCTTATCCTTTCCTGTCTCTTCCAAATTCTTCACTTTTTTTTTTTTTTTTTTTTTTTTTTTCTTTTGGTAGTAATGAAAAACTTATAAATCCTTTGTGCTGCAATAAATGATTCAGGATAGCTCTTCTTTACATTGTTAAGTCTGACCATTGCTTGTATAGTGGTTATAACAGCAGCTTTACCTGCAGGGGAATCCAACTTCTGCCCAAGTAAGAGCCCCCCCTCTCTTTGTAAGTAAGGTACTGAAAAGTTAGCTGAGGGGCTATTTCAGCTAAGAAGATCAATCAGGGCTGTACTGCCTAAAGAAGCTCTGGTTCCAAAAAGTTAGACTTTTTGTACCTAAGGCTGAGCAGAGGTCTGTGCAGTGTGTTGCCGCTTTGAGCAGGAACTTTCTTACTCCAAGGTGGGATGTGTCAGTAACGAGTGATGCTGCTGGTTCTGCAGCAGGTGCTGCCCATAGGTAAAATCTACCTGTTGATCTGGTTGGTGGCAGTGGCTGCTCTTGGCAGAGGTATTTATTCTGTCTTGAAGGTTTCAGTCTCCATCTGCAGTACTGTCAACATTCCCAGAGCTCATCCTTGTCCAACCTGACCATCTTCCTAGTAAGCATGTTGCATTGTCCCTTGATTTGTCTTCTGCTCGGTGGGATTTCTTGTTTCCCACAGAGAAGCTTTTTAAAGCAGGAGTTTATTTTCCTTGTGGAGCACTCTGCTGCTTTGTGCTTTTGATCTTCATTCCCATTTAGTGTTACCCAGTTCTGTTTTGGTCACTTGTGTTCTGTATTGATGGCAGATCTCTTTCGTTATGATAGTCCCATCTTTGATGGTATAAACTCCCTGTACCACAGTGTCTTTGCCCTGAAATTCACACAGATCAGAAGAAGTTTAGCATGAGGTTTCACAGTGTCTGGTCCAGAGTTTTCCTTTCCTGATTTTTCCTCGGAGCACCAACTTCTCCCTCCATCCCCATGTGAATTATTTGGTTATGTATCAAAAGTTACTTGCAAAGATTGGTGTGAAGTGTTCAGTTCTGTGATTTCTCAAATAACTGTTGAAAATATTGCCCACTGCCTTCTCAAGATTTACAAAAGATTTAAAGAATTCTTGTTTTGTGACTTCAGATGAGCTGTTTGCTGAGAACTGCAGTAGTGACAGATTTTTTCTTTGCAGTACTGGAGAGCTGGCTGGATTACACAGGAGAGCTGCAACCCCCAGAACCACTGGCTCGACTGCCCCAGCTCAAACATTGCATAAAGCAGCTGATAACGGACTTGGGCAAAGTGCAGCAGATCGCGCTGTGCTGCTCCACGTGAGCCTGGAGAGCTCCGGGCTGGGACTGCCTGCAAAGCTGCAGTGTCTGATGGGAGCACACCTGAATCTGTAAATTAAACTAGCATGATGCTTGCATGGGATGCAGATTGACTTCAGGGACTTGTGAAGAAGTGTTGTTCAAAGAAGACCAAAAGGGTTATTTCAGGTCTATTAGACAATTATAATGCTGTGGAAAAGGTCATACTCTTGTCTCCAGAGGTTGCCTGTTGGTTGATAAGTTAGACTAAAATTTTCACTCCCTACAAGTTGCTCATCAAAATGGTAGACTTTTTCATCATTAAATTGACTAAAAATTGTGCCACTGAAGAACAGAGTTCTAAGAGCCAAAAAAGTTTGGTTGACAGGGGTTGTAAATAACTGTGTAGTGACTCATGTCATGTTTTATTTCTTCTGGTTTATGCATACTAGCACTCAGTATTTAATCATTAGGAGATGTTATAACAGTTTCAGACTTAGTAAGTATGAATGTCCAGCTCTTGACTATAAGTGTTACGTGGAGGTTTTCAAGTAACAGTGGTCTGACCCACACTTCTGTTACATTTAATAATGTAGCAGGAGGTCACAGGTGGATTGCACTTACTTTCAGAATAAATTATTGTTTTTCATATTTATCCTCTCACTGTCACATGACCTGGTACTGCCCATGAAGGTGGTGTTTATGTGTATTCTTGAGCTTTTCAATCCAGCCATCCTGTGCCTCCTGCAGCAGTTGCTGGGGGGATTCCCTCGTTGCAGTAGTATGGAATGGAGCCAGGAAAGGACTGGAGCCACGCTCTGAGTTCAGACTGCAGCATGGTCTGTCATGGATGTGATATATTTTCTACCCATTTGTTAATAATTGCCATTCCGGTTATATTTGGAAATCTAGATTTTTTTTTTCAGTACTCTAAATGTGTTCATTGTAAAGACTTGCTATGAATGTGTGGTTTTGGGAATCAGTTTTTGTGTAAATAAAGCCTCAAGATCTATGCATGAGGTGCTGTCCTTGCAGACAGTGAGTGGGTTATTTTCTTAAATACTCTGTGTTCACAAAGTCCCTTTTTATACCTTAAGTTTTAATTTTCAGTTTGTATTTACTTTGTGATGTAGGTGGCAAGGCTACTGATGTTCAGTCAGGTTATACAGAACCTTTGGAATGTTGTGAGCATTTGAGAGGTTCAGAGTCTTTCAGCTGCAGATCACCGCTCCTGAAATACTGGCTGTAACTTCAGTTTTCCTTCACAGATGTTGCTGAGTTCAGTTCCCTATGGAAAACAGTGAGCTGGTTTTGCAGTGAGAGGGTGTCCTTAAAAAGCTGGATTTGTTACCCTTATTTTATTGTGTGCAATGGTACTACCAAAGGGTAGCATTCAGAGTTGTAATGGAAAGGCCCATACCTGTACAAATTACTAATTTGGAATATATATCTGTAATGTTTTTATTCTGCAAAGAATAATGAAAATTTGAAATATCCAGTATTTTTGTAGGAGTTACAGTCTCTACATGGTGAATCTTTTATTTCCTTCAGAAAACAAAATAATTAGGCTGCTCTAGGTAGTAACTAAGACTTATATCAAAATTCAGTTCAGGAAATAATTTGTCTCACAGTTTTGTAGTACTGTGTTGGTGTAAAGTGAATACAACGTACATACAGCAGAAAAACAAACTTTTCTGTAACACAGTTGGAATAAAGCTTCTTTGTATTTTAAGGATCACTTGGCTCTCTGAAGATGAGACAAATGCTTATACCTTGGCTCAATACTGCAAGGTACCTGAGCTCATGTAGCTCAGAACAGCATCAGAGGAGCCTCCCAGGCAGCTGGTGATTTTCAGGTGAAATAGACCAGAAAAGGTGTTTCCTGGTTACAATCTGTAAAGCAGGACATGCTGTGTGGGAACAGCTTGGTTGTGCTCCCAGTCTGCGGGGATTCAAGCACTCAGTCTATGAGCTGGCTTCTTGCTCCAAAAGGGGATGTCTTCTCAAGCGATGGCTTTTGTGTGCTCATTGTGTATTTTCACTTGTCAGTTTATTTTTGCTCAGGGCAGTATTGGAGGTTTGGAAGAAAAGACATTTCCCATGGGTAGATCAAGTTGCAGACCCTGGAGACTTGCATCCCTTCAGTAGTGCTGGGGAAGCCCTTGCAGATAAAGACTGAAAATATTTATTTAAAATAGATTAGTACTTCTCATATTCAGGGAAGAATCTTCATTGTCCTCTGCCTGGATTCATTTCTGTCCCTTTTTTTTTGCAAGTTTCCTCATTATTATTTTTAGTCTGGACCAACTGTTCAGACTGACAGGTCACTTTTTTGTTTCTTTAAATCACTGATAAGTGAATGCAACGTGGAGCCTTGATGAACTGAGCAAACATTGCACTGTGCGTACGCAGGTGTTTGTTGATGCACTAAGAGGCTGTACATAGAATTTTGTTTTGGAGCAATATTTGCAAAACTTGAAAACTTCTGTATCTCGGTGTTTGGAATAAATAAAAAATAGGTTTTGTTGTTTAAATTCTTAGTAAAGTCTTTGTTTCAATTAATGATAACTCAATAAAATAATTTTGGAATTTTTTCCTTCACATTGCTTTGAAATGCAAGTACTGTAGTTTGTCAGGTATATATAATCTCTTAACTGTTGCTAGAGTCTGGAAATTACTATTTTCCAGAACTATATTATATAAATATCCTTAATAGTGTGTTAGATATTGTTTAATGAGGAGCTCATACATGTTGTTCCCAAGTGCTAATATATGTAGTATATTAGTACCAATATATGTAATATATTAGTACGTAGTATGTGTGATCTGACCCTAATTTTTGTTCTGTTTGGATGAGCAGCCTGTCAGGGGCAGCCACAGCAGCTCAAGGCAGAGGAAACACAGCATTAGTGATGGTGTGAATTAAGGAGCTCTGGATGCAGTTGAACAGTCCATATAGAGAAAATGCATGGGAAGGAGGTAGCTGGGGAGGGCTGGAGAAGTGGTGTACTTGGCCCAGGGTGCCTGAAGGCAGGGGCAGGCAATGGAACCTTCAGGTTCCATCTCTTCCCTCTCAGTTTCCCCAGTGGGAGGAAAGTAGATGTATTCCCTTGTCATACCAAGTTTTGCTTTCTAACTTCATTCTCAAAAATTAGAAGGGTTCTTGTGAAACTGGGTTTTTAGGCTGGAGGATGCATCACTGCTGGAGCCTGGTGTTTGAAGAATGGAGAGACTTGAGCCATTGACAGCAGATCTCAGTGTATCTCACTTCACGGTGTCATCATGCAGGTCTTTGATGATCATTCAAATGTTAAAATCGGGTTGTGAAGTTGTAGTCTGGATTTGAAATCATTCAATGGGATGTGTGCTGTGGCTTGTCAGGTTTTTATGGTGCCTTCTGATTTATTTACTTGCCTGATTGAAAGGTTGTTTGTAGATGCAAACTCAAAGAAGGAAGCAGGTCTCAGTCAACAGTGGGGCTTCATGTGGGTAGAGTCGCCATATTCTCGCTGTTATTTGACCAAAACATGATCTGTAATTACAGGATCTGCTGTTGACCATTGTCCAGCCCATGGGTCATGTTCATGCCCATTCAGATGGCCATGCTGCTGCTGCCTACTGTTCCATCCACCTGTGGGAGTCCTTGCTCTGATTTCCCAGTGGGGTTCTGGTGCACTGCAGGCCATTGCAGTTGTTCAGCAGTGTTTCAAAGCTTTGTGCTAACCCTTCTGGTTGCACAGCAGTTCTTGTGAAGGTAAAAAACTGTACAGCTCTTGTCTGGGTAATACCTGCTGCGAGTAACACAGAACAAGGTCCTGTTGAAACAGTTCAACAGTAAATACCACTTTTTTTACCTTTTACAACATAGAAGCAGACAGAAGAAATTGAGAACAAACCAGCAAAACTAGGATTCATCCTGTCCTGCTGCAGAGTTTTCCTGCTGGTGGTGCTTGTGTGCCATGGGGGTGTTTGAAAGGAGAGGCTGGAAGGGACCATGGAGTGTTGCAATGCTCCATACCCAGTTCTGAGGGGCTGCAGGGGCTTGGGAGTGGAAGCTGAGTGTACCTTCAGGGCTTCCAGGCTGGTGACTTGGTGAATAAGTCATGGAGCTTGAAACCGGCATGACAAAGGACACGAGGGAAGGACCAGCTCCTGAACAGGTGGTTTCTGTGCCCTTGGGGTGAGGGTTGGGTGGATGCTGCTCTGAGTCTGGGTTCCAGGCACAGCCATGTCCTTTGTACAGAGGTTCTGAGCTGATGACACTTTGCCTGCTTTGCAGTCCCTTGAAATTCCTTTTGATCCCAGCAAATGCTGCTGCAGAGAAAGATGCTAAGTTCCAACCCAACTATCAAGACTCATCGAAGGCTGACTGGGTGGTGAGATTTTCACCTTCTCATCCCTCCCTCCTTTTCTTTTTCACTTTTCCCTTACACGTGTCCTGGGGTGATATTTTTGTAGTTTTATGTTGTTGGAAATGATGTAACTTTTACAATTTTTGAAGTAATTTCAGTCATGTGTTTGCCTTTGCTAAAGGGGAATAGAAGGGTTGGGGTGGGGGGTGGAATTGAGGTTTCTCTTCAAAGGACTCTACTCACTGAGGGTTTGAATTTTGCTCAGTGAGGCCTCATAGATTTCAAACAACAAAAATAAACATCTACAGGTTGGGAGTAGCAAGAAGATACAGAGAAGCTAAACAGACATTAACAGCCCTTGTTAGGCTGGAGTCATCTGATCTGGAAAAAGATTGATAAGAGAACCAAAGAATGAGGACTAAATTAGCATCAAAGGTGAAGAGATCCAACAGTAGATCAAGTGCTGAGATTTGTATAATGTAGAACCCAATGAATGAGAACTTCCTTGGGTTTTAAATGTATAAATATGTGAAAAGTCTAGCAAAGAACTAGGTGAGCTGGAATGATTTCTACTGCACATCCTGTCTGGAATAAAGTAATGCCTGATTCTCTAACACTTGAAAGATGGTACTTAAGAGTTTCTTTAATTCCTGCAGTTACAGTGACAATTTTTCAATGCTTTCATATTGTTATATTACTATAAATAATAATAATAATCAAAGTAGCTACATACCTGCTTTCCTTTGCAGCCATATTGTTCAAAAATAAACCTTGTGCACATGTATTTATACACATTGAGCATTTCAGTATCGTTTCACCCTAATCCACCCCAAGGGATCTATTGACAAGAATCTGGGTTACTCCCATCTCCAGGGACAAGTTTGTAACACTTGTCACTCCAGAGGAAGTGGTGATGCGACTCCTGGGGGAGGTCTGTGCTGCCCACGGTGTGGCTGATCTGGCCTAAGTGGCCACAAGTCACAATTGCAAGGTACCCTGAACCCTGGGAGAGCAGCTGAGAAGCTCCTCTTCCCCTGTGAGGATCCTGGGCACTTGGAACACCGATAGGGGAAGTCTTGCTGTGTCTTCACAGCTGCCCACACTGGAGTAGCTGGTGGGTCCTCCCCTGCCCTAGCACTTGTGGTCTTGCTGGGGCTTGTTCTGTCACTTCAGAGCCTTTAGCATCCCTGTGCTGCACTGCCTCGGAGAGTAGCCCCATGGTCAGCATTCTTGCTCGGCTCTCCTCTGGCTGGCCAAGCACTGCTACTCTTGGGAGCTGTTGGACCCACTCTGTGCTTCAGCTGTCTGTTAAAATCTGCTTCGTGCCTGTGGTGTTCAGAGGCTGCAGCATTCAGCCATAAGAGGCAGGGAATGGGCCTGGCAGTGCCCTGGGAAGACATTTCCCAGCATGAGTAGCACATGCCCAGGACAAGGAAATTTTTCAGGACAGGGAAGTTGGAGGGCTCAGAGGCTGCTGGTGATGGGGAAGGATTTGAAAAGCCTTTACAACCACATCTGTCCCATTTTACCTGGCTCCAGCTTACAAATGGCAGAGCAGCAGGCTCTTGACTGTGGTCTTCTGTGTAAATGCATCCAACAACCCGGGTGCAGACTGGTGATAGAGGGAGGAACCCAAGAGCCACGTTGGTTCACACAACGTGAGTCAATAGCAAAAATAAACCATGTGAAACTCCTCTGAGTTACCTTGGGGCATCAAGCGCAACAACAGCAGGACCAAGCCTGGGACAAACCCCAGCCTGTTCTGTGCTGAGGCTACCTGGGATGGATGCTGGGTCTGAGCAGGTCTGTAAAGCTCTGGGTGGAGAAGGAAACAAGAAAATTATGGTAGGTTGCAAGACTGAGCTCATCAGACAGGAAAAGGAAGGGATTGAAGCATGTCCAAGCAGGACACCTGCAGCTTTTGGGTTAGGGGCAGGTCTTGCTGCACCAGCCTAAAGGTGCAGAGAGGGAAGGAAGAGAGGGACTGTGCCAAGCAGCAAAATTGCTTTTGCACCACCTCTAGCCACAGAGGAAGTTCCAGCTTTGCTAATAAGAGCCTGTTGAAAGCAGAGGCTCATAAGTGTGGCTGCTCTGAGGCCTTTCTGCTGCTGTCCTCAGCCCTGCAGTGTAGCTGGGATTGGGGCTGTACCTGAGTATTAGCATTCTACTTCTTTGAATAATCTGTTTCTGGCACAGACCCATTTCTTTCCCCATTGTTGCTAGAACAGCAGTTGTGCATGTTAAATTACACATTTAAACCTATTGAGCTCATGAATTTGCCTGAAGAGACTTGGCTGAGGACCAGCACCAGCCTGTGGCTGCCTGCTCACTCCAGCTGGGGCCAAGGGCTATGGCAGGAGCAAATCCCCCCAGGTTGTGGCAGTGAATTGGCCCCATGGGCAAGTCACAATAGGTTCATCTCAGCTGTGTGAACAAGGTGCCTTTTAATTGATAACAGATGGTTCTTGCTGCATGAGCAGGATCCTGTTTTATGGTATTTACAATCTATGTGTTAAAAGATCTAAAAATCAGCTGCTTTGGGCACAGTCAGGGGCTGGTTCTCCCCTAGCTGCTGGTACCAGCAAGCAGAGTGATGAGTTATGGGGGTGAAAGCACTCTGATGGTCCACAGCTGCTGCTCACAGGCCTTTAAGGCACAGACATCTATGCCTAAAACAGTTGTGCTTGAACTTGGGAGGTCCGATAGGCTTCCTCCACCTGGGCCATGATTTGGTTTATTGAATATTTCTATCCTCTCTCTGCTGCTGTGGGAGTACAGATGCCAGGGGCCCCATTGCAGCCTGTGGGGCACCCAGGGCTCCTTCTCCATGCAGCCTCTGCCTCCTTCCCCCTTGGGTGTTGGGTGAGGCTCATGCATCCTGTTGGTGCTCATGCATCCTGTCCCAAAGCATCCTGTGAGGGAAAGACAGGCCCTCAGGCAGCTGCCTCCTTCCAGCATTGCTGCCTGCCTGGCTCCGCATTGGCCTTGGCTGTCCCAAGTTCCGGTCAATGGGCCCCAGCACGAACAAGAGATTGTGGCTGAAAGTAGGAGAAGGCTGAGCTGGGGGATGGGTGTCCACCACAGAGCTGTGACCAAGTGGGGACTCTGTCCTCAGCTTTTCTTCGCTATGTGAGAAATGATCCTCACTGTAAAAATTTCAATAGGTTTATTAAACCTTAACAAAAATTACAACAAAGGACTGAATAAGGAAAGATTCCAGTGCTCGGAGTCTCCCTAACTAGCTCATCTACAAAATGGATGCTCTGCCTTTTATACCCTTACCCCCCCCCCCTAAAGTTTTGTCAGTCAAGTCTGTCTCTGCCGTCCATTGGTGATCACTTTCTTGCATCTTGATTGGAGGCCAGGTGTTGTCATGTTGTGCCACCTGGTAACAAGCCGGCCCTCCCAAATGCCCTCACTACCGAGGCTATTACAAGGGGGAGGGGAAAGAGGTCTATGGGAAGACATATTACAGTAACATCACTATACATCCACATAATATCTATCTCTTAACTGTGAGAGCTGGCTATTACTTTACTCATCTATAACAACCACCTTTCCTGTGGCTCGGGGATGTCAGTCTCTGAGAGGTAAGAGCTGATGGCTTCCCTCAGGCCGTGGCTGATGGGAGAGTCCTCTGGTGGGGATATGGTCTCCGAGAACAGGAGGAAGCTGCTTGACAGTAGAAAGGGCAGTCAGCAGGCAGCCTACAGCCCCTCGAGGGTCAGGTGGGGGGAGGCCCAGTGCCTGTGCCAGCTACCCTCACCTCTCAATCTTGTCCCAGTGGAGTGATGGCTTCCTGAGGACGGTGAGTGCTGTGGGGCCTGGGGCCACAATCCCATGGGGCAGGGCTTGGAGACAGGGTGGCAGAGCCCCTCACTGAGCTCTGGGTAGGGAGCCAACAGCATCAACAGGGTACAGCCCTCCCCCCCAACCTGGGTGCACCTGAGCAGGGGAGGGATCAGCTGCCACATTTTCCCCCTCCCTCCTTTAAGGGCATGGGACATCTCCCCACACACTGCTCAGGGTGCTGGGGGGTGGCGGGGCATTACCAGAGTAGTGGTCCACCAAGTTGTGCAGGCTGGGGAAGGTGAGCCCAAGGTGAGATGTGATGCCATCTATTATCCAGTCAGTGGATGTGGTAGTGAGTCACTGAGGCCCAGGCAGAGCACTTGGCACCGTGCACCAACAGGGAATAGCAGCCTGGCAGGCACAGGGCAAGGAGCCCTTGGCTGGGCTGTCCCAGGACCCTGACCTGCTCAGCCCCGCTGCCTGATGCACTCTTAGACACTACAGGAATTCAGCCATCCTACAGAAACGGCAAGCATCACCTTTCTCCCTATGGGCCTTGTGGCTGCAAGCACCCCTGTGCAAGCCCCATGCCATGAGCACCTTCAGAACAATGTAGGTGATAGGGAATGGCTGGGACATTGGGTGGCGTTGCTGCCACCGGCCACCTGCACAGTGGCACCTGGCAGAATCTCCTCACAGGATGTGATGGGGCTCTGTTTCTTTTTGCAGGCTAAGTCTTGTTGCTTCTCTGGGTGACCCAAAGCTGCAGGAACCTGATCGTGGTTTGCTCTTTTGAGGCCCCTCGGCAGGGGCTCAGCACAGACTGGGCAGCAGCAACAGCCGGAAGCAGCCCTGTAGCCTGTGCTGCTGCAAACCTGTTGTTGTTTCCATTCTGGATGTTTCTAGTTGCCTTCTGACAGAAGCCAGCTCTCCAATGCCCTTGGACAGCCTTCTGCCAGGGGCCACAGGGCCAACCACATTATTCTAGTGCAGAGCTGTCCAGTCCTCTCCCTGCCCTGGGGATGAGTTTGCTGTATGCAGCAGGAGACACTCAAACTGCCAAACCCCCAGGGGTGCAGGTCATGCCAAGGGAAACACCAAGAGCACATAGCATAACAATGAAACTCAGTTATAGCTTTATTCAATAACCGGTACAAAGTCCCCCTCAGGCAGAGCCTCCCAGTCCCATTCCCTACCTTGAAATGGAGCAGAACGTGAGCATGACTCTGGGAGAAGTTGGCTCCCATTCGGTCAGGGCTGCTCAGCAGTGAGGACAGGAGGTTTTGCTTATCAATTGAGACTTGCAGCAGCCTGACCACTCATCCCTTTTCTCCCATTAACACCAGACCCTGGCAGTAGGCATCTGCTGTCCACCCTTGGTGACCCAGCTAGATGTAAAATGGTAGCACAGTTGTGAATTCCACAAAGACAATAACTGCTATCTGCACAGAGTTGTTCACTGCTCACCCTTCTGACACGACTCACAGGAATGTGTGATTTCTGGCTGCCACCCTCACTGGTGTTCCCTGCCCCCATGTAACTGCACCCTGTGCAGATCCTGCCTGGGGCAGTGGCAGTGGGACACAGAGATGGCAGTGCAGGAGACTCTGGGATCTCCACCTGGCAAGAGACACTGCTTCCCATTTTACAACCTGCTCAATATTAAATATTCACACGTTCCAGGGGAGAACAGCAACCATGTGTCACTGCATCCTGTCCTTCTGCTGGGTCAGCAGAGGGTTGCAGAAGAGGTCTAGAGCCAGGGCTGCTGGAGTTTAATCCCTTGTACTGGGTTAATAGTGCGCCTTGTTAGTGTAGTTTACTGGTTAATTGCTTTATCAGGAGGCTCAGGTAAGCATTCACTCTGCTCCTTCTTAACACACATACAAAGGTAAGACCAAAACAGCATTCCTGACCGTTTGTTAGTCTCAGGCTGCATGGCATGTGAAACGGCCCTGGGGACAGACAGATCTTCCAGTGGGGTTCTGCGTCCCAGGTACAGCTCCACATTGCATTGCCTGCTCCAGTGCCTGGAGTGCCACATCCTCGTGGTCTTACTTTCCCACATCCCACCAATGACATACCAACTGCATCACAAGGGCCCTTTAGCAGAAGCACAACTAGAAAGCAATTCTAAACCTCACAAAGCCACAGAAATTATATTTAAATGAAGAGGGAAGACAACGGCTGTTATCTGGATTGATACACAGCACAGAGAGGAGATGGCATCAGCATCTACAGTAATGGGACTTACTAAGACTGTGGAATGTCAACGAGTTTTAAAGAGACTGATGCCAAGGAGATACAGAAAAGATCAAAGTAATGTCAAGTAGAGGCTACCAAGGAGGTGGCTGCTCAGATGGGCATGCACAGGTTAGAGAGAACAGTTAATGCCATATTGGATGAAATGCTAAATTCTGAGTGGGTTCAGTGGGGTGAGTGGAGCTGTCTGAATCCAGAAGAGGAGCTCCTGCCTAACAGGATACTTCCATGGTTTGAGGTGCAGCCTGGAGGTCGATTCCTTCTGGGGTTCCAGCACTCCCTTCCCCGTGGGTGCTGGCATGAGACCGGCTGCGGCTGCTCTCACCAGAGCCCACGCTGGAGGAGGAGTGGCTACGGGAACGCATCAACCGTGTCATGCTGGCTGCTGGCACTGCAAGAGAGAACAAACGTGGGACTCAGACAAGGAGGCAGCTCCTGAAGCCAAGACCACAGTCACTCAGGTATGTGTCACTGGGTAAGCACAGAAAGAGCTGTACCCTTCGGAAGAAAACGCACTTTTATTGCCAAAATTAAGTCTCTACATGTCTAAAGCAAGATGTTTAAGGCCCAATTTCAAAAGGTCCAAGGTGAAAAAATGCCAGCAGTGTAACTGATCCTCTGCAAGTGCAGCCACGGCCAGTGTCTGTGCAAACCAAGGCAGCTGTGGCATGGATGACCTTTTGAAAGTTAGTCTCATCACTCTAAAAAACCACAGAGCTGAAGTCATGCAACAATCAACAAAATACAAATGAAAGGTGGAAACCCATAGCACGCACGGTACAATGATCAGCCCACCCACAGCAGGACATGCTGAGACAGAGCAAAGCACCTGGAGAACAATTCTACTCAGCACACAGACCAGGGCCAAGGTGGATGCATGGTTGGAGGTACCTGACTCAGTGCTTAGGTGGCTGAGCTGCACATAAGGGACTGGAAACAACATGAGACAAGGAAAGGGATGAATACAGGAAAGAACCCATTAGTTGCGGTGTGTGACTAGTGGCTGCACTACTCCTGGGAACCCCAGCTACCTTTCCTTCCATTCCCAGCTCATACAATGCACTGAAAGGTCCCAGGATTTGTAAGAACAGCTGCTAATAAGCATCTCAGGGAGATGTCAAGCTCACCTAAAAACACATCAGGGCCAGGTCTCTTCAGTGCCTTTAGCTGAAAATCACACTGTATCTGGTCACATTAACTCCCCACCTGGTGGCAAGCACACCCCACATCTGCTCAACAGAAATATGGTTTCCCCAGGGTATACTCTGTGACTCCAGATATGGGACAGAAATTCACGTCTTTAGGATGACAGCATCAGACTCCTGCTGCAAGTCTCCTTCAAGGCTGGTACCTTCCACCTGCAGTGTCAGCAGAAGTACATCCAGCTGCTTCAGCCCATGTACAGAAGGCACAGGAACAGCTGTTGGAGAACTGGTTTCTGTTATTTCTAGCAGTGCCCTGCTGTGTTTTGCTTCTACCTTGTTCTCCTCAATAGAACTGACCACATTTCACAGTGTCCCACAGTCTTGCCCATGAAAGCTGGGAAAACTATTCTGGGACCAGCTACTAATTCTGGAAGGAGAAAATTGGCTTGTCCTTCTCCAGTGCTGCATGTCCTATTGACAAGAGAGCTGACCCCTAAAGTGCTGCTGAAGTGCTGCTCCCTCTTGCTCTGAAAACAGCACTTGCTGACTTTACTAACACAAGAGACATGAACATTTAAACACTCTCAGTGAGGCTGAGGGACCCTCTTCACACAGCATCTTCCTCTGCAGGATCAGGTTCCTTTGGCCAACACTGGAGAACATGACTGTCCTACATGTGTGCGTTACCTGCAGAGCCCTCAGGAAAAGGACAGGTTCTGCTAAGCCCTGACCATGATCTGGCAAAGCTGTGAGGAGACCACTGCAAGTGTCTCCTTTTATGGTGGGCATGCTAAGTGGTCAGCCAGTCACACAAACCAACCCCTTCCCTAACTCCAGCTTTTGAAGGCTCATCATTCACAAAACGGAACTCCTGACCCCCGCAGGCAAGAAAGAGCTGCTGTAATACACTAAGAAACCCCTTTCCTGATGTTCATGAGTAGTAAAGACCTTCTTGGAGATAAAGAAGTAAAGAAGCCCTTCTCCTCCAATTCCTCAGGAACACCAAGGGCAGGGAGCTGAGCAGCTGCTAGTCTGACACACTCAGGTGACAATATCTTCTGCCTCCAAGCATGGTGAGGAAGCTACGGGGCAGGACATTCACAGGTGCAAAGCACAGCTCTCTCTGGGCCTCAGAAGTCACCCAGGAACCTGTTCTGCCATTAGAGGGATTTGTTGTGGAGTATTGCTTAACCCTGGTGAGTCTGAGAGAAACAGGAACATCTGAGGAGAAACAGGGAAGCTATTATACCCGGACTAGTCATGGGGCTGCACTGCTACCTCCTTCCCCTTTGGAGAAGGTATGCACAGATTTGCTGTTCTTGGGAACACATTTTTCTGAATTGGCACTAAGACAGACTTAAAAGATTTTACCAACACCAGCAACTAGAAAGGAGTCACCAACACGTCAGGGAACAACACTGGCTTGCTAAGGCATGTCAGCACACTAGCTGATTTTCCAGCATGGATGGATCTCCTGGCAACCATACTAGCTCAGGGGTAGGAACACAGATGCCAGTGGGTTGGGACGGACCAGAAAGCTTGAGTTCCCTTCACGACAACCCTGCTCCAAACCACAAAATTGTGTTTGCTACTTACTGTAGCCCATTCCCTGCACAAAGTACTTGAAGGCTTCAGTCAGCTTGCCAGGCTGTGGAAACAGAGAGGGTGGCTTTAGTGCAAGCAGAACAAAGGGCTCTTTTGCCCTCAGATGCCATGGGAGAGCCAAGGTGTGTCTCACCTGAACCACCTGGGGCAAGCCCCCGCAGTCGGCCATCTGCAGCAGGAAACAAAAGGCAGGTTGAGCTGTCCTTCCTGCCCAGGAGAGCAACCCAAACCAAGTCAGCACCACCCACCCACCAGCGCTGAGAGCACCACACTGAAGTTTCTACCATCTCACCTCTACAACCTCTACAAGAGCAAGGCCAAGGTGATACAGCTTCAGGGACCTGCTGCTGAGGGAACTCTGCACCTTGAAGGCCATGTCACCAAGTGATCTCAGACCACACTCCAGAAGCCCAGCACCTTCCCAGGCACCTCTCCCCCAGCCACTCTGCCCAAGTCTGTCACTTTGCACTCCCATAGAGCCGCTGTCGGGCACATTGCGGGGCCACAGGTGAGGGTGGAAAGGACCAGTACCAAGCTGGGGAAAAGGATGTTGTTGCTGCAGAGAGCAGGGTGGAGGCAGAGCATCTCTGCTAACTCTCACAGGTCTTCCCTGCCAGTTGAAGGTGGCCATAAAGCAGGGATTGGGAGACTCCCTGACAAACTCTTCCCTCTCAAGCCCTGGCTCTATGGAGGAGAGAGCACAGCCCTGAATGACTGTCCAAAAACTTCTCAAAGCCAAATGTATGGAAAGCAAAAACCTAAGTGGAGCTGAGCAAAAATAGTGTCTTCATGCTGGCCAGAATGATTCTGGAGTGGCACTTGCCTTCAGAAGGGTAGTTTTGGTTGGGTCAAGACGGGAATTGCATTCAACCTAGAAAAAAGAAGAGAGGGACATGGTGTCACACAGAAACTCAAAGACTCAGACGTAAAATGTGGAGTAGCTGCACCAGAAGCAGTGGCTGTCTTCAGCAATGGTAGCTTCTCTGGAGCCAGGAAGGACCGAGCAAGAAAGCAGAGATCATGTAAGAAGTGAACAATGAATAAAAGATCCAGGAGGAATGGCATGTGTTCCATCTAAGGGATCTTGTGATGACAGGTCATGACTTCAACTGAAATCATCCCCTAGTTTTGGGATGCACTATAAAACCCTGGAGCACCTTCTGTGCTCTGACAGCAAGGCTGGGAGGGAAGGGAGACTTCTGTGCAATGCAGCATAAAGGAGGTCACTCAGTCCCCTGGCCAGACAAGAGGCCACAACCACCTCTTCTCTTTAAGACTGCTGCAAAAAAAGAATAGGCAGGGACTCTATAGGAAAAGCAACTTCAGCAGGGGAGGTTATTCTGGGCAGTGAACGTGGGCAGCCAGACAGGCACATTTATATGCAGGAGACCCTATCCTGTACTGTACTGTAGCCAGTAAGCAATGGGAATCTTCAAGGATAGTACCCTAGAAAAGTCAAAACTTGCAGACTTAATTTCAGACTTCCAGATCAAACAGACCAAAGCAACAGGCCTTGGCCAGAAAATGTTCTCCATGCATGGCTCCTAGGTTCAAGTTCCTGCTTCAGGAGACTCCAATATTCTTCCACAATTTTAGACAGCTGCTTTTGTTCACATCCTCCTGGTCCCCCCACAATCCGTGGCTGACAGGGAGGAGCAACATCCACCACAACCACACTACCTTGTGCCAAGCCCTGCTTATAGCTGTGCTGGGAGGGAAGTGGGTTATGGGTGTCTGCAAAGGACAGAGCTCCTAAGTGCTGCCTTCCTGGTGATGCACTACTCTAGAGAGCTCTACCTGAATCTCCACCATAAGAACTGGAGTCACACTCAGTTATTTTTTCAATCCCCAGGTAGCCCCAGAGTAACAGCAAAACAACAGCAATTCAAGACTTGAACCAAACTGCAGGCAGCAGCCTGGAAGAGCTCAGGGAAGGATGCACGATCCCAAACAGGGTCCTTTGCATCACCTGTTGAGCTAGGTGCTCATTCAGATTCTGCCATCCTCACTTTGGAGTTGCCCTGAGAGCCATTCAGGGCCCCTGAGCCTTGGCTCTCCCATGAGCAGCTGGAGGACTGAAAAAGAGCTTAGGACAAAGAGCCACTGTCTGTAACTAATTCTGAGCAAGGTGAAAGCACTGTAGGGTTGCTAGGTGACTTGGGGGGCTAATGTCACAAGAGGAAAGAGTTCATGGATACATACCACTGCTTCCACAGCAGGTGAGTTGTCACCAACAACGAGCAAGGCAGGGCACCTGGCCAAAAGCCAAAACAGAGGTGTTACTCCAAGTGCAACAAAGGGGTTTCTGAGAAGATTGACCTCTGTGAATCAACACCATCATGAAAGGTTAACAAAAAAAGGCTCAGCAAAATCCCTGCCTGCCATCACCTTGGCATTTTGTTGTACCTAATCATTCTCCAGGGCTTGCAGATGCACCCAGACTGTCCTCTCCATGCACACCAGCTGGCATTGCTGTTGCACACATGTGCCTCTGACCCTGCCTTCTGGAGAAATTCAATGTGTTCTTAATGAAAGGACTTCCAGACACCTCTGCCCCATTGCAGCTGACAGTCCTGTACCACAGCCTGGGACTGTCTTGGACAGTCTTCCCAGTGCTTGAGCTCGGTGCAGTTCTTGCTGAGAAGCAACAACATCTTTTCTGCTGAAGAGACTGCAGAATCAGCAACTGAGATAGGCTGATTCAGAAAACTTACTTGAGTGTTTTAGCAGTCATTTCATTGACACCAACAACTGGTCTCTCAATTTCTAGATCTTTACGACTGAAAGACAAAACAGAACAATTCTTCATTAAATCTGCAGAGGAAACTGATTATCACAGGGGCACACAAAATCCAACCATGAGTGCTGGCTCCAGCACCCAGGCAACTCCGTGCATCATGCCCGGATCAGGAGCCCCAGCAGTCATCCCCAGAAAAAAGGATTCATCCTCTCATGGCATTGCTGTGTGCCCAGAGATGAGCTACTGAGGTGTGACAGGGCCTGTGGGCAGACACAAGGGCTAGGTTTGCCTCGGGGTAACAGCTGAAAACTAGGCTTAGGACAAAGGTTCCCCTCAAAACCCAACAGGATAATACAAATGGCAGCAAATCTACTGAGCAGGGAAACTATGGGAGCTGTCTGTCAGGCAAAAAGGTATCCGATACCTGTTGTACGAGGTGAGGAACAGCTGAAGGTTATCTTGGTTAATGTCCTGCGCAATATGAAGCCTGTATGTTTGGATCAAATCTAGATTTGCCTGCAGTTCCTCCTGTACAAAAGCAGAAGAATTGAAGAACAGGAAACACTTTACACAAGAAAAGAAACAACAGTCATAAAAATGCCAAAGCATTAAAGCGCGTCCATACACGTCATTCCCTGTGAACAGTGACTCAGAGGGCAGCAACTCCACACTGCATAAGAATCCCAGAGACATGAATTGTTCATGTGATGTGCTGGTACATGCCATGCTTTGGTAATGTGACTACACTACAACGGACAGTGCACAAGCTGCTGCCAGAATACAAGTATCCTGAGATGGGATAAGTTAACTCCCGAGACTCAGTAATGCTTACACAGATACAAACCACTCTGCGTTTGGCTTAACTTACGCTTAATGCTTAAGAAGCAATGTACGTAATAATACTAATAAATGTAATAAAGTAAAAAAATACTAAAGTTGTAAGACTGTGACCAGGGGAAAGTTCAATTCCAGCACCCAGTTCTAAGAAGAAACTACATTCTGAGAGAGCCAGAGACAACAGGGACTGTGAGGAAGCACTCCATACAGTGAAAGGGCTTGACAGTGGGAAGAGAGCAGGATGTACACAGGAGGAAGTGGTGCTGGAGAAGGAAGCATTCCTTCAGTGCTGATGTGTTGTTGCAAGAAGACTCCAGGTCAGGGACTGATCTGCTGTGTGGCATATACAGTGTGCACAAGGCACTATCCCTGTCATTGGCCAGTAAGCTTGCCGGCTGAGACAGCTAATCCCAAACAGAAGGCATTGCTGTATTCAAAGTTTTCAGGAAGGGCTGGTTTGCCTCTGCTGAAACTGAAGGGTAAGATGAAGAGCAGAATGCAGCGGCTCAGCATCTGGACAGATACAAGATCCCACTGCCAAGCTCTCAGCTGGCCTGTGCTCTACCCACAGTCCAAAGGTTTCCATGCTGGCTGCAGAGAACTTGCTGCCACTTGTTTCTGTGGACAGTGTCCCAGGCACCACAAAGGAGTTTTATGACCAGTGCATGGGCTGGAAACAGTGAGGGCAAGAGTGAGGATGTGTGTGCCCCCCAGCAGGCCAACCCCAATGTGATCTTGACACACAGAGAAAATGGTACTATCTGTGGCAACCCTTATCTGATGGACCAGAACTATTTGGGAGCAGACACATACAGAAGTTATAGCTCCGTGCACAGTTGCACAGGCAACATTAGCATCTGCTGGGTACTTACATGGCCAAAATGATGTGCCAAGACAATATCCACTATGTTGGTTGTCCAGCCTGAAAACTGAAGAGTGACCATGAATGAGGAGGAGAGTAACAGGAAAATGCAGTTTCATCACACATAGGGAAAACAGCTACTCAGAGTATAGGAAACAATGAAGAAACTATTCCTATTATATAAGAAGCAAATGCCTGAAGCTTGGGATGAACATGCAAAGCTTCAAAGAAACTGTATATACTCAACCCAGCTCTCCAAAAAACTTGAAACCTCAAATAACTTCAAGGGACCAGAATAAGAGAATAATTAAGAGATCCAATCAATATCAATCAAATGAAGCCTGCAAGCAGAGGAATCAGAGGAAAGCTGAGTGATCCAAGCAGTTTATCTGCATTTCTCATTCACATGGTCACACCCACACATGCTCCTACGGCAGAGGCCATACTATACCCAGACTTAGAATGCAGCAGGGACAAGAAATGAAATTGTACAGTTTTCACCAGAAATGGAAAAAAAATCCTGTATTTTGTCCTTTTTTTTTTTACTCTACACACTGTTCATTAGGTGATGTGGAGAGCACATATGTGGGAAAGCAAAATCTCACCTTGGATGCTGCCCAGTCAATCCACCCCTTTGCACATGGATCAACATTAATAAGAACAAGTCCCTCCACCAGGTCAGGGTGGCTGAGCTGTGGGGAGAGAGCAGAGGCACACTCAGAAGCATTATTCAGTCTACACAGTGGTCAACAGCTGGTGCAGCAGCTGGAAATCTTCTTGCAAAAGGTGCAAGACAAACAAGGGAGCTCCTCTGTGCTGGGCCACCAGTGGCTCCCAGCAAGACCAGACTCAACTCAGTTATGGCACTGAGGTGCTCCACAGCACCTATAGACCCAGCAGTGCCTTCTGGTGACCTGTGTGCCTGGCACAGCTGCAGGTCCTGCTCAGGCCCTGTGTGTTACAGGGATCAGCAACCTTCTTTGCTCCAATTCAGCAACTCTGTGAAGAACCTTGACAAGCTACTGTGCCTGGAGAGCACCTCATTCTCCTCAAGGAAGAGTTCTCCCAGTGGAAATGGGGCAAACGGCAGGGGAGTTAGTGCTGAGGCCCCCAAGCCCCTGCAGTATGGAAAGCTTGGAGCTGCAGGGGCACCCTCTTCCCAGGCAGCACCCCTGCTGCCCCCCCCCCCCCCCCCCCCCGCAGAAACGCCTTCCCCCCTGCTCCATCCAGCAACCCAAAACCCTCCAGTGTACCTCGGGCTGTACCTGGGCAGCACACATATGAAGCACTTATGAGAACTGCTTGCAAATACAAGCTCAGAAATCAGAGGCAACCAGCCTCTGCTGAGTTCTGGGCTTGCTCCAAAGCAGCTCTCCTGCTCTGCTGCACTGATGTGAAGGAGAAGGAAACATCTCTGTCCTCAGCAGCAAAATGCCCGCAGCCCAGGGAGTGTGTCAAGGGCACACTTGTGGCACTTCGTTGAGGACTAAGGCTGATTTACACAAACTCCTTTTTAGCAAGGCTGAAAACTATCCAAGATACAGAAGGCAAGGAACAGTGAAACACCAATGCCTCACAATGCCCCAGCTCAATCCAGACTGTAAGGAATAGGAAACAGAGAACTTTGGGTAAGGAGGGGCAGCTGCCCAGCACAGTGGCTTGAAGAATTGATAGTGGCCTAAACAACTAGCAACTCTCTGTATGCAACAACCTGAAGTAAATTTTACTGAAAATGTCAGATTTTCTGGGATTTTTTAACACTAACTCTGAAAGACTCTGGCACACTCCTTATAAATTCCTTGAATTTGATTTCACATGAACACTACACTAGAGAGAAATGTATAAGCAGATACTGAAATAGAAGCAGCTCTCTTGTGTAAGGGTGGAGCAAAATCTGCTTCCTTCCAGTGACAAAGCACATTCCACATCAACACTAGTTTAGAGTACATCACCACATCAATTTTTTGGTGCCACAAACAGTGGACACAGCATACAGTAGTGCAGCTGATCTCTGTGAAGATTCAAGACTGACTATTCCTAGCACTCTGACTCAAAGGCATCACATTGCAATGCTTCCATGCCTGGCACAGCTTCAGAGTAGCCCTGACTGCTCGAACATAACCACCTGGATGGAGGTAGCTCTCCCGTGGCTCCCTGCAGCCCTGCTGTAATTACTGAATGTTACTTTGCCCGTGCCCCACAAGGATGACCACAGCCCACATGAGTCACAGGCAGTGAAGAGATACTTACTGCACACCTGCTGAGGACATACGCACCAGCGCCTAGGCCAATCCCAATGAAGCTTTTCAGGCTGAAATACAGGCATTTTACAGTCAGCACAACTAACTTAGCTCAGCTGAAGCATCCCTAGAGGCAAAGGCCTTCCCCTCTGCATCCAGCTGTGCACTTATGGTTTGTTTTCAAAACAATGCAGCAATGATGCAGCAGCCATAAATTGCTTCATGTAGCAGATGGTGTCCCCAGGATAAAACTAGACAGGGTCCCACTGGTTAACAGATACTTGTGCCTCTTGGGACACCACAGTGAGCATATCAGTCATGGCAAGCAGAGACAGAAGTAGGTGCTGGAATAGAGGTATCCAGCTGGCTCACCCCATTTCCTTTCAGAGACTTACTTTAGGTGTGTCAGAACAGCAGGTAACATTTCAGCCAGTTCATCCATACTGGGATACTGGTACCTGAAAAGCAAGGGAGCACTTCCAAATAGAGCCTGACAAAGGTTACCTTCCAGTTCCCCTCAAGGTAGGAGGGACAAAGAACATATGGCAGACATGCACAGGTTATTAATGTGCAACAATACTGAATGTTTCAGCTGACTGTGTGGATCCCATCCCTCAGAGCAAGACTAATACAGAGCTGTAGTCCTTTGGGCAGTCAGACTTCTGTGGCCCATCTTGCCACAGAAGTCTGACTGCCCAAACAGAAGATGGACAGATGAAATGCCAGCTCGACTGCAGTGTGCTGGGTTCATGTTCAAGTCAGAAAGACGGTACCAGACTCAGCCCTAGTGAGGGCTTTACCCATGTCTTAGTAATTGGAGAGTTCCCTGAAGGATCCTTGGGAAGTTTCCTCATCTTGCCATTTCCTCTGCTGCTGGCACCTGCTTACCACTACACTCAGCCTGGCAGTCCCAGATGGCTTAAACCAGGTGCTACCTCAGTCCAGACCGAACGACTGGTCACTGAAGAGCTCTTACCCAGATGGGAATGGGGGGGCTCCTTCCTGTTGGCCTGGTGCATCCACATGGCACACAGCAAAATGATGGGTGATCTCTTGCATGTCTTCAAAGTTAAAGAATGCATTAAAACAGGACTTGTCTGAAACAACAACAAGAAGAAATTAGACACTTCTTTAAGTTTAATTGCAAGCCACCTTCCGAACACCATGGCACACACCTGCAGGAGCTCAAGCCCCCACTGAGACCATAGGGCAGTGGGTGCTGGATGGTGTATGTGCTGTGCCTCAAAACTGCAATGCAGCAGTGAGTCTCAGCAATGGAATTACGGTGACTGTAGGGCAGGCAGACAAACAACAGTCAGCCTGCAATGCCCTGGAAAGCAGGGCCTCACAGCACCTGGGTACTTAAAAGCACTCACAGAGAAGTACCTGTGTGAATGTAACAGTACATTTTGGGTGGGAAGACATCAAAAGAGCAACTGCTCCCACCAGAACATTACACTACTGCTGCAGCCATGTAGAAGGGACTTGTTCACCGGCCCAGCACCCACAGAATGGATGCCCTATCACACAGTGCAGCAAGTCAGCTAGAGCACTACAGTGTGTTCGGTGCACCTATTTCCATCTTTCCACCTTGGCCCTACCTTTCAAGGGCTGTTGGAATGGACAGGGGCACACCATGTGCTCTCTCTCCTGCAGACCTTTATCTTTTCACCTTGGAATGACCTCATCTAGCTCCAGGCCAGCTACTCCCCATGCTCAAAAGCAAATACCACGAATAATCACTTTTTCAGGGTCCTGGCAATGCAAGGGCTTACGGTTGAGGCCAATGTCATGGTATGTGAGGATGACAGGTCTGTTCCCCTTGGGTGTGCCCCGCATGGTCACATGAACCACTCCGAAAGCTGTCTCAATGTCATGTTCCTGCAGAGAGAGAAAAAGGAGCCCCAATGTTACATGTGCTAGCTTCACTAACTGCTGCCTTCCCTAACTGAGGGCCAGCAGCAAGGGCCTCATTCCCACTTTAACAGTGCTCTCCTACCCACAGTACAGCTCTTGAAATCACAGAATGGTTTGGGTTGGAAGGGACCTTAAACACCATCTCATTCCACCTCCTGGCCATATGCAGAGATACTTTCCACTGTATCAGGTTGCTCCAAGACCCATCCAACCTGGCCAGTTCACAACCCTGTCAAACCTCTGTATCCAATCTCAGTGTCCAAGAACTGCCCAAAGCAGCTTGCTTTTGTACAGATATGCAAATGGTCTGGGGCTGCATCTTCTCATGATCAAGATCTCTGGGATAACTATGGACTTTGGAAAAGCTGTGGAGAAGTCAGGAAAGCTGGCTACACAATATCACCAGTAGATCCCTTCTCTCATCTACATACATCAGTGGAGAGACATGCTCTTACAGTAACTATGAAAAGCACTAATTAAATAATATCAAGAAAATTCTTGATATTAAGAAAATATCTGCTTAGGTTTCCTGGTTCAGGGCAAATTTGGGAGAGAACCTCCAAAGGGCCCCCCTAGGAAATCGGATTCTACCACCCCTCCCCCAACCGGTCCAGGAGAAAATATTTCTTTGGAGAAAAGTGGAAAAAAACTGTTTATTAAACAAGAAAACTTAATATTAAACAATAAAACCCCTTGCTGCTCCAAAGGAGATGACAAACCCAGAAAGTCCCCTCCCCAGATTCCAGTTCAGCTCACTCAGTCCCTTATCAGTCTCTCCGGCGCTGGAAATGCCGTGGCCCAGGCCTGGCCCGGCCCACCGATGTGAGCTGCTGGTGCTCTTATGGTTGTTCAGTCCAGAGCAGGTGTGAACAGGTCCAGAAAAAGGGGAAAAAGGGGAAAAAAAACCACCGTCCAGGGAACTTCTTTGCCTCAGCTAGCTAAACTAACTAAAAAGCAAGGAAAAAAAGAGAGCCCTGTCCCGCCGTCTGTTCATCCGCAGAACCACGCAGTCCAGAAGCAGGAATGTGTAGGAGTGAGTTCAGTGTCTGAAAACAAACTGTGCGCCTCCTCTCCCCCCCTCAATCTTTGAAGCAAGTCTTAAAGGTGCAAAACTTACTATTCAGCATAAACGGAATGAGATGATTGGGGATAAAAGCATCATATAGTCAACCTAGGACATTAGGAAAAAGCCACATGGTTCAGCTTGAGGATGGGATATTACAACCTCAGAAATATGTTTTACTAGTTTACATAAAGTATATGAAATATATTTTTTTAAACTGTAATTTTGAACAACCTGAAAGTCATTAAATCAAATACAGTACTGGTGAGTGCACCTGCCTTGCAGCACATCAGAAATCCACCTCACCCACTTTCTGGACACTCTTGAGAGCTGGTTGTGGGGCAGACTGATTTAGTTCTTGCAGTGCAAGACCTTCCTTCACCTAGCTGTGCTTCTTTTCAAGGACTCCAAAGCCTCTCTTTTCCCTTGCTACAGGAGTGTGGCAACAGGAGGACGCTGGCCCAGCCAAATCACATGAGGTGGCCTGAAACCTTCTCGAGGCTTGTGCTTGAAGGATAACAAGACACCCCCATCTGTCCTTGTCCTCAGAATGGGGCTGGGTTTTGCCTGCATGCAGCTGTTGTGCTGTGCTCGTGCAGAAGCTGGAGTACTTATCTACAACGCATCAGAGACACATCTGCAGAAGACATTACTTTATCTGAGGCTCACCTGGCTCCCTTTTCCTTAGGAGGAGATTGGGGGTAGGGAAAGGACTCATCTGTGTGTGCAAAGCGAGCATTGTGTCCACATGGCAGGAATTCCTGTCCTCACAGCAAGGCTGCACAAAGCAGCCCAGGGTGCAGTCCCTGCTTCCTCAGCCTCCAGCAAAGCTCCAGGCTCTGCCCCTTGCCCATGCCTCAGCTCTCAGGGGTGCTCTGCTGATCTGGACAAAGCTCTGTCCTGTACTTCTGAAGGATGTGCTGTGCAGCCACAGCACTGGACTCCAGTTTAGTGCTCTCCAAGCCTGCAGGTATTAACGAGTCCTTTAAATAAAGTGGCCACTTTTGCAGAAGGCAACTGGGAGTGCAGGAGGCTGGAAGGGCAACACACAGTGAACTCAATGGAGAGTGCAGCAAGTGCCAAGTGGCCGGAGCCTGCCACCCTGACCTGCACTTCCCTACGCCCCTGAGGGCTGGACTAATGACTACCACTAAGAGCAGGTCTCTCTGCCAGCTCTGGCACTTGCTAGGCTCTTCCATAAGCAGCTATCCAGTTACCTCTTTTTTTTTAAAATTAATCTTGCTTTGCTAGACTACTGCCAGGTCAGTGATTTAAAAGCTCACAGAGTGGTCTGACAAATGCTGATTCTGGTTCAGAGCCCAAGGGGTGTGCATGGGGTGGCAGAAGGAATAGCCTTGCCCTGAGCACAAGATCAATTAAACTGATTCACAGCTCATGAAGGGGGGACACCTGCAGGGGATGAGGGAGGGTCTATAGGTAGCAGCAAAAGGTCAACTATCAAAGAGAAGCACAAACACTAGACTGAGAAAATAATTAGAAAAGCACAAAAAGCAACAAAAGAGCTGATGATATTGAAATATGTCTGCAACACACTTTTCTGTAATTACATTTGAACTTACTGCTAAGATCACACATACCTTTACTAGGTAAGCTACAGGACAAGCTACTAGAAATAGAAACCTCCACTTCAGAGCCTCTATCCAAGCATCTGACTGTGTTCCACACTGCAGCACCCTGCATTTCTGTTTCCCAAAGCTGAGCTTGGATCTCAGCTCTCAAGTGGTGAAGGAAAAGTTTCCTTGAGCTAACAATCAATTTTTAGACTCCTGCTTACTTTGACTTTGCAGACTGTGTAAACTGCCATTTGGGGGAAAGGGGACTACCCTGCTACTCTTTCAGTCCCATTAGTGACTCAATTCAGAGAATGTACACTTGTTAGAGGTTAGGATTTTTTTTTCCCTTTCTCTCAGGGAATTTTCTCCCATATGTAGCCTAAAATATGATAATAACCAGTAATTAAGAGAGACATAAGAAGTGACCAAGGTGGGGGGGAAGGGGTGCAGATAGCTGCAGCCACTTAGCTGGGGGCTACGGAATTTTCTCTTACATTTTATTTGTCACCCTGGATATGCCCACCTCTGCTGTTCCAGCTGCTTCCGAGGTTCCTGCTGCAGTCCATTTCAGCAGCCGGAGGCACAGCAGGACCAGCCGTCCCTGAGGGGTCCAAAGGAAGCCCCTTCTCCATCCCTTCCGCCAGCCCGCCCACCACTGCCGTGTGCAGAGAGGCGGCCGAGCTCGCGCCACAGCGCCCCCTGCAGCCCCGGGGGAATCATCGCCCCGCCCTGCCCGGCCGGGAGCCAGCAGCGCCCCTGCTGGCCGTGCCCGGAACTGCACCGCAGGGGAAGGTGCCTGCGGCCGGGACAAGGCGGCCCTGGGGCTCTGCGTCTGCTCGTCCTTGCTGTCGGGCTTGGGGTTTGTTTGCCGTGGTATACACACACACGCCAGTAAGGAACTGCTATTCCTTTCCCCCTGGCTTTGCCTGAAAGCCCTGTCACTTCAAAGTTACAATAATTCAGAGGGAAAGGGGTCATATTCTCCATTCCAAGGGAGGTTTCCAGCTTCCTTGGCAGATACCCGTCCTTCAAACCAGGACTGATCATAGCAGCAACATAAGGAATTCCATCTTTAACAAATCTCAGCAAGCAGCACCTGAAAAATATAAGATGCTAAATCTGCAAACTTCTCACTCTGCCCTGTACAGCACCAGTGCCTCAGAGTGGGAATTCTTAAGGCTGCTTCTTATTTCTCCTGTTAGTTCCCTGGCAAGGTGGAAATTCTCTTTCTGGAAGGCAGCTATTCTCTCTGCTCTGAATAAAGCATCTTACTTTTTACAGCCTTTTTCCAAGGCTTTCTCCTTTCTACAAAGGGAGCAGCAGACAGTACAACTAGATAAGGGTTTCTACCTTTACTTTTTTAACTGCACATTTGCTATCATGCTGATCTCTTTTTCAAGATAATCTGTAGAAATAAGACTGAGTTTTACCCCCAGTTTCCCAACCAGTGATTCAATGTCAGTTTTTCCAGTGAACTTTATTTTCTCTGAAACTTTCTCTGGAGTTTTAGGGTTTTTATCTCAATCTCTCATTGCAAGAGACAAAATCATTTTCAGATGCCACATAATTAGCTACACGTGACTCCCCATCACCTGTTTGTCTCCACAACAGCTCTCCTATGTATCAAAGCCACAGGACAGCATGAGATGGAAGTTTAAACCAAGCTTAGGTATTATGGTTTAGATGACAACAACAGTTTCTACATTTATACAATTGCTACCTTGAACTGCCTTCCAAAAGTTATTATTTAGTTACATTATTACTGGCTTATTACTTGCTGAAATGTGGAGCAGAATAACCCATTTACAGTGGGTACCAGAGCACTCAGTGAGAGAACAGGAACTTTGCAGGCTGCACCCTCTGCCCGTGACAAACACACTTTCTTAATGTCCTTCTTGTGGACAACCTTCACAGCTGCCTACTGAGATGTCCTGCCTGTGTCATACTGCATTGATGCTTCCGTAACTGCTGCCCAGTTCCAAAACACAATTTTGGCATGTTTCCTCCTGATACTTGCCCTCCGCTTGTGTAGAAGTGTTGTGTTGGAAAGTAACAGACACTTCCAGACTCTGGCACACTTGGTTTTTTCTGCTCTCTGCTCAGGCCAGCTTCGACACACTATATCACTGTAGTTTGAAAAGAGATTCAAGGTTTGTTACTTTGCAGGTGTCTAACATCTGAATGCTTATCTGGTCTACTGCAGGAAAGCAGTGATGCGAGAAGGCAAGTGGAAAACATGTGGACAGGAGACAGCCAGACTTTTGCAAACTTGCAGTCTTTAAAATAAGGGAGATGAAGGCAAAAGAAGCTCATGATGCACAGGTTGTGTTTTGAAGAGCTGGATAAAATTCAATTTTCACTTAGGGACTGAAAACTTTATTAGCAGTCTTTCTTCTGAAAAAAGATATTTTTATCTTTTGCCTTTATTTATGGTAGGTAGAAATAAACAGCAGCTGCAGCCCACCTACTGCAAACAGGAGGTGGGTAGCAGAGGCAGTGTGGCTCCCAGAGCCAGCTCTCAGCAGCCACGGGCACTGCCCGTGCCACACTTGCTGCTGAGACGCAGCGCTGAGGCTGGGCAGGCAGCTGCCATCAATCCACCCAGAGCACCTGGGATTCACAGCTTCAAACACCAGCAGTGCCTGGAGGTTGGGAATGAGAGGAGCAATGATGGAGGAAGAACAGAAAGCATGGAGACCAGCTGCAGCTGTAGCCTGCTGGGATGACTTCAGAGCGAAAAGGATAAAGTGATACAAGTTCTCAAACACTTGCATCTTGTAACTTTCCTAGCTTCCAGCCATCTGTAAGTCCAATAAGACTTCCTTAACTGGTGGTGTGGTCTTCAACTTTCTGAGGATGGGGCTGCAACTGAAAAACACTTGTGCCTTTGGTATCCTCTCCCCCTGTGACCAGAGCAGCTGAACCTTATTAATGTGTGGGGTAAAGAACCACATAATTCCCCATCTCGTATCTGCTGATTTTGCATGAGATCTCCTGGCCTTTGGTTTGGAAGCTGGGGAGCAAATGACTCCATTTCCATATTCCCCAGAAGCGATACCCTAACAGCTTGTGACCCTCACGTGACTCCTTTCTGGGCTGATGTGCTTGTGACTACGCAGCCAACACTGCTACAGCAGCTGACCCTGACCATACTGCCGGTCCTCCAAAACTGCACCAGGGAGCTCCGACCTTGCTGAGCCACGGGGCCTGGCAAGATGCCAAACGCATGCAGGCACACGTTGTGGATGCATGAAGAAGCACAATGGAGTTGCTTTGTTCTCTGTTCCTCATGAACGAGGATTGATTTGCTTTGCTGAAAGCCACAAGCCCTGTGCTGACATTGTCACTCATCCCCTGCAATGTTAAGGTCTTACGCCTCTGGGTTATCATCTGCCCTGAGCCTATGCTTTCCTTTTCCACTCTAGGAAGGTTTGACTCAATGTGCAGCACCCTTTGTTTACCCAAAGGCAGATAAGTTTTGTCACTGCACCTTCCATCACTTTTTTTCATACCTCTAAAGGGTATATTTAAGCAGCACAGGTCCCTGTACAGGCCTCTAGAGTGCTTCTCAAGTGATCTTGACTGTGAAGACAAATGCTGGGTTTTTTTAGCATGTATTTCATCCATCAGTGGACTTCTCTTCTGACTGCATGGTCTCCTAAGTTTCTTAAGAGATATGTCTTAAGACTCTTTTTGGTCCTGTCTCTTGGAAATCCAAGTAGGCTGCTTTGATTGAATTATCTTTATTTATATCGCTACTGATTCATATGAAGAATTCTAACAGCTCTGCAGAGCAGGACTTCTTCCATTTAAAAACTTACATTACCCCTTCCCAATATTTATCAGTGTCACTGATCCACTGTACTCTGCTAATTTTATCAGTCTGTCTGGTATAGTTGGTCAGTCAATTTCCAGAATTCCCCTGAATTCTGATTTGTCTTATAAAATGTCTGACAGATGAATCATTGGGCACCATGGCAGGTTCAACAGAGGAGCATAACCTCTCACTTAACGCCTCAACTATTTAAACTTATTTAAAACTCCTGGGTTGATACTTCCAGTTCTGGCAACCTGCTACAAATACATAAATATTATTTTTGTAGAGCCTCTGCAGCAGGCACTGTGGGGTAAGGCATGGTCTGCGCTGACTTCCCACAAAGAGCATTCCAGCACAGTGCTCTCTCTGAGTTGCTCTGTGCCAAGCCCACATGCAGAAAAATTATGTTTAGTTTTTCTGCTATGACTAGCTGTAAGCCTCCCTTCCAGGTTCCATTTTGACAGATCTGAAACAGGAAAGTTGGGTTTTTCCCCTTTGCAAATCATCTCTCAAAAACCCCTCTGTTCATATATTTAATCTGCTAGAGTTTATTTATTTTTCTCTAGTTTTTTAAAAAATGCTTCGTTTACAATAACGTCCCCTCCTTCTGTTAGACATGCTGGCTTTCTGGCAGCATTCCTTGTCTCTGCTGCAATGAATGATGGGCATTTGCTCTCTCTCAGTTTGTGTTCAACAATCTTCTCTATTTCTGTGCAGGCTTTGTTCTGAACTTTGAGTGCAAAACTAGTAAAGTTCTCTATGGTTCGCTGATTAGTTTTTTCCTTTTCCCCAGGGATGTTGATCTGGAATACCTTATAGTTCCCATCGCAGAGCAGCTCTTGGAAGGCACAATACATTTCTCTGCCCACAGAATCACGTCAATGATGGCTTCTCATGCTCTGGAGCTCCTTAACCTGCTGCTCCACAGAAGTTTGTGGCTAAAATGCAGTGTTGTTACCATTTAACGGATGCAACTTTGATTGGCTGACTTCATGATGAAGTGCCACTGGAAAGAGCCCTTCTACCCTGCCCCATGGTCAGTGAGGTGACGGTCTTACAGAAATCTGTAGGCGGGAGTGCAGGGTTGTGTCACTGTCCTGTGAGTTTTGCTATAATCTCTATGGTGCCAGCTCCTGAGAATCTCTGCTCTTGATCAAAGAGCCCTGCACTTCAAAAGTGTTTGAACCATAGTGGCTCAGATACTGGAAGGTGATAAAACACAACCCCAAGAGAAGCTTTAAAATATTGGAGATCAAACTCAAACAAGAACTGCTGAAAGGCATTCCTTGTTGGGCATTTGCAGCTCAGACAAGGCCGGGACATTATTCCATTTGCCCTTAACATTTCTGAATGCTTCTCAAACTAAAGAGGAAAACCCTCACCCAACTATGACCACCAAAGCCTAAATCTACTGTGGAAATTATTACGGAAAGAAGGAAAAACATGGTAAAAAGGTTCAAATGTAGGAACCATTTCTGACTGGCCACCCTCTGCCTCTGGCCAGAGAGCAAAACAACAACAGTGCCACTGACAGGTTCCACATGTTAAAGAATCCATTCAGTGCCAGCAGCTTCAGGTGCAGCTGCAGTGGAACTGCAGGTTGAGCTCTGGAGAGGCAGGAGCCTAAGCTCCAGCAGCAAGAGGCCATGAACTGAAGAACCTTTGCAGAAAAGGCGCCAAGGACCTGAGGCCCAGAGAGGGGACCCAGACTCAGAGACACTGCAGCAGCCGGGGACCCTCAGACTTTCCCTGCACTTGAAGGGATATAACCCCAGGGGATCCTTTGTTTGGGGTCCCTCTTTGATTATCTTAGGGATCTGGACATTTGTGACTCTGCTATGGAAAACCTGGGGTAGAAGCAGTAAGAAACCTGCTGTGACTCAGTGTGGGATGTGAGCTGCCAGGGGCTTGGTCCCAGTTCAGGTGGTGCGAGTGACTGCCAGAGTAGCTCTGGGAGGGCTGGACAGGGAAGGTTCCTTAACACCACAAAAAAATTCCCATATTGAGAAAAAACATTCTGAGTGAAGAAGTGAGGCATCCAATGGCAGCTCCAGAGGTGCTCAATGCCTTGAATTCCAGAAACTCACAGGAAGCAGAGGTAGCAGTCCAAATTCCAGCTATGCTCCCACAAACCCAGGTCACAGCGTGATCCAGTACTTAAGTTTTAAAGGTTATTAAAGGCTGAAGAAACCATTTGTTTCACAGTGGGAATGATTAATGACTAGAATTCATGTTACCAATGCTTTTCATGACTAATTTATTAATCTTCTTTTTTGGCATTACCATATGAGTTTTACTCCCGATATGAAGCTCTCAAAGTTCAAAATTAGTTCCTTAAAAAATTGGATTTTATTTGAAGACTGGCAATAAAGAACACATTGTGAAATCCCTTCAAAAATTTTTTCTAACATGAAAACCTGGGAGAACACAGAGCAGCAACGCATCTGTTGCTTGCACTCTGCTCAAGCTTGCTGAATGTCTGTAGTAGCACAGGGCTAGAAACATCCTCAAAAATCTTTCAACTTAAGGACATTCAGTTCCTGGTTCACCTAAGGCAAAGAGAACTGCCTCTGCTGCTTTGCTATAAGGTGGAAGAGATGCAGATTACTCAGGGCAGGCTTTCCCCTTTTCCAACTCTGTGGCTACAGCTATTTACTTTACATCATCTTTGCCAGTCCTGGCAAACGTGAAAAACAACCAAATCATGCTCCTGGGGCAGCCTATCCCAGCTACTGACTACGGAGAGACTAAAGCAGAGACTCCATTGTCTTGCTCTCAGCAAGCGCTGCCCTCAAATTTCTATATGTTACTAAAACAATACCATAAATCATGACTGTAAGACAAGAAAAAAATATTGTAAGACTGTAAACTCTTTCCATTATGGGGTAACTCTTCCCATTATAATACTGCCAACCTTAAGGCAGCTGGCAGCTGAGTGCTTCCCAGCTCCTTCTCAGTGCAAAATTATTTTGGAAATGGTAGAGTTGAAGGAGATGGCTGCATGGGAAGCAAATCAAAATCAGATTTAAAACAACATCTTGAAGTAAATTATTCACTTCCGTACGAGCAGAAATTTATTAACAGAAAACACAATATGATCTATGCAGGCAAGCAATAGTTTCTGGTACTCTGTGTAATTGGATTAAGTGTTAAATAAGAGAAATTCTGTGTGAGAATTGAGAGCAGCAGAAGAATGAGATATTCAATCTGCTTAAACAAACTCAAAAGCATCAGGAGACAGAGCTGCAAGCACCTGTTCCAAAGACAGGTGACGGTGAAGGATGGACCCAGTGCCTCTCTGTGACCCTTGCTAATGCTCAGTGTCAGCCAGCAAGAACTGGCAAGTCACTTCCAAACACAGATCCTGCCAGAGAACAGACACTGGCTTTACAGTCAAAGGAACTCAATAGCACAGCTGACAGGTTGGGTTTGTGCTCCCAAAGCAGAAATCACGAATGCCTACAACCATGCAATGGCTGAGACCAGTAAGCAATTCACAACAACAAGTCTGAGATGTAAAAAGATGCACTTCTCCATCTCCTGCCCTGCCTATGTGTTACAAGAAGCAGTTAAAACCACAACTTTCTTGCACTCCAGTCAAGTATCCAGTGTCACGAGCAAGGCACCCAGCACAGACTGAGGAATACATGGTGCTTCTTACTCCTGCTCTGAGAGCAGATCCCCTCTTCCTCCCCTAAGGCAGGAAACTGGACCTGCCTAGATCTGTAATAGTTCAGGGTGAATTAAACCATGGCAGCTGAGCTCTGCTCTGCGCAGGGCTGGCAGGGGGGCACTCTGCACTGTTGTTTTGAGACAGCAGAGTGTGAGACTGCAGCCTTCCCCATGGGCTGCAAACACAACAGAGAACCTCTGGCTCTCTCCCATCCCCTGGGCGGTGGACTAAAAGTGCCACCACCTGCAGACACACAGCCTTTGTAAACCTGAAGCCTGCACAATGGAGATCTGAATGTGCTAATACACAGGTGAGCCTGAAATAGTTTGTGTGACTGCTAGACCCCAGACCACCTTAACTCCTCAAGGAACCTGGAAGGTAAGCCAAGGGCCATGTTTCTAGCCAAGGACAGTCCCTCTACGAATATGACGTCCCAATCTGCATTCCAGTCCTTGCTCAAGACAGAGAACATCTTAAAATCTCTTGAAGAACAGAATGCAGGGCTGTGTTCTGTGTCTCCAAACTTTCCACATCCCTGGGAACTAGAACTGCATTGAATTAAACCTGGTAGTACAGTTACTCATTAATTGCTGCGAAATACCATTAATGGATGTTGCATAATGGATGAAAATGGCTCAACCTAAAGCACATTTATTTGCTTTGTTCTAAAAACTCACTCAGAAGAACATAAAAAGTACAGGAACTTCAAGTATTACAAATGCATAATCACCCCTTTGGCACACTTTTGTCACAGAATACAGAAAGCAAAACTAATGTTTATGTAAACCCCAGGGAAGGACTGTGCACATACATTTAGAAATAAGAGTCATGTTGCAGTCCAAGTCAAGCTAGTCAAAACTTTCCAGAACTCAACACAGCTGCTTTACAAAAAAAAGTGAGCTTTTAGATAGAAAACCAGATGGGAGGAATCACAGTAAAAGCTTCCCAAGAAACATAAATTATGCAAAAAAAGGAGGCCAAAATAAAATTCTATTTTAGGAATTATCTTTACAGTGTTTTTTTATCTATTATCTTTACAGTGTTTTTTGCCGTGATGTCAGAAGTCAAAACCAGTACTTTAGTGGTGATGCTAGTTTTAATAACATTAGGAGCAGCATTAATCTAGCAGGTATTAAACAGACTTGCTTTCTAGATCAAAACATCTTATGTGTTCTAATTAATTTCACTCTAGAACTTTAATCAAAAGAACTCGTTGTACAAATCAGAGGAACAATGGTCCTCAATATCCCAGACAAAATGTTTCAATAGGGGTGAGAACAGCTCCCATTATTTACACAAAGAAAGCAAACCCTTCTTCAAAAGTGCTAACATTCTATTTGATTTCAGCACAGTAAACAGAATATGCCTTAAAACATCTTGTATTCAATGCCACTGGGTAGCATTCACAAGTTGTCTTAAATGAAAAATGAACACAGTTTCAAAAAATGAGGGCAGTTTCAATTCAACCTCTCCAACATCAGGAAATGCACACACGACACAATATATCAATAACCTCCCAGCAGCACACACGCTTTTTAATAGCAGAGCAAGTAAAAATAAAGCAAAGAGACTAGGCAAGGATAAGCAAACTTTTAAAAATGCACATTCAAAAAGCTTCAAACTACTTTTAAGTTTGAAAAAGAACTTCTTGCAAAAAGAGCTTCTCCAAAACTGAATCAGTACAAACATGGGCTTATTGAAAAGTGACACTTTCAGTAAAAGTAAGTGGTAAAAAATTCCTTATCAAGGTCTGATATTAACTCTGCAAACATTGTGCCATGGTTTACTCTGGGCACAAGCAACTGAGTAACTACATTTTCCATTAATGCCAGCAAGACAGCACATTTTAATACCAGACAATTTTTTTCCTCCAAGGGTTTATGCATGCCTTGTCCTTTCTGTTTCAGATGAACCCTGCATGCCCTGGACTTACTTACTCACACCTCCTCCTCGAGAGCTTTCTGCAAATACTCAGCCAAATCCCAGACCACCTCCACACTCGAAGCCCCCTTCTGCATGGCGTGTGCTGAAAAGCCAAACACTTCTCTGCCTTCCTGTTGGTGGGAAGCAGCAGAGGCAGTTCAAATGATCAAATCAACTCATCAGATCAAATGCCAGCTTATTTCAGACTGAAACATAACACAGGTTTAGTTGGATAGTTTTACAAATATATCAGCCTATTCCTTCATTTCTATTTAAAGCAAATAATCTGGAAAATAAGAGAGAGATGCAGGCTGAGACAGAACATTTACTTCTGAAAGTGGCAGAGGGTCTGCAGATAATAATAAAAGCACAGGCACAGCTCTATTAACAGTGCAGATTAATTAACAGATCACCATACCATCTGTCCATCAGCATTCCAGACCATTTATGTGACCATCCGCCTATGGACATTGGGAAAAGCCAAGCCTAGACTTCATCAGGGTTCATACTGCTGTCAAGTAAAATGTCTCAGATTTAGCTTAATGCTTTTTCATTCTGAGAATAATCTAAATACATATTGATAAAGACTGCTAAACTCCCATGCCAGCTCTCCACTTCATCTCCTCTGCAGTTACCAGATTATGTGGGGTTGTTTAAATGACACCCAGGCAATCTGTTATGTATCAGGGTTAGCTTTTCTTGCTTGCATATGAATAGTTTAAGAAAACCAGGACAGCTGGAAGTCAGCTGTACCAGAAAAACTAAAAGCTTCCTCACACACGCTCATCCCAGAGTAACAAACTTCAGAAGTAGGAAAAAGCAGAAACTTGTGCTGTTGACTTTGCTCAGATCTGATCCTGGAAAGTTACTAAAGTAACACATGTCAAATATACAGAAAACAGAGTAGGGAAACTGTGTGCCTGGCCCTACACACCTCCTAGAGTCAGTGACAGTGCTAATGACATGTTCCTGAGATGGGATTAAATGAAACACTTACCACAGTCATAAGCATGGCCTAATGCAGAGAATATTTTGAAATTCCAGATTTCAGACAGAGAGAGGTCTAAAAGCACCACACAATTAACACTGAGGGTGGCTGTTACTCTGGCTCTATCTGAGGAGAAGCTAGGGCAAGGACATCAGTCAGTCCTGGAAGGAGCTGGAACCCTGAGGTTAGTTCAGTTGGTTAGAGCATGGTGCTAGTAACACCAGAGACGGTGGGTTCAATATGGGCCATTCACTTAAGAGTTGGACTCAGTGATTCTTGTGGGTCCCTTCCAACTCAGCATACTCTGTGAAATTCTAGCATAGACTTACAGCAAATGACCTCATGGCCAAGGGCACAGAATACAGAAAAATAAAACAGGACGTGTTCCAACAGGGAACACGTTGGATCTGCACTGCCAACAGGGTTATCAACAGTGCTGACAGAGGCTCACCTTTCCCTCACCACCCCCTTCCCTCACTGCACTGCCTGCAGCCCAGCAAGCACAGCTCAGGATGTGGTCAGCCTCAGCCAAAGGTACAGCTTTAACTCCATTTAAGATCTTGCATCACTGATGCCATGGTCTCATATTGCAAACACTACACTGTATAAGATAATAAAATCTATCTCACAAATTCTTTAAGTTTTGCCTTAAAACCCACCACGGCCCTTGCAGATGTTGCTGCTATTGGAAGCTGATTGAGAACTTCACTGCACTGTAACTGGAAACCATCTTCCAGGTATCAGCTTTCATCAGTCTGTGGCCAGTTTGTGCCTATTCTTGTCAAACTGAGATCCTCCCCAAGGCTCTTCCTCCCTGTGAAACTCAGGACAAATTAAAACACTGTCCCAGCCTAAGTGGGTAGGGCACAAGAAGATGTTGCTTCCTCTGAAAGCCTTCTTCACTTCAAATTCCCCTGACACTGGTAAAGTCACACAAGTTTCACAGAGGCCTGGATGTGGCAGCCAGATGTGCTTTGCTAAATTAAAAAGCAGCAGTAAAATTTTTCACAGGACACAAGCTCAGTCTCCATGTGTAAGCACAGTTCCTGGTACTAGCAACTGAGACAGAAAACCCAAGGATCCAATACAGCATCCATCCTCTCTGGCAGATTTCAGAGACTTTCAGCCCTTGCAGTACTTTCCAGCTGTGATGTGGGGGAATGTCAAGCCAGGTGTGCCCTGAAACTACACCTTGCAGGGAGAGATGCTGGAGGAAGGTGAGGTTGGGACAATATTTACAGTCACGAGAGACACTGTGTCAATATCTTGCTAAAAAAAAAACAAACAAGGTATTCTACATGAATTATATTGTTTCCCAGAAAGAACATCTTGCCTCCTGCCCAACTGTGTTGCCATGGCCACCAGCTCACTGGTGATCTACAGTAAAGCACAGAAGTGACAAGCCTGTCATTCCTGGCCTAGCACTTGCCAGAATACCACTCTCTGGCTGCAGACCACTCAGCTTTTCCCAAAGCTCAGCCCCAGAGGGGACAACCACAGCTCTGGGACATGCTGAGAGTGCAGGTTGGTGACTGCAGTGCCAGGTTTCTGTGTGGTTTACCCAGCTTCAGATCTGGGGCTCTGTTTAAAGAAAAGTGCAAAGAGGCTTTGCTTGTTGAGGGAAAATGTAGAGCCAAAAGGCAGCAGCTACACACAGGTCTGTGCCAGGGCCTCTTTCACACCTTCCCACTCTGCTCCGGCTCCCTCGAGCCATGCTGCTCACAGCCAGGCAAGGCCTGGGCACACCCAGAGCTTTAGTGGGTCAGTAGAGAACTGGCAGCAGAGGCCAATACACAATATATTCATATTCTTCCCAATCCTGGCACATAGACAACAATAGGAAGTCCCTCTGCTGTTTACACTTACTCAAAGGCATTGTACGTATTTTTACCCATGACATGGGAGCAAACTTTACCTCAAAAGGTAAGAGAAGATATAGATAGATGGAGACATGACAGTACAGGAAAGTGTTTTAAACCAATTATCTAACTTTATTTCAAAGGAAAAATCATTGCTGAACACTATTGCTGCTTTCAGGAGAAGGAAAAAATATGGACTGCCTTCATAGGACTGTATTTACTATGTTCCTGCTGTGCATAGGCTTGCAAATGGTTTTCTGGAACCGCCTACATCAACAGCCTTCTAGTAAATTTATCATGATGTTGCCAGCCCCTAGTGTGCTACAGCAGTGCTGTATGACCTGCCCTGTGCTGAGCAGAGGACAACAGACACAGCAGCTAGAGAGAAACAACAGCCACTAGATGGATACCCACGTGCTCAGTGAGAAGGCAGCAAGATAATCTGGTATGGGAAATGAGCCTGTGCTCCACAAAATGCCCCACAGAATCTCAGTGCTCTTTTCTGCCTATCATAGAGCATGTCCTCTGTCTTAGATGCTGGTGGAGCAATCACTTCCACAAAAGGATTATTCCTATGGCTACCAGGGCTATTTGGCTCGCCTCTGTATCATCAACAAACTCCTGGTAAACAACCATGGCTGTGTCAAAACAGGCCCAGCAAAGGAGTGTGCTGTACCTGGCACAGCTCTCTCACTTCCATCTCCTCTCAAGAAAAGTAGGTAGAGCATGCAAGCTCCTCCTTTCCCATCCAGTGAACCAGATGGGACATGAAGGAACTGCAGTTTTTCGGCACACAGCATTTTTCCAAGGAACTGTAATTCAGGAGACCAGCCATCCTGCAAGGTGTTGTGCAGCCTTGGCAGAGCAGTCAGCACCTCAGAACTCAGAACCTTCATGATGCTTGGCATGTAAGGGTGAAGGGCAATTTCTGTCACTGGATATATTCCAGTTCTTATTGAACAAACCTTAACAGGAGCTAAAATTAAAATCACCTCTCTCAACATTACTGCTGAGCTATGTGGAGTTACCAAATGATCCTTGTTTCCTACACATGATCTTACCTGACAGTCGAAGTCCTGGAAATTGCGAGCTGCATTCTGTTAATGAAAAACAGGAAAAAAGAAAAAAAAAGAAAAAAGGAGATCAGCACAATGCTCCAAAACATCCCAAATAACAGCATGAAAGCTTCCCATAGAAAACTCTGTTACAGCACAGTTAAGACTGGTTGCAGTCAGGTAAGCAGTGAAATGCAAGACCTGCACAAGCAAACTCCATGCAAGACCTGCCCATTCCTATACAATAAGGTTATAAGGCTGTACAACGGCTACCAGCCAAGGGAAGTGAGTACCTGTGTGCATAGCTGAGAGAGTTCAAGCAGGGACAGATGCACATAGGAAGGACACTGGCCACAGCTGGGCTGCATATGGGACTGGGTTTTGTCTACTCCTGGTGTCCATTAACAATTTGGATGCAAAACTCCTTAAGGACTACTCCTGGGATCTCACATACTGAGTGCAGGAAAACAAGCCATGCAGTCAGCTGTGCAGCCACTGCTGCAGGTACAGGATTGTTCCACAACAGACACAGGGACCTGAAAGCTCCTGAAACCTGAGTCCATGGGAACTGCACGCAGTAGCTCACCACTGACTCCACCCAGAGGGTGACCCCTTGCATGCAGGTGAACACAGTCAGTACAGTACCCACTTGGCATCCTGCAGGTTGGAAGATCTGCAGGAACCTGTCCATGTGCCCACATGCTTTGTGAAACACTGTCTCTAACCACACAGTAAGTTACATCACTGACACCTATCAGCAGAAGGCTGAGCAAACCACTTGAGATGGCATCCCAGCTTAGGGATGTGTTTTAGGCATAGCACCCATTGTGATTTGATACTGGCCAAATGCCAGGCACCCATGAAAGCTATTCATTCACCTTCTCTTGTTCTCATCTGGGCAAAGGAGAGGGAAAAAAAATTACCAAAGGGCTCATGAGTCTCAACTCACGAGGACTGGGAGAAAACACTCTTAAGGGCAAAACAGGTTCAAATTTAAAGGTGTCAAGTAAATTTATTATTAACAGAGTCACAGGAGGATAATGAGATGTAAAAGAAGCCTTTAAAACACCTTGTTTTTCCCCCAACCCCTTCCTCCTTCCCAGCAACAGGGCAAGGAGACAGGGCATGGGGGTTTTGGTCAGTTAACCACTCATTTGCTCAGGAAGAGGAGTCTTTTCTCTGCTATGCCATGGGGCCTGTCCCACAGGAGACAGTTCTCCATTAACTTCTCCAGCGTGGCTCTAATCTTATGAGCGGCAGTCTGCCCAAAACTGCTGTGACATGCGTCACTCCTACAGGCAAACCGTCTTCCCAATACTGCTGCGGTGTGGATCACTTGTCCACGGGATGTAGTCCTCTAAGGATGGGCTGCTCTAGTTTGGAAGCAAAGGCTCTGTCTCTGGAGGCAGGGGCTCTCTCTCCATATGGGTCTCCCACTGGATCACAGCTTTCTCTGGCATCCACCTGCTCTGGCATGAGCACTTCTCCCAAGGGCTGCATGTGGATCTCTGCATCCCCCATGGACCTCATGGGCTGTAGGGGCACAGCTGCTTCACCCTGGCACTCATCATGGCTTGCAGAGTAATCTTGGCTTTGACACTTAGAGTACCTCTTCCCCCTCTTTTTCCACTGACCTTCGTGTTGCCCTGTTTTTCTCCCTCACATGTGCTCACCTCCTCCTCTTTGACTAGAAGTTAGACTGCTGCTCATAGGTACTTTTGATAACGAGTTCTGCTAATCCAGAGATTCCTACTGCAGCTCCCGCAGCTCAGAGAGGTCGATCTCGTCTAGGTTCTGTGCCAGAGAGTCTCTCACCATATTTCTGCTGCTGGCCACGCAGCCCTGCCACCACCAAGCGGGCAGTGACAGCCTCCACGGCACCAGTGCTATTTAACACCTCTCTTCCAGCAGGGTGCTGGGAAGGAGAAGCTGCTGCCGCTGCCCCTGCCCTTCTTCCCACAGCAGGGCTGGCTGGGTGTGGCCAGGCAGTGGAGGCTTGCCAAGTGCCACGCCAGGATGGCAGCAGCCGTGGCGCTGCACCACCCCTGGAGAAAACTGTGTGCATGCTGTTTCAATTTTTCTTCTTTACTATGTCATCACAGAGGCATTACCAACCTCTCTAATTGGGCCAACAGCATGTCCATCTCCAGAGCCATCAGAGATTGGCTCTGTTGGACATGGTGGAGGTTTCTAGCAGCTTCTCAGAGAAACTACTCCTGTGGCCATCCCTCACTACCAAAAACCAGGCTGTGCCAAATCAGCACAGCACCATAGTACTAAAATTAATAGGAGAAAACCAGGATCACATATGGACAACAGAAACACTCCAAACATTTCTTCTGGCTGAGCACCCTCATTCTTCCCCATGTGTAAACACATGGCTGTGTTTTCCTTGCTGCAAAGCCTTGTCTTTTTAATAAGAACAAGGGTTGCTACCTATATTCTGTACTTTGAGACATTTGAAATATCTGCAAATCTGTTCTAAGAATCCACTCCCTATTGTAAATTAATGACGACTCTGTCGAAGGGGAGAGAGAATGATGTGTCTGATTCTATCATCAGAAGGTTAATGAATTACTTTATTATAGTATACTATGTACATTTTATCTAAACTAAATCTGTTAAGCACTCACTCTTGTTCACAACTGCACAGAACTGCACTCATCTCTGACTCTCTTGTGACTGTCTCGTGACAGTCCTACACACACACACTTCTTGGTTCTGAGAGGTGAAGGGAACAAAACATTTTCACTTTGGGTAAACAATCTTTATATTGCATTCTACTTTAGCACAACACAGGCACAGCAAGCGAGATAAGAACTGTGTTTTCTTTCTTCTCTGCTCGTCTTAGAGCTTCTCTCTGTTCAGAGGGCATGTGAATACCACACATTTCCCTCTTTCCTCCTGTGTGTTAAGTATGGAACTGTGGCCATGTTTTGAGCAGGACATAGCAAAAACCACTAAATCCTGAGTATTGGGGAAAAGAAAATAAAAAGCAGCCTCCTCTTATTTCAGTTTGAGACGCTGTAATTAATTGAGATTTCTGACACCATCACCAGCTCATGAAGCAGGTCAGTTCAGTCACCCATTTCTTCATGGAGAAATGAGAAACATCTGTATATGGCACTGGATTTGAATGGTGCATGCTAAGTAAAAAAGAAGGTGATCTGAATTTGTACTCAGAAAAGTCTGAGATTCCCCAAGCGAGTGGGGAGGAAATTACACAAAGCAAGGAATAAGGCTCTGAATTGGGCTGCTTGTTGTCAAGGCATACCATGAGGCAAAAGAAGCTGATATGCCCTGACTCTCACATACCTGATTTTAACACACTGAAAATATGACTTTAAACCATTTATTCATTGTCTTAATTTGAGAAATTTCAAGGCAAGTTTTTCAGGCCTCTGAACATGCCATGGCTGCACCTAAAGCACAGAGCTGACTTGGCTGACTCAACCCAGCCTAAGGGCTGCCCGTTTCATTTCCTGAATCTCATATTTCTCCCTTCTGAGATACTAAATAACATTTCAATAACTTTTCACTGAGGCTGAATAAACAGGAGTCAAAGGTGCCAGAATAACAAAGTATCACTGGGATAATTTTTCTGATCAGGCAATACTCTTTTTCTCTTTCTTTCAACTAAATGGGAACATTTGAAGTTCCTTTGCTTCCCCAGTAAAAAGTCACTGCATTTTAGTGAGCCTGAATGAGGTGAACAAACATAATAAATTTTACTTTCCTGCGCTTGATATGAGTTACACACTAACTAAGTGTGTTGATGCACTTGATTAAGTTACACACAAACAAAATAGTGTTTATATTCTTTAAAAGTCAAGTTTGTAACTTTTTGCTGATTTGAGGCAGAAAAAAGCCAGGACTCAGTGGTCCACAGTGGCATTACCTATAGTTCAGACAAGTGAACAAGATCCAACCAATTTCTACTTCCACAGGTAATTCCACTGGTTTAAGAGTCTGAGACACCAGAGCTCCTTCTCTGTGTACAGTAGCCTTTGTGTCTGAGTTCATGAGCACTCACTCATTAGCTCCTTAAGAGTGTTACTGTACTATTTCTGGCCATTAATCCATGCTGGCTCAAACTCCTGGATCTAAAGTAGGTTGTCAGTAAAAACCTTAGTGAACTGCCAGCTCAATAGATTTTGGACTCTGATATATTGCACAGAACAGCAGGTTATTCCACCACACCCTCATGCTCCATAAACTATGTCTAAAAAGTACACTTGTATTATGTGAAGCTTGAAAGCCCTAATAAGGGCCGGACCTTGGAGGTGGCTGTTCCCTGAGGCCCTCATTTTGATAAAAGTGTGCAAAGGAGAGCCACAGCATACTTCTCTTCCCATGAAGTACTGAGGATGGTTCTGGAACTACCCTTCATATTTCTCCCTTCTGAGATACTAAATATTTCCTGTAACTTCAACAATAAGTCAAGCAAAGAAGTAATCATTCTCTGTGTGCCCTTCTGCACCCTGGTTAACGCCACCTGGTGTTCTGTTTGGGTGAGAACTCTGCATTTGAACCACAATGGGCACCACAGGAAGAACGGGATGGGGCTGACCAGGCAATACTTGAGAGAAAGAGTGGAAACTTATAAAGGGAAAACCACTTTGATCTAGCATGCCTCAATGTCTCTGATTTAGGTCAGCTGACTGAAGCAAGGGCAATCTACCCAGTTCAAACACAGAAAATCCCAGGAGAATCATGAGCAAGATCTGGGCCACTGCCTTTAGGAAGCTTGTATTCTGTAAATGTTTACCTCTTGTTTTGAAATCACAAACTGCCCTCAAAGCCTGTATTCCATATTTTTATTTGCTGATCTACACTGGTTTTGTACTTCTAAGACTCACCCTTTGTCCTGGTTTGATAAGGAAGTGAGTTTTTTGGGAGTTTGTGGTCAAACCAATCAGTGGTGAGATTTGAATATTGGCACCTGGTGTGGCCACTGAGGACATGGATGCGCCTCTGAGAACACAGCGGGGTTAAAAGCAGAGAACTCCCAGGGGAAGCTCCCTTGGGTTCCACCCGTCTGTGAAAGACATCAGAGCTGCCCTGCCCAGCTCCAGGCTGGGCGGGGCAGGGGAAGCCATGTGGCCAGGATGAGGTAGGCCGGGGCCTAGGACAGAGAAGGGAGGTGAAGGTCACTACAGGATGGAAGGGTGGAGGAACCCTGAGAGACATCGGGCAGCCCCCCAGAGACAGAGAGAGAGAGAGAGAGCGACTGTGCCTAGCAGCACGCTGAGAAGGAGAAGGGTGGGTGCGTGGAGAAGGTGCCCAGCAGCCTTGGGAGAGTTCTGGGCAGGCAGAGCCTGAGATTTTTAACCCTTTTCTTGGATGATGGAAACCTTACAAATACTGATCCTCCTGGATCTGAATGAGGAGAGAGATAGAGATGAAATGGGAAGTAATGGGCAAGTGTGATGAAAGTTCATGCAAATGAAAGATGTCAGAAGAAGCTGAAAAGAATCCTAGGTGGGAGGAGGTGATGGAGTGGCCTTTGGCTGGACTTTCTTGTATAGCCATGGACAGAACCATTTTTCCCGTGACACAGAGACTGCATTTAGGGGGAGGCAATGGCTTGGAGCCAAGAGGGTGCAGTGATGTGATGTGAAGGAGTGCTCGAACAGAGACGACAGGTGAGGAGGGTGGTGGTGCCCTCGATCTTCGGTGGAGAAGAAAATCTCTGTTCTCGAGACCCCTCAGCACCAGGGGGTGAAATCTGGGGGGGAGAGGTGTCCCAAAGTGAGAGACTGTGCTCTTTTTGGAACTGGGCAAAGCACCATTTAAAAAGGAAAACCCTAGAAGCAGCTCTGGTCCATGCACAGTGGTGAGAGCACTGGGCATAGAAGGAAGATATCCCGATGGCAAAATGATCTCCAGGCGGTGCCACGTGTGACATGGAAACACACAAGGTTTCAGCTGTGTTTCCTGGAGAAGCCTATGGTACAAGTGGGACTCCTCTCTTCTTGATGAACTGAGAATTGATAATCTGAAGAGTGGTGATGGACTGAGAGTCGATTATCTGAGGGATGGTAACTTGATTGAGAATCCAAGGTTTTGTCTCACTGTGCTGTGTTGGGAGATTTGGTGGGGGGAGGAGGAATGTTTTTGGAAGGTTTTCATTCTGAGTTCTGTGTGTGTGTTTCTTTTACATATTGTAAGTTAATAAAGTCTTTTTCCCTGTATTCCTAACTTAGAGCCTGCTTTGCTCTATTTCTGGCCACATCTCACAGCAGACACTAGGGAGAATATATTTTCATGGGGGCACTGGCATTGTGCCAGCATCAAACCATGACACCTTTCCAGGAAACATTTTTTTTTTAAATGGTGAAAGCCCAGTAGTCAGCACTAGTCTGTCAGATCAGGCAGCTGGACTGCAGATTTCAGCTGAGTTTTTATATTTCACAGGTACTAAAAACAGATATGCTAGAACACTAAAGAAATGAGCAAAACCTAATCAGTACAGATTAAAACATAGCAGAATTCCAGAGATGTCACATTTTGTGGAGGACAATGCAGTCTTCTACAAGCACACAGTGAGTGGACAAAGCACCAGAGACAGTCCTTTGGCAACACAAGCCAGGTCCTGATCATCAGCCATCAACCAGCAAAGCCTTAGGAACTCATTCCCACACCATCAGACTTGGCTGCAAGCTATGGAAATTGACCAAACCACATTGCTCATGATCACAGTTTGCAGATGCAAGATGCTAGATGTTGCCTGTAATGAACTTAGACACTCTCAACAACAGTTTGTGGCAGAATCCACTAAGCCCAGTTGGCTCTTCCCCAGCCCACAGAAGACAGAGTGAAAGACTTAAACAGCTACTGCAATACAATGATTTTCCAAAGTCTCAGTGTTGCATAAATCTGGGCTGTTCTAACTGGGGTCTGCAGACATTAAAAGGAAATTACTCTCCATTACTAAATCCAGGAAGACAGGGCTATTTCAGGGTTCAAAACACTAAAGGATCATTTAAGACAGAATATTTTCAACCAAAAAAAAAGTAAAAAATACCAAAACAAACAAGAAAACAAAACAACAACAACCCAAACCAACCAAACAAAAACCAGAATACAACACAGCACTTCTCTAACAAGGACAAACTTATTAGAGGTTCTACAGCTACACCAGGTCAGGAATGGGATCACCTTTCCAATTGCTGTCCAGCCTTTGCAAATCCTCAGTACAGACACGATGTGCTGTTTGGCCAGGACTCCAAAATTACCTGAATTATTGTGGTCTGTCTTTCCCGGAGACTTTGGAAGAGTGGGTGGTGGTAGATTACCAGAGTGGGGAAGAATTTACTGGGTTTCACTACTTAAGGTACTTCAATCTGTGGACAGATTCTGGGAGCTAGGGCTCCTTGCCAGACACAAAGTTATCCTGAGGACACCTGTGAGGACAAAGCAGCAGCCAGCATTACCTTGTCATTCAGAAGTGGCTTGATCTCTGTCAGCTGAACATCCTGCAATTCATCCATTGTGCTGGAAGTAGAGCCAATTAATCCTCAAAGCAGCAAACAGGGGTTCTGAAACAAAGGCATATTGTTACAAACAGTATTACAAGATATGCTAATCAAAGAACGCTGAGAGATTTTTCATTAGACTTGTCTGTGCTTCAAATTAAGCCTGCAAGAAACTGGCTCTTGATGTAACACAAAGCACCTCTAAATGCAGAAGGCAAACCCTGTGCTGCTCTGTGTCAGTCTGGTTACTCTTTGCCCTGCCCACTGAAAGCTGCCCCTGAAAGCTCAGGCCTTTCAAGTGAGAAACTGCATCTACTTCCATGCATTGATGGTATTTCAGCCATAGCTTTTCTGGAAATGAACTGGAAATTACCTGATCAGCAGAGTGAAAAACTGTTTAGTATGTGGTAATACTGACTTCCCCTGCCATGCCCTACATACCCAAACCGAAGCATCCTGCCACCAAAGGCAAGGCTGTGCTGTATTCCTGAGACATACAGCCAAAACCACCTCCACACACAGGAGACAGAGGTGTGGAGATCCACACTCCTTGCTGGCAGAACATAAGAGAGTCCAGAACTCAGGGCAGCCCTTGCTGTACAAGGTGAGATATAAAAATCGCCCTAGATAGTGCTGGTCCAGTGAAACATGTGCAGACAACACTGTTAGCTTGGCAGGCCAAACCATCACTCTACCAGATGGTGCAGAGTCAGCAAAGGAAAGAAAAAAAATGTAATCAACAGTATAAAAGCTGCCATATGGCTGTGGGAAATTGCTGCTGCCACAGAGCCAGAGGAGAAATCTTCGAGCATAAATACAGCAATGAAGATGGAGGAATAATATGGCTGAGTTTACAAGGCATTTAATTTTTACTCTGGACACTCTAGCTATGTTTCTACACAGAAAAATTTTTAGTGCAAGCACCTGCAAGCAACATGAAAAGGGCTCTGGCAAGAGATGATCACACCTGATGGTGCAGACCACCTGGTTGTTCAGGAAAATTGTACCTATTACTGCAGATGAAATAAACAAAGTCAACAACTTCATTTGATGGAACAGAAGTAAGCATGTGGTGGATTTCCTGGGCATCAGCTGAGTGTGCCATGAAAATACTTTTGAATACTGTCACAAATCAAATTCTTTGTCTAAGATATTACAGGCTACAACCACAGAAGAAAAAGAGTGGAAAAAGAACATTTGTGTTTGCCACCCACCTTAATTCAACACGAACATGAGCTGGGGAGGAGGGGTTCCCCTCACCCCAAATGATGGGCAAAGCTGCACCTTTCGTGCCAGGACTAACACTGGGGGGCGGGACTGAAGCCAGTCTGTCACAAAACAAATAAAAACAAAATGCCTTTCCTTCTGAAAATCAGCCATAGGAACATCTGTCTCTTTTAGCTCCTTTGTTTTGGGAAACTCAATTCTTTTTCTATTTCGGACTTCTTTTGCTGTAAAACATACCAACTGTGAGAGTTTCAAGAAATCAGTTAATCTACAGGCAACCCCCTTACTCCACAATGAATTTTTATTCAGAAGAGGAGTAAGAGACATTATGTAGTGCACTGTAAGCCCCACAGGAAAGCTCTTTACTGTCATACTGCTGAGATATTATGGAATTAAAAAAAAAAAAATTCTACTAAGGAATTACAACTTTCATATATACTGGGACTGATCAATAGCTCAACATCTACCAGGTTCTCTCCAGAACAGCATCACACGAGGTTGCAGACACAAAAGGAATTTCAAACAAGCATCACAAAGCTTATCTGCAGATAAGGTGCAGACAGGTGACACAGTACTAGAATGACCACCTTCACCTCATTAGTGGGAGATGCTCTCTTATGCTCCTTTGAAGACACCTACTGGTGGCAGACAAGAAGGTCCTACTTATTCTTGGGGTAACCCAAGAGACAAAGAAGTCATCCACTCTACCCAAAGGAACGAAAAAAATGTGCACACACCAGCCACTTTTTTCTGTGTGTTATATATACGTGGGAGTTTTCCTGAACCTTGGGTTCACACCTTGCATTTTTGCCTAAACCAGAGTCTAAAGAGAAGGAGGACACCAATATAATAACCCCTCTCCACCTCTCTGCTGAGCTGTGGCTAACCAAGAACATCTCAGAGCACCAATTGCTCTGCATTAGATTGCTCAAAGAAATTTTTGCTACAGCCTTGCAGATATCTCTTCTAGTTTCCCCTGAGCTATACGAAGTCCCAGAGAGGCCTGAGATGTATCCTACACAAATCTGCCCAAGTACACTGTTTGCTGTCAATACAAGCACATCCATGAAGTGTGCAGTCTAGAGCAGAAGAGACACACGTTTTGTACCCTTGCACTACATTGTTAATCATTTATTATATGAGAAGAATAAAAACCTAATAGGGGTTCAAAGCAAGGATTATCAAATGCATTTATCTCATCTGTCACCGACATGTTCTATGAAAAATCCTTTCCTTAGGATTCTTCCCTCCTGAGAAGCTGAGAGGCCTCAAGAACAAACTGTAAACAATTCTTATCTGCTGCTGTGGAATGCAACAGGTGGATCTGTGATTGGTCTCATCTGGCTGTTTCTAATTAATAGCCAATCACAGTCACATGTCCAGACTGTCTCGGTCAGTCCAAGCCTTTGTTATTCATTCCTTTTCTATTCTTAGCTTAGCCTTCTGATGAAATCCTTTCTTCTATTCTTTTAGTATAGTTTTTACCATAATATATATCATAAAATAATAAATCAAGCCTTCTGAACATGGAGTCAACTTTCTTGTCTCTTCCCTCATCCTAAGACCCCTGTGAACAATGCATCACTCGTCAACTTTGATTTAATACTTGGTCTCTAGATAAAACTACAGTGCACTCAATAAGCAATATTGAAACAACTCTGAAATTAATCTGATGTTTATCTTCCTGTGCTCCAAATGCTGTCTCAAGGAAAGGGGGTTCTCTAGGGCCATAATGTGCAATATGTGCTGCCCCTTCCTTAAAGCAAGCTGGACAGCAACAAAATGGGCTGCTGATTTAGATGCTGAGATTTATGTGAAACTTCCTTGAGACATAAAAGACAACCTTCCTTAACACCAGCTGGCTTCAAATAGCTGTGAAAACCTGTGTAGGGAAGTTCGCAGAAGAGTAAGAGACTTGCTTTGCAGAGAATCTGCAGCACAGTCAGCCTGGGAAGCTCCTCAGCTCATAGGACATTCTCACTCAGAAGTAAGAACTATGAAGGGTCCCTCCAGTGGGGCCCAAATACTGAGGTGAGCCAGGAAGTCACTGACAACTGCTCAAATGAGAGCAAAATCATACATACAGAAAGATTAAACCTGCATAGCCTCAGATGGTGGATTTTCTAAACATTAAGATTCTATATCTATTCACCTATCTTGTAAAGTTTTTTGAAGGAAAAGGCATAGGGGATCACCATCACTCCTTGCAAGCAGCTTTTTTAGCTTGCTGAACCAGCTCTTCCCAATCCACTCACTGGTGAGCTCTCCAGAAAATGGATGACATAGCCTCAGGACTTCATTTTAATCTGATCAGAGGGTATTCCATTGGCAGATGCATGTACTTTTCTCTTCCCAAGATCTTGGTAAGCTCCGTGTGATTGCCCTAGATTAAATCTGGGTGATTTGTCATTACAGCATAAAATTTACTAGCTCTATATGACTCTTTGCCACAACTTCACCTGAGCACCCTGCTATGCCAACAGCAACATGTGTTTTGGTTTGAAACATGGCAAATGGGCACATTTGAGCAAAAAAGGCCTCAAAAATTCTCAAAAGACAATGCTTTATAGTAGAGAGACCTTTGTAGAGTACATGTCCAAGTGCAGAGGCAAAGGAAAGGATGGGGTATTGGTGAGCTGGGCTACTCCCTTCCAATCATGCTAAAGACTCCTTGTAAAAGCTCCACAGACTTACTTGTCTGCTTGGGAGCCAATTTTCTCCCTCCATTCCTCCTGTTATTTAAAGAGACAAATATGTCATTTCATAAGCTGAAAGCAAGTTTAAAATACCACAACAAAGCAGCATAAATATTCATAACACTGAAAAGATTTTTGTAGAAGTCAGGCCACAGGCAAAGCAAAAGGTTTGCCTGAAACAATCCATGTATAAATCATACATTTTTTTCTATAAATGGCTCAGTACCACCTGCTTTGCAAGTATTCCTCTTGCCTCTATTTATATATTACTATAAATACACTCAAATCCCCCAACTGAAACTCCCTTTCCAAAGGGTTCTAAAGGCTGAAGCAGTTTCTATGTTCTTTGAAAACTAGTAAGACAAGAATCCAGGAAAAATGTGGTGAATTATTAAGCATAGAGACTAGAATCAGGGTAGAAGGCTACAAAAAACCAAGGCAGGCAAACCCCAGAAAGAAACCATCTACCTATAAATAAGATCTTAAATACATGTTTGCATGTTTACTCTGACACAAAGCTGCTCTCAATTTACATCATTTCAATATACAAAGAAAGAAACTGGAGTTAAGTTCAGTAGTCAAGACCACGAGTACTACAGGCCTGGACCCACTGAGTGTGAGCTGCAATATCTGTAGGTTCTGAGGCTCTGCTTTCTTGTCATTGAAGCTCTGGCACAACTGCTTTCTGCAGGGTTAGGAGCTGCAAGAGCTGCAGAGCTGCATCTTGAATTCAAATCTGTTTTCTTATGGAGGTACAATCTCTCCACACTATTTAGGAACTCAGTGCAACAAAATCTTGCATTCAGAGGCTAAAAATTCTTGAGTTTTCACCTCAATTTGATTATAACTTATAATGTGCCGCCTCTATCGCCACTTACACTCTTACTTTGTATATTAACCACACTGAGGCAAAATTACACCCATCAGTTGTCAAGCTAGGCTACAAAACATGGCATTAAATGTACCAAAACATATGCTCCCTCATTTGGCAGACAACAGAGGCAAGCTGAAGAAGCTCCTCTCTCGGGACTCACAGCCATGACAATCCGGGTAAGGTTCCAGAGAACCACTCCCTGACAAGCCAGCTACATCTTCTAAGATGGAAAGCAGAAATGCTGCTCGCAGGTATGCAAATGAAGATGGGAACAAACCCACAATTTACAACCCATGTTAGAACCAAAGTACATTATCCATGGTCTGCAAGCTTACTGCTCAGGCATTTATTTCTTAAGCCATTTTGCTGTGCAGCTCACCACTGCAACTTCTCCCTTTCTTTATAAGGGGATTCCCACTTCCTGTACCTCCTGTGTTGCTCTCCCACAGAGGGGAAAACCAGCTGCCTGGCAGGGCTCCTCAGCCTGGCCAGGCAGACCACAGTCTTGGCATATAGATCTCAGCAAATTTTCATTTATGGGCATTGAGACCCTTGGGCATTCCTGTTCTGTTGCTCCTCTGCCCCGTGCAAGCCTCTGGACAGCAGTGTGCTTCCAAAAACCTGCACAGGCTACTGTTTTCTATACTAAAATTCTGGCCGACATGGTAAACTTCCAGAAAAACAGGCAAAGGGCCCAAATTCAGTTTCAAAATATTTTCCAAGGTTGCTTACTTTGCATTCCAGCTCATGTATTTTTGGACCTGTGCCACATGGTGCTCCACCTCCAAGATAAATTGCGTGCTTACAGAAAGAAACTGTGTTCTGCTTCACCAGTGGAGTGCCAGGTTCTGCTATTGCCAAAATGATTTTTGCTTTTATATTTCCTTCATATATATTCGTAGCTCTGTAGATTATTGTAGTACAGTTATATAGTTCCTAGCTAACTCCAGTGCTCTTCCCTATCCTGATAGGCAGAAAGACAAAACACCTTCCCAAGGCTCCAAGCCCTGGGGCCCAAGGTCAGACTCTCTGGGAGCCAAGGTTGAAACTGTTGCAGCCTGAATTGCTGCTAGTAAAGTCCAGGGTAAAGAAGCAAAAAAGGCTTTTGCATAATATCCACAAATGTTTAATTCAGCCCTGCGGTGAGATGCTCCTCTCTCAGAGACACACTCCCCTGGAGAGTCCAGCTCTCTCCCCTGGGGCCTCCCAGGTGACCTTGGTCTCTGGGCAGCATCAAGGTGAGGCCCAATCAGGGAAAAGGGAGGGAGTGGCTCAGGAACACCTATGTTCAGGCACAGTATCAGGGGAAGAAGCCAATGGGGTGTAACTTAGGAGAAGCCCCTCCAGGGCCTCCACAGAAACCAGCTCTTTGAGACACATTTTCATCAACAAAGTTTAGTTTTTATCTGAGGAAGAGGAGAAATCAGAAAAGGGTAGAACCAGGGAGGAATTACCTCGTCACTTCTGCTTCTAATTGGGGATCCTTGTCAATTATACTAATTTGCTAAACTTACAAAGCTGTATTCACCCTATGTGGGAGTTGGCATTTTTCCATATCTGCCCCTCGAGGCCCCCAAAAAGACCAGCCTGTATATTACCTCCTATACTAATACTGTCTCAAAAGTGTTTTGTTTTATTCCTAGCTCTTTAAAGCATCACTGCATTCCTGCTCTTTAAAGCACCACTGAGCAAAGCAACAGTAGCTTCCTAAGCCATGGAATCTGAGCTACACCTAGGACAGAAATGTCAGCTGGTGCATATAATTTCTAAGGTGTTTAAACAAGACCCACATTTAACAATGGTTTTGTAAGGAAAAGGTCTGTGCTTAGCTTTCCATTAATTCTGGATGAATCCAATTTTAATTAAAAGCAATGTCATACTGCTATGGGTGTAACTGGGCTCAGCAAGCAGGACACTGTTCCTGCCGATTGCCTGAATTAACAGGCAATGACTATAGGGCTGATTTAAGCAAGAATGCTGTAAAAGTCTTTAAAGTGTTTTACATTGCCTGGACCAGTGCTCGGGTTTCGGGTATCGGGTTTGCAGCGCGGCGCAGGCTGGGGGGCTCTGTCTGTCCCCTGGTGCAGCACAGCGAGTTCCAATTCCGTGCCGCTGCCGGCGGCACTTTTAAAAGCAGTACAGACAGCTGTGCTGTGTAGAGCTAAAGATATGCGTGTTTTCGCTTCTTAACCGAGGTTTTTGGAAATCGGTAGCTGATTTGGTTTTGTTTTCGGTTGGCAGGAGATTGTGCTGTGCCTTTTACATCTAAAATGGGCTCTAAGTTAAGCACAGCACAGAAAGGAGTATATTATCAGATTGTTGGAATTTTAGTCGGTAGAAATGAAACGTTTTCTAAGGGAAAATTTAAACGGTTTATAAGGTGTCTTTTTCTACACTTTCCACAAATCTCTCCTGAACAAGTCCACAATATCCAAATTCTGGGACAAAGTAGGGCATGGATTGATAACCTTGGGAAAGTCTGGGGACATGTCCTCAGCTAAATTTGTATTTTGGAGTTTACAAGTTTGATCAGCCTTACTCGAGCAAAGGGAAGTGAAGGTAAAGCCAAATAACATGAATGTACCTCTGCTCTTCCTATTTCTCCCCCCCCACAACTCTGAATCCCCTACCCCAAAACTTGGTATTTTAAAGAGAGCAGACTCTGCTCACGCCCAGGGAAGCTGGCTCCCTGAGCATCTTAAAATGCCTGAGTTGAACTGTCCACAAAGTCCTGGCAGGACCATGTGGACCCCTCCCCATACCCCTGTGTCCCCTGCTCAGAAACCCAGAACACGTGTTACCTTTTTGGAGAGCAGTGACCCCCAAAATGGCTCCCAGTCCACAGGGAGCCAAGAAAATGGAAGATGCCATGTGGCACAATGCCCCACCTGGTCTCCTTCCCATGATTTCACTCAGCATCCCAAAAATCCTTCCTTACCCTTCACCCCCTCTGATACTCGTGACACCTTCCCTCCCCCCACCTCACCTGCCACTCCCTCAGCTTCGCCCCTCTACCCCTCCCAGGGAGCATCTGCTGATGTGATGTCACCAGGAGTCCCCGTCCCCTGCCCATTGTTCCCACGGTGGGGGCATGCCCACTGCTTGTCCTTATAGTACCACCTCTGATCCCAATGCCTCCAATTCAAAGAATACGGAGCAGGGAACTGCAGACCCAATAGAGGGTCCCACTTTCTCATTCGCCCCTGTTATGTATCAGCATGGAGGGTAATGGGGAGGAGCCCAAACTGCTAATTGGAAAGTTTTTTCACAACAAATAATAAAAGAGCTCTGCAAAGCACACAAAGAGTATAGCCCATATGGCCCATACTTCTGTGACCTTTTAAATGCCGAACTGGGTAAGACGGTAGTAGTCCCACATAATTTAAAACAGCTTTTTTCATGCCTCATGACCTCTACAGAATTAAAATTATGAGAATTAGCATGGAAACAACTGCTAAAAGAGGTTCTCCCAGACTTGCATGCTCATCCAAACACAGCAAAAGATGCCAATGGCTTGCCAATTACCATTGAGCATCTTTCCAGTGAGGGCCAATGGTCTTTGGCCCCAGTCCAAGTTGCAGTTATAGAGGCACTTAAAAGAGTCAAAGACACAGCTGAAAAAGCCTTCTTTACCCTCCAACCTGAAGGCCCATTCGAGCCATATAGTAAGATCAAGCAGCTACCATTAGAGCCTATTTTGAAATTTGTAGAAAGGTTAACTAGAGCTATTGAAATCCAAGTTAAAAAAGAGAATGCAAGGGAAGAAGTTTTAGAGGAAATGGCATTTACAAATGCAAATGAACAGTGTCAAGTGGCAATTTTAAGCTTACCTTTAGAACCACCCCTCACACTAAAAGATATGCTTCTAGTTTGTAACCGAAAAGTGCCTCTGATAAGTGTGGCTCAGGACACCAGACCAAAGCTGCTGCCAAGACCACCACAGCGAATCGCAGTTGCCAGCCCTGCACCCATTCCTTCAGCCCAGCAGCACAATGGGCAGCAGTGAAGACCAGCAATGGTTGACCCCACAAAGCCATGCCTGCTTTGTAACTACCTTGGGCACTGGAGTAACCAGTGCCCCCTGAAAAAGCAATTTGATGAATTTAGAAAGAGCAGGGGAGGAGAACTACAAGCGCTCCCAGGGGGTCAACAACAACAGAAAAACTGAATGGGGAGTGCCGGCCTGCCAGGCGTACAGAGACAAAAAGAGCAGGCCAAGGGAATGAGGGAAGAGAAAAAACCAAGCGCATGGTAACATCCCAATTTCTCTAAGTGAAGCAGATGCTTCAAGGACCACTTCTGCTGGTCCACCACCAGATGTGACACCAAATAACCTTTGCTCTGACTTAGGTGAACCTATTCTAACCGAAAGGTCTGTCAATGAGCCTTTCAGGTTGCAGCTGACAGAACCACTCCACCTGAAAGACAGTGACTGGTATTTTGTCTCCATCAACCCACAACAGCAGGGTACTTTGCACCAAAATCGCTGTAAGTACATCCTCATTGGGGACACCAAACACACACCACAAGAGATAGAAATTGCTCCAGGAATGATAACATCAGATCCTGAGCAAATCAGTCTCGGGCTGCACTGTTTCCACCCATCCCTGTTTCTTCCCAAAGGACAAATCGTTGCACAAGCTATCCCAGTGCCGAGTTTGCCTGAAGGCACCAAAAAACAAGGGCCTACAGTCGCCGGGGTCCAAGCTATTGGGAAGGACAAACCCAAAATCTGGTGTAATGTCAGTAGGGGTGGGGAGTCAACACACATTGAGATGCTCATAGACACGGGCACAGACTGCACAGTGATCCCAGCACAGGACTGGACAGCACATTGGCCTTTGCAAAACGTGGCTGGTCATGTTCGAGGTGTAGGGGGCATGCAATTGGTGAGACAATCCAAGAGCGTTGTCCAAATCCAGGGGCCAAATGGACAACTGGCAAATAAACATCCGTTTGTGTTGGATTATCCACCGTTGATCTGCCAGTGGTATGTCTCTTCCTTACTGTCCCCAGTGCGTGCAGCCGCAGAAAAGGCCATCATCTATCATTATACAGATGATAGCCTTGTGTGTGCCCCCAATGATGATTTACTCACCCACACGCTTGACCTAACGATTGATGCATTGATTGTTGCAGGGTTTGAGCTCCAGGGAAAGAAAATTCAAAAGATGCCACCGGAAGTATTTGGGCTTAGAAACTGGAAATAGGACCATTGTTCCTCAAAAATTAGAAATCAAAACGAATATCAAGACCCTTGTGGATATCCACAAGTTGCGTAGGTCTTTAAATTGGGTAAGGCCCTGGCTAGGTCTGATCAATGAAGTCCTTGCCCCTCTTTTCGATTTACTGTAAGGGGGAGAGTGCCACCGACATGTTTTATGAAAAATCCTTTCCTTAGGATTTTTCCCTCCTGAGAAGCTGAGAGGCCTCAGGAACAAACTGTAAACAATTCTTATCTGCTGCTGTGGAATGCAACAGGGGGAATCTGTGATTGGTCTCATCTGGTTGTTTTTAATTAAGGGCCAATCACCTGTGCAGACTGTCTCGGTCAGAGACAAGCCTTTGTTATTCATTCCTTTTCTATTCTTAGCTTAGCCTTCTGATGAAATCCCTTCTTCTGTTCTTTTAGTATAGTTTTAATATATTATCTATCATAAAATAATAAATCAAGCTTTCTGATACATAGAGTCAACTTTCTCGTCTCTTCCCTCATCCTGGGACCCTTGTGGACAATACTACAAATGGTGATCCCCGAGTGAAAAAAGGACACCACCACAAAAGGTGAACACCGAGGACAGAACTGACAGATGGTGCCTCGAGTGAAGAAATCACCACAATTGGACCCTGAGTGAAGAATTCTTCATTTGAAGGGGCTTCTAGCCAGGAGCTGAAGAACTGCAGATCCTGAAATTGGACAGAGTTCGCAGCCGAGGCTGGCCACAGAGAGAACCTTTTGAAAAGTCTCCCAGACAAGATGTCTGGAAGTCTTCGCAGCACAGAGCAGCCTGCTGAAGCCCAGACGACACTGTCACAAGGTACTGTCAACTCTTCCCTTCCTGAAAATGCTTCCCTTCTTGCAAGGCAGATTCGGATGTGGAAAAGGGTGCCTACAGAGGCAGAGGTTCCATTCGCTCCCTCAGAGGAGAAACTTATTGGCCTCTGGCAAAAATGGGGTCATGAGGACAGAATTCCTATGCTGAAGATACATGAGTTTTTCAGGTGGGCAAAGCACCATGGCTTTTTCACTGATGTGCTGTATGCCATTGATTCATACATATGGGAATGCATGGAATTAATTATCCGAGACCTTTTTTACCGGGGACTTGGATTTCCTCGGGTTTATCATTGTCATTGTCATTCAGAACTCTCTTCCCAGTTTTGAAATGGAAAGCGTCTGCATATCAATGGATTGCGGATTGCCGAGATATGGCTCCCTTCTCGCTGGAGCTGGCAAGAGGGGAACCTGTGCAAAACCACGGCCTGCAGGTTCCCAGCCCACCCCGAATCGGGGCGGGGGGGGGGGGGGTGAAGCTTTGCCCGCAGCAGAAGAAAAGTTTTTTTTCTGCGCCTTTAGAGCATGCTCCAACGGAACTGCTCCCCCCACCTCGCTGCTCTCAGGGGGGAGGTGAGTTGGCTCCACCGCCCGAGCCGGAGCCGCGGGCCCCACCCCAGCCCGCCCCGCGGGAGGCGCCAGTCCCCGCGGCCCCTCCCGCGGCCCCGCCGCAGGCCGGACCGGGCCCATCCCCCCCAGCGGAGTTTGTCGGCGTTCCCGCGGCTGTCCCGCCGCCTCCCGTGTCGGCTCCGCCAGCTTTGCTGGCTGCGCCAGCACTGCAGCTTTCGGTACCCGGAGAAGACGCGGCTGCTGTCCCCAGCCCGGCGGGGGATGCGCTCCCCCCGGCTTTGCAGCCCCCACCGACCACCGTGGCGGCCCTGCTTTCATCTGCCGTGCCGGTGGAGGAGTTTGAGGTTGAGAACCACCAAACAGAACCATCATGGGAGCCGCCCGTGGCCCCGCCGCTCCCCGCGGCGGCCACCGCGGCGCCTGCGATCAGCCTGGATTCCCCCCCGAGCTTGTCGGGCTGTCCCGAGGCTGCCCCTGCGGGGGGAGCTGGGACAGGGGAAGGGGATGCCGGCCTGCCCCTCCGTGGGGGGGTTGTGGCTCGACAGCTGATTGCGGGCTCAGCCCGTCTGCCTGCTTTCAAACTCAGCGTTTTTCGCGGGGGCCCGGTTCGGGTGTGGTTCGGAGGTTCCCGCTGGGGGTTGGAATGCCTGACTCCCCCTGCGCACCCCAGCACCGTGGGGGAGGTGGCTCCTGAGCCTTCTGCCTCTGGTCCCCGGCCTGGTGGGGGTGGTATCGAGGGGCAGAAAGAAGGAACACCTTTTGCTTTTGCGTTGCAGAGGCAGGAGAAACAGTGGAAAGTGAGCGTCGCTCACTTGCTCTGGGGACAAAGCATCCCCAGATCTGGGGTGATGATCCTAGGGAAAGCTTCTCTTCCCCAGCTGCTGGTCTGTACCGGTTCAGAGGGGATGAAGTGTTCTATTGCTCGTGCTGCCCAGGAATTGGCAGCAGGGTGCTGGGTTGTGAGACCACGGAACCCGCTCCGCGGGCCGGGTCTGGGTCGTTTGGCTCGGTTCCCTGGGCCAGGGCCTCCGCCCGGCCAGCGCCTGTTGGGCTTGGGGGCTTTGCTTCCCCCATCAGGACCTGGGCCACCGTTCTGTAGGCCAGGTCTGGGATCCCTGTTCCTTCCACGAGGGCCAGGGCCCCCGCAGGGCCTCAGTGGCTCCTCTCTGGTGCTGCTCTTTTGGGCAGAAAAAAAAAAAAAAGAAAAAAGAAAAAAAAAAAAAAAAGAGTTTAAATGTTATGAACAAAACAAGTTACCGTTTTTTTTTAAGAGAAGGGGCTGCAGAGGAGTCTTCAGTTGAACTAAGAATTGATCGCTGGCCAAGAGTTCTTTGTTAGTGAAATGTTGGAATCACCCCTTGAGTATCCTTAAGTACCGCCGTTTAACTCTCTTTTGTGGAGAATTCTTGTTTTTAAGAACCACCCTAGCCTGTTGCCAGGAGGATGACCACCTCCCCTCGGACGGTGGGGAGAGGGAGAAATTTGCATCTCAGGAGACATGCAAATTTATCTCAAACCCAAACTGCACTGGGACGGGACCTTCACCAAATCCTAGAAAATACCCCAAAAAAGACGAGCCAAAGCAGAATTGAGAAGTCAGGGTGGTGTCTGGACATCAAGGCCGTGGTCCGGAGCCGGCAGAGATGCTTGAAAACCTCGGTCACTCCTCGCCCCAACTGCAATGATGCCAGTCGGACCGAGGACCCCCTGGACTGATAACCCAAACTGAGAAATCTGGGTATAGCCGTCAGTGCTCTTGCGAGGACAGGACTCCCGGCTCTGACTCCTTGGGGACAGAACTGCAAATCCTCCTCTTCTGAGTTGCTGCTGGGAGCGGCGGCAGAACTACTTAGAACTGCCAAATCCCCACTTTGAGCTGATCAGTTTAATAAAGGCATTAAAAGGAAGAAGATCTCCTGCCCTGCTCATTTCAGAAGGAGCTAGCAGCTCAAAAAGCATTGAAAAGCCAAAATTTTGCAAGCCTGTTTCAGGACCAAAAGGGACTTCCAGTGATGTCAAAGAGGAACATCTTCAGTTTGGAGTTTTTCCTGAAATTCAGCTGTTTGGACTTGAAGCAATGAACTTTCTTTGCATTGTTTTTGCATTTTCTTGTATCTTAAGATTGTTTTGGTGATGTGATGGAATTTGGTGTTTTGCAGGTGAAGAATCTCCCTGATGGTTCCACACCAGCATCTGATTGATGTTTTGATTGGCAACACATAGCCTCTCAGGTGCTTGCTCTTTCCTCTGCATGGCCCAGCAGATGAAATTGCAAACACTTTTCTTTTTAATTTATTTAAAATTAAAAGGGTGAGATGTCACCGACATGTTCTATGAAAAATCCTTTCCTTAGGATTTTTCCCTCCTGAGAAGCTGAGAGGCCTCAAGAACAAACTGTAAACAATTCTTATCTGCTGCTGTGGAATGCAACAGGGGGAATCTGTGATTGGTCTCATCTGGTTGTTTTTAATTAAGGGCCAATCACCTGTGCAGACTGTCTCGGTCAGAGACAAGCCTTTGTTATTCATTCCTTTTCTATTCTTAGCTTAGCCTTCTGATGAAATCCCTTCTTCTGTTCTTTTAGTATAGTTTTAATATATTATCTATCATAAAATAATAAATCAAGCTTTCTGATACATAGAGTCAACTTTCTCGTCTCTTCCCTCATCCTGGGACCCTTGTGGACAATACTACAGGAGAGGACCCAAGTTCTCCTAGCGCTATTACCCCAGAGGCTCAGAAAGCTCTAGAAAAAGTTCTGACAGCAATGCCCACAAGACAGGCCAACCAATGGCCTGACCTGCCATTCAAATTTATCATCTCAGATAAGCTGCCACACCTCCATGGAATCATTTTCCAGTGGAAGCAGAAACAAACACCTAAGGCAAAAGAAACACCTAAAAAGGGCCAGGACCAGAGGGACCCTCTCTTGATCATAGAGTGGATTTTCCTCAGTCCCCAAAGGTCCAAGAGAATGACAAAGCCCCAAGAGCTGGCAGCAGAACTGATCCGGAAAGCCAGGACGTGGATCAGGGAGCTAGCAGGATGTGACTTTGAGTGCATTCACATTCCAATCGGGTTAAAATCGGGCCAAATTACTAAGGCAATGCTGGATCATTTGCTTCAGGAAAATGAGGCGTTGCAGTTTGCTCTGGAGAAATTTCTATCCATCGGCCTGCCCACAAAATTTTCTAATGAAAGGATCAATTTACTCTGAAATTGGGAAGTGTTCAAAGTAAGAGACCTTTAAAAAAGGCTCTGACCGTCTTTACAGACGTGTCCGGCAGATCCCACAAGTCCGTTATGACTTGGAAGGATCCTCAAACCCAGCAGTGGGAGATGGACATTGCTGAGGTGGAAGGTTCACCTCAGGTTGCTGAGTTGGCTGCAGTTGTTAGGGTCTTTGAAAAGTTCTCAGAACCATTCAATCTGATTACAGACTCTGCATATGTGGCAGTAGTATCCAGAGAAGATCAAGCAATACTGCAAGAAGTGTCTATCATCGCACTTTTCAAATTGCTCTCAAAACTTGTTAAGTTAGTTTCCCACCAAGAGCAACCATTTTATGTGATGCATGTCAGGTCACACACCAACTTGCCAGGGTTTATCGCTGAAGGCAACAGAAGGCCAGATGTCCTTGCCGCGCCTGCGGAGATGGCCCTCTCCCAAATGTTTTTGAACAGGCAAAAATCAGCCACCAGCTTTTCCACCAAAATGCACCTGGCCTGGTTCGTCAGTTTCACATCACTCGAGAACAGGCCAAAGCGATTGTGGACACATGCCCAAATTGCCAACAACATGCACTCCCTACGATGAGCACTGGAGCAAACCCGAGGGGGTTGAACAGTTGTGAACTGTGGCAAACTGATGTAACACACATACAGTCATTTGGACGGCAAAAATATGTTCATGTCAGTGTAGATACCTTTTCTGGAGCGGTCTATGACTCTGCCCACACGAGAGAATCATCCTCTGATGCCATAAAGCACCTCCTACAGGCCTTTTTCTTTCATGGGCATCCCCAAGGAGTTGAAAACTGATAATGGGCCCACTTACAAATCCAGGGAATTCAGGAGCTTTCTGCAGCAATGGAGAGTAGAGCACAAGACTGCCATCCCCTACCCCCCTACAGGTCAAGTCATAGTAGAAAGGACTCACCCTGATATCAAAAGAGTTCTGGACCAGCAACATCAGGTCCTGAAAGTGGAACCTCCCCACATCCAGTTGTTCAGAGCACTGTTCACAATCAATTTTCTGAACTGTTCTTTTGACAGCCTGAATCCACCCATCGTACGCCACTTTGGGGGGAGCAGTCAGATGTCAGTGAAAGAAAAGCCTCCAGTCCTAAAGGACCTTGAGACTTGGAACACAGTGGGACCTTACAAATTGGTTACATGGGGATGTGGATACGCCTACGTGTCCACCTCCTCTGGTTGAAGTGGGTTCCTTCCAAATGGGTACGTGTCGAGGATTTTTTGCAGATTGCGGAGTTTTTGCAGGACAATGGCCCTATTCAACTGATGCACAATCCAGCCTGCTTGGGATAATGGACAATGGACACGTTCACAAACAATAATGGACATATTCAGAAAATAGGGTCGGTATATCCTTGAAAAAGATACAAGAAGAAGAGTCATCTGGACTCAGCAAGTTTGTCAGTGAGCTTGGAAAAGTAAGGAAAAAGACAGTTCATGGGTGGGACAGAAGACTACAGCCAGACACGTGAAAAATTAGATGATCCCATCAGCATCCTATCTTAGACGCATGAACAGCTAGGCCTAGCCAATCATGTATTAGCTAGAGACGCGTGGACAGTAGAGAATTATTATAAATATAGTCTTTTTAGGGATAATAAATTTGGCTTCACTGGATCATATTGGTTGTGGTGTGATGTCCCTGAACTTCTGCGTCCCGCACTTTTCCCCCCACAGGTAAGGCCCTGTGTCCCAAGGGTCTCAGGGTAGTCTACAGGAGCGCCCCAGGTTGCTTATGCTGCCTGGAGAAGGAAACGCCACACATGTTCCCTGGAAGGAATCCCATGTACACCTCCTATCTGGAATAGTTTGTCATACATTTCTGTCATATGTTTCCGTTTACCGGTTTAGATCCTGCTGTTTGTGTGCAGTCTTGAGACACCATGAGACCAAGTCTGCTTCTCGTCCAACTTGCAGTCATTCTACCAGCAATCTCCTAGATAGTCCCTCAGCCCAAAGTAAACGTATCTGTCTCTCCACAGCAACAGCCTCTGACCCCCTGTCAACTTGCCTAGTGGGAGTTCCTTTTAAAACTGCAGAGTTCCCAAACAAAATGCGGCACGCTTTAAAGGAAGTTAACTCACTCGCACCTCTGCCAGGTCTCTACCATGCTGACAATCCTTTACTGTTTTGGCAGGAGTGGGCGAGAAAGTTACCAGTGCCAAAAAGGGAGCCACAAGAGTTCCATCTCTTAGGCTCCATGAATGCAACCTTTTGCATTCACTTTAAATTCAATTCCAGTTACCGTATTATGAAGCTAAACAAAACACCTATCCTTACCCCAGCAACCCACACTACACAGACAAAAACTGGTGCAAAAATTCAATCCTAGTCATGCTCTCATCAAGTGGTGATTATAAGCCCCGTGAACTCCCAAAAGGTGTGTTTTTAATATGTGGAGACAGAGCATGGGCAGGTCTCTGCCCTTGTCTGCTCAGAGGTCCATGCACCTTTGGCAAGCTGAGCCTGTTTACCCCAAATCAAACAAATCTAATGCACTGGCAAATAAAAAACAATACACAAAAATTGGCTATCCAAAAAAGAGACCTAAAGCAATTGGACTGTAATTGGGAAATTGTTCACTGGTCCAGACTTAAGGCCGCTGCAATTACAGTCCTTCTGCCGTGGATCTCAGCAGCAAAAAGCATGGGAGAATTAGGCCGATTGGAATGTTGGATTGCATAACAGGCAAACCTCACTTCTACTGCCCTGAGTGACCTCTTATCAGACGAGGAAATTACCAGGCAAGCCACCATTCAAAACAGGGTGGCCATAGACTATCTGCTCCTTCTGTACAACCATCGCTGTGAAGAATTTGAAGGTCTCTGCTGCCTCAACTTGTCATTGAAAGCAAAGAACGTCCATGCCACGATCGACAAGATGAAAACCATGATGAAGGAAATCAAGAGAGAAACAGACAACTGGCTGAATGGACTGTTCAAGGGCTGAGGACTCTCTAGCTGGTTGGGATCTATTCTGGAAACTGTGTTTTTAGTACTGTTTATTTTAGTTATTGTTATTGTAGTTGTTACCATTGTTTTTGGGCTAATCAAGCGCATGGTTTACAAGCTAATTCCAAGCTCATCTTCCCCTTCTGAAATGCATAATCTGGAAGCCCTTAGGGCTCCAATGGATGACATGGAAGCTTCAGTGGAAAACACTGACCCTCCTGAAGAGGAGGAACCAATTTACCAACTGTAGTTTGGCAAGAATTCTGCCCCCCAAACCCAGACCTCTTCAACCAGTCATTATCATGTTAGGATTGCAGTTTCGGAGACAGGCACAGGACTGAGCACACCAAAGGTCACGAGACAACAGCCAAGATTTGTTGATGGACGTGCCCTTTTACAGGGGATTCAAAACTCCTGCAGTTGAACACCTGACTGGTCAAGATCTCACTGGCCAATGATATGTCTGCATTCAGGACTGAATGGGATTGGCTGGGGTCCCCAGCTCGAGTTCCAATCCAACCTATCATTGCCTTACCTGGGGACTTGTTTATCTCTAAAACAAACTAGGCCAGCCAAATTTGGCTTCTGTTATGGCCAAATTTATCTGCTCAGCTTCAGACCAGCTGTAGCTGTGACAAGTTACATTACTCATATGATGTTCTATGTCCTTTCCTGCCCAGTGGCATCACACTAAAGCAACACCAGTGTTAGCCAGTGTCAGAGCTCACACAGCTCAGACTAAACCACAGAGCCCTTCTTGCCAGTTTCATGGTGAAGGACATGTTCAAATGGATCTGTTCCAAGATGCTTTCACATCTACTGGGTTAACTACTTCCATCAGCACTGTAGTTCAGGAGGTCCCACCCAGGCATCGGTGAGGGCTCTTGAGGGTTTTGGCTAGATGTTTATCCAAATCAAAACAATCAGCACTGTCACCATCAAGGCATCCACAGCCCCTTCTCCTCCTGACATCTCCTCCCTGTCCTGTGTCCCCACCCTTCAGCACTCACTATGTGTAGCTGAACTCAATTGCTCCCCAGCACACACACATCAATGGCAAGTGGGGAAAATGCTGTCTTCAGCAGGAACATGCTTTTAAGCAGCTTATGATGAAATCGGACTGCTTTCCACCAGATCCTTCAGCTTCCTCTGCAGTTTTATTTTCAGGTTTGTTCCTGCTTCATTTCAGCCATGCTTCCTACTAACCCGTGTTTTCACACTTTAAGTGAAAATAAATTAATCAAATGCGAATACATATTGCATTGAGCAAAGTAAAGCATTCCAGAGCAAGGTGGATTGGAAATCTGTCTAAATGAGATTTGAATAATTATTTTTATCATTAAAAACCACGTTTCAATTTACTAAAATTTAATGGTGATTTTGCATTTTATTTATCTTACTGAAAAAGTTGCATTTTCACCGGTTACTAAACATTAAATTGCAGTGACTCAAGGCCAGGTTAGATGGGGCTTGGAACAACTTGGTCTAGTGGAAGGTGGACCCGAAGGGCCCTTTCAACACAAACCATTCCATAATATAACCATTCCACCAAACTGAGCCTTCTTGCTGTCTGTGAGAAACCAGTATTTATGTTATTGTATAGCTAAACAATATTTAGACCTCAGTTTTCATATTTTTGAATGCAATTTTGATTGATATTTTTTAGTTCATTTGTGTGGGGTGCGACTGGGACAGAAGAAAAATATTGAAATCAAATGCACAAGAAAAAATTTGTAGAGTAACTTTTATTTAAACTTTATGTTCACTCACATATATAAATTGTACAATCTAAACCCAACGTAGTAACGTATTCACTGGTGAAGGTGATCTCTTGGCACGAACAGTGTAATATATATATATACACACACACACACAAATACATGTGCAGTCTGGATAAACCAAACTTAAAAATCATCACAGACACATGCCAAGTTCAGGAAGAACAAATAGTTCTGCTCCTCAGCAGCTAAGAAGACACAAATGCTTCTTCACAGCCTGTCACTGTGCTGTACATGTTATATACATCTAAATCACTTCCAGGGTCTTCGCAGCTTTTCTTCTTCGCTCAAACTTGAAAAAAATAATTTTGGCCATCAGAAAGTAGTATACTTCCAGGCAAAAGCTGATCAAACACTTCAAGAGTTCCAATTTCAAGTTATCTACCATGATGGACATGGGAGAGTCCATAAGTTTCATCACAGCAAATACATATTGTTCAATATGAAATACTGATGGTTAATAAGAATATCAAAAAACATAGAAGACAGACATAAGTCTTTGGATACAGTTTCACTATCTGCTCTACCTGCAGGCTGCTTGCAAAAGGGGCATTCACAGGACTGACACAAATTTTAAGACCACATTGTATGAAAAACAAATTATTAAAATAAGATTTTTATTACATGCTTTTTGTCCCTTCTTCTTCATTAATAAAATAATCCTCTTACGCATGTAGTACTGCTCCTTGAGATTCTCAGAACAAGCTCTTTCCTCTTTGGCCCAACCTGTGTCATTGAAGGACAACCTCTTCCCAAGTATCAGTGCCATTACTTCAGACTCATTGTGACTGCCACACAGCTGTCCCTTCCATAATTTCCAGTCTGTGAATTTTCTTCCAAGCAGAAAACATCCTTGCCTATGTCAGGCTGAATTGCATGTCCCTCCTGAGGCAGCTGGCCAGGAGAGGCAACTTCACTTAGCACAGTTAAAAACAGTAATGGATACAGGACAGACAATTCAGGACCAATTCAGGAGGTAATTTCATTACTCCTTTAGAACAATTGTGAGTTTCTGCCAAAAGGGATGCTCCTGTCCTCCCTCCCTACACCAAACAGAACTTCCTACCTCTCCTTCCCTTGCACCAGGCTGATGATTATGCTGTAACATGGCAAATCAGATCTCTTTACTCTCCCTCGTGTTTTTTCTAGGGCTGCCTTTCACTTGGATGAGTAAACTGACTGATGAAAAGGCTCCTTGTGTGCCATCTTTTTTTTTCCTAAATCTGTCAAGTATTTCAATTTGAGGTTGGATTGTAAGAAACCACGTGTCTAGGCAGCATTAGCTCTTCAGCTGCATCAGGGAGCAGACAATGTACATGCTCAAGACACTGCTAGATGATATGCAGGGGCCTGCACTTAGCTTCAGGGTATGATAAATCTAATCCATCCAGATAGAGTGTATACAGAACATAGGACAGAACTCTAATTTTGCTAATTTGAGTTGCCTTATTGTAGGGTATTATTTCAGGACATACAGAGGAATTAGAGTTTCACCGCACAGCCTCTGAAAGAAAACCCAGACCCTTAAGCTCTCTCCTTTGCTCCATCCCCTTGCAGCCAAGACCCAAACCCTGCCTTGGGTTCTGGCATGCTTGACTGCAACATGAACAGGTGTAATGCAGACTTTTTGCCAGGCTAGCTTTCTGCTGGCTTAGTGAGCTGAAAGAGCCTATCAGACAGTCACATAAACATTAGAACCAACTCATGTAATGAGGACCAGACATGTAGTGACCTCTGGAATTGCCTCCAAATCCTGCAGTCTAAGTTGAGGATCACATACAAAAGGGTAGGGAAGTATATTCACAAACTCACTAGAGTCTTCATGGTGCTCTGTGGAACAAGTAACTATGGCTATAAATGAGTACCTGAGCACATATCACCATGGGCATTCATGTTGTAAGTTTCTGAAACGGATAGAAGCCTTTTGATAGACCAGGTAATAATGTCTTATTTCACAGAGGGTAGAAACACCCCTTGAAGTGCTCAATGCCAGGTTGGATGGGGCTCTGAGCAACCTGGTCTAGTGGAAGGTGTCCCTGCCCATGGCACAGGGGTTGAAATTAGATATTTGAGGTCCCTTCCAAACTAAAGCAGTCTGTGATTCTGTGATGCAGCAATGGACCACATTTTCCTTCAGCCAGTGTAAGCATCCTCCCTTGCAAATTACAGGGGCAGTTTGCAAACACATGCATAAATACAATAGAGACATAGGACAGAAAACACCAGCTACTTAAGCCAAACATCACTCATAAGAATGATTTGTGTTTGAAGTCAGTTATAAAACTGCATATAAAGCAAATATCTAAAATACCATTAGAAGGTAAGTGATGTTTTTCATAGAATTAGGAATGCTTTTCTGCAAGCAGCTGGAAGACAAAGGCAGGTGGCACTCTGTACCAAACATGCCTTCCCAAATTCTGTCAGATAGGCCTAAGGAGGAAACTGGCCTACTCACCAGGTTCCATGTTCACCCAAACCCAATTTGCTCTCTACAGACTTACAGTGGATGGTTCTGGTGCTTGTGAGTTAAGCTCTTTCTGCAAAAGTTCTGGCCATTACTGCCTGAGATCTGCAAAAGTACATCCTCTTATACTTTTAAGATCCAAGCCCCTGCCTTCCTAAAATAACTTCTGTTTCCCTTTTTCTCCACCCTTCTTTCTCCCCCATTTCCTCATTCACCCCCACACCAATTCCTGTTAAAATCTGAGTGATCAAAATCAGAAACCAAAGCTATCTACTGTGTGAACTGAACTGGGTAAACAATTTATACTAAAAAAAGAGCAGTTTTTAGAAAGGTAAGCTGAATCTGTATAGCTTTTGCTTGCAGTATCTACCAGGTAAAAGCAGTAACTTCTTTTTTCCTCACCCAAACTTCTCCACACAGAAGTCCATGGGTTAGATTAACTCAGAGTTTAGTTTTCATTAAGAAGTAACAGTGCAAGTTAAGGTGGTTCCTATTAAGTGAAATTCAGTTTGGTACCTTTGGGATATAGCAAACATTCACAAGCTTAACACAGTTTCACATCACATATCTTAACAATGGAAATCCATGATCCCAAGGGCAATTGCCAACTAGGACACACAGTTATTGTAAACAGACTCCTGAAGATGTTAAACCACAAAGATTTTACTTCTTTCAAAACTAACTGAAGATCTCAATACAACTGATTTAGTTCTAATACTCTAGTCCTGAAACCTGGTGGACCATCACAAGTGTTTCATGTTTAACCCCTCTGTGTTTAGAAAGACTTGGTTACAGCAGATCAATTCCTGATTTCATTCCATAGAAATCAGCATGAGATGAGGATGCACCACACCAAAGCAAGAGCGAAGGAAAAAGCTGACTACACCCAAGTCCAAAACTAGTTCATCAATTAAGAATTAAGAGGAAGTTTCTCAGAAGCCTGCTCACAGCCTCTTTTGCAGGTAAGGACAGCACAACAAGAACAGGGCAAGGTGTCGTGGTTTGAGAGGAAATGAAGTTTTTTTGGGATGGTGTGGTCACGCCAATCGGTGTTCAGATTTTAATATTGGCACCTGGTTTGTCCACTGAGGGCATGGATACGCCTCTGAGAACACAGGGGGTTAAAAGCTGTGAACTCCCAGGGGAAACTCTCTTTGGGTTCTGGTCTTGGAAAAAAGCAGACCTTCCCCTGCCCGGCTCCGAGCTGGGCAGGGGGAGGGGAACCATGCAGCCAGAGGGAGGTAGGCCAGGCCTGGGCCGAAGGGTGGAGGAGCATTGCACTGCGAGGGCTTCGGGCAGCCATCCCCCATTCCCCCCCCCCAGAGGGAGGGGGAGAGAGAGCAGCCTGTGCTTGTGATAGCTCGGCTGGAGTGAAAGAGAAGGGGGGGTGCCCAGCAGGGCAGCCAGCTGTGGGAATTCATGAACCAAACCGGCAGAGCCTGGGACTTTTAACCCTTCTTGGGATGATGGAAACCTTGCAAATGCTGATTCCTCCTGGAGTTGAGGAGATAGAGTGGGATAGCAAGAAAATGGGCAAGTGAAAGACACTGAGAGAAGTTGAGAAGAATCCTAGGTGGGAGGAGATGATGGAGTGGCCTTTGGCTGGACTTTTTCTTGAATAGCCATGGCAGAACCATTGAGTTCCTGTGACACAGAGACTGCATTCTAGGGGGAGGCAATGGCTCAGAACCAGGAGAGTGCAGTGATGTGAAAGTGTGTGAACAGAGACGACAGGTGAGGAGGGTGGTGGTGGTGCCCTCCGTCTTCGAAGAAGAAGAAGAGGAAGATGATCTCTGTTCAAGAGACCCCTCAGCCCCAGGGGGTGAAATTTGGGGGGGACAGGTGTCCCAAAAGGAGAGGGACTGTGCTCTTTTTTGGAACTGGACAAAGCATCCTTAAAGGGAAAATCTCTAGAAGCAGCTCTGGTCCATGTGCAGTGGTGAGAGCACTGGACATGGAAGGAAGAGGTCACGATGGCAAAAGTTCCCCGGGCAGTGCCACACGTGACATGGAAACACGAGAAGTTTCGACTGTTTCCTGGGGAAGTCTGTGGTGCAAGAGAGACTCCTCTCTTCTCGAGGAATTGAGAATTGATTATCTAAAGGGTGGTGATGGACTGAGAGCGAGTGATCTAAAGGGTGGTGACGGAATTAGGAAATTTGGTGGGGGGAGGAAGAGGAAATTTGGAAGGTTGTAATCCTGTGTTCTGTGTGTTTCTCTTGTAGTTTTATGTTAATAAAGTTTTTTTCTTTCAATCTTAAGTTGGAGCCTGCTCTGCTCTGTCTCTGATCACATCTCACAGTAGATACCAGGAAAAGAGGTATTCTCATGGAAGCACTGGCATTGCGCCAGGTTCAAACCATGACACAAGGTTTATGTTTATGGGACTTGGATGCAATTGCAGAACCATAGAGGCTGGAAGATATTTCTGGAGGAACGATTACTCTCCAAGCAAGAGTAATTTTCAAGCTGGATCCAGTTGTTCAGGGCCTTACAGATTTGAAAATCTCTAAGGATGTAGATTCTAGCATTATATACCATTCTCGCTGCAAAAGTAGTTTCCTTTCATCCAACGGGAATTTCCTTTGCTGCAAGTGGTATAATGAATGAGATTTTTAACCTGAAAATATCACAGGCCAGAATAAAAAGAAAAATGAAAATGAACACATCAGAAAAATTTAAAAATTCCCTTTCTAAAACTGTTTTATAATGAATAAGGAGTCAACTCAGATGCTTCACATTAAAGGCATAGGTGGAGCAGAAATTAATTTCCTAGTAAATTTTTTCAGGGCAGATGTTAATTTATCAAAATAACAGGATTAATATTAAATTGATTGCCAACTCTGAAAAATGTTCAATCCTTTCCAGAAAAAGAACATGTGAAGAACTGTGCAAGATCTGAGTAGTGCATCATTAGTCTGATTCAGTTCAAGAGCAAATGTCTAGGATGCAGCAGAAGAAGAGCACCTGATAATAATTCCCCTTTGCTTGTACATCCATCTGTACTTCAGGCAGTGTCTGTCTCTCCTGAGTCCTGTAGAAACTTCTTCCCTTTCTTCTTTTCAGTGCACTGAAACACTGCTGTTCCTTGTGAACACAGAAGTTATTTATTCTCACACTTTGTGCTGCAGAAAAACAGCAAGGCAGCCGCACCCATGAAATCACCCATAAAATATTGAGACTCCTTCCTTGAGTCACAAAAATTATCAAGAGCTTGACCTATTATATACAGAATACTCTTTAAGCCCACTATTACAAAAATCCCCCAAAATATGCAATATAAAGTAACACACCCTGAAGATTTTACCAAAAACTAACTCTGACAGACCATTTGAACAGCTCTGAGCAGTCACAACTCCCAGTGCCCACACATGCTGCCCAGAGAAGGAACTTTCCAATGCCCTTGGCAAACAGCAAGGATAAGAACACCAGCCTCAACCCTAAAAAAGCCTGACAAAATCTTCTCTAGCGACAGGCTGGCTTGCCAACACTCACTTGGAGAAAAATTATCAAATACTTTTACTTGGTGTAGTATTTCCTTTCCATAACATTACTTGCATATTTCTCCCATATTAACCTTTAAGCAGAATTGAAGCTGATGCAGGCATCTCAGACATAAAATGAAAGCCCTAGTTACTTCTGTATTGATTTAATTCACTCCAACATTACTCTTTTTTCCTCTCTTTCCAAGCTTCATTGCCATCTCCTTTTGGAAGACGGCAGCTGTATTACGTAGCCCATGTCCAGTATTGCAATGTTATAGTTGGGGTTATCTAAAAAAATCCTCAGAAAATATTTAAAATGTTCTGAAGAAGGGTAATCGTACCATAAGATGTAAGAAAGACCATATTAGTCAGGTGAGTTGTGGTACAATCAGGTGCCAAACGAAATTGTAAAGAGTATCGTATTTGTTTAAGCCACCATGAGGGAACCAAAGTGTGGGTACTTTTTTGAGCCTCATCCACAGCAATTTCAGCTAATGAGCTTCAGCTGACTAGTGGAGAGGTCTGAAAGCACCTACAGAGCACAGAACATTTAATTATCTGTGAAACCTCAGAAATTCAATTACTCTGTATCATAATAACAATGACACTTTAAAAGTAAAATGATAGTAACCCACCTTACCACTGAACATTTCCTCAGCACCTCAAGAGTCAGACTCAGTCTTGGGCAAAGCCATGCCCTGCTCAGGAGCAAGGTGTCCCCAAGTAGACACAAGGTTCTTGAGACCACATGCTAACACAAATGACCATGAGGGGTTAGCTCAGCAATACCAGCAAACTGCACCACTCCACTCCCTACTCTTTCAAACCCCAAATATCTCAAGGATTTGCAGATTATACAGCTTTTATTTAATGAAGTGAAAATAATGACATGCTTCTGTGACTAGATGCCCTTCTGCAGGTCAGGAGCAGATATTAAACACAACTCAAAAACACAGTTCACTTGAGTAGTTTATGAGTTTAAGTTAGTGAAGTCTGTCTTTATAATACAGCAAAGAAATGTTTAGCAAGGGGTTAAATCAGCCTAAAACTGCAAGAAATTAATTCTGCCAATAAATATGCAAACACAACAAAGCACAGGTAACAAACCGCAAATAAAAAGTACCTGTACACTGAAGCCATATCCAGTTTCCATTAATCCAAAACCACTTGCTTTTCTAACTCCTGTGGAGCAATGTGAAAACAACACTACCGTAACTGGTTGGTATTTTAATGTCGTATTATTTCTGTAGTAGAGGGAGCTGGAACTACAACCACAGTGTAAGAAAGTGCCACCATCCCAGTTAATGGTCAGACAAACAGGTATATTAGGTCTTGCTGTCACAGATATTTTAATACTCCAACCACAACCTGAAAACACCAGACACAAGGTGAGGCTGTACGTCCTGAGCTGCAGGAACTGTATTTGACTTTACTAGATATTTATACTATATTTTGTTGAGAAGTTGTACTGATTTTCCCAATGAAAATTGATCAGAGGGCAGATTTTAGCCTGCCAGGCTGCATAAACCTACACCACCATTTGAAAGGATTTCTCTTGTGCACAGAGCTCTAGAGCTAAGCTTACAAAGCCCCATGAACAGCATTCTGATGAAGTGTTAACTGCAGAATAAATCAGCTTAAATCAGGGAATTGTTCCAACAGATTAAAGACTTGATGCCAAAGAGAAAGGAGGAAGTCCTGCTCCCACTTTAGAAATATCTCACTTTGTTTTGAGCCTGCAACCCACTATTTCCATTTGGTGGTCTAAATTTTTTTATCAAAAGAGACAGTGAATAATGGGGTTCACATACATGACATGCTGCTAAGACTATACTTCCATCATATCCTCTTCAAATACATCTTTTTGAAATGAAGAGCTTTGATCTATTTATCATTCTTTACAAGAATTCATTGCACACCTTTGATCATTCACATCAGCCTTTTCAGAATCTCTCCCAGTTTCACTGGGTCTTTGAGAGCGATGGGACTAAAACTCATGCAGCACTCACAACACAGCTGCACTGTGAGCATACACACCACTGTTTCCTAGTTTGATCACTATTAGTTTTCCACAAGCATCTAACCTTGAATTTGCTTTTCTTAACAATGAGATAATATTTTGATAGAGCTGCCTATTATAAAGTCCAGTTCTACCTCTGACTGGAAAAGCAATTCAGAGCTCATCACTGCACACATACAGTGGGGGCTGCTGTCCAGCTACATTACTTCCCTGCTGAATTTAAAATGCTGCTTTATCACTTAGTGCCACAGGATTTTTTTCGTGTTTTCTCAGAGCTAACTATGATAATGTATGTTTAATGATACAAATAAATGCCACTTGTCTTCAGTTTCTTTTTCTAACTTTGACTTCTCTGTGCTTTTGGCTTCTACATTGTTCTCTGGCAATGGTTAATACTGTGAAAACGCTGTATAAAATAGATCTTCCATCTGTCTGATTTATAGCTATATTTTTATTGGATGTGCCAATAGTCTTCATGGTCTCAGAAACGCCAGTCATTCTTCACTCACCTCCTACCCCAGTCACCCTTTCATAAAGCTTTATTACTTCCCTTTGTCCTTCCAGTGGCTTCCTTCCAAGGAGCAAAGTCCTAAACCATTTAACGTCTCCTTCTCTCTTCTAATTCCATGCCTTTGCTCTCTCATCACCACTCTCTCTCTTTTCTACTTCTCTTATACTCAAGAGTTTGCTGATTATGCTGATAATGGGCTCCAGTGTTGATTATTCATATGATTTTACTGCTTTATAGGACTTCCTCAGGGAGATCTATCAGAGTTTCTCTATGGAAGTGTGTCTTAATGCTGCCACAAACCTTCATAAATGTTTATGCAACCTTTGACATAATACCCTGCTTCCCCCATCACTCCTAGAGTTGGGAATTTCATTAAAAATATTTTACTACATGATTTTAAATCTAATGCTCATATACTTCTCTCTTGACCTCAAGTTGACTACAACTTTTTTTTTTTTTAATTAGCCCTTTTATGTACATTTGCTCCATTTGTGTATGAGCTACACTAGAAGCTGCAAAGAGAAAAAGTATCCATATCCATCCACTGCAGAGAAATCCTACCCTCCCCTCTCCTTGTCCAAGAGCTTTTATGAAACAAAGGGTACAGAGGGAATCATCACAGGCTCAGGCAGGCATTAATTTCTTTTCAAAACAATGGCTTCATCTGGTTTAGTTGAGTAAGTTCATCATGATCTCTCTCTAGGCTGTACGCTTGGTCTTCCTGGACACTTCAGGCAAGGCTTCTTATGTCAACATTACTCAATACAGTGAAGTCAGAGATCAGTTTCCTCGATCTACCTGAACCTCCTGTTTAGCACAGAAACACAAATTTTTTCACCAAACCACACATTGGGATTAAGTAGTCTTGTTTCCCTTGGGATCCTTGGAGTCAGTGTGAAATAACTTTGCATTTAATGAAGGGACCAACAATTTCCGCGTCAGCTCCATACAGTGGCACGTGATACACTCCTGTTAAATATTCACCTCAGAGGTTAAATGTTTTGATTTTCCTCCAAATGAAGACGTAATCAAGGAAGAAACCAAGAAAGGGGTAAAAGCTCCAAGGCTACTTCTGCAATCCCTCTGCAGACCGTTTGGAGGAAAACAGAATCCTCACCATCACTGACTGAAAGCTGTTTTCTACTTTCTGCTATGCAATCAGCAGTAATAAATGTCATGGCTCTTCATCTAGCCACTGCAGGAGAGAGACAGAACAGCACCGCTTAACCAAGCTTCTTACCAGGTTGGGGTGACTGTGTTAAAGCAGGTGCTAAGAGGAAGAGGCAGTAGCTGTAGCTGTCATTGTTAAGATGTGATTGCTCATCTTTTAAAAATTAGGAGGATACAGGCATGCCAGTAAAATAAGGATAGAACTTTCTCATAGCTCCTCAGAAACCACTGCAGGCCTTGTCTGCTTGGCCAGACAAGAGAAAGAAATCCCCCTCCTACAGCAACTACACCTAGAAGTTCAGAGGCACCAAAAGACACTAGGAGGAAGGCACCTCTGCTCCCCACAACCTGGCTTCCCCTGTACCTCTGATCCACACAGATTTCTGCAGGGAAGCAGAGACCAAGGGCATGGAACAAGTCCCTTGAGGGATGGAAAGGTAAGTGCCAGACCCAGTGCTGAGGTCCCAGACCCTGGAATCACTGCTGCTCAGAAACCTTGGTGTTTCCTTAAAAACACAAAAGAAAATTTGAGTCTGGTGATAGGCTAAAAATACTTCAGACTTCACTAAATGAAATGTTTAAAGATCACGATTTAAACTCTGTGAGCTTTTCCTTACTGAATGCTTTGACAATACAAAGACTGTATTTGCTTAAGTAATTTTTAGGCCAACAAGGTGACTGATGATGGCTTCTGCATAAGCAGTTTATTTAAACCTGGAGACAGGATAAAAATAGCAGCATAAGTGCCATGTTTATAATCAATCCATAGCCCAGAACAGCTGAAGACTAGAGATCTGATAAAACATTAATATATCACATCAGTGGATAAAACTATTGGAAAGCAAGATATCTGCATTACAACACTTTTCAGTTCAGATAATTAATGCTCAGATAACAAATTAAGC